>NC_053040.3:463682779-464307779 GCF_002575655.3 Aegilops tauschii subsp. strangulata
AGCCGGCTTCGTCCAGAAGCGCGACGCGACTATTGCCAGCATGCTGGGGGCAGATCGCCCCGTCTACGCCACCCCGCTCGAGAATCTGCGAGCCGCTCAGGCGGCCGCCGAAGAGCTGAACGGGCTGGGAGCCGATGAGCTCCCTTACATGACAAGACGGATCCAGCAGCTGATCGACGCGGCTGCGGAACGGCACGAAGCCGGCGCCCGTGCTGATAGTCATCCCCCGCGCCGGGAGCACGCTGCGACGTCCCGCTCGCCGACTGCGAGCGGCGCACGCCAGAAGAAAGACAAGGAGCCGGATGCCAGCCGCAGCCGGACTCGCATCACCATCGAGCGCGACGCTGAAGGCCGCCCTCGAGCGGTGGAACGCCGAGGAGATTTGCCTCCTCCCCCGCCTCGAAGAGAAAGACGTCTCACTCCGCCGCCTATCACGCACCCGACTCTTGGCGACCGACTCGGCCGCCGAGAAGGAGTCGGCGAGAACGACGCCCGCCACCGGATCGACCGCCTTGCCCGATCCTTGGCATTAGAAGAAGAAGACGATGTCGGCCCGCCATGCTTTGGCCCCCGCATCCGCGACGAGCCCTTCCCCAAAGGGTTCTCGCTCCCCAGAGACACGCCCAAGTAGAACGGCTCAGTGAAGCCGGAAGATTGGCTCATCGACTACTCCAGGCTGTCAGCATAGCCAACGGCAATCGGCGCGTCACCGTGAAGTACGTCCCCCTCATGCTGCAAGGCACGGCACGCACATGGCTCAACAGCCTAAAGCCCTACAGCATCAACAGTTGGCTGGACTTCACGGAAGTCTTCGTCCGCAACTTCACCAGCACCTACAAGCGGCCTCCCAAGCCTCGCCAGCTCTCCCTCTGCGTCCAAGGGCCCAACGAGTCGACCCGCGACTACCTCACGCGGTGGGCCGAGCTCCGTAACTCATGCGAGGGGGTGGACGAGGTTCAGGCCATCGAGTACTTCACCGCCGGGTGCCGAGAGGGCACCCTCCTCAAGCACCGACTCCTCTGCGACGAGCCGGCTACCCTCGACGAGTTGCTGGTCATCGCGGACAAGTACGCCACGGCCGACTCCTCGATGAAGACCGAGCTTCGAGTGGACGCCTCGGGGAAGGTGATTGCTCCGGCTCCCAAGACGCCGGCTGGCGACCCCAATCGGCGCCCCTACCAGAATGATCGCAAGCGCAAGGCCCCCATGCCGACTTCCACCAGTCGGCAGGTGGCCACAGTTGAAGATGAGCAGCCCGAAGAGCGGCCCGCTCCCAAGAAGAAGGGTGGCAGGCCAGCTTGGCAGCCGGCTTTCTCTTACGAGCAGGCTCTTCACGCCCCCTGCAAGTTCCATAGCGGCGCGAACCCGTCTAACCACACGACCCGAAAATGCCACTGGCTCACGCGAATCACCAAGGGCGAGGGGTTGTTGCCGCCTCCGCCTCCCGGTCCGCCGCCTCCAGCCCCCCAGCAGCCGGCGGCTCGGCCGGCGATCGGCGCCATCCAAGACGAATTCCCTGAAGACCACGCCGCCTACGTCGTCTTCACTAGTCAAGCCGACGACAAGCGCAGTCGGCGCCGTCAGCATCAAGAAGTCAATGCAGTCGCCTCTAGCGCCCCCGAGTTCATGCACTGGTCGAAAAAGCCAATCAGCTGGAGCCAGGCCGACCACCCAGAGGTGATGCCCTCTCCTGGCTCCTATGCAATGGTCTTGGATGTCACCCTCGCGACGGAGAGGCGAACTGCCCGATTCTCCCGCGTCCTGATAGATGGCGAAAGCAGTATCAACATACTGTACCGCGATACCATGGAGAAGCTGAATATCAAGGCAAAGCAGCTTATGCCGAGCCGGACCGTGTTCCATGGTATCGTCCCCGGCTTGTCTTGTTTCCCAATCGGCAAGATTAAAATGGATGTTCTCTTCGGAGATAAAGATCATTTTCACCGGGAAGCGATCTGGTTCGAGGTAGTGGATTTGGAGAGCCCCTATCATGCTCTGCTTGGCCGACCTGCGCTGGCCAAATTTATGGCTGTGCCCCACTACGCCTACCTGAAGATGAAGATGCCGAGCTCAAAGGGGATCATCACGGTAGCCGGCGATTACAAGAAGTCCATCGAGTGTGCCATGGCCAGTAGCCGGCTGGCCGAGTCCCTCGTGGTGGCAGAAGAGAAGAAGATGCTGGAGCGGGTTGTGGCCATGGCCGGCAAGCAGCCGGCCCTGTCCCCCAACCCCAAAGATTGTGATGCACAGGGCTCCTTCCAGCCTGCCAAAGAGACGAAGAAGATACCTCTGGACTCGGAGAACCCGGAGAGGTTCGCTGTCATTGGGGCGAACTTGGACAGTAAATAGGAAGGCGAGCTCGTCGACTTCCTCCGTGAGAATCGAGACATTTTTGCATGGTCCCCAAAGGACATGCCGGGTGTCCCGAAGGATTTCGCCGAGCACAAATTACATGTCCGCGCCGACGCGAAGCCGGTCAAGCAACCCCTCCGCCGACTATCAGAAGAGAAGCGAAGAATCGTGGGAGAAGAGATAGCCCGGCTCCTTGCCGCTGGCTTTATCATGGAAGTGTTCTTTCCAGAGTGGCTTGCCAACCCAGTTCTGGTTCTGAAGAAGAATAACAAGTGGCGTATGTGTATAGACTACACCAGCCTGAACAAGGCTTGCCCAAAGGATCCGTTTGCTCTTCCACGGATTGACCAAGTGATAGACTCCACAGCCGGATGCGAGCTGTTGAGTTTTTTGGACGCCTATTCAGGGTACCATCAGATCAAGTTGGACCCAGCAGACCGCCTGAAGACTGCCTTCATCACACCATTTGGAGCTTTCTGCTACCTGACTATGACGTTCGGCTTGAGAAATGCCGGCGCCACTTTTCAGCGTTGCATGCAGAAATGCCTCTTGAAACAACTCGGCAGAAATGCCCACGTCTATGTAGACGACATTGTGGTGAAGACAGAGAAGCGCGGTACCCTGCTGGAAGATCTCAAAGAAACATTCGCCAACTTGCGCCGATTCCAAATCAAGCTCAACCCCGAGAAGTGTGTGTTCGGAGTACCAGCCGGCCAACTGCTAGGCTTCCTGGTCTCCGAACGCGGCATCGAGTGCAACCCCGTCAAGATCAAGGCCATCGAGAGGATGGAGATTCCCACCAAACTGCGAGATGTGCAGAAGTTCACCGGCTGCTTGGCCTCCCTGAATCGTTTTATCAGCCGACTAGGAGAGAAGGCTCTCCCCCTGTACCGACTCATGAAGAAGTCCACTCACTTCGAGTGGAATGACCAAGCCGACCAAGCCTTCCATGAGTTGAAGAAAATGCTGACCACTCCGCCTGTCCTGGCAGCGCCGACTGAAAAGGAGCCCATGCTCCTCTACATCGCTGCGACTAGCCGAGTAGTCAGTACTGTTGTTGTGGTCCAGCGCCCGGAAGAAGGCCGAGCCCAGCTAGTCCAGAGGCCGGTGTACTACCTAAGCGAAGTGCTATCCAGCTCAAAGCAGAACTACCCGCACTACCAGAAGATGTGCTATGGGGTATACTTCGCCGCCAAGAAACTGAAGCCCTACTTCCAAGAGCACCCCATCACGGTCGTGTGCACCGCCCCGCTCGCCGAGATCATAGGCAGCCGGGATGCATCCGGCCGGGTGGCTAAATGGGCCATTGCACTGGCGCCCTACACGATCTTCTACCAACCCCGCACCGCCATCAAGTCCCAAGCGTTGGCCGACTTCCTCGTCGACTGGGCCGAGACCCAGTACCTACCGCCGGCTCCCGACTCTACCCATTGGCGGATGCACTTTGACGGGTCCAAGATGCGCACCGGCTTGGGAGCCGGCATCGTCCTCACCTCTCCCAAAGGCGACAAGCTCAAGTACACACTGCAGATCCACTTCGCCGCCTCCAACAACGTGGCCGAGTACGAGGCACTCGTACATGGGCTCCGGCTAGCCAAAGAACTCGGCATACGCCGGATCCTGTGTTACGGCGACTCAGACTTGGTGGTCCAGCAGTCGTCTGGCGACTGGGACGCCAAGGACGCGAACGTGGCGAGCTATCGATTCCTCGTCCAGCAGATCAGTGGGTACTTCGAAGGGTGCGAGTTCCTTCACGTGCCAAGGGCCGACAACGACCAAGCAGATGCCCTAGCACGGATCGGCTCCACCCGACAAGCCATACCGACTGGCGTCTCCCTCCAGCGCCTCCTCAAGCCGTCCATCAAGCCGTCTCCAGAGTCGGACTCTATCTTCGTACCGCCTGCGCCAGATGCAGCCGGGTCCGACTGGAGGAACCCCGCAGGCGGCACGGGGACTTCGACAACTGGCCCGGGGACTGCCGTAGTCGCACCCGGCCCGGGAACTTCAGAACCCGGCCCGGGGACTGCAGCAGTCGGCCCGGGGACTGCAATGACACAAGAAGTGGTGGCCGACTCCAATTCCACGCCACCCAGCCCACCCACCCGAGTCATGGTGGCTACACTAACAGAAGAAGAAGTCACAGCTCCATCATGGGCCCAGCCCATTCTCAAGTTCCTAGTCAGCAGAGAGCTGCTGGCTGATGAGATCTCAGCAAGACTAGTGCAACGACGAGCCGCAGCATATGCAATAATCAACAGAGAGCTTGTGAAGCGCAGCGTCACTGGAGTCTTCCAGCGCTGTGTCGAGTCAGAAAAAGGAGTGGCAATCCTTAAGGATATCCACCAAGGCGAATGCGGCCACCACGCAGCCTCAAGATCACTTGTGGCCAAGGCTTTCCGCCATGGTTTCTTTTGGCCGACTGCCTTGGAAGATGCTAAAGAGATAGTCAAGAGCTGCAGAGGATGCCAAGTTTTTAGTTCCAAGCAACACCTACCGGCTTCTGCACTCAAGACCATTCCCCTCACCTGGCCTTTTGCCGTCTGGGGACTGGACATGGTGGGCCCTTTCAAGACAGCCCGCGGCGGCTTGACGCATCTACTTGTCGCTGTGGACAAGTTCACAAAGTGGATTGAAGCAAAGCCGATCAAGAAGCTGAACGGGCCGACTGCCGTGACATTCATCACTGACGTCACTACTCGGTACGGCGTGCCGCACAGCATCATCACCGACAACGGCACGAACTTCGCCAAAGGAGCACTGGCACGTTTCTGCGCGACGCAGGGTATCCGACTGGACTTAGCGTCTGTTGCCCACCCGCAGTCAAACGGCCAGGTCGAGCGAGCAAATGGACTCATCCTCTCCGGCATCAAGCCCCGACTGGTTGTACCACTGGAGCGATCGGCCGGCTGCTGGCTTGATGAGCTGCCGGCTGTCCTCTGGAGTCTGCGCACTACACCCAACAAGTCAACCGGCTTTACTCCATTCTTCCTTGTATATGGTGTCGAGGCTGTCATCCCAACAGACATCGAGTTCGACTCGCCTCGGATCACCATGTACACGGAGGCAGAGGCCAAGGAAGCAAGAGAAGACGGCGTCGACCTACTGGAAGAAGGCCGGCTTTTAGCACTCAGCCGGTCCGCCATCTACCAGCAAGGGCTGCGCCGCTACCACAACCGTAAGTTCAAGCCAAGATCCTTCCAAGAGGGCGACCTTGTGCTCTGGCTGATCCAGCGAACAGCCGGCCAGCACAAGCTCTCGGCCCCTTGGGAAGGCCCCTTCGTCATCAGCAAGGCACTAGGCAACGACTCCTACTACCTGATCGACGCGCAAAAACCAAGAGCACGCAAGAGAGACGACTCCGGCAAGGAGTCGGAGCGACCATGGAACGCGAACCTCCTGAGAAGATTTTACAGTTGAAAGCAGTATGTATCATGCTATCCTTTTGTATTAAGTACGAACCAACAGGCTCCCCGAACAGTACTCGGGGACTGCCTTTATTTATCTATGAATGACGAGTGTCATATCCATGAATGTATTATTACATTTGATTTCTTGTTGGGCACCGGGTTCGACTAGTCGGCCCGGGGACTGGCCGCCTTGAGCTATATTAAAAGTTCTACCTGAAGTCAGACAAGTAGTGTGCCGGCTCCCGAGTCCTCTCTTGTTGAAAGTCGCAGCTCGAAGAACCGACTGTCCGACTAGCAAGAGGCAAGGCAGAAAGGATGCCCACACGAAAAACGGCTAAGGACCAACGAACTTATATAGCAAAAAGACGGCCTCCAACCACGCTTGCCGGCTGTCAGAACAGCCGGCTGGCCGGCTTCCTAAAACACTTAGCTCTAATCCAACAAAGCTAGAGTACTTCCCCCCCCCCAATTGGCCAAGCACTCCTCCAACTACGGATTGCAGAGCAACTGTTTGACTGGGGAGGCGGCAACCAAGGGAGGGCGGCAAAGGAAACAGCAGAAGGACGAAAAGCAAAGTATAAGGAAAAGCCAAATGCATGCATAAGTTATATATACATATAAAAGCCCCCAACAGGCCGGCAATCAACATGGTTTGAATACACCCCCAGTGGGTGGAATTGTGCAGACTTAACAGAATATTGTTCCAAAAGTGACAAGACAGGAAAACAAAAGATGACAGACTAGACTAGGGCGCGGTGCGGGAGCCAGGCTGGTCGGTGGAGACGGCGTCGCCGGCTAAAGGAGTGGCCGCCTAGCGAGTCTCGGCTTGGTCACCGCCAGTGGCAGGCGACGCACTCGCACGTGACGTGGTGCTGGAGGCGCGGTCAGGCTGAGGCTGGTCGGCTGCTCCACCAGCCGGCTCAGCGTCTTCACCCTCCTCCTCCTCCTCTTCGCCCTCGTCGCTGGAGTCGATCTCCTCCGCCGAGTCTTCACCGTCTGCCGGGTTTAGCCCGAACCACTCCTCCGGCTGGGCGACACCATTGTCATCTACCTCAGGGGCGAAGACGCTGGTGTCGGTGTAGTCGGCGATCGCCGAAGCCCGCCGGATGATAGCCGGCCGCGCCGGCTCCAGCTCCGAGTCGGCTTGCTGCCGCCAGGTAGCCAGCTGATCCAGGCTCAGGGCGGGATACCAGGCCTTGACGAACTCCAGCGCCCGCCTGGCGCCGGACCGAGCCGCCGAGGCCTTCCAGGCTTCGAAGCGGCCGACTACAACCTCCAGCCAGTCGGCAGTTCGACTGGGGGTGCGAGGAACCACTTGGCCGGGCCATAGGGCGGCCAATACTTGCGCCCCGGCACGCTGAAGCCGGCGGAGCAGTCGGTGAGCCGGCTGGATGCGGGCCTGGATCGCCAGGAGCTGCTCTTCCAGCGAACGGCCAGCGCTTGGTGAAATCTCGAAGCCAGCCTGCCTTCGCGCTTGGCGGCGGGCCTCGATGATCTGGTTGGCGGCGGTGGAGTAGCCAGGGAAGTACTCTGCGCAAGAAAGAAAAAGAAAGAAGATAAAACACCAAGTCAGAAAACGAGCCAAAAGCGGCAGACGGCAAGAAAGGACGAAGAAGTAGGCGGCTTACCGTCAACCAGATCTTTGATCTGACCATAGCCAGAGATCAGAGTTTGCCTTGCTTCAACCCAGCCAGCCGCCTCCGTCTCGTACTCGGCCTGGAGGGCGGCTTCGCGGTCCTGCACCACCTTCAGAGCCGCCTTGTGGCCTTCCTCCTGGTCGGCCAACTTCTTGGCCAGGCGGTCGCGTTCCTGCACCAAGGCGGCGAGCTCGGCATCCTTGGCACGAAGGGCGGTCTAAGACTCTCCCAGCTGTGCCCTCAGACCGGCGTTGGCCACTGCAGAGACGGCAGAAAAAGAAGGAACAGTAAGAGGAAGTCGTCAAGGAAGATCCGACCCGACTGCTCAGCAGTCGGCCCGAATCTCGGGGACTACACCCAGTGGGTGCGCTGACGCGCCCCCACGTGAGATAAAGAACAAAGAACGTACCCCGGCTCTCAGTAAGGTCGGCGGTCTTCTGGGTCGGCTCCCGAGCCTGGGAGTTGAAGGCGGCCGCACGAAGATTGTGGTAGTCCTGCAAGATAGACAGAAGATCGAAGTAAGAACAAGAATAGCAAAGCCAAATCCACTAAGAAGTTCCAAGCCGCCTGCTCAGCAGCCGACTCGGAACTCGGGGACTACACCCAGTGGGTGCGCTGACGCGCCCCCACGGAAGAAACCAAGATCAAGAAGAAGCAAGATAAGAAGACTAACCCGGATGGCCGCCCGCGTCGCGAGGAACTCGTCGGTGTACTGCCTCAGCGCTGTAGCCTGGGCCTGGAGCCGGGTCCGGACGTCCTGCGCGGCCACGTTCATCACGGCCGTCCCTCCGCCCGGCGTCCACCCCGAGGTAGCGCTGGCCACCTCCACATCCTGGGCTGACGAGCTGGAGCCCGCGGCCGGCTGCGGCTCCGACGCGGCCTTCTGTGGCTCCGACGCAGCCTTCCCCGCGCGCCGGCTCGGCGGCATCCAGACCGCCAGCTCAGTCCTCGCGGCCGGCTCGCCCCCCGCCGACTGCGCAGGCGGCAGATCAGGCCGGCCGCCTTAAGCCGCCCCAGTCGGCGGGGTCGGCGCCGGCGCCCTCTCCAGGATGACGACGTCGTCGTCCCTCTCCAGCCCTGGCTGGTCGCTGCCGGCTCCTTCTGGCGAGGGCTCCGGGGCCCCAGGCGCTACGACGCGCAGTGGGGTGACCAACAAGGCCCCCTCCGCCGTCGCCGCAGCTGCAGCCTCCGCTTGGGCCTTGGCCGCGGCGTCGGGGCGCGCCTTCGCCGCCTCTTCCTCCTGCACCGCCTGGGCGGCGGCCGCCTTCCGTGCCTCCGCCTCCCGCGCCTCCCGCTCCTCCCGTGCCTCCCGCGCGTTCCGTTCTGTCGCCTCCTGAAGGTCGGCACGGGGGTCCACGCGGCGAGTGGTGCTCCCAGACCCCCTCGGCGACTCGACGACGGAGGCGGCAGCCGCCCGCTCAAGCGACAATGGAGCTCTGGTTGTTTGGAGAAAAAGACAAGGATTCAGGAACCACGAGAGAAAAGAAAGAAAAAAGAGTACACAAAAGAGTTCGAACTTACGCCGACACCGTCTGCGGCTGCTTCACCGTCTTGCGGAAGCGAGCCGCCTTCGCGGCCGCCTCCTCCCACCTGGTCGCCGCCGCCCCGCCCCTGGGTTTCTTCGTTCGACTGCCGAATAAACCCTGGGCGGCGCGACGCTTTTGCCCGCCGCCCCGAGCAGGCGGTGCAGCGGAGGAACCCGCGCCGCGTCCAGATGCCGGCCGGCGGCGCGGGACGACTTCGGCCTCATCGTCGTCCGGCCAGTCGTCGAAGGTGACTCCATGCCCGGAGCCGCCTGCTTCGCCGCCGGCTTGGCCACCACCCGGCTCGATATTGTCGTCCATAGCGGCCGCCCCCAAGTCGGGGTCCTCCAGGTCGTGCTGCGTCCGGTCGGGGACGAATCGGCGCTCCGCATCCGACCCGCTGGCAGGCCGAAGGAGAGGACTCTGTCGAAGGCAAGCCGACTAGTCAGAGTCGGCCAAAGGAACTCGGCGACAAAGCTAAGAGAAAAAGAAGAGACAAGGAGAACATACCGTGGGCGGCGAATTGGCTCGGCTATATGGCTCCTTGCCGAACTGCCACTCTTCGGAGAGTTTGCAGTTCGCGAGGTAGTTCAACATCCGGCTCGGATCGAGCTGGCCGCTCATCTGACAGATCAGATGAGCGTGACGAAGGCGACCAGCAGGTCGGGCCCCGTCAAGCCCTCCGACTGGGTCATCGCTCGCACTCGGGCGACGGCTGCGGATCCAGCCGGCGTCAGAGTCACGGCCCGGTAGGACCACTGGGGCCACCTGCCCTCCGGTGGGCCGGCTACGTAAGCCGGCAGGTTGACGTAGTCGCCCTGCGGGGCGATGCTCCTGACGTAGAAATACGACTTTTGCCATAGCTTCACCGACTGGATCAGCGTGATGATGGGGAAAGGGTTGTCGGCAGCCACCCTCCGCACCGCGATGAAGGCGCCAGTCTGAGCCGGCACGCCCCGCGAGCGCGTGCCCAGCTTGGACTGGAAGAACTCCCCCCAGAGCTCGAGGGTGGGGAGGACGCCGAGGTAGCCTTCGCACAGGGTGACGAAGGCAGACAGCAGCACCACCGCATTCGGGGTGAGGTGGTGCGGCTGGAGCTGGTAGAACTCGAGCCAAGAGCGGAAGAAGGCGCTCACGGGCAGGCCGATTCCGCGCAA
Source organism: Aegilops tauschii subsp. strangulata (assembly GCF_002575655.3). Lineage (NCBI taxonomy): Eukaryota > Viridiplantae > Streptophyta > Magnoliopsida > Poales > Poaceae > Aegilops > Aegilops tauschii. The sequence goes on from NC_053040.3 coordinate 463,692,856, forward strand.
GAAATGCGAGCGGAAGACCACCCGCTCGCCCTCCCGCGGCTCCGGCGTAAGCTCCTTCGCCGGCGCGAGACGGACCTCCACCTTGTCCGCGCTGGGCAGCCGCCGCGTCTTGCGGAGGAATTCGATGTGATCTTCGTGGACGTTGGAGCCGTCCCAATCCCCGCCATATTGCTCCGTGGCGGGAGGCATGGTGAAAACGAGCGCGGCGGCGGAGGAACGAGTAGTGGAAGAGCGCGGCGGCGAGGCGCTGTTGCAAGAAACGGCAAGAGAAAGAAGATGGTGGAAGGGGGAGGAGTGTGCGAGAGCCTGCCGCTCTCCCTCTCCCCCTACTTATAGCCTCGCGAGGTGAAGCCGGGGAGGCCGGACGTGGGGTGGGACGTGGGATTAACTGCACCCACTCCCCCACGCCTCGCGATTATTACGCCCTAAAGGCGTGCCGAAACTGCCGCAAAGAGAAGTGCAGGCGGTTTCGGGCTGCAGAGAATCCGCGCCTGGGCCCGGGCGTGGACGTGGCGGGCCCCCGCCCTGCGGCGACGTCCCGTCGCGCGCGTGGACTGGCAGGCTTTTTGGCCGAGAGAGGCCACGTGGTTCGCAGACGGCAAGTGGCCGGCCCGCGGCCCGGAGCACGCACTGGCGAGCTCCCGCCCTCCGACTCCGGAATTTTTGACCAAGGCGGCGCGTCTAACCAAAGCCGGCTCCCAGCTGCCGACTTGACAAGATAGGAAGCTGATCGAGCTTCTCAACTCCTACCCAACCTCGAAGCCCAATCAGCTTCGGGGACTACTGTCGGAGTAAATGGCCACGGGTAGCCTAACCGACTGCCCCTGGCTCTTCCAAAAAATTATCAGGCCTTTGGGCCTTCAAGCACTCCAAGCATTGGACTACCTTCCCTGGCCGGCTACCTCTGAAGCCGACTCACGGAAGGCGACCCAGCCTCAGCAACCTCCCCCCAGGATAACCACGGGGTGGCCGACTCCAGGAAGCCGGCCGTAAAGGATGCCGACTTCCCAGAAGCCGGCCTCGAAGAGCGCCGACTCCAAGAAGCCGGCCAAGACCACAACCACCAAAGCTACGCCACATAACGGTGACAAGACGGGGTGTGGCCACAGTGCGGCCCACTACCCCCGAAGCCCGAGGCAGGCATGGCCACAGGACGCCGTACGGGACGGCCATCTCCCGTCCGGCTCGGCACTGTAGCCATGCTAGCCTCGACGTCACCCACGGCAGACGCCAGTACGGCCCACGGGCGGCGGGCCCCTTCAGCCAGAGAGAGGCGCGAAGGCGGCCCGGCCTCCCCCAGTCGGCCAAGGGCGCAGCCGGCCCCCAGAAGCCGGCTCCCCCCTCCCTTGAAGCATGTGCCACATTAAGGAGACAAGACGAGGTAAGGCTACAGTGAGAGCCCTCGAGGCGGCCCACTGTAGCCACGCTTACCTCAACGAAGCCCTCGTCATCAGGGGCGAGGCTATAGTAAGCAGCCGCCGACAAGACACTAGGCGGTGGGGCCGGCCTGTCGACCAAGAGGCCGGCAGCCGGCGGGACCCACCAGTCGGCGGGCCCCAACAGCCGGCGGAGAAGCCGGCGAGCATAGACACTGACGGCTGGGACCATTGCCCAGCCAGATTACAATTGTACCCCGGGGGGTAGGCCTATATAAACCCCCCGGGGCACCCATGCAAAGGGTTGCCTTCTGATCACAGCACACACACCATAGAGAGAGAGAAGCAAGGGCTAGCCTTGTTCTTCTTCTCCCTTGAACCCAACATCTCTAGGAGCGATTGTAGCTACTTTTCCTGATCTAGTGATCATGCGGAGACCCCGCAGAGCAGGACCAGGGGTGTTATCTCCTCGGAGAGCCCCGAACCTGGGTAAGATCCGCCGGCGTGCATGTCTTCGCCTCATCCCGTTTCCAGGCACCGGCGACGTCTTATTGGCACCCACAATGATAAGCCACCCGTTGGCATATGTCGCACCTACCACCCGACATTTGGCGCCCACCGTGGGGCCAGGTGCACCGTCGTCCGGAGACCTGTTCTGGACGAGAACCCTCTTCCTCCCCCGCGAGCGGAGCCAGCCTGCTGCGCCCGATGGCGTTTGCCTCGACGCGCTGCAAGGCGTCGACGACGCCTGCGCAGCGAGCTGCCTCGCCGATCTTCTCGGCGAGACTCGCATCTCCGACGAGCCTGCGTCCGCCGCAGGCACGGACTACCCCGAGAGCCGCCTCGTCAGCCTCCTCGACCAGCTTCACGTCTCCGGCGAGCCTGCTGCAGATGTGGAGTCGGTCGGCTCCACCGACCCGATGCTCGTCGACTCCTACACGGCATCGCTCGACGCTTACCCCTCCGACGTGGTGGTCTTCGACGATCCTCTCCCTCGAGCTGACAGCGGCAGCAGCGCTGTCACCGAAGTGTTGGTCATCAGCCACGTCGCCAACTCGGGCGAGAATGCCCACGACGCCCTGCAAGCGGCGATGCACGACCTCTCCGTCCCCATCCCGGCCGACGCCGACGCCGAGACCCTGGAGGCACGCCGCCTCGCCCTCATCGTGGAAGGCCAGAAGATAGCCTCCATGAGACGCCTCACCGAGGCCCACCAGCGCGAAGTCGACCGCGCCGCCTTCGGTACGCCGCCGCCTAGCGGCCCGAGCCGAGCCGGCTTCGTCCAGAAGCACGGCGCGACTATTGCCAGCATGCTGGGGGCAGATCGCCCCGTCTACGCCACCCCGCTCGAGAATCTGCGAGCCGCTCAGGCGACCGCCGAAGAGCTGAACGGGCTGGGAGCCGATGAGCTCCCTTACATGACAAGACGGATCCAGCAGCTAATCGACGCGGCTACGAAACGGCACGAAGCCGGCGCCCGTGCTGATAGTCATCCCCCGCGCCGGGAGCACGCTGCGACGTCCCGCTCGTCGACTGCGAGCGGCGCATGCCAGAAGAAAGACAAGGAGCCGGCTGCCAGCCGCAGCCGAACTCGCATCACCATCGAGCGCGACGCTGAAGGCCGCCCTCGAGCGGTTGAACGCCGAGGAGATTTGCCTCCTCCCCCGCCTCGAAGAGAAAGACGTCTCACTCCGCCGCCTATCACGCACCCGACTCTTGGCGACCGACTCGGCCGCCGAGAAGGAGTCGGCGAGAACGACGCCCGCCACCGGATCGACCGCCTTGCCCGATCCTTGGCGTTAGAAGAAGAAGACGATGTCGGCCCGCCATGCTTTGGCCCCCGCATCCGCGACGAGCCCTTCCCCAAAGGGTTCTCGCTCCCCAGAGACACGCCCAAGTACAACGGCTCAGTGAAGCCGGAAGATTGGCTCATCGACTACTCCACGGCTGTCAGCATACGGCAATCGGCGCGTCGCCGTGAAGTACGTCCCCCTCATGCTGCAAGGCACGGCACGCACATGGCTCAACAGCCTCAAGCCCTACAGCATCAACAGTTGGCTGGACTTCACGGAAGTCTTTGTCCGCAACTTCACCAGCACCTACAAGCGGCCTCCCAAGCCTCGCCAGCTCTCCCTCTGCGTCCAAGGGCCCAACGAGTCGACCCGCGACTACCTCACGTGGTGGGCCGAGCTCCGTAACTCCTGCGAGGGGGTGCACGAGGTTCAGGCCATCGAGTACTTCACCGCCGGGTGCCGAGAGGGCACCCTCCTCAAGCACCGACTCCTCTGCGACGAGCCGGCTACCCTCGACGAGTTGCTGGTCATCGCGGACAAGTACGCCACGGCCGACTCCTCGATGAAGACCGAGCTTCGAGTGGACGCCTCGGGGAAGGTGATTGCTCCGGCTCCCAAGACGCCTGCTGGCGACCCCAATCGGCGCCCCTACCAGAATGATCACAAGCGCAAGGCCCCCATGCCGACTTCCACCAGTCGGCAGGTGGCCACAGTTGAAGATGAGCAGCCCGTAATGCACGCATGCACACCCTACCATTATATGAGTCACCCCTGTACTCCTCTACTTCTTCTGTTGTTGTGAGGCAATAGCTCGCGTCGCTTGAAAGGAGCATGTGGTGGGCCGGCCCATCTTGACATCAATCAAATTTATTTTTCCATTCTCTTTTTTATTTTAAGCGCATATATTTCAAAACTTAAATTTACTTAAGAAATATAAAATCACAAATTTTAAAAATTGATAACATAGTATAGGAAATTTTGAACTGATCCTAGCACAGATAGTTAGGTTTTTGTCGCGGAAATAGCCCACCATGGTTCAAGTCCTACAAGATATTGGTGTTTGCATTTTTCTAGATTTATTTCAGGTTTTTGATGATGTTCGTTCACTAGGAGGACACGTTTACATCAGTTACGGAGTCGCCTTTGATGACTTTGCCAATCTCAAGATGATATGTCATCTCAGTCTCTCAAAGATGCTCACAGAGGTAGAGTGTGCGTGCGTGGATTCATAATAACGAGTGTACGAGTGTCTGTGTTTGTACCGTGTTAAAAAGCATAGCATAAAAAATTGTTAGCAATGTTTAACTTTTGTTGATAACTATAGAAAAAACATGTTCATGATAATGAAAAAATGTTCCCATATTTAGTAAATATATATATGCAAAGTTTCTTAAAAAGGGTATATAATGCAAAAAAATGTTTGTGTAATGTAAAAACATATTTCACGCCATTAAATAAATGTAAATGACATTTTATGAAAATAATCCCGTTTCAAAAAAGTAGTTGTAACAATTTAAAAATGTTATATACAATGCAATTTTTTTTTGCATAGGTTTGAAAAATGTCTATTTCCACTCAAAAAAATGTACTACGTGATATCTTAAAGAAATATTCACGTGTTTTCAAAATATGCCCATGAAATTTTCATAAACACGCATAAAATGTAGAAAAATATCATGTTGTTCAAAATGTTTTTTTGCCATGAAATAATTGTACAACGTGTAGTGAGAAATTGTTGCCGTGTATTCAAAACATGTATTTACAAAATGTACATCACATATTCTAAAATTCACCAACTGGTGTCAAAAAAATGTTTCATAGGTGCTCTAAAATATACATTGTGTACTGAAAAACATAGACATGTGTTAAAAAACGACAAAGTATCAAAAAGACAAGCAATTAAAACCAATGAATACAAAAAAAACCCAAAGAAGAAACAGAGAACAGTGAAGAAAGAATGAAAAATCGAGAAAATAATAATCTACATCTATGCCAATATAAAAAGACACAAAGGCACGGTTCCAACAAATCACAGCCATCAAACCAGGCCAATCCAACAACCCATACTGCTCCACTGGTGAGCGTTCAAGACATTTAGCATGCTATTAATATCATATGAAATATCAATTTCTGCACTAACACTCAAATACTCCCCTGCCTAATTTATGCATGTAACTAATACTCCCTCCGTCCTAAAATAAGTGACTCAACTTTATACTAACTTTGTACTAAAGTTAGTGCAATGTTGAGTCACTTATTTTGGGACGGAGGGAGTATATTCCAAATATCAACGTGTGTATCAGTATAAAAAACCCGAAGGGGCAGATCCAGTAAATCTTCAAACTAGGCCAATCCAACAACTCAGACTACTCCAATGTTGTGTGCTCAACACGTTTAGCATATAGTTAATATCATACCAAATATCAATTCCAACACTAGTCGCATTCGCATAGTTAAGACGCAAATAATACCCTACCTAATATATGTGTGCAATTAATATATTTCATAATATCAACATGTGTTGCATGTACGAATTTACTAGTGAGAAAACAAAGGAAACCAGAGAAAAAAATAAAATATGAAAGAAAACCGATGAAAACCAAAGAAAAATAATAAAAAATACAAGCAAGAAAAGAAAAACAGGAAAACCAAAGGTAGCTAACCTACAACGACCGCCACGAGCTGCAGCGAACAACCGCTCTAAATGGGCCAGACCGCTAATCTAAGCAAAACGGTGGGAACCCTCGATAAGCGTCAGCGCCAGTTGGGCCGACCCAGGCATGCGGGAATAAGAACCTCGTTTTCAGTTTATTCACGTTTTTTATTTTCATTTTTACCTTTCCTTTTTACTTTACTTTATACTTCCAAATATTCTAAAGAAATATATTACAAAAATCACTCTATATAAAACATTTGAAAAATGTTGATCAAACTTTAAAAAAATGTTAAATATGTATAGAGAAAATGTTTATCGCGTATTAGGAAAACTTATACAAAAAAAATGTATGAAACAAATTGATCATGTATTTTTTTGAATGGTAATCAAGCATATGACAGAAAATGTTGAACAACTGTTTGGAAAATGTTAATCAAGCATTTGGAAAGTGTTAAATGTGCATAGAAAAAAATGTTGACCATGTATTAAAAAGATGATGGAAAACATTTGATCATCTGCATAAAAATATTAATCAAGCAATTTATTAAATGTTGAAAAATTATGTGAAAACTTTTTATCAAGCATTAAACATCTTGTAAAAATTATCGAAAAAATGTTGACCATTGTATTAAAAAACTGATGGAAAATTTTGATCATGTATATAAATTTTTTAATCATGCATTTGTAAAAATGTAAATCGAACATTTAATTTTTTTTTGACTATAAGTTCAAAAAATGCTAATATTGCATTTGAAAAATGTTAATCAAGTATTTAAAAATGTTAAATATGCATAAGAAAAATGTTGACCATGTATTACGAGATCTTATTGTTGTATTTGGAAATTTTTTATCAAGTATTTCAAAAAGTTTGAAAGTGTGTACAGAAAAATATTGACCATGTATTAATAAAAGGCTAATCTTGTATTCGAAGAATATTAATCAACCATTTGAAAACTGTTAAAGATGTGTGTAGAAAAATGTTTACCATCTATTAATAAAATGTGAAACTTGTATTGGAAAAACATTAAACGTGTATTAGGAAAATGAACGAAAATTGTAGAATGGAAACCAAAAGAAACAAAAGAAACCAAAAAATGGAAGCAGGAACGAAACGAAATAAACCACAGAAAATGAAAGGTAAAACAAAAAAAATCTGCCGAAAGAACGAAAAAAGGGAGAAGAAAAAATAAAAGAAACTGGAGAAGAAAAAAAGGAAAATAAAAAAAGAAACAAAAGAAAAAGCTAAAAAAAACAAGAAAACCAATGGAAAAAACAGCTCGGTTTGCCTCTAGTAAGCCGCGCGCCTGGTGCTTATCATGTGGAGAATGCTGGCACAGTGGCAAGCTATGCCGATGAACTTCCACGAGTCCAGTGATCGATCCATGCTTCTTTTTCCTTCGACTATGTGCTAATAGACATGCCTGAATACTGTAGAACCTGCTTTTCCTTCAACTATGCGCTTATGGACAGGCCCAACCCTATTTTTCCTCCAACTGTGTGCTAATAAACATGCCCGAATACTGTTGAGCCTTCAGCGAGATTTCCTACCGTCTCGCTTAATGCAAGATATAGTCGCTGCGGGAAAGCTGCATCACCGCAGCGAACAGGAGAACAGTGAGCCCAAACTACGACAGCCCAGCTCGGCTTGCGAATCAATGATGCGTGTCGTTGTTGAGAAGCATCAATTATCGAGCGATTTGTACTGTGGCATCGCCCATAACGACCGTAAGCGCAACTCCAACAGCTAAAACTATAGTTTATGCGAAGTTGGGGCAAAAAGAGCCTCCAACATCTCCCATAAACCCAGATTTTTTATGGAATCCCGTAAAAACACATCCCCCATCATCCAAGTTTACGGGAAGATTGTCTTCCCGTATACTTTTGGTGGGTGGATAACCACCTGAATCTTCACGAGCTGAACGCCGGACCACCCCACGCCACCGCAGCGGATACATCCGTAAGGCCGCCCACGCCGCGAGGCCACCGCCGCTGCCACTGCTGCCGCCGTCGTGAGGTCACCGTCGTCGGCGCCATTGCCGCAGCTCTGCCTGCCTTGCCCGCAAAGCCAGCTGTCGCCGCTCCGCCGCCACGTGCCGCTTCAGCCGTCAGGTGCGCCACCGCCGCTCGTTGTCCTGTCCCTGTCATTCACATGTGGCCCCTTTGCTTTTGCTAGAGTTTTTAAATTGAAAATAGAAAAATAAAGATTTTACGGGATGATGCCTAAGGGACTGAGAAAAGTGACTCTCCAAAAACTTCCCATAAATAATAGAGCAATCCCGTACACTTTTAGGGATGTTTTTTCAGGGAACTCTTGGAGTTGCTCCAAATGAGTTAGGCTCGAAGCGCCTCGTGCTTTTGCCATGAGTCAGTGTAGGAGCTTGTTTTTTTTCTCTTCTGATTTTCGGTTCACTTTTTTGTTTTTGTTTTCCGTTTTCTTATGTTTTGCTTTTCTGTTTTTATATTTTTTTCCACCATCGTCTCTTTTAATTTTTCTATTATCATTTTCCGTTTTCCCTATTATTTTTGAAAGTTTTCATCCCACATTTAGAAAATGTTAATCACGTATTTGATAAAAGTTGAACATGTATAAAAATGATCCCAGTGTACAAGAAAAATGTGCAACATGCATGTAAAGTAGCCATAAAAACATGTATTTTAAATATATTAATCATGTAATTAAAAATACAAAATGTGTATAAAATGTTTTAGGTGTATTTGAAAGATATGCAATGACTACGAAAAAAGTAGACATCAAAACATATGTTTGAAAAAAATGTTAATCATGTATTTGAAAAATGCTAGACCTGTATAGAAAATATTTCATGTGTATACCAAAAATATACTATTTTGGAAGAAAAAAATAAACACAGAAACATATATTTGATAAAAAATAATAATGTGTTTAAAAATGCTGAACATGTATACAAATGTTTCTAATGTACACAAAAATTTACAATTCCTAAGGAAAAAATAGACATGTGTTAAAAAAAGTAGACATCAAAACATATATTTGAAAAGGATGTTAACAATGTATTTGGAAATGTTAAACATTATTACATTGTGAAAAAAATGATTCCGATGAATATGAAAAACGTACATTGTGTGTGAAACAATAAACATCAAAACATATATTCAAGAAAAATGCTAATTATGTATAAAAAATGTACCTGGAGTGTACAAAACATGTTCAATATATATCTCTAAAAGTAGACATCAAAAACGTATATTTCAATAAAATTTATCAAATATTTAATGAATCTTAAATGCTTATAAAAAATATCCAAAAACTGGTAGAGAAGCATACAAAACAAAGGAAACCTATGAAATATGAGAAAGAATAAAAAGGAAAGAAAAATAAAATGAAATGAAAGAAACCAGTATAGAAACATACAAGATAGAGAAAACCGGTGAAACCCAAAGAGGGAGAACAAGAAAAAATGAAGAGAAAAAGAAAGAAAAACAAACAAAAACCTAATAAAGAAGAAAAACAAGGAAAAAAAACAAAGAAGCCGAAGAAAACAAATAGAGAATCATAAAATCTTTGAAAACCATAAGAGAGTTAAGAAAAAACAACAATGAAAACAAAATAAACCCATAAGAGAAAACAGAAAAAAAATGAAAATGAAAACAGAGAAAATAAAGAAAGAAAAAAGGCCAATGAAAACTAGATAGTGCAACCAACCGTGAAGAAAGGAAAACCAGCTAAGCAGTACCGCGAGCGATCGAAACCCGAAGAACGAACGAAACCCGAGCAGTAGCGAGCGAAAAAAAGCCCCAATGAAGTGGGCACAGCCCAGTAATAACGCGAGGTGGAAAACCTTCACGCGAGCTGGACGTATGTGTCGCACTAAGCGATGTATAGTCCTGGCAGTCGTCGTCGTGTTCAATCGATGCCCGCGTCTAAATGTTCATCAACTAAAAAATGTTCATCAACTAAATAAGTGTTTGTGAATTTCTAACATTGTTCCCCAAATTCCAAAAAAAATGTGAGTCAATTCAATTAAAATGTTCATGGATTTCAATAAAAATATTCACAATTTCAAAAAATGTTGGTGATTTAAACAAATGGTCATGATTTTCTAAAATGTTCGAAAATTTGGAAAATGCTGATGGTTTCGAAAAATATTCAAGAATTTGAAAAAATGTCATGACTCTTAGAGAATGTTCAAGATTTCAAAAGAAATGAAAAAGAAAATAAAAATAAAAATTTAAGAACGGATATAAAAAGATTAAAACAAACATGAAAAAAGGAATAAAAAAACAAGAACGAAAATGAAAAGGCAGAAAAACACTGAAAAGAGAAAAACACAAAAAGGAGAAAAAAAAGGGCGGGGGAAAGCTAGTTGAGCCGGCCAAAAAATGCACGGGCGTGGAGTTGGGGCAAATAATATCTGGTGCACTGGTGCTTGTGATGCTAGCAATGCACCCAACTCATGCTGCACATTCTAAAATATTCAAAAAAAATGGAAAAAAAATTAGCATATTCACACAACATTAACTTAGGTTGTCACAAAAATGAAGTCAAAACTCGAAAGATAACTCAAAAAACAAAAATAATAAATTCAACACTGAATACTACTCCCTCCATCCCATAATAGTGTCAAAAATACTCTTGTATTATGGGACTAAGGGAGTACATAACGTTGGTTGGGCTTTGGATTTGACCCATGATCACGTTAATGTCAAATTTGTTGGTTTTGCATCTCAATAAATATTTCAAATTTTGATACGAAATTTTTTGACAGCATACATTGATTTTGTCTCAATGTGCTAGATCTTTTAGAACGATCCACTGCATCTGGTGTACTGGTAGCACCACACAAGTGTGGGCGCACCGGATACATTCTGTTTCCGGCGCGTAAAATAGGAGTGGCCGTCCCAGGCCTCATCGCCCGCGCGCGGCAGACGGGGCCATCTCCGATGCTGGCAGCAAAACTGCATCAAGCATCGAGATCATGTCCATCCTTGTCGCTGTGGAAGTCAAGTCAGTAATGGTACTCAAGCAGTTAGTTGATGATCATTCAAGCGCTTAACTGGCATCCATCCTTTCTGCCCAAGCATGAGGTCCTCTCCAATCCGTATTACCAGCCTAGGCGACCATGATTGCTCTCGATTGTACAGACAGCGGGATCGGAAAGAGCCCCACGGCTGCCTTTTTCGCTGGCTATAACCGATCCATCATCCATCGATCCGGCCCTCATGGTGGTGGTAACCTCGGTGTTCTTCCAGGCTATCAGTGGTCAGGCATCGAGTGTGAGTGCAAAAAAATCAATGGTCCAGCAGAGCTCAACTTTACGACAGGGCCGGGGCAAGCACTGATACTTACCATGATCTGTGATCCATCGCACTGATGCATGCAACTCGCTCTGGATCATGGCCTCATGGATGATATGGATAATCACCTTATCAACATGACAACAAAGAAAGGCTTTAGAAATGTTAATTAGTACAGTAGTATGAATGTATGATTTTCTGACGCCTTCATTGGATTCTATGGTGAATGATTTTCGTCGAAACGGCACTGTTCTATCCTCCCGTACGTATGTAATCTTGGCAGGTATGGCAGTACCAGTACAGTACATGTGGTGGCTTGCTGGAGTAGCAAAGGCTGCAGGCCTCGTTATTGATTTCAGGCTTTTCATGATATCCCACGGCAATGATCGATCCAGGCACCGCACGCACGACGGTAATGGTTTCAGCATGATGATCCACCAACGGTAATGTTTTCCTTGAGAAGGTGGGCATTTATGCCTCCAAAAATACTCACTAAGATAAAATGATGATGAATGGCGACTCTAATGTCTGAAGTTTCAGAAGATAATGTTCAGTAGTGCAACCCAGCCCAATTCAGCATCCGCGCTACAGATTTCCCGTGGCACAGGATATGGCTTGGCACTCACACCATAGACGTGCTGATACCATATGGAGCAAGCTCGGCTATACCATTCCGGGGACTGCCTGCCTGCCCCACGGCCACGAGCTGCCCCTGTTGTATTTGGTGGTGGTGGTATATCTTGTCACACTACTCCCGCTGTGTCTGTGGCAATTGGTCCAATCTTGAATCTTGTCCCGATGTTCGTTTGCTTTACCCTTTACCTTTACCTGCTGTTATGGTCCCGGCCGGCTACATACTACATAGAGAGAGTTCCGTTGGGACACATTGAATCCGATCAGATATGCTACGATCTCTTGTGTACTAGTAATTAGGATGTACCCCATGCATGATTTATTACGCAAATATACAGCGGCCCGTGCATTCCTCTGTAGTAGATACGCAACAGTACTGTTATTCGGCATTCACTACGGGTGTATAGGTGCTGCTCTGTTAAACTGTAATTTACATCTGAAGTTAATCACATTGTAAGAAGAGATGAACAGTGACCTTTGCATCCTACAGGACGTGCTCATTCAGGTCCTAGCCGTTTTAACACTGTTACAGATAATACTCCATCCGTCCCATAATATAAAAGCATAGTGTCAAAAACGCTTTTATATTATGGAACAGAGGGAGTACATTGGTTCGTGCATTCTTCAGTACTGTTAATTAGAGAAACTCCAACGCGCCGACCCAAACGGACGGCGTTTTTTTTTCGTTTTTTGTCCGTTTGGGTCGGCCGCCCGCTCGGCGTCCGTCCTCTTTTTTGTTTGGGTCGGCAGTGCGCCCAACGCACCGACCCATATCATGTCCGTGCACAAATTTGAAAAAGCCCCGCGGTCGTAGATCATGCCAACGGCCATGCCATCGCTCAAAGTTCATGCCGGCACCATGTCAGCGGCCGGCATACAATGCCAACTTCAAAAAATACCACACAGTTCATGCGGGCGCACTTGCCAGCGGTCAGCACACATGCCTGCGCACAAAAAGGGGTGGGAGTTGAGTTCGACCACGCCATCGCGGCCATGGCCATGCCAGCACACTTGCCGGCATACAAAAAAGGATGGCGCTCGCCGCCATAGATCACTCGTCGTCGAACTTGAGCATGTCGGCCTGCATCTTCTCGAACCACGGCCTCTTCCTTGGCGACACGGTGTTGAGATCCACCTTCATGATCTCCACCCCTGTCATCATGCTAGTGAGAGCCACCTCTTTCGCCTTGGTCTTTGCATTGGCGGCCACGATCTCTAGCATCTTGGCTTGCTTCTCCGCCTCCATCTCAAGCATCCTCGTTTGCTTCTCCGCACTTGCGTCCGCCGCGTGCCTCCGGCCCTTTCTCTTTGCTGACTCCCTCGCCCGCTGCTCGGGGGTGAGCTTTTTCTTCGGCTTGGGCGCGGCGGCGGTCTTGCCGGGGGGGGGGGGGGGGAGGCTTGCCTTTGCCGGAGGGTGCGGTCGTCAATGCCGGACGAGGTGAGGGAGGCGAGGCCGGCGGTGGCATCGAGGTCATCGTCCATGGCGAGCGGCGGGAGCGCACGCGGGCGGGGGGGGAGGGGGGGGGGGGGTTGAGGAAAGTGGAGGGAAATGGTGGAGGCTGCCACCGCCTGGCAGGCCAAGGGGAGTAGTTGGCGCGCGTCCGTCTCGTGTCCGCGCCGACGCAAATGAGACTCAAAAATGAGTCGGGAATGGGTCGGCGGGCCGACGAAAAGCGGACGCGCGTCCGTTTGGGTCGGCACGTTGGGCCGACTTTTTTGTCTGCCACGACCCAAACGGACGTGCGCGGACGAAATGGGTCGCCTCGTTGGAGTTGCTCTTACAGCTTACGCACATGGAATACATCACTTTTTCTCTAACCGTTTTCACCCCTTCTCTTTGGCGCCTAGAGCAAACTCTCCCCTCCCAATTTCACCGGGAGCCCGGCGGTGGTGGCAAGGAGGGGAATCCCGGTACCTTCGCCCTTGCTAGTAGTTTAGATTATGTTTTTTTAGTCATTGCGGTTGCAACGCACGGGTTGATGGCGACGCTTCTTCAAGTTTGTCTTCCAGGCTCTAATTTTCCTCGAGTTCGTCCATCTGGACGTAGTTGACGGAGCTTCGACATAGATTTTCGTCGTCTCCTTGGGGCGGCGAGGTTACGATTTCTCGTCGTGCGTGGACGACGATGAGATTTGTTGTCGGTTGCTTCAAATCTTGTTCAACGGCGACAACTACGGCTCCAATGAGTGGGTTCTTAGGTGCATGTGCATGAAGACTTCCCCGTTGTTGTCAACAAGGTCAAGCCGGCTCTGATGGGGGAGCGACATCGTCGCGTCGGCGACTTCGTTGTGACGAAGTTCGTGGTCATTCGATGGTCTAGAGACCTTGATGTGGTTTTCATTATGTGTGAGATGCGAACTTTTATACGAAAGAAAAAAAGAACAGTACTGTTATTTGGCATTGATTATGTCTGTACAAATTACTCTGTTAAATTTCATGTAATCCATACGTGAAGCTAATCACATACTCCGTTCGTCTAAAAATCTTGTCCCAAGTTTATCCTTTAAATGAATGTATCTAACACTAACTTGATGCTAGATACATTCATTTAAGGGATAATTTTTTCGAATGGATGGGGTAGTAGTAATAGATAAACAGTACGTGCCTATTCAGGTCCTGGCTGCTTTTTTTATTCGCAAAAAAAAGGCCCTAGCTGTTTTTAACCGTGCTGCGACACAAAGGCGACAAGCCGCTCCTCTAATGATTTACCGTTACAGCTTGATGAAGTTTGCTCGTCAATAGTACCATGATTTTGTGAAATGGCACTACCACCGGAATCGTGCAGTACCGCGATCTAGTGTTTAAATGGAGCACTAGTGTGCCTGTCTTCTTCTGATGGATGAAGCTGGTCCCGGCTCTGCCATAATAACTACACAAATTTCCCCTTCGATCGCCTTGTGGCAAATATAAGCAGGGCATGGATTCAGCACGGACGGATCGTGTTTGCAAGCAGGCAGACAACATTTAAAACCGGCACGCGCCGTGGCTCTCCAACAGGAGGATTTGTCAGTATCTCCGGTGCCCATACCACTGCAATCTAGTCCCTCAGTCCGAAAAAACTTATCCCTTAAATGGATATATCTAACACCAGCTTAGTGCTAGATATATCCATTTAAAGAACAATTTTGGGACCAGTTTTTCCGGACGGATGGAGTACAAACTAGTAATAGGATGTACTACCAGCTAGGAGTAGTGCTGATCTGATTATCAACATAGGTTTCAACCCTTCATGTCCTACTCTAGTAACTAGAAATTCAGTAGCACGATCCAGTGATCCTACTGGCGAAAGATGGATGCTGCTGGACCTGCAGCGGTTGCTTGCAGTTGCAGGCGTTCGTGCTGACATGCACTGCACGTCATTGTACAGACAGTCGCTGGTGCATGGATCATGCGCGTATTGCCGGCGTTCCCT
The DNA here is from genome assembly GCF_002575655.3 of Aegilops tauschii subsp. strangulata. Lineage (NCBI taxonomy): Eukaryota > Viridiplantae > Streptophyta > Magnoliopsida > Poales > Poaceae > Aegilops > Aegilops tauschii. The sequence continues at coordinate 463,708,000 of NC_053040.3, forward strand.
TTTCTTTTCCTCGGAGATACCCTGCACTTTTTCGACGCGCAGCCAGGAGCGAGATCCACTTTGACTGGCAGGCTACCGCTCCTCAGCTTTTAGCCCAAAAATGTGAGCTGCCTGCAGCCCTCTACCTGGAGCAGGCAGAGTCCCGTGCCTCCATCTAAATTAGCCAGAAATGGAGAATCTGCAACTAAATGCATTCCACACGCTAATGATGAGTCTATCCACCAATGTACGTGGCTGCCAGATCAGATACGAGTAGTTGTCAGAGGTAGGGCCGTGCTAGCAGTAGCAGTAGCAGTAGGCATTAGTTTGTGACTGAGTAAGGTGCGGTTAATTATGGCCATTGGTAAAGCATGAAAGACCTTGAGCTGGGTACCGCTAGTGCTACCACTGTACCACTCCTGCTTAATTATTACCGTTAGCACTACTGGTTACCACCACTTGGCTACTTTGATTGATCCGATCTACTGCCTTTTTATCAGGCTCCAACGCTGCTTCTTCTGCTGCAGCTGCCCCCTCTGCCATCAATCTGCATATGGTTCCATATCTGCTTTCACGGTCCACTGGCTACAGTGAGTGAGTCTATCTGTTTACCTAAGCAGCTTTCTGTTGACAATGACACACCCTTTGCCCTTTTTAGCTGGCCAAGTTTAGCTTCCAGCGACCCAGCAGCTCAACGCTCTGTCCGTTCTAGCAGTAGCAGTAGACAGTAATGGCGTCCCGAAAGGCATTGGTCAGATGGGGTTTTGGGTTTTGTATTTGTTTGCGAATATCCCACAAGTCATCTTCTGCTCGCGAGCTCATTTGAGCCTGTGATGAACACTAAAATGCCCAAAATAAAACAAAAAATTCTGAATTTTTCTCGTGGCAAACTACAAATGTTTTCAGCGTTTGCCAAATTTCATCATGAAATGACATCCACGAAAGTCGTGAGGGAAAAAAAATCGGCACTCAGAAATGCTTTAAAAAATAACACTTTTAAAGCATTGATTTTTTTTTTGCCACCACGACTTCCACGATTGTCATTTAAGGGCATTTCTAACCGATCCCTTATCCGGCTGTAAGGGAGTAAATTTGAGATTTTCTCCTCTCAGTCGCACCTAGCTGATCCCTTATACCGGTTAGTGGAGTAAATTTTTTACTCCATCCCTATTTATCTCCTTATATTTACTCGCTCGTGGCGGCCGAGTAAAAACCTCCGCCTCTCTCTTCCTCTCCTCCACCACCTCTTCTCCCCCTCGCCCCGCCACCGGCACGTCCCCTGCCCTGATCCGCCGCACCCTCTCCTCCCGATGGCCGGACGCGGTGGCCGCCGCTCCCCTCCACCGATCCGCCGTCACTTCCTCGACCCGCCGCCGCTCCGCTCGGCCGATCCGCCCACCGCTGCAACCCTCCTCTGATTTGAGGACTTCTCGGAGCTCCCTCCGCCGCGGCCACTGACGAGGACCTTCCTCGGCGTCTGACAACGGTCATGGGGGACGTGGGTGGCGGAAATCACCAACCAGAGAGCCACAAGCGAATGTGGGTTGGGTCGTTCCACACGGTTGAGCTCGCGGCCATGGAGTACAACCGGTGGCAGGTCTGGCTCCACGGCTGCGAGGCGAGGCTCAACTTCCCCTTCGGGACGGCTCCGCTTCACCTTGTCCCACCGGAGGCGGGGGTGGTGAGCGCTTAGATGGTGCGGGAGGACCGTGAGGCGAGGGGGCGCCTTGAGGCGGAGGCCGCCGACAAGGCCTACATGGATGACCTCCGCCGATAGTACCTGGAGCTCGTGGAAGCGGAGCGGGCGGTATTCGCCGTCAATGACGACGAAGTTATCATCATCTCCGACGACGAGGGCGGCAACGAGGGCGACAAGAACGATGGCGGCGACGAAGGTGGCGGGGAGGAGATTGACGTCGAGGAGTGGAGGGAAGGAAATCGACGTCGAGGAGTGGCAGAGCATCTTCCCCAACGACGACGACAACGGCACCGGCTCGGACCCAGCTTGCAACGGGCCTCACCAGGAAGGACTGGCTCGACCTCCACTTCGGCCGAATTTAGTTAAGTTTTTAGTATAGTTTAGTTTTAGTTCAAAGTTATGTTTAATGTTCGGTTGCGAGAATGTTAGCATCATGTGTTGATCCTTCCCAGGCAGCCATCACATATGTGAACTTCAGATCGAAGTCAACAGCAGCTGGCACATTCTGGCTTGTGTAGTGCTTCCTCCCTCTATATGTTGCAGCTTGTTACCTCGGCACTCTGGCAATGACATGAGTACCATCTATTGCTCCAATGCAATCTTGTAATGGCATTACAAGATGTTGTTAGTGCTCACCTTGAAGTATGGCTACAACAGGACAATAACAACATATCAAGGCATGAACTATATACTGTCAGTGCTCACCTTGCAGTACGGATACCATCTTGGGCTAGTATGCATCCAGGTAGGAGTCCGGCCGATTGGTGACCTGATCATCTCTCCTCTGAGCTCCCCAATAACATACAACACTTGCTTGAAGTACCTGGAGATGGTCTCCATTGATCTCCTGAAGGTGTTGTGTACAACCCCGAACCTCTGGTTATGACCAACAACGTGGAGGAACATGGCCACTTGCTCTTCCACAGTGGCGTGGATGCTATCTTCTAGCAGCCCCTGCTCCTGAACTTTGCACAAGCCTGGCGAAAGGTGCTCTTTTCATTCGAAGCATCCACAGAGCCTCGGTGTCGTTGCAGCTATTGATGTAGTGCAGATTCGCTATCCTCTCCTGATCCGGATTAATATCAGACCATACTGGATGAGAGGTTTCTCATTCCAACGAACGGCTCTCTTATGGACCAACAGGATCCAGGCCTGTACCACAGCTATCAGCGATGCTGCCTGAAATAGAAGCTATGTCCGTTCATCCACAACCTAAGCGACATCCATAATGCGGTCAGCAATGGCGCTATCGATCCTAAACGGTCCTATCGAACGACCTAACACATAATAGAGGAGGGGAGGGGTAGCTTACCAGCTTCGGGGTCGGGGGAGACATGGCGGAGACAAGGATGACCGGACGGAGTCGAAGAAGAAGGGGAGAAGCAGCTGCCACTGCCGGGGAGTGCTGCTGCCGCCACTTGCTGCTGCAGGGGAGTGTCGTAGCCGCAGATCCGAGTCGCTACCGCCGTCGCAACCGCAGATCTGAGTCGCCGCCGCCGCCGGTGCCAAGAACAAAGGAGGGCTTCTCCTACGGCTAGGGGTGAGCGAGTAAATGAGGTGGTGAGGGTATATTTCACGCCATCCCCCCTCAGCTGATTTTTCCCTCCCGCCATCTCCAACAGGAACCCCCTGTCCCGTGCCCTACGCCGCGTCTTCATTTTTCGCCCGACTTAGGCTGGCTCGCTGGAAACGGCCGATGCAAGACAGACCACTTGCAGGCAACCAAAAGGTCCAAAAACATCCTGCGCAGGCCTGATTGGGCTGTATGCAGCCTACCAAACGCATCCAAAGCACTAGACAGTAGTTTGTGACTAAGTTGGTGAAGGTGCGGTTAATAATGGCCATTGGTAAAGCACGAAAGACCTTGGCTGAGTACTATCACCACTGTACCATTCCTGCTTAATTATTACTGCTGGTACTCCACTTGGCTACTTTGATTCGATCTACTGCCTTTTCATCAGGCTCCAGCACTGCTTCTTCTGCTGCAGCTGCCCCCTCTGCCATCAGTGAGTCTGCATATGGTTTCATATCTGTTTTCACAGACCACTGGCTACAATGATCAGTGAGTGAGTCTGTTTACCTAAGCAGCTTTCTGTTGACACCAAACCCCTTGCCCTTTTTAGCTGGCCAAGTTTAGCTTCCAGCAATCGAGCAGCTCAACACTCTGTCTGTGCTAGCAGTAGCAGTAGACAGTAATGGCGTCTCCATAGGCATTGGTCAAATGGGTTTTTGGGTTTTGTATTTGTTTGCGAATATCTCGGAAGTCATCTTCTTGTCGCGAGCTCATTTGAGCTTGCGATGAACACTAAAATCCCCAAAATAAAAAAAATATTTCTGAATTTTTCTCGTGGCAAACTATAAATGTCTTCAGTGCTTGCAAAATTCCATCATGAAATTACATCCGTGAAAGTCGTGGGGAAAAAATCGGCACTCTGAAATGCTTTAAAAATAACTCTTTTAAAGCATTGTTTTTTTTGCCACGACTTCCATGATTGTCATGTAAGGAAGAAATTTTGTGAGCAATCAAAACATTTTTCAATGTTTGCACCAACAAAAATTCAGAAATTTTGAATTTTTTTACTTTTTAGGATCTTTACAGTTCACTCGAACTCATTTGAGCTCGAGTTCAGAAACACCACGTTCGAGTATCCCTACTTGTTTATGGATAAAGTGATATCCAACACGACATAAAGTTTCTACGCTGGAGCTCAAATGCACCTTCATGAACACTAAAATTGAAAAAAGGTTAAAATTTAGGAAATTCTTCATTTTTTCTGGCAACAAACATTGTTAAACTATCTTCCTACGTGCACCTTTTCGTGGCGAAATCACGTTTGTGGATGTCTGGAAAAAAAATCAACACTGCGAATGCTTTAAAAGATAGTCTTTTTGGAGCCTTTTTTTGCCTAGTCCTACATGAATGTGATTTCATCACGAAAATTTACACAAAGGAAGGCGGAAGGGGTCGGGGCGGGGTCGGGATGTCGCGCCTACGTTAGGAAGGAGGCGGGGATGCTGGTGGATAACTTTTTTCTACTAATTTAGTCCGAATAAGTACCCTTTCGTTTCTTTTTACTCCATATATAAGAATTGGCTCGAGTCAAAGTTCGTAAAGCTTGACCACTTCATAGAAAAAATATCAACATTCACAATACAAAATCAATATCATGATCATGAAATTAATTTTCATATTGTGTAACTCTAGTATTTGTAGATGTTGATGTCTTTCAACGTTAATTTAATCAAACTTTGCAAAGTTTGACTTTAAACAAATCTTATGTAATACTCGATCCGTCCCATAATATACTAACGTTTTTGACACTGTACAAAGTACTAAAAAGAAACAGAGGAAACAGCGGAGAAGCGTATCACGCCGTTGGAGACGTCTGAAACCTGCAAGGGTTCAGCTCCATCAGGGCCATTTAGTAGTAAAGCACGACAAACCCTGATCCGAGTACAGCAACAGTACTACTAGTCCTGCCTAATTATTTACCACCAGTACCGCCCACCTCTTTACAATTGGCTAATCTGATCGACACTGCTTCTTCTGCTGCAGCTGCTCCCTATCTGTTTCCACGGACCACTGGCCCGATACAGTGAGCCAATTTACATAAGAAGCAGCTTTCCGTTGACAACGACACCAACGCCTAGCCCTTTCGAGCTGGCCAATGCTTCTTCCAGCATTCCGGCAGCGCCCTCTCCGGCTACAGCCGCGCCTCGGCTCCCTCTCCGTGTTAAAAGGGCCGCATGTTTCGCGCTCACTTTTACGTACCCCGCATAGGAAAAACAGGTTTGGGTCGGTGATCGGCGGCGATCGAGAATGTCTGGCGCTGTAGCTGATGGCGACGGCGCAACAGCCGAACGGCGAAAGCGTTTGCCATGTTCGCAAGCAAGTCGTCCGCTCTCTTGCTTATGTGTGGGAGCTAGTGCGGATTTGGTGTTTGGTTATTGCTAGAATCTATGCTAGTGACTAGCAGACCGTGCTGTTCGTAGATACATAAGACTAATCATGCAAGATTTGCATAAAGGATACTACTATGTGCAAGGTCACGAGCTAGGCATGATGCATGCAAGCTATGTGGCTTATCATATTGGGCAAGGTATGGGCATTGGAGTATAAATATTGGACACTGCGTGGTTCTCAGTTGTTCAAACACCGCGAGGTGCAAAGTCACCTTGTGCCTACGGCATAGCGATCAGTCTACTAGGAGCACTAGTTAGCGGTACTTTTCGCTGCCCAAACGCGCTGAAACAACCGTTCTTATTTGCAGAGGCCGGGAGTTTACAATGCAAAGAAACAATAATGCTTGATTTACCAAGAATAATGCGCATGGCAAATTATGGTATCCGCCAACAAATGGGCACACATTTAGAACATGTTTCGCCAGCTGTTTGGAAATGCCATTTTTTAAATCCTGATTGCAAATGCTTTTTAGTTGAGCGCCCCAACCTCTTGTGATAGCACCATGTCACACGTAGCATGCGGAAAGTTGAAACCTAGTACTACTATCGAGTACAATGAAAAGTGCCAGCATAAACGCTTATCAAGAATGATCGCATGTTCTCCCGACCAAGTTATGCCATTGACACTTTGCCAATGTTCATTGAGGTTTTTAAATTTCATGCGATCCCAGGAAGAGATTGGGTTCCACTACCAAACAGATATATAACGAAACAACTAGAAAAACAGCTGTGGGTGTAAGCCCTGCAGTCTTCATGGTAAAAAAAAAACAACTAGAAAAACAACATCCTGGTGCAAAACATAAAAAGCCCTAACAAAAACGTCTCGTGGACGCTGCCGTATAAAACCGCTACAGCAAGAAGAAAACTACAATTACATGGGGAAGAAATCTACAATTACATGGGGATAAACACACTATGGATCCCATCAGAATGGACCACATTAGCAAGATATCGAACGAACAAAGTGGCCCCGGGGTTTTCCTCGTCAATCTTCTCATCTTTTTTACCCTCCTTTTCTTTTATTTTTTCAATCTTCATCAACCATTGCTACTCCATTGTCCTGGCTGGCATCTTCCTCTTTATCAACACACCTTGCCTCTAGCCAGTGTTGGGGAACGTAATAATTTTAAAAAAATTCCTACGCACACGCAAGATCATGGTGATGCATAGCGACGAGAGGGGAGAGTGTGTCCACGTACCCTCGTAGACCGAAAGCGGAAGCGTTAGCACAACGCGGTTGATGTAGTCGTACGTCTTCACGATCCGACCGATCAAGTACCGAACGCACGGCACCTCCGAGTTCAGCACACGTTCAACTCGATGACGTCCCTCGAACTCCGATCCAGCCGAGCTTTGAGGGAGAGTTCCGTCAGCACGACGGCGTGGTGACGATGATGATGTTCTACCGACGCAGGGCTTCGCCTAAGCACCGCTACGATATGACCGAGGTGGATTATGGTGGAAGGGGGCACCGCACACGGCTAAGAGATCCAAGGGATCAATTGTTGTGTCTCTGGGGTGCCCCCTCCTCCGTATATAAAGGGGGGAGGAGGTGCGCCCAAGGGGGGCAATCCTACTTCAAGTAGGATTCCCCCCTCTTTCCTAGTCCAAGTAGGAGAGGGGAAGGAAGGGAAGGAGAAGGAGAAGGAAGGAGAGGGAGGAAAAAGAGGAAAGGGGGGCCGGCCCCCTAGTCTAATTCGGTTTGGGCTAGGGGGCCGCGCGCCCTGCTTCCTCTCTTCCACCACTTGGCCCATGAGGCCCATTGCTTCTTCCTCGTATTCCCGTAACTCACCGGTACCCCCGAAAATACCCGAATCACTCGGAACCTTTCCGATGTCCGAATATAGTCGTCCAATATATCGATCTTTACGTCTCGACCATTTCGAGACTCCTCGTCATGTCCCCGATCTCATCCGGGACTCCGAACTACCTTCGGTACATCAAATCACATAAACTCATAATACAATCGTCATTGAACTTTAAGCGTGCGGACCCTACGGGTTCGAGAACTATGTAGACATGACCGAGACACGTCTCCGGTCAATAACCAATAGCGGAACCTGGATGCTCATATTGGCTCCCACATATTCTACGAAGATCTTTATCGGTCAAACCGCATAACAACATACGTTGTTCCCTTTGTCATCGGTATGTTACTTGCCCGAGATTCGATCGTCGGTATCTCAATACCTAGTTCAATCTCGTTACCAGCAAGTCTCTTTACTCGTTCCGTAATACATCATCCCGCAACTAACTCATTAGTTGTAATGCTTGCAAGGCTTAAGTGATGTGCATTACCGAGTGGGCCCTAAGATACCACTCCGACAATCGGAGTGACAAATACTAATCTCGAAATACGCCAACCCAACAAGTACCTTTGGAGACACCTGTAGATGATGAGGACATGACTACCTTGGATACGACCAAAAATATTGCATACATGCATATTTGTCAGGTGATTTCTAGTGCAAACTATTCAATAATCTATTTATGTTATCAAGAACAAAAATACTTCACACACTTTTGTGTTTTGTCTAATTGCAGGTGTATGGGACATTTGTACAATCCACATATGAAGATAAGGCAAAAGGAGAAGTTTAGGTTCTGTTCAAAAAGTTCTCTCACGTCACTTTTGGGTCAAGAGAAAATAGAGTCCAAGTCTCTCACGTTCTGGATTCAGATTCGGACTGCACAGACATACCTGACTCAAAACGCCAATAACTTTTTCATACGGACTCCGAATTGGGTGATTTTTTTTGTTGGAAAGTAGATTTCGTCCTCTTTCCAACCCAATTGGATTCACCTGTAAATTCGTCCGGAGCGTTGAGATATGGACGAAACAATCTGACGCTGCAGCAGAATCCGAGTCAAACAACAAGTCCAAAGGTGTTGCATCACCTCCACTTGGGCCCATGAGCCTTGTACGACCTAGGGTTGATTTTAGGCTGCCTTGGGACGTCCTTCCACCTCCTTGGCCGCCACCCCTTGCTCCTATATAAGTAGATCCATCTAGTAGCTTTTTCCTTGGGATTTGTTTAGTTAAAAGTTATCCATTGCAACTTCGTGTACTTCGTTTGTGTCCAACGACCAGACCAAGACCGCTTTCGGATCCCCACCTTTATCAATACTTCATCTATATTCGCAATATTCAGATTGCATTATCATATTCTTGCTTGTTCTTCGATTGCGTGCAGGAATAGACCTTCGTGGTCAGGCTGATCGTGCTTCCGGCATCGTCAGTAACCTCAGGAGATTGGTTTAGTGATTGTTAAGGCGCAACGTCGTGCACGTTTGTAGTCGGATTGTCAAAGTCGACTCCACCAAATCGATAGTTATCATCTCATCGAAAGATCGGGACACCCTCGCCTCTATCAGTAGAGAACCTTTATAATCACCCAGTTACGTTGTGACGTTTGGTAGCACACAAAGTGTTTCTCCGGTAAACGGGAGTTGCATAATCTTATAGTCATAGGAACATGTATAAGTCATGAAGAAAGCAATAGCAACATACTAAACGATCAAGTGCTAAGCTAACGGAATGGGTCATGTCAATCACATCATTCTCCTAATGATGTGATCCCGTTAATCAAATGACAACTCTTTGTCCATGGCTAGGAAACATAACCATCTTCGATTAACGAGCTAGTCAAGTAGAGGCATACTAGTGACACTCTGTTTGTCTATGTATTCACACATGTATCATGTTTCCGGTTAATACAATTCTAGCATGAATAATAAACATTTATCATGATATAAGGAAATAAATAATAACTTTATTATTTCCTCTAGGGCATATTTCCTTCAGCCAGAATACCTGGCTTTGCGTTGATGCCATCTTGGATTAGGGGGTGCTTGCCATGTCGGCTCCCAGCCAGGAGGGCCAGGCCGAGCACCCCCATGACGATCAACTAGTGGGTCACGTTCGTCATGCCCAAGAAAGCCAAGATGGATATCTCCCGAAGACTTGGCACACACTCCAAGACTTAGAGGAGGTCTATGTTATCATTGATGTAACCGACCTATGTGTAAACCCTAGGGGTGAGGGCCGTAGATGACAACCTCTCTCTCTCTCACACACACACACACGCGCGCGCGATCTCGTGGTAGATCAATATGTAACTTGTACTCCTCGATATCAATACAACTAGAGCAGGACGTAGGCTATTATCTCTTCGAGAGAGCCCGAACTTGGGTAAATCCATGTGTCTCCGGTTACCATCGCACCAAGGCTACCAGCCCGGGACCTCCTACCCGAGATCTGCTGGATTTGACTCCATCATGCGCTCCCCCTGTCCATCACCAATTCACCATGCATCTCCAACGTTGTGTGATGTAGGGCTGCTCCTCCTTGCTCTAGCATCACACGACCACCATCAGTTTGTAGACATGCCCAATAGCGCATAAACGAGCATGCATGGCAAATGAATTCTAACATGACATTTTGACAGTTTATGTTCAAAACATACTTTGTTTTGCAAATTTCAAATTCTAAAGAATGGAGAAAGGGTTCTTATGGTGGCTAATTGTCCCGGCAAATGAGTTTTTTTGGGAGAAAACTGATAACTAAAGGGAAAATATTGTAGGATTCCTATGGTTCGGGTTTAGGGCCTTGGGAGACATGATTGACTTAGCATAGACAAAGTCAGAAATAAAATTTCCGTGTTAGTTTTTTTTGGAACATTGTATAAATCAGACGCACCAATGGATAATTGACTATGTTTCGTACTCCCTCCATTCCAAAACAATTGAAGTTCTAGGTTTGTCCTAAGTCAGATATGCTTATGTTTGACCAAGTTTATATGATAATATATTAACTCCTGGAACACCCAGTTTGTCTCATGAGATTCTTTACAAAATATATTTTTGTACTATGCGTATTTGGTGTAGTAGATCTCAACACATTTTTATATGGATAAATCTGGCCAAACCTAAACAAGGTTGGCTTAGGAAAAATCTTAAACTTCAATTATTTCACAATGTAGGGAGTACATACTCTTGTGGGTACTACAACCATGTCTAGTGCACTTTTTACTATGGAAAACAATTGCCCTTTTTTTTTACCGAAAAAAGAGATTTCATTGTCTAGAGGAAAACAAGTGAATTTCCAAAACAAAAATAGCAACGTCAAAAACCAAGCTTCGGTGGCTGATCGAGAAGTGAAAAGAGAGAGGGAAGAAAGTGCTTGTCACTACGAAAATCCAACTCGGTGCCCGAGCTCATCTGAGCCCGGTGAACAATACCGTGATTTAAAATAGAATAAATATAAAAAAATCGATTTCTTTTTGCAAGCAAGATGTGCATGTGTGTGATGTTTCGTGCAAAATTTGGTGATGTTTGGACATTCGAGTAGCGCCCGGCAAAAAAGACAAATCCAGGCATGAACAGTGCTGTTTTTCAAAAGTTTCTCTCATACCTGAATTTGTTTTTTTTTGTCATGAGCTTCTCGAATGTTCAAACTTCTCCAAATTTGACACAAACATTACGCACTCAAACATGTTTCACCATAAAAAAATAGAATTTTTTAAATTTGTTTTCTATTTTAAATCACGTTATTGTTCACTCCGGGCTAGTATGATGAACATTGAACCCGGGAGCCGAAACGCTGCTGCTCGTCACTAGGGCTACCGCTTTTCTTTTATCCCCCTAGCAACGCAACGGTACAATTTCATCGGTAGGCGAGCTGGTGCTTGGTGGTGGTGGTAGGCCACTCGCTGTGGAGCGCCGTGCCGTGCCGTGCCGCGGCAGTTTTTAATCACTGCTTACGCACTCGCTTAATCCCCGCAATCAAACACGGCACGCAGCTAAAGGAGTGGGAGGAGAAATGATGCTCCCCATGAAGTGGCTTAGCTTAGCTTAGCTAGTGACCGATCGATCGGCCGGCCATTGGAGGAGAAGCATTCGGTCGTGGATCAGGCAAAAAACAAATTAAAAAGGTGGAAAAGAGGAAAGGTGGAAAGCGGAACTGTAGTACTCACTGAGATTTACTTTTAACCTTTTAATAACTCATGGAATTGATTATGATCAAGTTCCCCATTTATCAGCGTACCAGTAACTACTTGAGTTAAGTAAAAATAACAATGTCAACATAAAAATGGTTTAGATTCTAAAAAGATAAAAACGTTAATTTGGCAAAAAACATAAAAATATGTTTCTCAAATGAAATAAAAATTCCGATTTGTTTATTTTTCCCGGTCAGACGCGTCGCGTAAGAAAAGTTTGGTCCAGCCAGGCAGGCACCGAGCAACGTTGCTTTCATCGGGTGAACCGCGCGAGAGAGACCGAGACCCGTCTCCGTTTTCCTCCTCCCTCGTCTCCCCTCCCCTTCCCTTGCCTTCCCCGCACGCACGGGCACGCCCGCCCTACGCGATCGCGACCTCGATTCGGGACCCCCTCCGGCAGGCGCGGCGGCGGCGCCAATTCTCCGGCCGCGACGACGAGGTCAGCAGCATCGGCCCCGCTTCCCCCTTGGTTCCCTTTGATCCTGTCATCCCGTCGGTTTTGGGTTCGGGGTGCGCCGCGTATTTGGGGGGAGTCGCGGGGCATTGTTCCGGGAGAGAGGCGAAGCGGCGGCCGTGTCCCGATCGATCGCCTGTCGGAGCCGGCCGGCTGGGTTGGGGCTCGCGAAAGCTGCCGAGATGTCGCATGGCTTCATGTCTCGTCCTCCGGATTTCTTCATCAAGTTATAAATAAACAGCGGCGCGGCTCGTCGTGGGGTGGGTCTCGGTCTCGTTGGCGCGGGCCGCCGGCGCCGATCGCCTCCTCGAGCCTCCAATCAGATTGGAGTAGTATTTTATTTCATTTATTTTTTGTCCTGGAACGAACAGCTTCTGGAGCGTCCGTTTCCTCCCTGGCTCGCGTTGCAGCGCTTGACCCGCTCGCTCGGCTTCCTTCCCTGACTGCGACGACGAGGGAGCGGGGAGCAGAGGAGAGGAGGCCCCGCCATCTGCCGCACGCGCGCGAGCTAGCCGTTGCCATCGCTCTGCCTCTGGCTCCATCCAGCCCAACGGCAACATTCCATTTCTCTTTTCATACTCCCACTTTTTTACCACACAATTCTTAATGCTTTTTACTACCCGCCACACAGAAAGAGCAAGCGACAGAGATGGCCCCCTCCTACCACTTGCATTCATCTCCTTAATTAATCTCAAGTACTTACTTTTATTACTCCTACGCCGCAGATTAATGTGGGCTTGGGTGTACTAGTACTTGTACTAATCATCGCATTCAGTTGCAGTTAGTCGCGTCGCCCGTCGTCCTTAACCCCAGCCAACCAAGGAAGTGGTGGCCTCCCCCATTTACAACCAACCCCCTCCCCCTCCCTCTCTCTCTCCTCTGCCTCCGTTTCTCTCTCCTCGGCGTGGCTCCGCCATTACTCGGCTTGCTGGAGCTGGGCAGCGCGGGCGTGGAGTTCCCGTGAGCTCCCTCCCTCCCTCCCTCCATCAGGCGCAGAGCGAGCCAGCACTGAGTCACTAGCCCCCCTCGCCACCACCACCACCAACCCGCTCCCTCCCCCGAAAGAGACGCCCCGATTCCTACGACGCGTACGTAAATTATTACTCCTCCCAAAGGTGGGAGGGGAATTCCATTCCTCCGGAAAACAACCTCCGGCCCTCTCATCCCCTTTTCTTTTCTTCCACCCGCCGAATCGCCTCCGCTCCGTCGCCGATCTGGTCCGAATTCCCGTCCGATTCTGCGGGATTAATCTGCCGGTTGGTTGCTGGTCCTTGTCTGAGCCACATTGGCTTGTCTTGTGTTTGCAGGCGCTGGCGGGCGGATTGGTGCTGGCTCCGTGGCGGCGCTGTCAATGCGGGTGGCTCTGACTGACCCCGACCCCGGCCGGTGGTTGCCTTGCGCCGATGGGGGACGCCTGCGGCCCGCCCGTGCCATTGCCGCCGCGGAAATCTGACGCCAACGCCCACGACGACGCGCCTCCGGTGACGCAGCGCAGGCCGGCGACCCCGCGGCGGCACCCCTCGCCGAATGCCGCCCCCGCGGCGCCCGCCACACCGAGGAGGCACCCCTCGCCGAATGCTGCCCTGGCGGCCCCCACTACCCCGAGGCGGCACCCCTCGCCGAATGCCGCTACGGGGGTGGCCGGGTCGCAGGCCAAGAGGTCCCAGTCCACCGAGCGGCGGTCCGGGAGCCCTGCGAGGCCGGCCTCCGGCGGTGGCTCCAGGGCGGCTGCCCCGTCCAGGATCTCCGCCCCGACGTCGCCGCCCTCCAGCCCGTCCTCGTCCTCCTCCAGCTCCTCCACGCCCGTGCGCGACGCCGTCTCCGACACGCAGAGCGCCCCGAGGAGGCTGTCCGGCGGCGGCCGGGCCCCCGACGGGCTGTGGCCGTCAATGCGGAGCCTCTCCTCCTCGCTCCAGCTCGAGCCCAGGGACCGGAGGGCCGCGGATCAGGCCAGGGCGAGGGACGCGTCGGCGGCGGCCGACAGGAAGAGGAGCCCGATGAGGGGGCGGACCGGCGGCGGCGAGCAGCCGGAGAACCCGCACCCCAGGGTGATTGACCACCACCGCTGGCCGGCCATGATGGGGGGCAGGGTGTCCGGCAGCGCCATGTCGAGGAGCGTGGATCTCACTGACAAGATGCACAGGCCACGCGGCGGGGCTTCGCCCAAGAGGACGGCGTCCATTTCATCCGCCGCAAGCGCCCTGTCAAGAAGCATTGATCTCGCCGACAAAATCGATCGATTGGTCTCTTCATCAAGAGGGGAGGAGTCACCTAGAAGATCATCTGCTTCAAATGGCACAGCTGATACATCAAAAAGCAGCATCACTGATGGTAAAGATGCCAGACCTGCAGCCATGGCAGTTCCATCGAGAGGGATGGTTTCTCCTGTGAGAACAGCAAGGGCCCTGTCCAAGAGCATGGATCTTACTGAAAGAGATTACAGTATGCTCTCCTCGGCAGTTTCATCGTCCTCAGTATCAAGTGTGTCCAATGCTACATCGCAAACCACAAAGTCTTCTGAGAAACCGAATGGCCGTGCTTCTTCCCCGGCCTCGTCACGGGGACGTTCACCTAGAACATCAGCAGCATCTGGTGGCAGCATTGGTGCTATATCAAAAAACACCGATGTCCCTGGAAAAGATAAGAGACCAGCTTCATCTAGAGGGACTTCGCCAAGAAGGCCACTTGCTTCTGATGGCGTTAATGCTGTTGTAAAAAATATGGATTTTTCTGAGAAGGATAGCAGGACAGTCATCTCCTCGGTTCCATCTCGAGCGGTATCTTCCCCAAGGAGAAGACAGGCCTCTGATGGTATTGATGTTATACGAAGAAGCGCAGATTTTTCTGAAAAAGATAACAGACCATCCACATCATCTTCACTGCGTGGGGTTTCTCCACGAAGAAGGCTTGGTTCTGATGGTTTCAGTGGTATATCAAAAGGGGTGGATTGTGCTGATAAAGCTAGCACACCATCCACCTCATCAGCGGCATCGCGAGGTGTTGCACCAAGAACTCAAGTGATATCTGATTGTGTTGGTACTACATCAAAGGGCAAGGATTCTGCTGATAAAGATAATAGACCATCAACCTCATATGCTACATCAAGAGGTATGTCACCACGAAGAAGGCTTGCATCTGATGGTATTAGCTCCATTTCAAGTAACATCAACTTCGCTGAAAAGGATGGCAGAACTGTGGCCTCTTTAGTCGCACATCGAGGGATCTCAACAATAAGGCGTCTTGCGTCTGATGGTGTTGATATTATACCAAAGAGTATGGATACCCCTGAGAAAGATGTCAGACCCTCCACTTCATCCGGTTCAAGAGGTCTTTCGCCAAGAAGAAGACTTGCCTCTGATGCTGTCAATGTTATATCCAAACGCATGGATCTTTCTGAAAAAGATACCAGACCTGCCACCTTGTCAGCTGCATCACGGGGAGTTTCACCAAGAAGAAGACTCGCCTCTGATAATGTAGAAGCAATGTCAAAGAGCTCAGATTCTGTTGAAAAAGAAACAAGATCATCTGCTTCGTCGATGGCATCACGAGGGGTTTCACCAAGAAGAAGACTTGCCTCTGATAATGTAGAAGCAATATCAAAGAGCTCAGATTTTGTTGAAAAAGAAACAAGACCATCCACTTCATCAATGGCATCACGAGGGGTTTCACCAAGAAGAAGACTCGCCTCTGATAGTGTAGATGGTATATCGAAGAGCTCAGATTTTGTTGAAAAAGAAACAAGACCATCCACTTCGTCAGTGGCATCACGGGGGGTTTCGCCAAGAAGAAGACTCGCCTCTGATAGTGTAGAAGCTATATCGAAGAGCTCAGATTTTGCTGAAAAAGAAACAAGACCATCCACTTCATCAGTAGCATTACGGGGGGTTTCACCAAGAAGAAGACTTGCCCCTGATAGTGTAGAAGCTATATCGAAGAGCTCAGATTTTGTTGAAAAAGAAACCAGATCGTCCACTTCGTCAGTGGCATCACGAGGGGTTTCACCAAGAAGACGACTTGCGTCGGATGGTGCAAATACTTTACTGAAGAGCACTGATTTTTCTGGTAAAGACTACAGGCCATCAACCTCGTCAGCTGCATCACGAGGGACTTCACCAAGAAGCAGGGTTGCCTCTAATTCCGTTGATGCCCTGTCGAGAAGTATGAATTTTGCTGATAAAGAGAGCAGACCCTCCACCTCATCAGTAGCATCACGTGGGACTCTACAGAGAGGCGTGCTTGCTTCTGGTAGCATTGTGGATCCTGTGGATAATGGTAGTGAACGATCCACCTCATCGGCTGCATCTGGTGGGACTTCAGACAGTAGACTTGATGGTACTGATGCTCAAGTAGAAGCCATCCAGTTTACTGAGGAAGTTAATTCAGTAACTCCAGATGGCTGTAGTGATGATACTTCAGAAAGCATGTATTCTGGTAATGTAGGCACAGGTGCATCATCCTTGTCCATTGCGGTGCAAGATAGACAACCAAGCAGATCTGTTTCTGATGTCAGTGAGGATATGTCACAGAGTGTGGATGCAACTCAAAAACATGACAGAGCCATCTCGGTAAAGGTTCCATCTCGAGGAACTTCTCCAAGAAGGCGACTTGCATCTGATGGCATTAATACTATGCTCAAAAGCATGGATTTTGCTGAGAAAGATAAGAGACCCATGACCATGTCAGTATCATCACGTGGAATGTCACCAAGAAGACCAGCAAGAGTGGACTCTGCTAATATAATGTCAAAAAGCATGGATTTTTCTGATAAATGTAATGGACAAATATCTTCAATAATTCCATCACGAGCGGTTTCTACACGAAAAATACTTGGACCAGATGGTGCTAATGCCATGTCAAGAAGCGTGGATCTGACTGATAACTTCAGACAACCAGTCTCTTCAACAGTGCAACCAAGTAGAGTTTCACCAAGGAAGATGCCTTCTGCGAGCTCAGGTTCTGCCAATGGAAATGGAAGTCAAGAGGAAAATGCCAGTTCAAGTCCAGATGCACCTTCAAATAATTCAGAAAGATTTGCACCTCCAAAGCAGTTGGCAAGGACACTGTCTTCACCATCACGTGGTCTACTACGTCCTTCATCACCAACCAAGGCTTCATCAACATCATCACTTGCCTCTAGGAGGTTGCCGAGCCCATTGAGGATTCGACCTTCAACACCTGTCTCACCATGTAGTTCTGGTAGATCCGATTCTCCCTCTTCTCTTCTCAGCTACATTGGTGATGCAACAAGAGGAAAGAAGAGCCCAAGCCACATGGAAGATGCCCATCAGTTGCGCCTCCTGTATAATAGGAACTTGCAATGGCGTTTTACAAATGCTTATGTGGATGAAATGCTATCAATCCAGAAGATGGGTGCCGAGGTAAACACTCTAAAGTTACCCCCTTAACATGTATCAGTGGCCATTTATTCTAAATTGTTTCACTATATATCCTGCTTGCTAGGAAATTTTGGAAAATTATTTTTATGCTTGGTCTAAACTCAAGTTCATTTTGTACTGTATGATATTGTCATTACATGTACATGAGCTTAGTTTATTTTTCTTACTTTATTTTTTCATTTGAAGCAGACTATGCTCTACAGTGTATGGGATAGTAATTCAAGGATGTCTGACTCTATGGTTACGAAAAGGAGTTATGTTGAAAGGCTGAGGCAAGAGGTCAAATTGGGAATAGTGCTGAAACAACAAGTAAGATATGTTGAGATCTCTGATATTTTAGGCACTTGTTTCTCCTGATGGTATTGGTTAGCCTAAGATTTGTGTTATAGTTGTGCAAGGTTTAATAGTGTAACTAACATATGCAACATCTGTTTAAAACACTAGTGAAGTAATAACATTGTGGGCATTAGTACAGTGCATCAAGGCAGCAGCGCAACAAGTAACCTTCTTCCAGCATTTCATATTTTTACCTGGCTTTTCAGAGTAGATAGAGAAAAGAAAATTAAAATTCCCGATCATGTCTGTTTTGGTTGAGATAGATTGTCCTAGTAAAACGGTTGCATTGTTTGTAGAAATATGTTCATGGTACAGAAATGTGGGACACTCTACAAGTCTATATCTTCATTTCCAAACCCTGCCACTGGTTGGAAGACTAAGTTTACATGTTTCCGTACTAGTGTTTTTTTTTTCATGAAGCAAGTTTTATATTCTGTGGAGGTGCACAAGTGCTCACTGCTATTTAGCACAAGATAAAACTACCTGTGTTGAAGCTTGTGTTGCTTCATGAGTCCGACCTCACTATTGCATCTTTTGTTTTCATGATGCAGATGGACTACCTCGACCACTGGGCAGAGTTGCAAACAGATCATTCTACTTCTTTGTCCGGTGCAATTGAAGCTCTTAGAGCAAGTACATTGCGCCTTCCAGTTACAGGAGGAGCAAAGGTATCACCATTCACCAGTTCGCTTTCCAAGACATGAACCCTTCTAGAACTAGAAAACATAATACTTGAAGTATGATGACTCCTGGAGTAAAGCTAACTTCTGTACATGCTAAACAAGTCTTCCGTTTGATTCTTTGCTGTTTTATCTGTGAAATGCTTAGTGATTCTTACTGTTTACTTCTTGCAGGCTGATGTACTTACTGTTAAGAATGCTGTCAGTTCAGCAGTTGACATTATGCAAGCAATGGGCTCTTCTGTTTGCAACTTGCTATCGAAGGTAAAATAGAAGGCCTATTTTCTGCTACTGCTGCATAATTGGCAACTTTGGTAAAACTGATATGTTTCAGTGGATGCAAAATTACTTAGTTGTTTTCCTGAAATACTACCATATGAAGAACCTATACTTTCCATTGTAATTTGATATTTCAATTCATACAAGTTTAATCATAGCATAGGTTAATAGGACAATTTGTGATCATTGAACTGGTGGCTAGGAAAAAAAAATTAATCTATAATTAGCATTGGCACACTCGCGTTTCTTGTGCCTACAAGGCTACAGCCATTCAGTTATTATGATTCAATGGAGGTCCTGGAGGTCCTGATTGTTAGAGTTGTGATAGTGCTGTTTGTGGTATCATGTGGCTGCAATGATTGCGAGAGGGTGGTGACATTATGCTAGCTTTCTGGCCAGTCCACTTCTGCCAAGCTGGTAGTCTCGTACTGCTAGCAGGAAAACCATAAGTTAGTGCATGGACAAAATTTAACTACTCTTATGCAAACTTGACCGTTCCAGATGATCTTTCCTTCCAAATCCAACATGTCAAATTATTGGAGATTGATGTTTGAGTTCTGGCATTACTATGGAAGTGGATGCTGATTTTCTATGCTTGCTACACTGTTTGGATCAATTCATTGATTGCCATAATCTTCTGGTAATTAAGCATTTCTAATAAATAACGCCGTTAGGTGTCTAACCATTGACCTGTGCTCTGCAGTTAGAGGCTACACACTCTCTGGTTACAGAACTCTCAGCTGTTGCTGCTAAAGAAAGCACTACCCTTAATGAGTACAGAGAACTCTTGGGTACAGCGGCAGCACTGCAGGTACAAGCTTGATATATTATTTATTCATCTCATCATCATTTCTCTTGTTCTGACTTGGGGATACATTGTCGAATGCTACTTCCATGTATCAAATATAATTATTTAGCTTGTTAAGGGCACATATGCATGAATGATATTTTTATCTACTCCTAATGAGTATCCTCGCTGAGGATAATATAATAGTTTTGTACAATAACTGATTATCAAAGTCCCAAAAGGTCATAGGTGCTTGAAACAGTTAAATAAGATGCCAACATATGCTGAGACACTGACTGAAACATAAGCAATTGTTTTAATCTTTTCTATTTGGCATGATATTTTTAATATTGCCGGATTTCTCATCACTTTGATGCTGGAAATGCTTTTTGAGTGGATCAGTTTCTAGATAACGTAGTCCTATTGTTATTTTTGATGAATATCAAAAGCTACATTCATGTCAGTAAGATAATATATAGGCTGCTGTTCCAGGCTTGAAGCTGCAACAAAAAAGGGTGTGCTTTGCTGTTCAATCTAACTTGTACCCTTATCTTCCTCTGAGCAGGTCCACGAGTCCAGCCTAAGGACACAACTCATACAAGAAACAGAGTGAACAACTTAAGCCCTTGTATGTCTAACTAAGAAGATAGAGGTAACCACACCATTCATTAGTTCTCTGTAACCGTAACGTGAATATGTGTATCTTCAGTTTGTTCCCCACCCCCCTTTCTTTTTCTTCCCCTTTGTTAGGTACCCCCAAATTTCTCTTTTTTTTTTCATTTCTACCTCCCATGCCCTTTTCTATTTGTACAACCTGCATGGAAGAGAAGTCAGCAAGCAAAATCATGGATTCACCATGACGACGGACCTGTCAGTGTTATTTTGTATAGCAGCTCACAAACTGAGGATGTTGAGGTTCCGAAAACCTTAAAGCCCGTTGTAAATTATAGCAGCTCCTCTGCCTTTTGTCGTTGTAACTTGTATCGCGGTAACAGTAGTAGAATGTTTGGTAGCATATTATCTATTGCAGGTTCCCAGGCCACCAATGGGAACATCTAACCTAACACCACAGGGTAGTAGATGATGACAGGTTCCTGGTACACTGACTTCATTTACCTACACGTTTGCGGTCGCCGTCTCAAGAGAATACGGTGACGCTTTCTTGATATGTCAATGTTCTCAGCTCTATGAAATGTGTGGTTTGTCTCTTTTTTACTGCTCATTATAGTGCTGGAACTGTATGGCTTGTGTTGATTCTAGTGATGCTCTAAGGTGTTTATGCACATGGAGGTTGTCGCCTTTCGGTGCATGAGTGAATCTTGGCACACTTAGCTGATGTTGATGGCTGAACATACTTTTGTCCTCAAAGAATGTATACAACTAGTTTAGTTAGGCCCTACGCCATCATCCTGCATTGCTTAGGTTGACAGCCACTGTTTAGCCCATGATTTTTTTATCAGTTGCAAAGGAAAATGGGTCCTCCTTTGGAGGTGTGGGGCGCATGATGATAGCGAGATATTTTTCCTCTATCTTTGAATTTTTTATATTGTTCATAAGATAAGAGATGATGGTATCCCATGTAGATCAGCAACTTTCATCGCCATACTCTACAGGGGATTGTGTCCTTGATGATGATGCACATGCCTTGCTTTTGCCGTACGTGTCTGGTTCACGTTGTTCACAGGCTTTACTTTGCAACGGACGTGTTGTGAAATTTGATTCAGTTTGGAACTTCATTTTTGGCTTAAAATGAATTAGAGACACATAACAGTGCACTTGACCAAATGAGCAAGACAGTTTGGGCTTTATGGAACAGTTGTGGTTGAAACTTGAAACGCACGTTAAAAAAATGTACTTATACTTGAAAAAAATGAAAACTAGATAGAAATTACTCTCCCTCTTCTCCGGCACTTCCAGCCAAATGTTGAAAAAATCCGAAAGCAACCATTTGATAAACAAGATACGACTACTGATCTTCTCCACAGCACCGACAAGGATTTACGACGACAGCGCCAAAACAAAACCTTGCTGACAACAATGCCGGACCAGGCAATACAAGTGAACTTTCCTAACAGTCTCCGTGACTGTTACTGACTCACTTACTGCACGGTCCCAAGCCGTTTAGTAGATTCCGTTGGTACAATGCGAGATGATGATTCGAGGCCCCTAAACCAAAATGTTCACATGGTAGCCCCCAGCTTCTTGATATCACAGGGTTTTGTTCTGTCTGACTCCCCAGGCAACCGACGGTGGTGGATAGCTCTTCTGTTTCATCAGGCAAGGACGGCGAGTACAAGTACAATAGCACCATCCTTGTATTTACATGAACA
This sequence comes from Aegilops tauschii subsp. strangulata, assembly GCF_002575655.3. Taxonomy (NCBI): domain Eukaryota; kingdom Viridiplantae; phylum Streptophyta; class Magnoliopsida; order Poales; family Poaceae; genus Aegilops; species Aegilops tauschii. The sequence goes on from NC_053040.3 coordinate 463,729,902, forward strand.
GTATTGGTACCTATCATCATCAGGCAAGTGAATTTGCCACAAGGGTCAACATAACGGTTAGTATCATCAAATCATGGTAGATGATAAGTTGATAATTAATAACATAAAGGACAGAAATTTCAGAAGTTGTACAAAACACGTAGCAAGTTCACTCAAGGAAAAAGACTCCAGTTGCACGAGAATGGTCCTCTCATGAACAGAAATTTGCCCTTAGTCCATTGACAGCTTCAATGCGGCTAAGCCACTCAGGTGACAGGACACTAACTATGGTGGCATGGCCGTAGTGCTCCCGAGCTTTGCTTGCCTGATTCTTATACTTGGCACTTAAGCTTCACAAGCTTTAATTAACATTTTTGCGGACCTTAAGTACAATGCATATCTTACAAACTATTATCGGGAACCAAAACCATCCAATTATCTTCCCTTCAATTTCTTTCTCTTCTAGTTTCAGAGGTCACTTTCAGTAAAAGGTTTATTGATGGCCAATCTAGATGATTATTCAGTCTTTTGTAACAAAGAATGTCATAAAGATATCGGAAACCAGTTTTTGGTCCCTACTGTGTAACTTTTGTTGTTCCAAATGGATATTCAAGTACATAGCGCAAATCAGGGCATCAAGAAAAGCACCAAATGATACTAAACATAATTAAGTACTACCTCCGTTCGGAAATAAGTGACGTGGGTTAGTTCAAATTTGAACTAAAACCACGTCACTTATTTCCGAACGGAAGGAATATTAGACAAGATGCGACAATATATTGTTTAGAACTATAGAATACCTTCTAAAATCAGAGACGGCACCCTTGGGCTTTACAGCTAAATCAAACATTTGCTGAGACTTCTGTCTCAGGTTCCTTACTTTCCACCAGTTGTTCTATCGCGAGCTCATCCCCGTCCAAACTACTTCCCTCCAGTTGTTCTATCACGAGCTCATCCCCGTCCAAACTACTTCCCTCCAGTTGTTCGATCACAGTGTCGTCCCCGTCCAATTCATCCTCTGATTGGTCCGTCTCTCCTTCCACAGTGTCCTTTTTGCTGACCCCATCTTGCTCTTTCTGTATGGCTAGTTTATTGGGTACAAGAATCAAATATATATTCCTCTCCGCAAAATTCTTACTTCCTTCTGTCGCTAGCTGAAATATGATTAGCAAAATTAATAGCCTGAAACTAGCTGATTCAACTAATAGGTAATATGCACTGTAGCAAAAGTGAAGAATAAAAACCATTTGCTCTGAAAATGAAAGAGGTTTTTTAAAGAGATAATAGGAAAATCCATGCTCTTATAGTCTTATTCTAGGCATAATAAACAAAGTATAACCTAAATTACCTCACCAACATCAGTTTGGAATCTTCTGAGAAGTTCAATCGCTTGTTTTTTGTACAAGTTCTCCCGACCTTTCAAGTTCACCACTATCTTAACCTGAAACAATGGTGGTCTAAAGTAAGTTTAACCACCTAAAAGTAATAAACATAAAAACAATAGTAGTGATAATATTAATAATAATTTCTATCACCTTGTCACCGGCTTTAAGAAATTTCTTTGCAGCTCTAAGTCTCACACTATAATCATGGATATCAATGTTGTACCTGCCAAGAAAATGCATAAAGATTCCAACATCACTTTAAGTTACAAACACAAGCAACAATTGTTAATTATTAAGAGCTATCCGGTGCCAAAGCCAAATTGTATCTAGCAATATTTTGTTACTTTCATCATGCGAAATAGCTAAGGACAGTTCCAACAACTCTGTCTACACCATTCTTTTGATTCCATTATGCCTAATCTAACCAAGTTCATCAAAATACTTCCGTTTTCGAAACACTAGAAGCATAAAGGTGATAACATAAAGAACACTTGTTTGGCATGTAACTTGGTAAGTGCATATCGACATGATCAGTACCCCATTTTCAGCTCTTTCAAGCCCATGCGTTTTGCTGTAAAGAGTAGACACCAGGGAAGAGGCAACACATATTAGCATAGTGAACACATTTGGATGGAAAATAAAATGAGTTAGTAGAAAAGTTTACCAACAGATCTTTTCTGCTGAACTCTTTTCTTCTTCTGTTGTTCGTACTTGTGTTTTCTGTACAAACCCAGCAAAAATAATTCTAGTAAATTCTGAAGGGCCAAATCTGGATAAAAGAAAAGATGACAAGTATTTTAAAAATATACAAACATATTTTTAACTGAAAACCGTTAGTCTTGCTAACTGAAGACCATGTGTTGTACAAAATATAGATTTGAACCGAGGGACTGTGCTAACTGAGTAACTGGCGACCTTACATTTGGATAATAGCCTATTATTGATCTAACCTGCAGATGCCATGTACAAGTTTGACATAGTGAAGCAGGGTCTCAAGTAGACAGGATAGGAGCTGCAGGACATTGTTTACTTTAATCTTTAGCTAATGAGGTAATATTCGATATACTTATGACATAGCTGCTGAAACCATTGTGAGGAAACTTGTCAAAACCAAATGACATCTTGAGGTGTGCATCCTACACTATGCATATCCTTGTTTTTGAAATAATATGTATAACCTTGTTTTACAGAGTGCTTAAACATACCTAGAAGTGTACTATCAATAAACATGATTTCATAATGGAAATTGATCAGATAAGAAGTGAAATTGTCAGGTGTTCACTGCAACATACTTGTAATCTTTCTCTTCAAAGAGTCGGAGTACTGGAGGATCTCCATCTAGTGACAATATTGCCTGAAATTAGAGAAATATAAACCATCCCAATTTGTGTAAAAATATTAGCACTAGTAATGCATGTCCTAACAAGATACGGCTTGAGTTAGTGTCTTGTTAAACATGAGTGCACCTTGCAAAGTAAGGACTTCTGCAGAAATACTGTGATGTTTTTGAAGATTATGCCGGTTTCATTTCTAAAAGGGGTTTATTACTATGTGAGCAATATTGTTAAATTATACTCCCTCCGTCCCAAAATAAGTGACTCAACTTTGCACTAACTTTGCCAAAGTAGTACAAAGTTGAGTCACTTATTTTGGGACGGAGGGAGTATGGTGTAAGAGATTTAGGAGTTTTAAGCTAATCTGTCCTCACAAGTTATTTCAGTCACCAATACATTAGCAACACACCTTTCCCATTCAAATGCCATGGTTTCAGCTATTTCCATTTAGTTTATAATAGCAGGACATGCCTATAAAAGCCATTGCTAAATGCTAATGAACAACTGCTTGTTCTCGCTCGTATGCTAATGAGCAACTACTTGTTCTCGCTCGTATGCTAATGTACAGTTATAGAGAAAGAAGCTAGAAGCACATGAGATGGAGAAAGTACCAGCATAAGATCATTTTCATCAGCAATTCGAACTGCCTCGCTTACAGATATAACACCAACCTGCAGAGGGACGAATGAAGGTGCGCCATCAAATACATAATCAGGTAAGAGCATTACTTACATGATTGGGCATGTGATTTACCATATTTTTCTGGGCATCCAACAGCCTGACGGTCGAAGACCTAACCAAGGGAGGCGGTTGAAATGTTAAAAGAATGAAATGAATATACAGATACGGAAGAAATCACCATACAAGACTAAATACATCACAGTTCCAGATGCTTATCTATCATGGCATCCACCTCCCATATGCCCGCGCCCTCTAACAACTACTGTAGCAAGTTATTTGGCACGCTAACACAAAACCAAGCTCTTTTCCCCCAACAGAATGTCATTGTTTTAAAAGAACATATGTTCATTTGCAGACATGAAATGAGTGTTTCAATCGGGTAACATTAATACCGCAAATAATCCAAAGAAAACTAAAATTCAGCTCCCTTGCAATTGCAAGTAATGACATGGAATCACTCGGCATTTGACGACGCAAACATGTGGGCAGCTAAGTGGAGCAGGGAAAAAATGGCGTTCGTACTGGATGCGCTCGATGTCGAGGGCGGGGTCCTGCTCCTGCTCGGGGCGGTCCCTCCGCCCGCCACCGCCCTCCTCGTCGTCTTCCTCGTCGCTCCCGTACGCGGAGTAGCGCGCGACGGCGACGAGCCGCCGCGGCCGCCCCTGCCGCGCGGCCAGCGACGACCGCGCCGAGGACGAGGGCACCGAGGCGTGGGCGGTGGAGCAGCACGGCCTGTAGGGCAGCCGCCGCGACACGGCCGGCGCGAACGCGAAGCCGGCGGCGACGCCGACCATGGCCGCTGGCGGTGGTCGGGGGTGGTGGCCGCGCCTTATCTGCTCGGTCGGAGGTTTTTGCCGCGAGCGGAGGAATCCCAAGCAACGAGTGGAGGGGATAGGCGCGGAGGTGACGTGGGAGATGATGGGGCGCTGGGCTGTGGGCCCTAGTACGCCCGGTTCTGTCTTGGGCCAAAGCTGGGCCGACAATAGGGCTGCTGATAATGTGGGCCTGGACAGATTTTAAGTTTGTGAACTTATAAATAAAAACTCCCATCGAGGAGGACCAAAGCTGAACACACGTACCCTTTCGCCGGCGCCGGCGCCGGCGCTCTATTGGATCGACCGGCAAGATGGCGGGGGGATCCTCACCCTGGAAGCTCATGGGGCAGCAGTCCAGCGCTTTTCTCCGTCGCCAAACGACCCAGGAATCTCCCGCCGACGGCGAAATCCCTAGCGCGGAAGCTGTGCTGTTGAGTCTGGAGAAGGTTCTTGCTGATCTGGAAGCGCAGGAGAGAGAGAGCTGACCAAGGTGGCCACCGGGAGCTTGGAGGATGAACAGTCGTTGCATAGAATCGAATGCAACGGATTTCTCCAAGGGTTTCTCTTGGATCAAATCGCGCCGTTGCGCCACCGGCTGTCGTCTGAGAAGAAGATTCAGGATCATCCCAGGTCCAGGGCCAAAGAGAAAAGCAATCGCGCCCACAGATTGGAGTCTGATGGTGGTGGTCATGAGTCTGAATTCAGATCACAGAGGGAGGCAGAGTCGGTAATGCTCATGGGTTTGGACACCGTTGCCAATGGGGACAGGACGGTCGAATCACACAAGCCAATGCTCCAACCTGCATATCCCAGCACCAACATATTGGGTTGTGGCGGCGACGATGAAAAGGATGAGATGGGCATGCGCAAATCAGACGCGTATTGGACTGTGAACTCGGACAAGTTGATGCTCAAACCTGCAGACACAATTGGCAGATGCTCTGTCCAAGGCTGTCCTGATCATGACGAGATGGACACACTATTGGCTAAGGAGATGGCTAGCGAGGCGGAGAGATTCGCTTCATATGTTCGCAGCTGGGAATTTGCCTGGGGCAGAACGTGCGGCTTCTTCAGAGACATGAGTGAGTGAGCAACTAACAAATCTCTCTTGTCAGGTCGCCCCTTGTATAAATGAAGATAGGGGTTCTGATTTTCCTCGAAACCATGGAAAGGGGTCAATTTACTTGATTTTCTGTGCATGTGCTTATCTAGTGATAGTTCAAGCATGTTTAATTCATTAGAACATTTCTAACACACGATTCACTTTGGTGCTGCGTGCAGCGGCGCTGAGTTCCATGCAGTTTACGCACTACACGCCGGGACAAAAACTCAACAGCGGTCCTGCGTCCGCCACTCAAACCTTGCAGATCTTCTCCATCAAGCTCACAGAAATAGCTGTCGGCCTTAAGTGGCCATTGTCTGTGTATGGCTTGGTTGCTGTCCGAGACGTCGCGGATCACAACCGCAACCTTCTCTTCTCTCGCAATAGGAGCCAGGCCCAAGAACTGAAAGAAGATGTATGTATGCTATGACTATTTTTTGATTTACCTTTAGAGACCTTGATTGCACACCTGTCCCCTTTGTTGTTGATTAATGGGATAACAATGATGATGCTTGCAGGATAGGATTTTGCGGTTGATCGGCCCATCACGCGCAATTGTGTTTACGGATAGGGTTGACTTTGAAATCCAACTGAAAGTAAAAGGTACAGGTACAAGTAAGTCTCAAGATAAAGCATTGATCAGCTATGCGGACTGTTACGACGGAGGATACGGATCCTGTGTATCAACATTTTCTGTCAGTAACTGTTTCTGCACACTGGAGTTTTGTGTGCAGACAGTCACGCGAACCTTTCAGGCCACTATCTTGGATGTCCAGGTTGTCAAAGATGATGGTTCATGGCCTTTTGAATACGGTGGTCGATTTTCCTGCTCTCCACTATCAGGGAAGTTCGTGTTCACTGATAGTGGAGTCACTCACGCTATCAATCACTCATCTAGCCAAATTGTGCTGCTTGATTCAAAAGATGGAGCATGGCTGAAACAACCTTGTGGTGGTTACCTACATATGTGGAGGCAAGTTGTTTCAGTAGAAATTGAAGGGCGGTTAGATGTTTTCATACAAGCCTACTCCAAATCTGGCGATATCGCTTCACATGGCGAGGTCCGTTTCATACCCAAATCTTGCGGCATGAGCCATGGTAAATGTGCTCTTGGTGGCTCCGAGGTATCAATTACTGTTGCTTGGTCCCTTGTTGCTACGGACAAGGGGACGATTGCAACACAGGGAAATTTGTTCGAATGTTGAACCGAGGAGATTTGTGGCGGGGAACACTGAGAAGAGAGGGCAACCCCAACCAAATTTTGTTGAAGGAGCGCTGCTATACAGCCGATTTTTGCACGATCCTGCTAATCGAACCATGCATGTGTGGGGCCAAGTGGAGGCCGGCGGCTGGATCTAGCACCGTGCAATGTATCGGCTGCTCAGTAGTTCCGTTGCTGAAGTGTCTCAGTAGTTTTGTACTTCCTCTGTAAACTAATATAAGAGCGCTTAGATAACTAAAGTAGTGATCTAAACGTTCTTATATTAGTTTACGGAGGGAGTACTTGATCTCCTATGTGAAGTGTCAAACCGTTTGTGTGTATCCCCTATAACTTGTGCATGTCCATTGTCTTTTAGGTTATGTTGTGTGGAGTATTCCTGTTTTGATTAACCGGAGGTCATGTTGTCCTATTTCCTGTTGTGTAAATATTCTCTTTGCCGTTTTCGCTAGTTTTTTATTCCGTGGAATTGCTAGACGTCATGCAAGAGTAACTAATTAACGAGCGCTTTTTTGGGAGCCTCCCAACGATCACTTGCGTGGGCTAAGAACGTGCCACTTGAGACGCTCTCAGTCTCCGCCACGTGTTTCGCTCTGAGCGCTTCCTCTGGATTTTTTTAATTTTTCCGCATGCGTTTTCGGCTTGTTAGATGTTCTTTTTGGCTTTCCGGTTTTTCACCTGTCTTAGTTTTTTTAATGCATTTTTTTAACTTTCATGAGAGGCACGATTTTGCTTTCGCGAGAGGCACGGCCGTGTCTCTCGAAAACGATTTTTTCCTTCTTTGCTTCCGTGAAAGGCACAGTTTACCTTCTGCGAGAGGCACAGCCGCGCCTCTCGGACACGTCTTTCGGAAAGGAAAAAAACATGTTCCCAGTTCGGTTTTTTCGTCTTTTTTTTGTGAAAAAAGTTCGTCAAAGCCTACCAACATGGGATCTAGTTTTGAAGATCTCAACGCGAGAAATCCAACTGTGAAAATGGTTTAAGATTTGGGCGCACGGTTTAAGAGATAAAATGTTTTCAATAAACGGATGTAGAAAAAAAGGAAAACTCTCAGGTTTCGACAAGTGACACCTGGAAGGTAGGAGTGATCTTTGAAAGAAGTTCTTCTCAATTAGTGATTTCGATGTCACATATGTAGTTTCTTTCTCCGGGCCATTAATTCGTTTATGTACTGTTGGGCCTCTCGAGAGTCGGTTGGCCCTAGGAAAACTCAGCCACTTCCTTAGGGCATCTTGAATGCTCGACTCTTATGTAGACGTTAATGGATAAAAAAATCTCGTCAAATAAAAAACCAACAGAGCACTCCCCACCTCAACGTTGAGCGCTAACTATAGGCGCTAATTAACTGAAAAACCGATTGCTACACAACAACGCCTTGAACTCGTACGTAGGACAAAGGGCTAAGAGCATCTCCAACAGCCGCGCTAAATAAGCACCGCGCCGCAAATTTCTCCATTTTAGTGCACGCGCAAGCGATATAGGGGCTCCAGCGGACGCGCAATAAGCGCGCGGCATATAGAGTTGGGCGCGCGGTACGAATCGCCATCGCGCGCTGTGTATTTGGTGCGCCCGCTTCCGCGTGCCGCACACTCGAGCGTTCACGCCGCACTCTCTCCGCCGCGCCACCTTCGCCCCGCCCGCGCCGTCGCCGGCGAATTGACCCAATGGACGCCCGCATCGGCACCCCCTCATCCCTTCCTACACCCGCGACCCCTCCGCCGCCGCCGCCGCCGCAAACCCTAGCACGGGGAGCTTTGGCTTCGCCTCTGCCGGAGCTCCTCCAAGCACCGGCATCGCACGCGGCCTTTTCATGCCGCCACAGATGACCTCGGCGGCGGGTGGCGTCGCGCCGGGGCCCGCCGTGAAGCCACGTGCCCCCCCTCTCGAAGCTCCCAAATGCGGCGCGGGCGAAGAAGGGCAAGGTATCCGCGAAGAAGAACAAGGCGGCGGACGGCTCCGGCTCCTCGAAGCCGTTGAGGAAGAAGCTTGCAGGGCGTGCGACGGGCGCGGCGGCTACCGAAGCGCCGGCGAGCTCACTTGTTGAGCCGGCGGCCGACGCGCACAAGGTGTTCGAGGAAATGCCCCAAAGGTATAAAATTTCACCAACTTTTTTGTTGTTGTCATTTTTTGAATGCATACATATAGATAGCTTATTTGCTTCGTTGTATATACTTTGTAGTTTCAATGATGCGGCATATATGTCAACTATGGGTGTTGGCTCCAATAATTCGCATTGGTCTCAAACCAATGACATGCATTTCGATGACCATGAGTTTGAGGTGGACGAGGATGGTGAGGGCATTGTCGATGCACCGAAAGGAAGAGGAGGCAACTACACCAATGAAGAAGACGTCTTGCTATGCAATACATGGTTGCAAGTGTTGAGGGATCCATCCGTTGGAGGTGATCAAAGTAGAGATGCTTATTGGAACCGGATGAAGGAGCACTTTGATCTACACCTTCCGAGCTTCACATGATGATGCGGCGCGCGGCAATGAAGAGGAGGAGGAAGAATCGTCTTCGGAGGAGGATGAATCGGAGGAAGATGAGGATGAAGACGAGGACGAGGCTTGATTGTTGATGTGCCTTTCGTTGGTGTGAACTTTTGTGTCATGAACTTGGTTCGGATTTTGAACTTGGTTGGATGATGTTGTGGGCATGAATTTGAACTTGTGGGCATAAACTTTTATGTCATCATGAACTTGTTTGTGTGATTTAAATTATGCCATGTCTTTGTTTTGATGTTTGAAATTCATTTCGTGTCCAAAATGCAACATATGGCAAGCACCGGCTGCTCGCGCGCTGTATTTTAGCGCGCCTGCTGGAGCTACGCGCGCGCGCTAAAGTTTACCGCGGCCGCTGGAACCAGCGCTCCCCGCCACACCAAAGCAGGCGATCGGCGCGCTGCAAACGTATTTTTAGCGCGCCGCGTGTTGGGCAGCTGTTGGAGATGCTCTAAGCGCCCGACACCAATCTTTGAGTCGAGCCAGCCTGGGCGCCAGGATTAATCAGGCCAACTACTAATTGGATAGGATTCTGATCCTGGCACCCAGCGTTGGAGATGCCCTTATGCTATCCCACAGTATCGGGTCTTGCTCAATCAACCTTGCATCTCTTCTCCGTCAAGCTCGCAGAAATAGCCGTGGCCTTGAGTGACTCGAGACATGGTGGATCACAACTGCAACCTTCTCTTCTCACGCGATAGGAGCCACTCCCATGAACTCACACAACAGGTATGCATATATGCCGCATCTTAGCTAACGATGAAGCACTGATTAGTGACTGACGCATTTACAGGGGAGGATATGGCCCCGGTTTTTGCTCTGAGAATTGTTTATGCACAATAGAGTTTTGCTTGTAGTGGGTTAGAAAATTGGTCCAGGCCACTGTCTTGGGTGTCCAAGTTGTCAAATATGGGTCATGGCCTTTTGAATATGGCGGCCGAGTTGCTTGTTCCTCACTATCAGGAAAATTTGTGATCACTGATACTTGAGTTGCTCGCATGATTAATCCCTCGTCTACCCAAATTGTGTTGCTTGATTCAAAAGATGGAGCAATGCCGAAAAGCGTTGATGGTTATCTACATTTGTTGAGGCAAGTAGTTTCTGTACAAATTGAAGCAACGTTGGACGTTCTCATACAAGCCTACTCAGAATCTGGTGATATCGCTACACAAGGCATGTCCGTTTCATGACTAAATTCTGCCACATAATCCAAGATAAATGTGCATTTGGTGACACCGAGGTGGCGATTACTGTTGCTTGGTCCCTTATAGCCACAGACAGGAGGGAAGTCACAGCACAACGAGGATTTGTTTGAAGCTGCCAGCTAGGAGATTGTGGTGTGACAAAGGGCATCATCGACCAAACCTTTACTTACCATCCATCCTGGTTGTTGAAGTGTCTTTAGTTTTTGTGTATGTAAAATGACCAACTATACGTGTATCTAATAACTTATGCCATCAAGTTATTTGCTATTGCCTAATAGGTTATGTCGTGTAAAATATTTATTTTATTAAGAGCAATGCTTCGGTACACCCCCTCACAAAACGTATAAAGGGTAGTATGGACTTTTCACAAATTGTACTCACTTTTCTACGTATACGTTGTAGGTTCGTATAATACCCGGCGAACAGCCCTCCCACATGGGCTCATCCCATTTAAGTTTTTTAGTTTTATCAAAAAACGGATGTCCTCGGCTGGATTCGAACTAGAGCCCTCACACACTATGTGTGGCCGCACATACCATCTGGGCTAGAATATCGAATTTGCCAACTAGCCTTGTTTTCTTCTTCTTGTTCGAGAGACATAACGCCAATTAAAAAACACAGCACCTTCGCTCTTTGGTTTATGCTTTTTTTGCACGGTTTTCGTTAGGGTTTCTAATTTCCCTGTTTTGTTCTAAAATACTAATGTTTTCTTTTTAAAAATTGTACATAAATTTCAAAAAAATGTTCATGCATTTCAAACTTGCTCAGAATGTCAAAACACGAACAGTTTTTTTATAAAAGAACAAAATTTAAACATGAATTTTTTTTGAAAATCAGTAACAAATTTGGAATTCCAGAATACATGTTTTAACTAACTTTTTTAACTAATGATTTTATATTCTTTTTCTATATTTTTTTAATAAATGCTTTTAAAAAAACACTTACTGTTTTCTATTTTATCCCTTTGTATTTATTAGTTGGGGTCATTTCAGGGATGTCCAAAAACCACCATGTTCAACGGACATTATTCGGTAAGGTCAGAACGGTTTGTCTGAGAGCACGTTATTTTTCAATATCTTTGTAATGGCCCCAATTTCCCCAGCAAAAAAGAAGAAGAAATGGACCTAATTTTTTTCATGGCCTTTTATGAGCAATTCAAGGCACCATGCCAAATTGATTTGGTTTTCGACAAATTCTGCATTTTCTGGAGTTTTTTTAGTAAAAGAAGACCGATAAAATGGTAGAACATGTCGCAACTTGCATACGGTGTCAGAAATTGTTAAACCTAGCATGGTTGCCTGCCATGGGCATGCCCATCCGGGTGCACCCTCCATTGAACATGGTCTAGTTTTGAATTTTTTTGGGGGGCATGCCCGTGGTAAGGATCCATGCCAGGTTCGATTTCTGACAAAATATGCAAGTTGCGACACGTCCTCTCATTTATCTGCCTTTCTTAACTGAGAGAACTTCGGAAAAGATCAAATTTGTCGAAAACCAAAACAACTTGGCATGTTGCGTTTAATCGGTCATATAAGATCATGGAAATATTTGGGGTAAGTTAATGGATGCCACAAAAACATGCCCTCAAATGGACCCTTCTCGCTTACCCGAACACTCTCTGTTGAACATGATATATTTTTGGACATGAATGAAATGACCCCAACCTTTTCCAGTAGACGGGCACGCCCATGGTAGGCATCCATGTTAGATTTCAATGAATTTCCCACACCATATGCATGTTGTGTTACGTCCGGCCATTTATCAGCCAGTTTTCACCGAGAAAACTCTAAAAAACGCAAGAACTATCGAAAACTTAAACAGCTTGACATGGTGCCTTGATTTAATCATAGAAGGAGGTGGGAAAAATTAGTCCATTTGAAGGATGCTGAGAAACACCCTCAGGTAGAGTCTTCTAGCCAACTCAAACATCCTCTATTAAACATGGTTTACTTTTGGACATTCTTAAAATGACCCCAACCTTTTCAACTAGGTGGGCATGAACATGGTAGTCATCCATGCCAGGTTTGAACGATTTCTGTCACCGTATGCAAGTTGTGACACGTCCGCCCATTTATCGGGCGTTTTTGACCGAGAAAACTCTGAAAAAAGCAAAACTTGTTGAAAACCAAAACAACTTGGCATGGTGCCTAGAATTAGTCATACAAGGCATGAAAAAAAAATTCGGGCCATTTCAAGAATGTCGAGAAACGATGTGCTCATAGATGGAGCCATCTCGCCTACTCGAACACCTCTGTTGATCATGGTCTAAGTTTTTCTTTTTCAATCTTTTGTAGTGCGTCAAATATAACGCTAAAAAGATAGACTCTGGTTTTCCTTTTCAACCAGGCTGGTTTTTACATGGGTTTTTATATTATTTTGTTTTTCTTTACATTTTTATTTCTTTTTTATATTTTGAAAAAAGTTCATAAAAAATCAAAATAAGTTTATCGATTTTGAAGAAAAGTTCATTGATTTGGAAAAAAATTTCACAAATTTGAAACAAAATGATTGATTTAGAAACGAAGTTCGTCAATTTTATAAAGAAGTTCAACAAATTCAAAAACAAACCGCCAATTTGCGAAATAGTTCATGAATTTGTGAAGAAAACTGATCAATTTTGGAAAAAAAGAATCACTGATTTGGAAGAAAAATGCAAGAATTTGAAATTTTGTCGTCATTTTCGAAAAAGAAATCACGAATTATAAAAAGTTCACGCATTTAAGAAACAAAAGAAGAAAAGGAAAATAGCAAACAGAAAATTTTGCGCTTTTCCAATGTCTATTTGAAGTCTGAAAAAATATACATAACACTTGATGTCTAGTTGCCCAGTTGGTTAGTACGGCTGTGCTAATTCCTGTACGACCTAGGTTCGAATCCTGCAGCACGCGTGATTTTTTGCGGTTTCATAAAAAAAAAAGGCTGAACGGGCCAGCCCAGCGCGGCAGGGTGTGCACGTCGTTCATGTACAGCGTATACGTGTTTTTTTAAAAAAAAAACAGCACATAGGTGAACAGTTTATAAAATATGACTATCATGCCCTTACTTATGAAGAGGTATCGGCTAATCTGAGCCGTCCTTGTGTTTAAGGGGAGTGTACCGAAGCAGAAGTGTTTTATTAATCAAAGGTCTTGCTGTCGCATTTCCTTTTGCATATATGTTACCTTCTTGTTTTCGCTATACTTCCATTATGTCAAATTGCTAAACATCATTGAGATAATTTTTTCCAGTGCTCGCTTTTTATCGGTGAAACTCCAGAGGATTTGGTATAAGAGAATAGATTAAAGCGTATGCATGGGGCAGGGACGCGTACACATTACATAAGAGTGAAGGCAATCACCAGATTATGTAATATTGGCTGGTACGTTAGATTGACCCTCACGTACGTCAAAAGATAAGCCTTGATCTTAACATTCTCGTGGGAATAAAACAACAGCACACACGGGCTACTCCTGGAACACTCTAGAATATACGATTCACACAACACCATATGTGCATACAATTTAGCATTTGGAGGCATAATTTCTATTTTGTTGAACAATTGATCGTTTCATTTTGTTAGTTAAAACCAGATCTATGTATATGATGTGCTGAGATGATTGGATTTTCCCCAATTAAAACAAGATCTATGGGTACCGTATGCTGAGAAGGCGAGGTGCGGAGACATAAATCCTTTGCATTTTTCTTTGCGGGAAGAAATGTAACCTTATGAGCTTGATGATGCCACTTCACTGCCTCCAACTCGCTTCTTTTCCCTTTCATCTTGGTGTCAACAGGGGGATAAGTATGTTCTATTAGGTTGTGCTCGCTTTTTTTCTGTGAGTACTTTGTCACAAGCTTTCATCTTCATTTGCTTCTTATTGAGCTTGCGAGAACTTTCAAATTTTATCTAGTAGTTCTCTATATCTATATTGTCGTGTATGGGTACCATATTATTTATGTGTGTGAGACTATGTTGGTTTGTTTAGTAAAACATGGTTATACCGCATTGCTTATAGCTTGTTGCCATGTTTACATATTTATGTCTCGTCAAGGAGCTCGAGCTCTCCCAGGCTCTATTATGAGGGAGCTTAGAAACAGACGTGCAAATATTTGAACCAGAAAACCAAATTGTTTATAAATAGATGGTTTCGGACTGAACACCAATTTCGATTACAAAAAGCAATTTATCCTTCAACTTAGGAAATTGATATTTTTCATCTTAAAAAAACATAATACAAGTGCAGCCGCTTACATACATACACCTCTATGAATGCACATATGCATTTCCTACCCCTAGGAGCACCTTTTGAGAGACGGAGCCGGTTGATCTTGAGATCGACAAAGTTGCTACAAACAAATCATAGTTGACGAGCACAACATACATCAGAGAACCTAAAATAAATCCAGAAAATATGCGAGCACATGTGACAAATTTAGGACTTAAACCTGAGTGAGTTGATTCCACCACAACGAATCTAATTAACCATCTACGCTATGCTTAGTTCGCTGATCTTTTTTGTCTTGCTTCGAGCCTTGATCATTTCTTCAATTTTATGGATTGGAGTAAATGATGGACATGGGCGAAGCCACATGCACACCTCGTCAATGTTGCAAAGATCCATCCACTTCACGAGTTTGGCCTCACGCTTGACAAAGTTGTATCTAAACACGCCATCCCAAAAGACAAAGTAGGCACACCCGTCACCTTCGTCCAGTTTCGTAGCGAAGCTGGTAGGAGATCCAAGGAACAACGTGTGGTCACTTAAGTCTCGACTGTCTCTCTCGACCCATTGTATCTTCCCACTACTTGGGTCCTTCTGCATCATCACGCGGATCTTCAGCTCCAGCATGCTCGCAAGGTCGCTGCGCGTGCAGGTGGAACGATTCCACCATCGACTCAACAAAACCGATGCCAACAATAGCTCACCATGTGACTCCACGATGTAACTGCATCCATGAGAATAACCTACTCCCTCCGTCCCATAATATAAGAGCGTTTTTTACACTACATTATCCCTGTTCATATCCCATGCCGGGTCAAGGTTACTGCTGATATCACTGCCATTGTCTTCGATCGGAACACACCGAACAGAATCGCGGTCCAGCATTAGGACCTCGCCATCATGATACATGGCATGGGATCGCCCTGATAATTCCAATCTCTTTATCATGACCGTCCATGCCACATCGTTGGGATGCAGGATCGCCGCTGTTTTTTTTAGAACGAAGACGCTGGACGCGTCCGGCTTTAAATTAATAAAGCCCACAACTTAGGCAGCGTAACAAACATAGTCTTAGGCAACAAACACGAGCATGAAGGCTCAGGCCAACGCCGACGCGGAGTCTCGAGAGTTATCGAACATGCCAAAAGAAGCACGCAGCGAAGCAGTTACAAGGCTCGAAGCCTGAGCGTAGAGCACGCAGGCTCGCTCGCGCGCTAGACAAAAGGGCCACTTCACGGCGTAGAAGTGGCGGATGGCTCCCTAGCCAAAGCGTAGACCTGGCGTAGACGATCTTGAGCTTGCTTCAGTTTCTCAGCATCCTTGCGCCTCGCCAACGGACTCCACTGCTGCAGGAAAAGGTTGCATTTGTAGATGATGTTAGCAGGGTGGGTTGGGAAGATACCCTCGATCGCTAGTTTGTTCCTAGTGAGCCAGAGAGCCCAGGCCAAGGCTCCAATACAGCTCCAAAGCACTTGATTGTTGCCTCCTTTAACTGAATCTACTATGGTCACGAGGTCGGAGGCCGAGCGCGGGTTCCATGAGGTGTTGGCTGCGGCACGAACCGCACTCCAAGCAAAACGTGCGAGCGGACAGCGGAAGAAAACGTGATTCGCGTCTTCCGTGACGTTACATATCGCACACAGGCCAGCCGACGGGCCATTGCGTTTGGCAACGTTAGCCGAAGTGGGCAATCTGTTACGAAACAGTTGCCAAAAGAACACCTTAATCTTAAGCGGGAGGCGCACGTTCCATAAGCCTTTCGGCACCTGGAAGGACTGGCCCTGACAGAGCTTCCGGTACAGAGATTTGACCGAAAACTTGCCTGATGGGGTAAGGGACCAAGTCACTGTGTCCTCGGTCGTGGATAACGACACCGGCGCGATGAGAGCAAGCAAGTCCGTTAGGTGTGCTTGTTAACTCACGCCGGAAATAGATCGCCGGGGGGGGGGGGGGAGGTGGCAAGTGCCGTGGCAACGTTTTGCTCCGGGTTGACCGCCAGGACATATAGGTCCTGGAAATCTGACCATAGGGGTTGGGGACCCACCCAATGGTCTAACCAAAAACGGGCCGAGCGGCCATTGCCAATGGAGAACTTGGCTCCCAGGGCGAAGGCTGGCCGGACTGCTTGCAGATCGTTCCAGAAAGGGGAACCCCTCGCCACTCCTTCGAAAAAATTCCCGGTCGGGAAGTACTTTGCACGCAACAGATCAACCCACAGACCCGTCGTCCCCTGCGAAAGCTTCCAAATCCACTTGCACATCAGCGCGATGTTTAGGATTCTGGTGCTCGTGATCCCTAGCCCTCCCTGGGCTTTGGGACGGCAAACCGCATCCTATCTAACCATGTGGTACTTGCGCTTGGGTCCCGATCCTTCCCAAAAGAAACGAGACCGAGGTGTGTCCATCTTGGCATGCACCCCTTCTGCCAGGAGGAACAGACCCATGGCAAATTGCGGCAACGAGGAGAGGCTCGCGTTCGTGAGCACCAACCTAGCTGCAGAGGAAAGGAACTTCCCCCTCCACGGGCATACCCGCCCTCCCACCTTGGTCCAGAGCGGAGCCCACCCGTCGATCGTTATGCGTTTGGCGTCCCACGGGAGACCCAGGTAAGTAAACGGGAGTTTGCCTAACTTGCAGTTCAGTAGGTCCGCAATGCGCCTACCTTCCTGCGCTTCCATGCCCATAGACATCACTTCACACTTGTGGAAGTTGGTTTTAAGTCCCGACATGAGTTCGAAGCTAATAAGCAAGGCTTTAACCGTTGCCACGCTGTGGAGGTCGGGTTGGAACAACAATAACGTATCGTCCGCGTATTGCAAGTGGGATATCCCCCCTGGGATGAGGTGTCCCAGCACCCCTTTTATGTGCCCAGCCTCCGCGGCTTTCCGCAGCATAGCTGCCAACGCGTCGGCGACAAAATTGAACAAGAGCGGTGACATGGGATCACCTTGGTGCAAGCCGCGCTTGTTCCTGAAGAAGTTCCCTACTTCTCCATTCACCGAGACCACAGTTTGGCCCCCCGAGACCAGTTGCATGACTCGGTGCACCCACACCGATGAGAAGCCCCTACTGGTGAGGATCTGTCAGAGGAACTCCCAATTAACGCGGTCGTAAGCCTTCTCGAAATCTAATTTGAGGAGAATCGCAGGTTCGTGCGTGCGTTTAAGCTCGTGTAGGGTCTCTTGCAAGGCTAACGGCCCCTCCAGAATGTTTCTACCGTGTATGAACGCCGACTGGGAGCGACTAATGGTGCAATGTGCGATCGGCGTGAGCCGGGTGGCGCAGCCTTTTGCACAAATTTTGAACGGGACATTAATGAGCGCAATGGGTCTGTAGTGGCGGATGTTGTCCGCACCGAGCACTTTCGGGATTAGCGAGAGCACGCCGTAGTTAAGCCTAGCGATGTCCATGAAACCACGCATGAATCCGTTACACACCTCGTATATGGGATCGCGCAGCAATGACCAAAAATGTTTAAACATCGCCACCGGCCACCCATCCGGTCCTGGGGCTGTCGTGGAATTGTCACGGCAGATGTCCTCAAGCTAGGACTTAGTCGTGGAGCCATCGCTACTAGGAAGCTTGAAGGGGTTAAGCGGGACAAGGAATACGAGGGTTTATACTGGTTCGGCCCCTTACGGTGAAGGTAAAAGCCTACGTCCAGTTTGCGGTGGTATTGATTAGGGTTTCGATGACCAGGGAGCTTAACTGCTATGCCTGGCTTTCGTCGAGATTGTTCTTCTTCTAAACCGCTGCCGGGTCGTCCCTTTATATGGGGAGGCTGATGCCCAGCAGCTCTCAGAGTCCCGGCCGGCTCATAAGAGTGTCCGGCTCGGACTCTCAACTATTCTTGCCTTACACTACAAGTTCTACCATAATAATGATTGTAACTACGGGCTTTAAGCCATATCCGGGTCTTAAGCCCATCTTCGGCCCATCATCTTTAAGCTTGGCGTCGGGCTTCTGGCAATGACCATTGGAGTAACCCGGCCCCTCCTAGCGGGTGACTCTAAGGTCTATATCCTCAACATTAGGCCCCAGATTGATTTGAGCCGGCTCATGTCAATCTTCAATCCTTTCGACAGAAAATCGCCGGCTTACAATTGTGTGAAAACCATAACCCGGCGTGACGTCATCCTCTGGACTCCGGATAATCCGCCGTGACGTCATCTTCCATTACGCCCGTTTTTTACTCCGCCAGATCCGCAACGGATCTTTTCATTTACTGTCATCCTGAAAATCAAGGCGTTTCGTGAGGAGATAACCACGCCGTGGACTCCTTGATTCTCGCGCTCACTTATGAGCTCGCCCTTATAAATAGGCCGGCCCGACGGGCTTCTCCGCCACCCTTCTCCCTCCTCGCGCCACTGCTCCTCTACTCGAGCTCGAACTCTGCCGCCGCCGCCTCGCCCCCGGTCTTCGTCAACCTCGGCCGCTGCATCACCCTGACTCGGTCCAGACAAACGGCGGCAACCTCTGCTCCTCTTCAGCATCGGTGAGCCCTTGCTACTCCATAGGGCAGATCCGCACTAGAGCTTCATAGTTCTTCCTCTGTTCTTCGTAGTTCCTCGCGGCCTGCAGTAGATTTGAATTTTACTGCCTCTTTTTGATCTTAGCATAGGGTAGAACTAGTGCGGCGGCTGTTTAGCATTCATCTCAAATCCAAGTAAGCCTCGTTTTACTGCATAAGAGCCTTGTTCGAGCTTAAGAACTTCCTCACGTCCGTTTCTAGGTCTAGAAACTTTTCTTTTGCTCGACCATTTTGATCCAAAATAGTTACTGCAATGTGTGAAACCTGTTTTACCACACTTGGTAAAAAACTGCAATCGTTGAATCACGGCGGTTTACATTTCCGGCTTAAAGAAACCACACACCATAGAACCTTCCGGCTTAATGAAAACCATGCTCCGTAGAATCCTCCGGCTTAGCTGTGATAAGGCTGTAGACAATTAAATTACTCTTAATCCCCCTGCGGCTTAAATAACCCGCTGCACTTAGGTATATACCATTAGTCCCCTTCACACGCCGCCACCTTGACTTTAAACTGTAGATTTCCTCCGGCTTATAATTAATCCGGACGTTTTCCTTTTTGTCATAGACTGCCGACTTTCACCATGCCTCCCAAAGCTCCCAAAGCCTCCATCACTTGCAACTGGATGAGTTCCAATGTCACCAGTGAGACACTAGCAGATTTTGTCAAGTCTGGATATCTGCCCAAGAAGGACGTCATGTCCTACCGTGCCCCTGACCCGTCAGAAGAGAGACCACAGCCAAAGGACGGGGAGGTAGTGATTTTTGCGGATCATATGAGCCGGGGCTTCGCACCGCTCGGCTCAAAGTTTTTTAGAGACGTTCTAAACTTCTTCGACCTGCGGCCTCAGGACATAGGACCCAACTCAGTGTCCAACATCTGCAACTTCCAAGTATTCTGCGAGGTTTACCTTGGAGAAGAACCTAGTCTGCTGCTCTTCAGAGAACTTTTTTACTTGAACCGTCAGAATGAGTGTGCCAATGGGCCAAGTCTGGAGTTAGGTGGCATCTCCATCCAGCGGCGAAGGGACTGCCTTTTCCCATACGCAGAGCCGCCAAGCCACCCCAAAGATTGGAATCTGACGTGGTTCTACTGTCAAGACACGTCGCCGGCTGGTGAAAGTCCGTTGCCCGGGTAATGATAACCATCTCATGTTGTTCTGATCTTTGCTCATACTTTTTGTACTAACCCTTGTTGTTCTTTTAGTGCCCAGGCAAAGCTCACCAAGAGGGCGAAGAAAACCAAGTCGGCCGGAGAGCCGGATTTGCCTGAACCGGAGGTGACGGTCCAAGAACCGCCAGCTGCCTCCGCCCCCGAAGCCACCGCTCCAATCGACAAGGCACCTGTAGAAGCTTCTGCTGACCCGGAGACCTCCGGCCCGGCTCAGCCAACAAATGACCCGGACATGGAAATCACCCGGACGGAATTTGTTGAGCCGGGGAGGCCTACGACACTGGCCAAGTGCTCTGCCAAGGGGGAAATACTGCAGCCCCACCGGGTCAGTCTGGATCTATCTGACTATGCCAACCTGAGCATCGGAGAGCTCGTCTCCGGCTACGTCAACCAAGTGCACAAGAGCCGGGACGCAGAGGTTGCCATGGTGACCCAGATCCAGCAGAAATCTGAGGTATTATCCTTCTGTCCTCTTACTTACTGCCTAGTTACTTTTACCATGCTAGCCCTCAAGTCAACGACTTATGATTGAATATGTTGTAGACTGAAGTTCCGGCTTAGCCAATTAAACCGGTAATTTGTAGATAAGAACCTTCGATACACATTAGCCCCCAAGTGCCAAGTGTCTTTGCTTGGAAAACACTTGGGATTTATCTTCCGGCTTACTCGCATGAACCGGAAAGTTGTAAATAGAAACGTTGAACATGCATTAGCCCCCAAGTGCCAAGTGTCTTTGCTTGGAAAACACTTGGGACTTGAAATTTGTATAGTAACTATTCATGCCATAACTCGGACATTTATACAGGCTGTTGGCAAGAAGCTTGAGGCTGACCTTGCCGACCTTAAGAACCGACTGAAGATGCAAGAAATGGAGACCCGGAAGGCAAATGCCAAGTTCGTGTCCAGCATCGCCTCACAAGAGAAGCTGAAGACAGAGTTTGACGCTGAACGAAAAGCGTGGGCCGAAGAAAAGGCCGCATTGGTGAACCGGGCTGATCAGGCGGAGAGGGCCCTGTCAGAGAAGACGGCCGAACTCTCCGGCTTAAAGCGCCAAGTGTCTCAAATGGTTGCTGCAATCTTCGGTAAGTCATCCGCCGGCTTTTATTCAGTTTAAAATTTTAATGCCTCATAACTCACCCTGGTCGGCGGCTTGTCCTGCTCTATGAAACAGGTTCCAGAAGTGCCAACCTCAACCAGAGTGTGGTAACCAAGCTAAAGGCCGTGTACACCCTGGTGGAGCAACTCGACACCGGGTCACAACGTGCCTTAGCTGTGGTAGCCTTATCCAACGAGGTGCCGACTCACTTGGCGGAGGTTCTTCGTCGGCTCGCCGTCCTGCCGCAACGTATCCAAGAGCTACGACGGGCCTCTGCGAGATCCGGAGCGATCGCCGCGCTAAGCCGGGCCAAGGCTTTCCTGCCGGAGCTAGACCCGGCAGACATCGCCCTCGGCTATCCAAGTCTGAAGGAAGATGGCACGACTTTCGACCAAAAAGACTTCGCCGCCTGAGTGAAGATCGTGCGCCCGGTGGCAACTCTTATTGGAAACGACACAGATCTGACCAAGTACCAGCCGGGTTATAATGCAGAAAATCAGAGGATTCCAACCCCTCGCTATGAAGCTCTGAGTTTAATTCCGCCGGCTCATCAGCACACCTTTGCCCCGGAGATTGACTCGGCCGGGTTAATTGACGAGGAAGCCCAATTCGAAGCGCTGAGCGGCATCGACTGGAAGTCGTCGACTTTCCAGACCTTGGGGACAGCCGGAGGAGAAGAAAGAAATGAGCCGGAGACTTCCACCCAGCAAGCGTCTTAACTTCTGCAGCCGGCTTACCAAACAATGCTCCACCCTTTTGGACTCGATGAGTCTTGTAATAGAGTAGGTGAAACATTTTATCTTTGCCGTGCCATCGTGCACATATTGAATGCTGAAGTCTATTAAAGTTGTCTCTTGATATTTCTCCGGGTCATTCATTCTCCTTAGTCTCCAATAATTGCCTTGAGCTATCCTGCATAAAAGGACAAATCGCAAGTCTCTAGGCGGCTTACCGCGCTGAGAATCATCGGTTTTAGATATATAACCCGGATATGAATCAAAAAAGATTGACCCTTAATTATGTCTTTAATATAGCCGTGATAACACACTTAGCGGCCTGCCAGCGTATTTCCGGTTTAGATAACCCGGGTAATAAGGTTGGTACCTTAACTCCGGTGTATCTGTTTTAATGACACCTAATGTGTTGAACCAACACTGGAAATCAAAATTTAAACCGGCCAAGCGAGACCTGGCTGTACACACTTTGACATAATCAGAGAAAACTTGTGATAAAGCAGAACTTGGGGGCTTCCGGTTCGAATTCGACCAGAGACCCGGCCCAAAGGGGTTAAGCTAAGATTCGGATACGATCATATAGCCCTCAGTGGGTGTGGCGATGCCAATCAAGAGGGTACCGACAGCTATGTTCTCTTTGGTTCGAATACGACCCATGTTTGAACAGGAAGCCCCCAAGTGATTTTAAGAATTGTTTAATGACGCTGATTCGAATACGATCCACGTCGGTTCTCAAAGGGGTTAAACTATGATTCAAATATGATCAGAGAAAACCTCCCCATGAGCTCGGCACTTTGCCAATCAAATGGGTATCGACAACTATGTTCTCTTTGGTTCGAATACGACCCATGTTTGAACAGGAAGCCCCCAAGTGACCTTATTACCTGCGGCTAGATTCGAATACGATCATAAGCCGGATCCTCCTTCAAGTTACCATGTTGATCTTGCAAAGAAAACTCATGCACATTTGGAGGAGAAAAAGGACAGAGGTCCTGCTTTATCGCTTTATCATAATATATACATGGCTGAGAGAAGTATGTACATTATGAGAGCCGGTGGCTCAAGTGTAGTAAGGCCGAAGCTGCGCTATGTTCCACGGCCGACGGGTCTCTTCCTCCGACTTACGTGAATCTTTGTGCTCCCGGACGTCAATGAGGTAATATGACCCGTTGTGCAAGTTCTTGCTGACCACAAAGGGCCCTTCCCAAGGCGGGGATAGTTTGTGCGCATCAGTTTGATCTTGGATAAGCCGGAGTACGAGATCCCCTTCCTGGAAGACCCGGGATTTAACCCAGCGGCTATGATAACGGCGCAAGTCTTGTTGGTAAATCGCTGAACGGGCTGCTGCCACATCACGATGTTCGTCCAGCAAGTCAAGAGCATCTTGGCGCGCCTGCTCATTATCCGCCTCAACATAAGCCGCCACTCGAGGTGAGTCATGACGGATGTCACTGGGGAGGACTGCTTTTGCCCCGTAAACCATGAAGAAAGGTGTAAAACCTGTAGACCTGTTAGGAGTAGTGTTGATGCTCCATAACACGGAGGGCAACTCCTCCACCCAACAACCCGGCGTCCGTTGCAAAGGGACCAAAAGCCGGGGCTTGATGCCCTTCAGAATCTCCTGATTAGCTCTCTCAGCTTGACCATTGGATTGAGGATGAGCTACTGAGGAAACATCAAGTCGGATATGCTCTCGTTGACAAAATTCTTCCATGGCGCCTTTGGAGAGATTGGTGCCATTGTCAGTGATAATGCTGTGCGGAAAGCCAAAGCGAAAGATCACCTTTTTCATGAACTGAACCGCCGTGGCTGCATCACACTTACTAACGGGCTCCGCTTCAACCCACTTAGTAAACTTGTCAACCACCACCAAAAGGTGGGTCTTCTTATCCTTGGACCTTTTGAAAGGCCCAACCATATCAAGCCCCCAGACCGCAAAGGGCCAAGTAATTGGGATCATCCTCAGCTCTTGAGCCGGTATATGAGCCCGTCGCGAGAACCTTTGGCAACCATCACACTTACTGACCAAGTCCTCTGCATCAGCATGAGCCGTCAACCAATAAAAACCATGACGAAAAGCCTTGGCCACAAGAGACTTTGAGCCGGCGTGATGGCCACAATCCCCTTCATGGATCTCACGCAAGATTTCTTGACCTTCCTCAGGGGCAACACAACGCTGAAACGCTCCCGTAACACTGCGGTGATGCAATTCCCCATTGATAACAATCATTGACTTAGCCCGCCGGGTTATCTGCCTGGCCAAAGTTTCATCCTCAGGCAACTCACCCCGGGTCATGTAAGCCAGATATGGCATTGTCCAGTCTGGTATGATATGGAGAGCCGCCACCAGTCGTGCCTCCGGGTCAGGGACAGCCAAGTCTTCCTCTGTAGGCAACTTAACAGAAGGGCTATACAGGACGTCCAGGAAAGTGTTAGGCGGCACCGGTTTTCGCTGAGAGCCCAGCCGGCTTAAAGCATCCGCCGCCTCGTTCTTCCTGCGGTCGATGTGTTCCACTTGGTAACCCTGAAAATGCCCAGCAATGGCATCAACCTCGCGGCGATAAGCCGCCATGAGAGGGTCCTTGGAATCCCACTTTCCTGATACTTGTTGAGCCACCAAGTCTGAGTCGCCGAAGCACCTTACCCGGCTTAAGCTCATCTCTTTAGCCATCCGAAGACCATGGAGCAGGGCCTCGTACTCAGCCGCGTTGTTAGTACAAGGAAACAGCAGCTGTAGCACATAATGGAACTTGTCACCTTTAGGGGAAGCTAACACGACTCCGGCCCCCGAGCCCTCCAACTGCCTGGACCCATCAAAGTGAATAGTCCAATATGTGTTATCCGGCTTCTGCTCGGGCACCTGTGACTCTGTCCAGTCATTGATGAAATCCACCAAGGCCTGAGATTTAACAGCAGTGCGTGGCATATCTGAGACCATGAGGTCCAAGCTCTATAGCCCACTTAGCTACTCTCCCTGTGGCCTCTCTGTTTTGAATGATATCACCAAGAGGGGCAGAACTGACTACGGTGATGGGATGACCCTGAAAATAATGCTTAAGTTTCCGGCTTGCCATGAATACACCATACACAAGCTTCTGCCAATGCGGATACCGCTGCTTGGACTCAATGAGCACTTCGCTGACATAATAAACCGGCCACTGAACCGGATGCTCCTTACCCTCCTCCTTGCGCTCCACCACAATAGCCACACTGACGGCTCGTGTGTTCGCCGCTACGTACAATAATAAGGGCTCCTTGTCAACCGGAGCAGCAAGGACTGGAGGCTCTGCCAGCTGCTTCTTCAAATCCTCAAAGGCAGTATTAGCTGCATCATTCCAGACAAAGTTATCAGTCTTCTTCATCAACTGACATAATGGCATGGCCTTCTCACCCAAACGGCTTATAAACCGGCTTAATGCAGCGATGCGACCCGCCAAGCGCTGAACGTCATTTATACACGCCGGCTTAGCCAGGGAGGTGATGGCCTTGATCTTCTCTGGGTTAGCTTCAATGTCTCTGTCAGAAACCAAAAAACCCAAGAGTTTGCCTGCAGGAACACCGAAGACACACTTGGCCGGGTTAAGCATCATCTTGTAGATCTGGAGATTATCAAAGGTTTCTCTCAAATCATCTATCAGGGTTTCCTCCTTTATGGACTTAACCACAATATCGTCCACATAAGCATGAACATTGCGCCCAATCTGTTTATGAAGACAGTTCTGCACGCAACGCTGATAAGTCGCCTGTGCACACTTGAGTCCAAAAGGCATGGACACATAGCAGAAGGCTCCAAAAGGAGTGATGAACGCCGTCTTCTCCTGGTCCTTAATCGCCATTTTAATCTGATGATATCCGGAATAAGCGTCCAGGAAACTTAAACGCGCACAACCGGCCGTAGCATCAATAATTTGATCAATACGGGGAAGGGCGAAAGGATCAGCCGGACACGCTTTGTTCAAGTCCGTGTAGTCCACACACATCCGCCAAGTGCCGTTCTTCTTGAGTACGAGCACCGGGTTAGCTAACCACTCTGGGTGAAAGACTTCAACAATAAACCCGGCCACCAAGAGCCGGGCCACCTCTTCACCAATAGCTTTCCGCCTCTCTTCATTAAACCGTCGAAGGAACTGTCTGACCGGCTTAAATTTCGGGTCAACGTTAAGAGTGTGCTCAGCGAGTTCCCTAGGTACACCCGGCATGTCAGAAGGCTTCCATGCGAAGATGTCCCTATTCTCACGGATGAACTCGATGAGCGCGCCTTCCTATTTCGGATCCAAATTTGCACTGATGCTAAACTGCTGAGATGAATCTCCTGGGATAAAATCAACGAGCTTAGTTTCATCAGCCGACTTAAATTTCATCGCCGGCTCATTTTCCGTAGTCGGCTTTTTCAGAGAGGTCATGTCTGTTGGGTCAACATTATCTTTGTAAAACTTCAACTCCTCTGTTGCACAAACAGATTCTACATAAGCCGCATCGCCTTCCTCACATTCCAAGGCCACCTTCCGGCTGCCGTGAACTGTAATGGTCCCATTGTGATCTGGCATCTTGAGCTGTAAGTACACATAACACGGCCGTGCCATGAACTTGGCGTAAGCCGGCCGTCCAAATATAGCATGGTACGGGCTTCTTATCTTGACTACCTCAAAGGTCAATTTCTCCACCCTGTAGTTGTTCTCATCCCCAAAGGCCACTTCCAATTCAATCTTGCCGACCGGATAAGCCGACTTACCCGGTACCACACCGTGGAAAATAGTGTTGGACTGGCTGAGGTTTTTATCAATCAACCCCATACGGCGGAAAGTCTCATAATAGAGGATGTTGATGCTGCTGCCTCCATCCATGAGCACCTTAGTGAACTTATATCCTCCCACCTGAGGAGCCACTACTAAGGCCAAGTGACCCGGATTATCCACCCGGGGAGGGTGATCCTCCCTACTCCACACTATAGGCTGTTCAGACCACCGCAAGTAGCGTGGAACCGCTGGCTCAACGGCGTTTACTGCCCTCTTATGAAGCTTCTGATCTCGTTTACACAGACTGGTGGTAAACACATGATACTGTCCCCCGCTAAGCTGCTTTGGATTGGTCTGATAACCCCCCTGCTGCTGCTGATGACCCTGGCCAGACTGCTGATTAAAGCCCCCTTGACCGTTCTGAGGATTAGAATTTGAGCCGCCGCCCGGGCCATGGAAACCGCCGGCGCCTGAGCCGCCGCCCGGGCCATTGTAGTTCTTAAAGGCCTTCATGATTGCACAATCCTTCCATAGGTGAGTCGCTGGCTTCTATCTAGAGCCATGCCTTGGACAGGGCTCATTCAACAGCTGCTCCAGTGTTGGTCCTGACCCGCCGCCTCGGGGAGGGGGCCTCCCCTTGCGTCGCTGGTTATTGCCTTGTGCGCTGGCGTTGGCTACAAACTCTAGGCTGCCATCTGCCTTGCGCTTGCCTCCTCCTTGGTTCCCCGGGTTATGCTGAGGACCCTTGCCATTGCCATTCTTCTTTCCCTTCCCTGTCCTTTCCTCATCTGAAGGGGGATCCTTGGTACCATCGGAATCGGCATACTTGACAAGAGCCGCCATTAGCGTGCCCATGTCAGTGCAGTCGCGCTTAAGCCGCCCGAGTTTCATCTTCAGGGGCACAAAACGACAATTCTGCTCCAGCATTAAAACTGCTGAGCCGGCATCCATCTTGTCTGACGAGTGTATGATCTCCTTAACCCGGCGAATCCAATGTGTCGTAGACTCACCCTCCTGCTGCTTACAGTTAGTCAAATCCACAATTGACATAGACTGCCTACATGTATCTTTGAAGTTTTGGATGAACCGGGCTTTCAGCTCAGCCCAAGACCCGATGGAATTCGGTGGTAGCCCTTTTAACCAAGTGCGGGCAGTCCCATCCAACGTCATGGTGAAGTACTTGGCCATTGCCGCCTCACTGACCTCCAGTAGCTCCATGGCCATCTCATAACTCTCGATCCAGGCTGCGGGTTGTAAGTCAGCCGTGTAGTTGGGCACCTTCCTAGGGCCTTTGAAGTCCTTGGGTAAACTTTCATTGCGGATAGCCGGCACTAAACAGGGGACACCTCCCGTCCTGGTAGGGATACCCACGTCGACGGAAGTCATCGGATAAGCCGGGGGGGGGGTCTGGTAAGCCGTCAATTGAGGCACCTGCTCCGCCTCTTGCCGCGCTCTGTCTTGGTCCGCCGCGTGGCAGGCTCCGTTATAAGCCAGGCCATGACCAGGGGGCGGGTCATGGCGTCGGACGTTGCTTGAGCCGGTCGCTGAGACCATGTGCCTGCTGTAACTCGGGCTCCGGCCCGGACGAGGGGTCGAGTGGATCCTATCCCGGCTGTAGGAATACGCCTCTTGCTGCGCCAGTGCCATCTGAAGGAGTTCCCTGACCCGCCAGGTTTCAATAGCCGTCGGAGAGTCGCCGTCAACTGGGAGAGCCGCCAGCCGTGCTGCCGCAGCAACCATGTTCTCCAGCGGGTTATTATAATGACCCGGGGGTGTTGGCACATACTGAGGTGGGGCAGGGGGCACCTGGGGGCCCCATCACTCGTGGCTGAATAAGGGGCCCAGACCCGGGCGCTATGACCCCTGGCGGGTTACTAGACCCTGCACCAGGCGTGCTGAAGAGGTTGCGTGGATCGTAAACCGGCGGGAGCCGAGATTGGGTCTTTTGATGCCTCCTTCTCATGACCTCATTGGACGCGTTCTGATCCATCGTGAGTTGGAAGGACTGCGCTTGGATCAACTGAGTTTGGGCATCGAGAGCCGCCCTCTCCGCAGCCATCCTGATTCCTTCCGCTGCAAGGTCCTCCTTAGCTTTTACTAGATCCAATCTTAACTGTGCCACCTCCGCATCATGCTGAGCTTGATCCGCCGGGTCAACCGTGGCGGTTAACAGGGCCGTCATCTTGTCCGTGAGATCCATCAGTACCTGAGCCGGAGAAGGCACCGGGTTTCCTACTCCAGCCGCGGGGTTCTGAACAGGCTGTGCACCGGCCATAAAGATTCCCACCCGGCTTGGCGGCTCAAATAGGTCCGAAATACTGTCACCATCGGAACAACCCATGAGCCTGCCATCTTGAAGCTGATACAACGAGTTTGACTCGCCGGTGGCCGACTCGCCGTCAGAGCCAGCGGCCGTCTCATCACCGGATCCAGATCGATCAGAGAGTCCTCCGTGGATACACCCCACAAAAGCATGCCTTAAGGCAGGCCGGGCCCGGGCGAATCGTGCGCACTGAGCCACCTCGATGAGATCGGTGCAGAGATCCGGCTCAGGGCCCGGCTCACCAATCTTGCCGATGAAAACATGAATTCCGCCGAAGGGGACCCGGTACCCATACTCAATTGAGCCGGCGTCGGGGCCCCAGTCTGCATCGTCGATGTAAAGCTTGCCGCGACGACTCTTGGTCATCCGGCCCACAGCGTATCCCTTGAGCCCTTCGAAGCTGCCCTTCAAGAACTCAAATCCACCGTGCGCTGGCCCCACGGTGGGCGCCAACTGTCGTGGAATTGTCACGGCAGATGTCCTCAATCTAGGACTTAGTCGTGGAGCCATCGCTACTAGGAAGCTTGAAGGGGTTAAGCGGGACAAGGAATACGAGGGTTTATACTGGTTCGGCCCCTTACGGTGAAGGTAAAAGCCTACGTCCAGTTTGCGGTGGTATTGATTAGGGTTTCGATGACCAGGGAGCTTAACTGCTATGCCTGGCTTTCGTCGAGATTGTTCTTCTTCTAAACCGCTGCCGGGTCGTCCCTTTATATGGGGAGGCTGACGCCCAGCAGCTCTCAGAGTCCCGGCCGGCTCATAAGAGTGTCCGGCTCGGACTCTCAACTATTCTTGCCTTACACTACAAGTTCTACCATAATAATGATTGTAACTACGGGCTTTAAGCCATATCCGGGTCTTAAGCCCATCTTCGGCCCATCATCTTTAAGCTTGGCGTCGGGCTTCTGGCAATGACCATTGGAGTAACCCGGCCCCTCCTGGCGGGTGACTCTAAGGTCTATATCCTCAACAGGGGCCGTGTCAGATTTCATGCTAAGGAGTGCATCGTCTATCTCCTTAGGGAGAAACGCAAGCCCCAGCCCCTCGTTCTCGCTATCAAGCACCATTTGAGACGGGAGCTAGACGTCCGCGCGCAGTCGCGCTCGCTGGGCCTCATCCGTCCCCATCAGACTAATATAAAAGTCGTAGATGTCTTGGGAAATCTTCGATTGCTGAAGAAGAAGCCCCTGCTCCGTCTGCAGCCTAAGAATTGAGCATTTCCTGCGCCAACCATTCACATACGCGTGGAAATACTTTGTGTTCGCATCACCTTTGAGCGTCCACTTGAGGCCTCCCCTACGCCTCCAGTATTCCTCTTCGGCCCGCAGCAGCGCTTCGACTTGCCCTTCCAAGGCATATCGCCGCGCCCATTCTTGCTCAGAGAAAGGTCGCATGTCCGCCTGGACATCGAGGAGTGCTATCTCATCAAGGAGCCTCGCCCTGAGGACCTTGTCGTCACGCCCCTGGTTCGCGCCCCACCCCTTTAGGCTTGCGCGGAGGTGGCCCCTAACCGCGATCCAAAACTCCATTCGGCCGCGTTGCTGGCCTGTGAGTTGTACACATCGCAGCCATCTCTCCCTAAAGATGGTGTCAAAGTCAGGGACCTCGAACCACGCGGTTTCAAAGAAGAAACGCGGGCTACGGTGAACTCTATCTTCCCCGGAAGATAAGATTAGAGGAACATGGTCCGATCCGATCCTTGTTTCAGCAAGGAGCGAACATAAGGGAAACACTACTTCCCAGTCCAGAGACATGAAAGCATGATCTAGGACGGATCGCACCGGGGCTAGTTGCTTGTTTGTCCAAGTATACCTCGCCCCTGATCTGGCCACTTCCCTAAGTGCCATAGACGCAATCGCGTTGTTGAACATGGCCACCCTTGACCAATTGATGTTGTCATTGTTTTTATCTGCACCCGAACGGATCAGGTTAAAGTCCCCCCCATCATTAGCGGGGTCTGAGCTGCAGATAAAGCCATCACCTTGGCTTCCAGTTCTCCCAAGAACTCGGCCGGGCGTGAGTGATTTGCTGGTCCGTAGACTTGCACGATCGCGAGCTCGCGAAGCGATGCTCGCACGTGGATGTTGACCGCAATGAAGAAGGTGCCAACCTCCCAGGTCAGCACCTCGTACGTGGCACTGCAGAAACCTAGCAACATGCCACCCGAGTGGCTGTGAGCCGGGCTATGATGCCAAACAAAGCGCTCTAAGGGATCAATCGCTAGGATATCTTGATGCCGGAAGTCTGATTTAATCGTTTCCTGGAGTCCTACGATATCTATCGTTTCTTTCCTAATGTAATCCCTTAGTTGGGTGCGCCGACCCGAGTGGCCGAAGCCACGAATATTCAAAAGAAGCGCACGCATCTAAATGATGCGGTTACGCAGGCGCACCCCCTGGAGGTGATCGCCTTGGCCACACGCCTCACCTTGCCGCAGCGAGGCGAGGGGGGAGCAGCAACCCCTGTTGCTGTATCCCCATCGGGCCGGGTCGTTAGCACCGTCGAGGGCTCAGCCTCCACCGCCATACGATCCGCGTGTTGAGCAGCCGCCGCTGCCAGCGCCGCCTGCAGCATCTCCTTCGCACGAATCAACGAGATAAGCTCGCTCATCCCACCCTCTCCCATCGGTTCCACCCCACTCTCCCCCAAGACCTCGCTCATATGATCGTCCGAAAAGGAGTCCAGAATCGTAAAACGGGGCAAGGGATTACCTGAGGTTTCCAGGTTCTTCTGCGCTTGAAGGAGTTGGGCGCGCTGAAGCGACGGCATGTTTCCTTTGGTGCCCTTGGCACGCGCACTGACCCGCACGGGAGCCGCCTGCCCCTCCACCACTGCCTTGGAGCGCTTGGCCTTCGGGAAGGGCGTCGCCTTGGACGTCTCCTGAACGATCGGAGCGGGGGCAGGCACGGCCAGAGCCATCACCGCCTGGCGCGGCGTCGCCGGAGCCCCCAAGATCTCCGCTCCGCGCCCGGCCTCCGCGCTCACCTTGCGCACTGCCACCTTCTTGAGCTGCTTCACCGCGCCGAGCTTGCTGCTGCTGCGACCGCATTGGGATGGAGAGCGCGAGGAGAGAGGCAGTGGCAGCAAGTCCGCAGACACCGCAATGGGGGTGCGCGCGTCGCCCACCGGCTCCTCCATCTGGTGTGAGACCACCGCCGCCTCCATCCTCATCAGAGGAGGCGTCACCGACCCCAGGTTGGAGACGTACTGGTTCGGAATGGAGAGCTCCATCTCCGACGACCCTCCCGCCAGAGATTGCTCCATCATGGGCTGCAGCGCACGAGTCTTCGCCCCGCCAAGATCTGTGATGCCCAGCTTCTCCCACGCCGCGGTGTCGATGGAGTCGTCCTCCATGCTAGCATCGAGCTCCTTGTCGCCGTCCTTGTTAGCGTCGCGCCCCGTCCCGTCCGGGCCCTTGCCATGAGGAGGAGGGGGTGGGGAGGGGAGGGCGGGCGCCGCGGGATGCTCTGGGGGGAGCTCGGGCTCGACAGAGATGTTGTAGCCTTCGTTGTTGAACCAGATCTGAACCAGCCCGTGGAGCTTGCGAGGATTGCGACAGGCAAAACGCATGCGGACCGGCCCGGACGGATCAGAGACTCCTCATCGACCAGCAGGGGGCGGCCGAGCATGGTGGTGGCCACCATGAGCCGGTCGGAGCACCGCTGTTTGGGAGGTACACCGCCCAACTTGACCCACACCTCCGGCATCTCCAATCCCTTGGGCGCGTCGAGGACCGCGTCGCGGATATCCACCATGAGGTTGTTGAGGGAAAGGAAAAGCTTGCCGCTCCTTGTAGCCATCCTGAGCATCGCTGGATCTGGGAACACCACCGAGAACGCATCGCCTTCTGGAGGGGAGATCTGCCAATCCCACGCACCCTCAAATAGGTGCTGCAGCTTCGCCTCCAGGATCTTCTGCGAGAGCGCACCAGAAGGCATGGAGAGCACCGCCGTGTTGGCCCCCAGCAGGATCTGGGACTCCTCCCGCGCGTCGTCCGGATACTGGAGGCAGAAAAAGCCCTCGCCGGAGATGGCGTGCCCCATGATTTGGAGAAGCAGAGGCTTGCCGCGGGTTGGACACTGCGCCGAGGTGTGTCCCTCCTTGCTGCACACCATGCACAGTGGCTGGAAGGTGCACATGTTCTAGAAGTGGCCTGTGCGGCCGCATTTGAAGCACTCCGGGCCGTCGGCTTCTTCGATGGGGATCGGCTCCTCCTCCGTGCCCTTGGATGAGCCAGGCGCCTCGGATCTGGGCAGGAGGGGTGGCTTGGAAGCCGCCGCCCCGCAGGCTTGAACTTCTGCTTCTTCGCATGCGGGTCCCCGGCGCGGTCGCCGCCCTGAGAAGCCAGCTGCCCCTTGCGCTTGAGCTCGAGCCCTTTCTTCTTGTACTCTTCCTTTTTCTTCTTCTTTCTTTCCTGCTCCTTGAGCCACCATGCGGGCGGCGGCCCCCATCCGCCCTCTTCGTCGGCGCGCCCGCAGTTGCGGTCCCGCGGCGGCTCCATGGGCGGCTTCTCCCCCCGACGGTCAGGCTTGGATCCCATCGCCACCACTTCCACGAAAGAGCGTAGCAGAGGCGGGGGGGGGGGGGGGGGGGATGGAGTGGGATAGAGGAAACGAGCGGAGTGGCCGAAGCGCCGCACCTCCGATTTTGAGGCTGCAAACCCTAGTGAGATATCTAGGGTTCCACGGGGGAGCCAGAGCCATTTATATGACTGCGCGGCTCGGGCACGCGTGGGCTGGGCTACCACCCTTGGGCCGGACTGGGCCCTGAGAGCGAGCGGTGCCCCCTGCGTCACTGGGTCAGCACAGGACTGGGCCGGCGCACGCGAAGGCCCCGCAGTTGGGCCGCCTGGCGCCCTGGCAGCCAGGCCCAGCACAACGCCTGGCGGGTCGTCCCCAACCCTAGGGTGCACGGCCCCCGGTCCCGCCTGCGCCGCCGCCACCGCGGAGCTGGCCCGGAGCAGGCCGCAGGGACAGACCCGCGTCGGCGGCGCCAGGGCTGCCATGGTGTAATACCCCAAAAATTTAACCATGATTTATCAATTAAAATTTTGCCAGGAAATTAAATTTTTATTTTCTGGATTTATCTTTTGATTTCAGAACCTCTCTTTTCTTTGATATTGTGGAATTTTTACCCCAAGTGAAAACTTTCCAAAAATATTATGGACTTGTATACCCTCTCAAGAAAACATTTCTTTTATCAATGGATTTATTTGCATAATTGTTTTTCCTGAGCTTTATTCTTTTAAAAATGATTTTTATAAGCTTTAGAGCCTCTTTTGCACTACAACCATTTGATAAATTTATTTAAAATTCCAACCAAAATTTGGGGATGTCATGTGATATTTCCACATCACTTTTATGCAAAAATATCTCTTGGTCATTGGAGATTTTGAGCTCTACACCAAATTTTCAAATCTGGTCTAGTTGGTAATTTTGCACTACAACCTATTTAAATATTTCTTTAAAAATTCTTCAAAGTGTTTTGAGATGTCAGTAGATGCATATAATTCTACTTTATGCAAAAACCCATGAGTGTTCTTTGAAAAATTTGAGCAAATCATCCTCTTTTGCTCTCTGGTCCAGTTTGGCATTTTCTACTGCAACTCTATTTTTGTTTGCTCTGTTGCCCATGATTCTTTTTCCTGCTTATAGTCCACCCTGCAAAACCCTTAAGTCCAGGAGAGTGGACTCATTGGAGTAATTTTGGTCCATGCAAAGATAGCCTTTAGTTTCTGTCCAGATTTGGTTTTCTCAAAAACTTGCACTAAGAAGTTTTTGTTTTTAACAAACTAACCTTGCCACCCTCTTTATCATCCAAAGAGACTAGGACCTGGAGTTTTTGGCCACCCCAAGAATTGCCTAGATGCCCATAGCATTCTGTCGAGCACTTTGTGTGCATAGCGAGATTTGGCATGATTTTTAGTTTGCATTGTGAGCTTGACCCTCTGACCCAACAAACTTGTCCACTAAGCTCCTACCTACCACTAACCTAGACCTGTTTACTACCAGCATCATTCGAGCTCTCTTACACACGTTGGCATTTCGACGAGCACGTAGCGTGCGTGCTCTGGGCGCGGCCAGAGCGCGCGTTTTGCACGTGCGTGTGCCCGAGTCGCCGCGTCCCACTGCCGCCTCCCCGCACCCGTTCTGGTCCCTCCCCTCGCACTGCCAGCGCGCCCCAACTCCTCCCTCATCGCAGAGCCACCCGACCACCTCCTGGAGCCCTGCAGCGCCGCCGTCAGGTCGGCCGTGGCAGCTAGCGGACGGCCACAGCAGGCCTCTGCCATGGACGGCGCCGCCCGAGCCATACGCGCGCGCCAGCTCGCCCACTCGAGCAGTGGGGAGTTCGTCGGAATGCGCCGACCAACGCCCGTCGCCGCCACGTCGCCCTGCCTGCTACAGAACGGCGGTTCGCCATCGAGCTTATCCCCGGCCGCCGCGGAACTGACCTTGGCCGCCTATAAAAGGACGCCCGAGCTCCTCCGAACCCCCCGGCCACCTCAGGCCATCACTCTAGAGCCACCACAGCCAGCCATCGACGGGAGAAGGCCTTCTCCCTCGTCTCTGGCCAATTCGGCCGCCGCCACCCTCCGGTGCCATACGTCGCAAGCAGAGCCTTTCCCGTCCCTCCAGTGCTTCCATCCTCCTCCCCTCGACCGTGCGGAGCCGCCCAACCTCTCAGCTTCGACGGGGAGCCACCGTAGCTCTAGTCCCCAATCCTCCCGAAGCCACCTCCACCGCGAAGCTCGCCGCCGGCGACTCCCTTCGCCCCTGCCAGCCGTTCGACCACTGGGAGGACCGCCATAGACTGGCGGATCCATCCCTGCCCTCGGAACCCAGTGGGGAGCCGCCGTTCGCCGGCGTCAATCGCCGGAACCCCGCCACCGCTCGGACAAAGGAGGAGGGAGGCGCGGGCGACTGGTCAAACCTGACCAGTGGGCCCAAGGGACCCACTGTCAGTGACCCAGAGCCGGTCCACGCTGGCATAAGTGAAGGCGTAAAGCACAGAGTACGCTCCCCCCCCGAACCGTTTTTTTCTGTTTCTTTTATTTATCTATTAAAAACAGATTTTGACTAAACTTTGACTGGCTATAACTTTTTAAATATAAGTCCAATTGACTTGATTCTTTTTCTGTTGTTGCTCAAATTCTGTCTAGTTTATTTTCATATTTATTTGAAAATTTTCCAAACAACTTTTTGTACTGTTTTGAAACTATGTGTTAATTTGAATTTTCTCAAAATAGGATTTTTGAAGAAGGAAGCAACTTTCAAAAAAATGCACCCCACTTGCATAATCTTGAAGGCAAGCATTCTGAACCCTGGCATAATATTATGTGTGTTGTTTGATACGGTTACAACACCACCTTAACACAAAGTATTCATTATTTTATGTGATGATATGATCATACTCATGAGTGCATAATGAATGTTCCTTGCTGTTGGAATTTGATATGCTTGTGATAGTAATCACCCTTGTATGCCTTTCATGCCTACCGGAAGGAATCCGGGAAAGTCTTTGTCTTGGGTAGACACGAGCTTGTCTCGAGTCTTCGTCGAGACGGTTGTGTCTGGTACGGCATAGTGAGGTATGATGAGTGGTGATTTTGTCTGTTGGTTGAAACATATTTGTTATGCTAACCATGCAGGGAATACTTAAACCTCCTAAGTCGACCGTAGATCGAGTCTTGTTCCAGTAACCCCCATACTTGTTTCGTACTACCACATTTCCCTGCCACAAATAGGGTACGGTTCAGTAAGTTGTCAACCCCTTCCTAGCACACACCGTACAGAGAGGCCATGGTGGAAGATACCGGAGGCCCCCCGGTAGGCATGCCACCTGGTCTGGGGGCATGGGTGTTTTCGGTTGGAGCCGAAGGGGTAGCTCCCCTAGTTTGCGCGCGGTATAAATTTTGTGATCCCATGCTAATCGAGATTGTAGCCTCCCCACTTAGAGTTTCGCTTAACGGGTGTCGTGGGTGATTCCAGACACCGGTAAGTTAGGCTGGTGTGTGCGGTTAGGTGTGTTTTCAATTAAAAGACCGTAGACGGAATTAGTCCCGATGGACTAAAGAAATCCGTTACCCGTGGGTAAAGAGTACACCCTCTGCAGAGATTATATCTATTCGAATAGCCGTGTCCATGGTTAAGGACTACAGTCTGGGATGGGTCAAGTGTCGGTCTTAGTGTCGGTCTTCGGAGGAAAAACTGCTAAACCAGAACATTGATTATGACCTGTGACATATGAGGATTATGATTATTATTATTGTGGACTAACCATTTACATTATTTGAATTATTGAGTATCCCTGGGATGGTTCTACATCCTGGATACTCACTGCGATTATTCTCTTATAAGCCTTTTATGTGGTGTCGCTCAGACGCCCGACTGTGGCATGCTTGTTATTTAAATTACTTATATGCCCTTTATGTGGTGTCGCTCAGACGCCCGACTGTGGCATGCTTGTTATTTAAATTACTTATAAGCCCTTTATGTGGTGTCGCTCAGACGCCCGACTGTGGCATGCTTGTTATTTAAATTACTTATAAGCCCTTTATGTGGTGTCGCTCAGACGCCCGACTTTGGCATGCTTGTTATTTAAATTACTTATAAGCCCTTTATGCGGTGTCGCTCAGACACCCGACTGTGGAACGCTTGTTATTTTAAATTATTTATAAGCCCTTTATGTGGTGTCGCTCAGACGCCCGACTGAGGCATGCTTTATATTATTATCCTTTCGAGGCGTCGCTTCAGACACCCGATCGGTGCATTCTATTTCTGCTCCCTTATTGCATATTCATATGAACAACCTGCTTGCGTGCATCATGGATTTTTATTTCGTGGCTGACGTTGTGATCATAGAATATTTCAGAGCATGATCATCATTTGTTATATTATACCTGTGTTCATAATGTTTGCGAGTACATTCAAAGTACTCACTGGCTTGTCCCTGGCTATTGTCTTGGCCAGATTTCTTGCGTAGAGAGGAGCGTTGCGACGACAGCCCCGGAACCTACGCAATGATGATTGCAGCCTTGCGAAGATAGGAGTTATCCTGGTCAGCTGTTCCTGTGGGAAATGGAGTCCCATGGCCACTGATGAACCACAAACCTCTTCCGCCATCAACCACTAGAAACCATTTGTTGTACTCATAGGCCAGAATGGTCTTGTACCACATATTTTGTATTTTGCTAGGAATTTCTGTATCAAGTTGGTGCCTCATCAGCTAACAGTAATCCTGGGGCTGGTGAGCACAAGGACCATATTTGGGAAATTGATACCCCGAAAATCCGGTCCTGACAACCTTGGTATCAGAGCCAGGCTGACCATTGGCTAATCCTATCTTAGCCAGGTCAATAAACCTAGGTTAGCCAACCCACTAGACCTTAACGTAACCCCGGCCAAGCTTCTCGTATAAGATAGCCACACAGTGACCCCGACACCTTTTGGCAGTCGGTGCCCAACCTATCAGCCTAGCTTGTCGATCACGCGCCAGTGACCGGCACCTAAATAGTCTCTTTCGCAACCGTGCGAAGGAAGACTCCGTCCCCTTTTTCTATAAAAGGGCACGCTAGCCACAACCCAGCACAGCACAGCCTCTACCCCAAACCAAGCTATAATGCCTGGGCCCAATGTTCACAATGAGACCACAGCAACCAACCTTGGAGGTTTTGTGACCGTGCTAGCAAACCTCACCCGCCGTGCCTTCGCATTAGAAGAGCCCCCAGAATATGTTGTGTACCAAGGACCTATGAGCAGTGAGAGCCGTCAATTCTGGGCCACTGTACACGTCTATGGTAGGGGTCTATCGCCAGAACGCCCCTACAGATTCACCGGAAGGACAACTTCCTTTGAGCCACAAGCCATCCAACTAGCTGCTCGAGAGGCTATAGTTCAACTCCGGCACTTGTCGCCCAGAGTTAACTGTCGCTCGTTCTACTACTACCCCAGCCGTGACGGGTATGGTAGGCCACCCCAGGTTGCCAACGGAGATCACGAGACAGATCCTGCATTGTTGCATCTGGTGCTCTATGTAAGTGCACTAGAGGGACTGTTCGATCAAATCACCCTTGATCTGATCGCAGCTCGTGGAGAACTGATTCGCCGAGCCCCGGCAAGAAGATAAGATGAGCCCGACGCCGACAACCCAGTCGTGCTGTTCGGACAACCGATCGAGTCCTTGAGGACTGCCCCAGCCATCGACCAAAATGCTTTGGTGTCCCCAGAAGTGCTTCGTCGCCTTTTGGGAACACGCTCCAACGGGATTGTGGCCAACAACCCCCGCGATGGTCATCATCGCTACCCCGACCCTGCAGTTCCTCAACCCCCTCCAGCTAACCCCGACGGTGAAACCCGTGGAGAAGCCTCGACGTCCACAAGGCAAGCCCGCTTAGATATTAACGAGGTAGACTAAGTCACTCGAGTAGTACCGAGCCTGATGTTTTTCTATGCCTCATAATTGTGTGACCTTGTATCAACATAATTAAATGCTGTCTGCTTGTGCGCCCCTATTTTAAATAGTAGCCACGCATAAGTATGTTGATGTACGATTGCTTTTTTTTATTCCGGGCGTAGCTACCAAAAACCACCCCCGACGATACCCACAACAATGCGTCACATTTATGAGATATGTGTATCTGTGGCATTGACCCCGACCCCAAGAGCAGAACCGACAAACTAGTTACCCTTCACCGCGATAAATGACCCCGCCCAGATGCTATATAAAAGGCCACCTCGTGACCTTGCCAAGTATCTCTCACCTTGTGCATAACTCTCACAGCCATTCCTTTGCCATGCCGAGCCCCAGTATTTATCTGAGAACTCCAGATGCCACCCCAGGTAGTTTAGTCAAAATATTGTGGGACTTTACCTGCAGTACCATGAGTGCCATCCATCCACCCCAGCACGAGTTGCTCAAATCGAGGATCACCTCATCCACCTCGAAATATTGGGCTGTAGTGCACATCCCTCCCGCAAACCCAAACCAAGACCCAACGGAAGTCTCCTTCGTGGGGAAATCTATGCCGACTCCGCATATGGCCATAGAAGCTGCTGCGTACGAAGCGCTTGCTCGCCTTCGATTCGCGGTGCCCTATGCCAGCAAACGAGGGTATTATTACTTCCCGAGTCGTGCAGCACCCGGAGAAGTAGCATCTTTCCCCAGTGGACGAATTGAGAGAGACCCAGTGCTGGCCAACCTTGCACAGTATGTCATCACTCAAGAGCGTTTAACCCAGCGAGTAATGGGTTATCTCCACAGCCTCGCTGATTTAAATCCTTAGATCGCCATCGGCAGACCACTGAGGCCCGACCAGGAGAGACGCATCCATCGACTAGTCAATCCGCTTTCCCCGATAGAAGAGGAGTGTGCCCCAGTACCAGAGACGTTTTCTCAAGACCCTGTCCATTTACCGTTTTCATTGTAGACATCACTGCTATGTTCATTGTCCCAGCATTTATTTATGCGTTGCAGCTTATGCATCGTACCCTAAGTTTGTGCTATGAGTAAACTGTTTGGTTTCAGCTAATAGGAGTTTTTTTTAAAACAGCCCTTAGCAAATCTCGAGGACGAGATTTTTCTTAAGGGGGGTAGTGTTGTAACACCCCAAAAATTTAACCATGATTTATCAATTAAAATTTTGCCAGGAAATTAAATTTTTATTTTCTGGATTTATCTTTTGATTTCAGAACCTCTCTTTTCTTTGATATTGTGGAATTTTTACCCCAAGTGAAAACTTTCCAAAAATATTATTGGACTTGTATACCCTCTCAAGAAAAAATTTCTTTTATCAGTGGATTTATTTGCATAATTGTTTTTCCTGAGCTTTTATTCTTTTAAAAATGATTTTTATAAGCTTTAGAGCCTCTTTTGCACTACAACCATTTGATAAATTTATTTAAAATTCCAACCAAAATTTGGGGATGTCATGTGATATTTCCACATCACT
This sequence comes from Aegilops tauschii subsp. strangulata, assembly GCF_002575655.3. Classification (NCBI taxonomy): domain Eukaryota; kingdom Viridiplantae; phylum Streptophyta; class Magnoliopsida; order Poales; family Poaceae; genus Aegilops; species Aegilops tauschii. The sequence continues at coordinate 463,770,867 of NC_053040.3, forward strand.
TTTATGCAAAAATATCTCTTGGTCATTGGAGATTTTGAGCTCTACACCAAATTTTCAAATCTGGTCCAGTTGGTAATTTTGCACTACAACCTATTTAAATATTTATTTAAAAATTCTTCCAAGTGTTTGGAGATGTCAGTAGATGCATATAATTCTACTTTATGCAAAAACCCATGAGTGTTCTTTGAAAAATTTGAGCAAATCATCCTCTTTTGCTCTCTGGTCCAGTTTGGCATTTTCTACTGCAACTCTATTTTTGTTTGCTCTGTTGCCCATGATTCTTTTTCCTGCTTATAGTCCACCCTGCAAAACCCTTAAGTCCAGGAGAGTGGACCCATTGGAGTAATTTTGGTCCATGCAAAGATAGCCTTTAGTTTCTGTCCAGATTTGGTTTTCTCAAAAACTTGCACTAACAATTTTTTGTTTTAACAAACTAACCTTGCCACCCTCTTTATCATCCAAAGAGACTAGGGCCTGGAGTTTTTGGCCACCCCAAGAATTGCCTAGATGCCCATAGCATTCTGTCAAGCACTTTGTGTGCATAGCGAGATTTGGCATGATTTTTAGTTTGCATTGTGAGCTTGACCCTCTGACCCAACAAACTTGTCCACTAAGCTCCTACCTACCACTAACCTAGACCTGTTTACTACCAGCATCATTCGAGCTCTCTTACACGTTGGCATTTCGACGAACACGTAGCGTGCGTGCTCTGGGCACGGCCAGAGCGCGCGTTTTGCACGTGCGTGCGCCCGAGTCGCCGCGTCCCACTGCCGCCTCCCCGCACCCGTTCTGGTCCCTCCCCTCGCACTGCCAGCGCACCCCGACTCCTCCCTCATCGTAGAGCCACCCGACCACCTCCTGGAGCCCCGCAGCGCCGCCGTCAGGTCGGCCGTGGCAGCTAGCGGACGGCCACAACAGGCCTCTGCCATGGACGGCGCCGCCCGAGCAATACGCGCGCGCCAGCTCGCCCACTCGTGCAGTGGGGAGTTCGTCGGAATGCGCCGACCAGCGCCCGTCGCCGCCACGTCGCCCTGCCTGCTACAGAACGGCGGTTCGCCGTCGAGCTTATCCCCGGCCGCTGCCGAACCGACCATGTCCGCCTATAAAAGGACCCCCGAGCTCCTCCGAACCCCCAGGCCACCTCAGGCCATCACTCTAGAGCCACCACAGCCAGCCATCGACGGGGGAAGGCCTTCTCCCTCGTCTCCGGCCAATTCGGCCGCCGCCACCCTCCGGTGCCATATGTTGCAAGCAGAGCCTTTCCCGTCCCTCCAGTGCTTCCATCCTCCTCCCCTCGACCGTGCGGAGCCGCCCAACCTCACAGCTTTGACGGGGAGCCACCGTAGCTCTAGTCCCCAATCCTCCCGAAGCCACCTCCGCCGCGGAGCTCGCCGCCGGCGACTCCCTTCGCCCCCGCCAGCCGTTCGACCACCGGGAGGACCGCCCTGGACTGGCGGATCCATCCCTGCCCTCGGAACCCAGTGGGGATCCCCGTTCGCCGGCGTCAATCACCGGAATCCCGCCACCGCTTGGACCGAGGAGGAGGGAGGCGCGGGCGACTGGTCAAACCTGACCAGTGGGCCCAAGGGACCCACTGTCAGTGACCCAGAGCCGGTCCACGCTGGCATAAGTGAAGGCGTAAAGCACAGAGTACGCTTCCCCCCCCCCCGAACCGTTTTTTTTCTGTTTCTTTTATTTATCTATTAAAAACAGATTTTGACTAAACTTTGACTGGCTATAACTTTTTAAATATAAGTCCAATTGACTTGATTCTTTTTCTGTTGTTTCTCAAATTCTGTCTAGTTTATTTTCATATTTATTTGAAAATTTTCCAAACAACTTTTTTGTACTGTTTTGAAACTATGTGTTAATTTGAATTTTCTCAAAATAGGATTTTTGAAGAAGGAAGCAACTTTCAAAAAAATGCACCCCACTTGCATACTCTTGAAGGCAAGCATTCTGAACCCTGGCATAATATTATGTGTTTTGTTTGATACGGTTACAACACCACCTTAACACAAAGTATTCATTATTTTATGTGATGATATGATCATACTCATGAGTGCATAATGAATGTTCCTTGCTGTTGGAATTTGGTATGCTTGTGATAGTAATCACCCTTGTATGCCTTTCATGCCTACCGGAAGGAATCCAGGAAAGTCTCTGTCTTGGGTAGACACGAGCTTGTCTCCTGTCTTCGTCGAGACGGTTGTGTCTGGTACGACATAGTGAGGTATGATGAGTGGTGATTTTGTCTGTTGGTTGAAACATATTTGTTATGCTAACCATGCAGGGAATACTTAAACCTCCTGAGTCGACCGTAGATCGAGTCTTGTTCCAGTAACCCCCATACTTGTTTCGTACTACCACTTGTCCCTGCCACAGGTAGGGTACGGTTCAGTAAGTTGTCAACCCCTTCCTAGCACACACCGTACAGAGAGGCCATAGTGGAAGATACCGGAGGCCCCCGGTAGGCATGGGTGTTTTCGGTTGGAGCCGAAGGGGTAGCTCCCCTAGTTTGCGCGCGGTATAAATTTTGTGATCCCATGCTAATCGAGGTTGTAGCTTCCCCACTTAGAGTTTCGCTTAACGGGTGTCGTGGGTGATTCCAGACACCGGTAAGTTAGGCTGGTGTGTGCGGTTAGGTGTGTTTTCAATTAAAAGACCGTAGACGGAATTAGTCCCGATGGACTAAAGAAATCCGTTACCCGTGGGTAAAGAGTACACCCTCTGCAGAGATTATACCTATTCGAATAGCCGTGTCCATGGTTAAGGACTACAGTCTGGGATGGGTCAAGTGTCGGTCTTAGTGTCGGTCTTCGAAGGAAAAATGCTAAACCAGAACATTGATTATGACCTGTGACATATGAGGATTATGATTATTATTATTGTGGACTAACCATTTACATTATTTGAATTATTGAGTATCCCTGGGACGGTTCTACCTCCTGGATACTCACTGCGATTATTCTCTTATAAGCCATTTATGTGGTGTCGCTCAGACGCCCGACTGTGGCATGCTTGTTATTTAAATTACTTATATGCCCTTTATGTGGTGTCGCTCAGACGCCCGACTGTGGCATGCTTGTTATTTAAATTACTTATAAGCCCTTTATGTGGTGTCGCTCAGACGCCCGACTGTGACATGCTTGTTATTTAAATTACTTATAAGCCCTTTATGTGGTGTCGCTCAGACGCCCGACTGTGGCATGCTTATTATTTAAATTACTTATAAGCCCTTTATGCGGTGTCGCTCAGACACCCGACTGTGGCACGCTTGTTATTTTAAATTATTTATAAGCCTTTTATGTGGTGTCGCTCAGACGCCCGACCGAGGCATGCTTTATATTATTATCCTTTTGAGGCGTCGCTTCAGACACCCGATCGGTGCATTCTATTTCTGCTCCTTATTGCATATTCATATGAACAACCTGCTTGCGTGCATCATGGATTTTTATTTCGTGGCTGACGTTGTGATCATAGAATATTTTAGAGCATGATCATCATTTGTTATATTATACCTGTGTTCATAATGTTGCGAGTACATTCAAAGTACTCACTGGCTTGTCCCTGGCTATTGTCTTGGCCAGATTTCTTGCGTAGAGAGGAGCGTTGCGACGACAGCCCCGGAACCTACGCAATGATGATTGCAGCCTCGCGAAGATAGGAGTTATCCTGGTCAGCTGTTCCTGTAGGAAATGGAGTCCCATGGCCACTGATGAACCACAAACCGCTTCCGCCATCAATCACTAGAAACCATTTGTTGTACTCATAGGCCAGAATGGTCTTGTACCACATATTTTGTATTTTGCTAGGAATTTCTATATCAAGTTGGTGCCTCATCAGCTAAGAGTAATCCTGGGGCTGGTGAGCACAAGGACCATTTTTGGGAAATTGATACCCCGAAAATCCGGTCCTGACACACGGCCCTCACGCCCAGGAGATGCGCGCGGCACCCTACCCGCGGCCATCGCAATCCGCCTTGAGCCACGGCCTCCGGGCGCAAAAGCACGCCGGCGCCCGGCGTTGAAGGAGCCCCCAAGCTCCTCCGCATGCGCCACAAAGTCACCGATGGAGCAAGCCGCACGGCCGCCCACCTCTGACCCCGTCTCGACGCACGCCTTCTCCCCCTCTTCACCTTCGGAATCCGCATCGGCCAGAGCCCAAAATCGGCTCCCCGACCATCCTGCCGCTCCCGTGGAAGGGCCGGCCGCCCGCCTGGACGCCGTCGAGGCCGCAGCCAACCCGCCTCCCACCGAGGCCAGAACGCCAGCGTCGTGGTCACCGGGAGCGGGGCCAGGCGCGGAGTCGCCGCCACCATCGCCCGCAGCGGCTGTCCGTACAGGAGCCGTTGGGAGCCCCATCGCCTCCGGTTTCGGATCGCCGCTGTAAATATCGCCTTGAACGAAAAAAAAGGGCAGCGCCCTAATATGTCTGTATAGAAAAACAGTGCCATCGCTGTAGACGACGCCGCGCACCTTCTTCATGGACTTCCTTATCTCGTCTGGTAGGGGAGGTAGGTGGGTGGCTGCTCCGGTACGAATGTTGATGAGCTTCGGGTCGGGACACGCGACAAAAAGCCAGGCGGCGGTGCCGTCCGCGCTGGCCACCCAGTTCTTGATATGTGAAGGTGGTACCTCCGGTGGTTCCACTAGAATGATGTCGCCGTGGCCACCATGACAGGTCGACGCCTCAGAGGAGCGACGGGAATCGACAATGGAGTGCAACATCTGGCCGGTGCACGTAGTGAGAACCCACGGCAGGCACGTGGGGCGGGAGTGCAGCGCCGCCGCTTCGCGCCACGACCTGCAGACGGCGTGGAAGCGGACGAGATCGGCGGCGTGCTGCAAGCGGCTGGAGACCTCGAGAAGCAGATCCGGCGGCAGACCTGTCCACGGGCTGGGTGTGGGCGTGGGCGTGGTGCACCCCATCGGATCGGATAGGAGATAGGTCGAGAACCTCCTGATCAGGTACATATATAGATCAATCTTTCGGGAAACTCTCCCCATCAGAGACGGTTTCCATATCGTCAGACCGATCCTGCGCCATCGATCTCATCGTCAATCTCTCGGCCGAGAGCTTCCAGCACCTCATTCCTGCTATATCCCTCCATGTTTCAGTCAATCAGTCTCCTGATCCACGCCGCCGTCCCGCTGTCCTTCCCTGCACGGCCTCCACCCCGATGAATCACAGATCGAGCGGGAGCGCCACCGCGCGATGTACCCCCGTGTTCAACCACGCAGCAGCACCGTCGCATCAGTAGGGGGGTAGGGAGGGGGGCGGCAGGATCACCAGCCAGAGGAGGGGCTCACCAACCGGCAGGAGCTTGCTGGTGCAGATCGTATCCTGCGTCCACCCTTCACGGCAGCGGCGGCAGGCTCCAAACTTTCGATGCTCCCTTTTTCTAGTTAATTTCCATGTTCAGATTTGTAAAATGCAAGCAGCTGGTCATTTTTGTTCTTGTTTTGAAGTAGAAGTTTTGCAACTGATTGGTTGTACTTTACCATAATAGATGTGTTCTAATCACGTTTTACCTCGTTTCTGTGTGTGTAAACTAACAGAAAAAACCAATCAATTTAGATGAAATATTTCATAGATCACGAAATGATATCATGCTGCACACCTTTTAATCCTCTAACTCAAATAACCCCAATTAGGTTTTCGCCCAGTTTTCCGGAAAATTCTCTTCTGCTTAATTAATTGAAGGATCGGCGCCTTTAGGCCTCCGGTTTCCCCTAAAAAGGAGAAAAAGAAAAGGAAAGATTGGATGGTAAAGTTGTAGTTTCTGGACCCAGATCATGGAAGCAAGCATGCTATACATTTTCCGTTTTCTTAACTGGATGCTTCAAATATGTCTCATTTAATTAAGTTGTGATAGCAACACTTTTATTTTTTGCTTCGGCATCCATGTTTCCTAGGTCTCCTACATCTGTTGTGCTTTTTATGTACAATTGGAGTGGGGCACTGCTAGAGCCATGCTTCTTGATTTATGTGACTTAAAGTTTCCATATTTTGATAGCACAATTACTGATATGCAAGATCGTCTACCATTTGCTATTGCATGTAATTATATGCTTCATCTCTACCTATGTATCCACTTGGTGTATTTATGCATGCGTTCGATTTTATTTGCCAGTATACTTGTATGCATTTCGATGAATTTGGTTTGTAGATCACTTAGCACCCACACTGTTCAGTTAGAGCTTCAACTGCCCACATCTAGGCTGAGGGGGTTTCCTTTCTTTGGTTTACAGCTTGTTTCTTCTGTGAAAAGTCCTGCCTTGCCCCCGCGCCCCCACCCCCGCGGGCGGCTCGGGCGGCGGCGCCAGATCCCGCCGCGGGCTCCCATCCCTACCTCCCTCCGCCTCCGCCTCCTGCCAGTGCCCCCCGGGCGAAGCCGCTCGCGGTGGCTGGCGGCGGGGGATCTCTCCTCCTCGTCTTGGATCTGGTGGGCGCGGGGGTTCCCTCCCAGGGTGACGGCGTCGGGCGTGCACGAGGTCCGGAGGCATGGCGACGCTCTCTTAGGTCGGCGGCGATGGGTGGGTGCTTGGCCGCGCGGCGCCTGTGCCTCGCGGTGGCGACTTGGGTCCGGCTTCGGACCTCTGGCAGTAGCTGGTGGTGTCTTCCTTCCCCATCGCGGGCTTGCGGCAGCGTACCTCGGGCAGCGGTGGTTCCGGCGGCGGCGTTGCTCTTGATGGTGAGGAGGCGGCGGCGCAGCCACTTGGCCGAGGGCTAACGCGGCGACAGGCGGCGGCGCCTTCCTGGCCCAGATCTGGGCCCTTTTGGGCCCCATCTGGGTCTGGGCGGGCCTGGCCGGCGGCTCCGGCGAACGGAGGGGCGACTCGTGCGGGGGGTTGCGGAGACGGAGGCGCGCACACTGCAACGCGACGACGAGAGCTTCACGGGCCCTTTCAGGCTCGGCCGGGCTGTGGGCCTAGTGTGCTCCTCTTGCTGCGTCCGGCAGGTGACCGCCATGGGCAGTGGAGGTTGTTCCCTCTCACGTGACTGATGATTCTGCAGCTCCTCGTTCCCGGTTGTCCCCTCTTGGCCCCGTCAGTTTTGCTTCGCCTGCTTGTTTGTCTGCGACGGCTTCGTCGGACGGAGGTGCGGCTCGTGCGGGGGGTTGCGGAGACGGCGGCGCGCACACTACATCGTGGTGACGAGAGCTTCACGAGCCCTTTCAGGCTCCGCCGGCCCGTGGGCCTGGTGTGCTCTTCTTGCTGCGTCCTACCGGTGACCGCCAAGGATGGTGGAGGTTGTCCCCTCCCGCGTGGCTGCTGATTCTGCCGCTGCTTGTTCCCGGCTGTCCCCTCTCGGTTCCGTCGGTCTCGCTTCTCCTTCCATGGTGAGACAGAGATGGTGATTCAAAGGCCGTGGTGGCGCATGTTGGTGGGCGGCACGATTGGTGGTGTGTGACGGATCGGTCAGGGCTGTGGTTGTTTGGCGGGCGGGAGAAATCCCTGTCTGCGTGCCCGGCACCGACGCGGTGACGCCCACGGGCGCCATCATTCCATCCTGAAGGGCGTCGGGTATGCCCCCTCCACACACCCCTCCGCGTACCGGGGGAAACCCTAGGACCTGTCCGGGCAGCAGCGTCGGCATTGTCGCGTTCCTTCCTGAAGGTGTTGCTTGGTATGTGGCGGTACGAAGTGCTAGGAGCGTGGTGGAAATGCTCCGGCGGGCGCAATGGTTGCGGGTCATCATCGCTTTCGTCGATCCGACTCTGTTGTCATTATTTTCTTTTTCTTTCTTTGTTATTTCTTTTGGGCGTGCTTGTGCTGTCTGCCCCAGCAATGGACTGTCAGCTGTATCGGGTGGTTGCTATATCTATATAGCGAGGCGAAAGCCTATTTCGAGAACTACTCACATCTACACGCCTTCTATCCCTCAATGTTAAGTATACACATTCTCCTGTGAATAATCTCTTGAAATGATTCAAATGTTCTCCCGATGGTTCCATCCTTGTATTTGTTGTTTCAAATAATCTCCTGCAGTGCTTTAACTACTTAACCTCTATACACCTTAGATGCATCAGTGCTAAATTTTTAATGCTTCATCACTTCTTAGTGATGCTTCCATCCTAACTTCTTCCATAAAATATGGGAAAAAAAATCTATGAGACTGGGTCTCATTGTCCAACTGGTTAGATCCACTTCGATGAATGATGCACCTAATCCCTATTTTTGATCCACTTAGCTGTTCTCAATTGCAATTTCTACTTCTGCTTCAACCTGATCTCACGGCGGGAGAAAAAAAACTATTCTCACGCATCTTCCTCCTCACGCATCATCCATCGAAGTGGATCTAACGAGTTGGACAATGAGACCCAGTCTCGTAGATTCCCCCCCCCCCCATATTTTATGGAAGAGGCATGAGGAGAGCGAGGAGAGGGAGGGGGAAGATGCGTGAGGAGGAGGAGGAGGACCAGGTGGTGGCGTGCCCGCTGGATCCGAGGCGCATGGGCGCGGAGGCAGCCGCGATGGGCTCCGACCTCTTCTTCACGCACGGCGGTAGGAGCAGCTCCACCTCTCCACTCCCCCATGCGTGAGCCCTCCACAACCCCACCCCCACGCCGAGGCGGCGGCCAGAGGCGGTCGGCAGCGGCGGCGTAGGCGAGCTCCCTCCCGCGCCCTCCTCTTAATTTCCTCTCCCCGACGGCGCCGGTGAGATCCATCCCGTGCCTTCCCACCCGTCATGTCCCCCTCCCCCACAGCAGCCCTCCCTGTTGATGGAATCCATCTCTTCTGCGCTCTTCTTCTTTCCCTTCCCTGCCTCCCCGGTTCTCCCGGATCCCATCTATTTGTACATACTAAGCTCGCTCAACCACACATGCAGCTTGATTGATTCCTATACTAGCAGCAGTAAGTTTGTGTCTAGGAGGAACCTCCTGTATGTGTGATTTCGTGTAGTCATCTAGCCTAGTTAGATGCCACTGGACTCCCAGGTTCTTTCCTGTGTGGAATATGACTAAATTTTGTAATTTGCAATAGTTGTTTGGGTGACATCTCAGATTCCCTTTGAGGTCCTGTAGAGTAAATTGCACAAAACCACCACTTTGAAGGCTAGGTTTGCGAAAAACACTACAATACATTTTTTTGCAGAAAACACCACATCTATGGTAATCTTTCTGCAAAAAACACTGATCGACGGATCGGGCTGAGTTAAGTGAGTTTATGACAAATGGGGCCCGCCAGTCAGGCTGACGTAGCACAATTTCTCACACCGTTACATGAAAACGTTTGCTGGACATGGGGCCCGCTTGTCAGCCTAACAAGCCTCTCTTGGGCATTTTATCGAACAATTTGCCTGCGTGCACAGGCCGGCTGACAAAGGCCGCCGTCGCGAGCCTCAGCAAGGCGATGAAGGTCAAGGACGGTGGCGCCGAGATGTGGTGGTCATGCTCAAGGATGGCACTAGCGGCGTGGAGGCCTCTTCCTTGCCCGAGGGCGGACGAAGGGCGGCCGCTGCCTCGGTGCGGCAACGACTATGGCAGGTTCTGCCTCGTCTGGGGGTAGGACGGGCGACCTCGGTCGGGGTTGGGACGGGCCGCGGCAGTGAGCAGCAGGCAGCGGGCGCGGCGGGCATGACGAACAGCGAGCAGGCAGCGGCGCGGCAAGCAGGCAGCGGGCGTCGCGGCGAGCGGCGGGCGTGACAGCAGCGGGCGGGCACGGCAGGATCGGGCGGGCGCAGCAGCAGCGAGGCGCGGTGGCCACAGCGAGCAGCGTGCGCGGCAGGAGCGGGAGCGGCGCGCAGTGGACACGGCGAGCAGCAGCGGCTTTGGACATATTGGTCCAACGACGGGAGGTTGACGAGCATCCGTTTTTTTCTTTTTGTTTCAATGGCAGGTGGACCCCACGGGGCCACACATGATGATAACGTTAGCCAACATCGCCGTTACTTATGCTGTGCCACGTCAGCCTGACTGGCGGGCCCCATTTGTCATAAACTCACTTAACTTAGCCCGATCCGCCTATCAGTGATTTTTGCAAAAAGATTACCGTAGACGTGGTGTTTTTTGCAAAAAAATGTATTGTAGTGTTTTTCGCAAATCTAGCCTTCAAAGTGGTGGTTTTGTGCAATTTACTCAGTCCTGTATGCGCCTTGTTCAACTATGGTTCAAATTATATCATAGTTAGTCCTGCTGCATGATGGAACTAGCTTTTTTTGAGTAATTGATGGAACTAGCTAAGGTGGTTGTTGTTTTTCTACCGAATGGGCCACAATCTTTTAAGGCGAGTGATACGCGCCGGCGCGCCGGCCCAAATTTGGGCCGGTCGCCCCACAGCCACCCGATTAGGCCACGTACAGCTGTACGATTTGGTTATTCCCTTGCACGCCATTTGCTTTCCCCACGCCACACGCGTTCATCATGGCAGAGCGTCGTCTCCCCCCTTCCCCGTGCTTGCCGCAGGTAGCGCCTGGCCGCCGTTGTGGCCGTGGCGGGCGAGCACCGGCAAGGGACCGCCCCCGCTGCCGGGCTTGCAACATGGCTGCCGGTGGATCTCCAGAGCGTGGTCACCATAGATGTAGCTTTGCCGGCTACTGGTTCCAGTTCACGGGTGCCATTGTTGCAACAATTCTCGCGCCACCGGCTCTGGCTCTCCTTCCTCGTCCAACTAGCACCATCGTGTTCCCAGCAAAAAATCCTGGCAAATAAAAAATCTCGGTGGTCAGTTGAAGCAAAAAAATTTCATGGTTCCAGCTAGATTCAGCAAAAAGGTTCCAGCAAAAAAAGACACACCGGCAAACTCCAACAAAGTTCCATGTAGCAAATGAACCAGCCGGTTCCAGCAAAAACTTGTGCTGGTTCCAGCAAAAAAATGTCGCCGCCGTGTTCCTTGTGAAAAATCTTAGCGAGCAAAAAACGCAGTGGTTAATTGGAGCAAAAAAATTGGCCGGTTCCAGCCAGAATTTACCAAGGTTACAACAAAAAGGACATAGCAATAAACTCAAACGAAAATCTGATGTAGCAAATGAACTAGCTGGTTCCAGCAAAAAAATCACTTGTTCCAACAAAAAAAGGAAGTCCCCGATGAGGGAGAGTTCCCGTTCCAGCAAAAGTGAAAGCCAGTTCCAGCCCGTAGCCTTGCTGGTTGCAATAAAAACCAACGCCGGTTCCAACAAAAGTGCTGGCCAGTCCCTCCCGCGTCGCCGCAACATCTTTGTCGCACCGCCGCCGGTGGTTTGCCCCCAAACTATCTCTGTCACGTCAGCGTTGGTGGTTGCAGGAAAACACACGCCGGTGGTTGCAGGAAAATGCACGCCGTGGCATCTCTGTCGCGGCACCGCCGGTGATTCGCCCGGAACGCCTTGCCGCGTTGGTCGCTGTTGCGCAACAATAGAGATCAGAGGTTGTTGGCGGAAAGAGAAAATAGAACAAGTGGTGGAGAATGGAGTAAGCGACCCGAGCGAAGGGATAAGGCTGCATCCAAAAGCGGTGGTGGGCCGTGGACGCGTGCGAGAGCGGTTGAGGAGGAAAATTGAGCGTCCGATCCGACGCATCACACGCCGCGCAAGAGACCGGCCCGAAGCTTCGGCCGACGCGCCATTTGGAAATGTTTCCCATCTTTTAATCTTTTTCATTTCCAGGTTCTGATAGATGAGTGATGACTAATGGTTGATGCAAAGGAGGACGCGTACTGATGGAAGTAGGTAGCAAAATCAGGTGAGGCTAGATAGCCCGTCTCAAGTGCGCAGGTGAGTCCCCCCTCCTCTCTCTCTCACACACAGATTTTTCCTTTGAGGTTACAAATGTGAGCACTAGCTGTTGTTGCCTTGTTGAGTCAAGCCGCCATTGCATCAGACACGCAAATACACATTGCTCTCAGATTCTTTTGGTGGGGTTTGCAAGTAGAGAGATCGCATTTAGGAATTACATTTCACCATCACACAGAATGACACAAGATTGGACCAGCAACTTCTGGTTCTGGCCTTCTGGGAGGATACAGAGAGATACTTATGAGGTAATAGGTGTGTGGTGCAGAAGATGCTCTCCAACCATTTGAATCTGCAGTTCTCCACAACTCATTTACAACAAAATCCTTGAGTAGTAGCACTGATGTCAGTATAAGATATAATTTTGTAAAAATCCAAATAAGCATTGTAAATACAACTTAGTTCCATACATTAAGCATAACTCAATCTATAGGCTAAATGAATTGAAACTGAAAATATAACTGATGCACCAAACTTTTATCTAGGAAAATTGGGGCATTTCTTTTTAGCATTACACCTTATCCATTAAATATTATGTGCCAAAACAGGATGGATAGAACCATACTTTGTGCAGGCTTGAATTTAATACTTATATATATCAATTCCTTACTCTAGCCTTTTCATCAGGATTAATAAGCAGTAGTGATGCATCACTTCCCTAACAGCCTACAGCTGGCAAAACTTAGGTTATGAAACATAATGTGTCAACTGTCAATTTTATAAATGTCCTTATTGAAGGAAATATGCCCTAGAGGCAATAATAAAGTTGTTATTTATATTTCCTTATATCATGATAAATGTTTATTATTCATGCTAGAATTGTATTAAATGGAAACTTAGTACATGTGTGAATACATAGACAAAACACAGTGTCCCTAGTATGCCTCTACTTGACTAGCTCATTGATCAAAGATGGTTATGTTTCCTGACCATAGACATGTGTTGTCATTTGATGAACGACAGCACATCATTAGAGAATGATGTGATGGACAAGACCCATCTGTTAGCTTAGCATAATGATCGTTAAGTTTTATTGCTATTGCTTTCTTCATGACTTATACATATTCCTCTGACTATGAGATTATGCAACTCCCGAATACTGGAGGAACACCTTGTGTGCTATCAAATGTCACAACGTAACTGGGTGATTATAAAGATGCTCTACAGGTGTCTCCGAAGGTGTTTCTTGGGTTGGCATAGATCAAGATTAGGATTTGTCACTCCGTGTATCAGAGAGGTATCTCTGGGCCCTCTTGGTAATGCACATCACTATAAGCCTTGCAAGCAATGTGACTAATGAGTTAGTTGCGGGATGATGCATTACGGAACGAGTAAAGAGACTTGCCGGTAACGAGATTGAACTAGGTATGATGATACCGACGATCGAATCTCGGGCAAGTAACATACCGATGACAAAGGGAATGACGTATGTTGTTATGCGGTTTGACCGATAAAGATCTTCGTAGAATATGTAGGAGCCAATATGAGCATCCAGGTTCCGCTATTGTTTATTGACCGGAGATATGTCTCGGTCATGTCTACATAGTTCTCGAACCCGTAGGGTCCGCACGTTTAACGTTCGAGGACGATTTGTATTATGAGTTATGTGATTTGATGACGGAAGTTTGTTCGGAGTCCCGGATGAGATCACAGACATGACGAGGAGTCTCGAAATGGTCGAGAGGTAAAGATTCATATATCGAAAGGCTATATTCGGACATCGGAAAGGTTCCAAGTGATTCGGGTATTTTTCGGAGTACGGGGGAGTTACGGGAATTCACCGGGAGAAGTAATGGGCCTTGTTGGTGTCACAGCCCCAGATCAGCCCTTGCTTGATTTTTCTTGCCTCCATGCATCATGTTTAAATTCAAATGAAATTTGAATTGAGGAATTTTCAAATCCTCAGAAACCTTTTAAAAATGATCAACATTAAAATCTTCTCAAAGAAGCCTAAGAAAATGTTCCTGTTAAACCTTGAAAAATATTGGCAAGAATAAAATTCAAACCAATATTTTTGGAAGGTTTAACATATTTATTTTGGGCCTTTGAATTAATCCAATAAATATTTGAATTGGATCTATATTTGTTATATAATAAATATATGTTCAATAATTCTGGAAATTGTTGTGTAGCTTTGGATAAGTCCATTTAGTTTACACAATTATTTTCATGAATTTTGAAAATGGTTTGGTCTTTGAACTAAATCAAAACATAATAGCAAAAATAGAAAACAGAGCAAATTATTAAAAGAGAGAGAGAGAGAGAGAGAGAGAGAGAGAGAGAGAGAGAGAGAGAGAGAGAGAGAGAGAGAGAGAGAGAGAAAGGACAGAGGCCACTTACCCGGCGCCCACCGCGGCCCAGCAAAGGCCCAGCCCACCCGGCCGTGCCAGTCATCCTCCACCTCTGCCAGTAGGCAGAGGAGGGACACCGCGACGCCGCCGCGCGCGCCACGGCGTCACCTGCTTGCTGCCCGCACCTCTGGAGGCTCTGGACGACGCCCACGTCGCCCGCTCGACCGCCCCGACACCTCATTCCCCTGCTTCTCTCTCTCGCCCTCTCCTCGCCATGGCCGAAGCAGCCGTCGCCGTCCCGCCGACGTAGTCGCGCCCACCGTGCTCCTCTCGCCTCCCCGACGTGTCCACGAACATCGCCACGCTGCCCACGTTCTCTCCGTCGACTCACACCTCGCCGGAAGCCCTGCTCCATCGTCACGGCGTCGTCTTCAACCTCTCGGTCCCCGAGATCGCCGGCGACCTCCCGACGTCGTCAGCCCGTCCCCGACCGCGCCGTTTGCTTCTACGTGACCGCAGTGAGCTCCGTTACCTTTTCCCCCTTCTCGTTCTCGCTCTCGAGCTCCGTAGCAACTGCACGTAGCTCACCCCCATGCGCCGCCGCCGAGCTCGTCGCCGACGAGGCTCCGGCCATCCAACGGTCGCACCACCATGGCCGTTAGCTTCACCGCATCGCCAGGAGCCCGTAGCACCATCAATCGCCCCTTGCCGCGCCCTCTAGCTACGGGTTCGACTACACCCGTACCCCGGCAGCCGCACAGCTCGTCGCCGGCATCGATTCCGGCTACCCTGAGCTCCACCACCACCACCAATCGATGCAGCTCGTTCCCAGCTGCGTGTAGATGCACTCCGCCGCCCATTTGGTCGCCGGAGCACGGATCCCGCACCCCACCGCCGCGTCTGGCCTCACCGGCGGCTAAACGCCGGCGCGTCAGGCCAGTTGACCAGGGGTTTGACCTCCCCTGGGTCAATGACAAGTGGGGCCCGCCTGCTAATTAACCTGGGTTAGATTTAAATTAATTCTAATTAGTTTAATTAACTAACAGTGACACTGACGTGTGGACCCCACACGTCAGGTTTGACCTGGACGACCCCGCTGACCCGCTGACGTCATCATGACACACTGCTGACGTAATAAACAATTTAGTTACTGGAATTATTTTTATACAGGAAATTCTAGAAAATACCACAAACTTCAAAAAATCATAGAAAATAATCTATAGCTCAGAATGAAAAGATTTATATATGAAAAATGATCAGAAAAATGCAATCTATCCATCTGTATCATTTTCATGCATGTCAAACTAAGTTATACCTGCTGTATAGGTGAAAACATGATAATGACATTTTAAATGCTAAATGTGGAGTTTGCATATGAACCCTTAGTTCATATGGACTTCATTTAAACTGTTGCTAGATGCATTAATGTAAATCATAACATTCTTGACATGTCATGACCATGCATCATATTGTTGCATTGCATTGATTGTGTTTTCTCTCTGTTGCCGGTAATTGTCCCCTCTCGATAGCCGTGATTCCGATGATGAGTTCGATGACACCGATGAAGAACTATAATATCTTCAGGAGTGCCAGGCAAGCAAAACCCCCTTGTTCATTCTGATACAATCCCACTCTCTTGCTCCTGCTCTCTTTTACTGCATTAGGACAACATCGATTCAACTGTTACATGCTGCGGTAGCTGAACCCCTTTTCCTCTGCATGACCTGTCATTGCCACAGTAAATAGATGAAACCCACCAGCATGAGTAGGAGTTGTTTGAGCCCTGTTGTGCCTACTCATTCATGCTTGTTTGTCATGCCTGCTACTGCTTAGAGTTGAGTCAGGTCTGATTCATCGGGGATGAATTGGAATGGTGTTGAACATGTCCTACTGCGTGTGAGCTAAGTGTGTGAACACGATTTGGTAAAGGTAGCGGTGAGAGGCCATGTAGGAGTACATGGTGGGTTGTCTCATTGAAGCCATCCTCAGGAACTGAGTTCTGTGTTTGTGATCCATGAAATAGCTACTACCATGCATTGGGCCCTGAAATATGACCCCGCTCGACTTCTTAACCACCCTAGTCCTTTGTCCAGAACTTGCAAGTAGTTTCTGGTGTTTGTAGTATGCTGGAGGCCGTGCGCAGCGCTGACCGAGGGGTGGGCTATGATGCGGTAGGCACGTGGCACGGTGTACCGGGCACCCGTTTGGTGTCTCGGGAACCCTGCACACATCGTTCGGGGCCGTATGTGGAAACTTCGGCCGGACTCCCTGCGGATGGAACCTCAATAGGCGATAAACCTGGACTAGAGACTTGAGTGTTTAGGTAGGTCGTGGTCTACACCCACGTCGGCTTTTGCTTGATGTCTGCCGAGCACATATCGTGGCTAGACACTAAGTGGTGGAAACATGTATGAAGAAGTACACCCCTGCAGGGTGAACATCATCTATTCGAATAGCCGTGTCCGCGGTAAAGGACTTCTGGGTTGCCTATAATAGTTCATAGACAAGTGAAAGTGGATACTCTAAAATGCGCCAGATAAGCGTGAGTGCTATGGATGGCGTTCTCGTAGGGAGACGGGAGCGAATCCATAGTGGTGTATTGATATGGTGAATATGTGGACTCGTGTGCGCCACCTCAAAAGAGTTACTTGCAGTCGTAGTTAGGATAGCCACCGAGTCAAAGCTGGCTTGCTGCAGTTAAACTCCACCACCCCTTTGTTGATACCGATGCATATGTAGATAGTTCTGATTTAAGTCTTGCTGGGTACATTTGTACTCACGTTTGCTTATTTTATGTTTTGCAGGGAGACATCAGTCTCACTAGTAGTTCCGTGTGGACTTCGACGTTTAGCTTGATACCTCAGCTACAATCTTGTGCCCTCGGCAGGATCTAGTAGATAGTCAGGCTTCTCAGCTTTTTTCATTTATAGTTGTCTGTACTCAGACATGTTAAGCTTCCGCATGTGCTTTGACTTGTATGCTCTGAATGTTGGGTCATGAGACCTATGTTTGTAATATCTGGCTCTTCGGAGCCTAATGAATAAATACTCTGAGTCGTAGAGTCTTGTTGTGATGCCATGTTGTATTTGCACATATCGAGCATATTGTGTGTATGATTGAAATGCTTGGTATGTGTGGGATCCGACAACCTAGTTGTTTATCCTTGGTAGCCTCTCTTATGGGGAAATGTAGTCTTGTGCTTCCATGAGCCATAGTAGTCCGCTACAGCCCGGTTCACCGGAGTCCTGCTAGCCCAGCACTACTGCTCCGGAACACTTGACTGGCCGGCATGTGTTTCACTTCGTTCCTGTGTCTGTCCCTTCAGGGAAATGTAACGCGGTGACATCCGGAGTCCTGCCTAGCCTGCTACAGCCCGGGTTCCCGGAGTCCTGATAGCCCAGTGCTACAGCCCGGATTCACACGCTGCTGACCGACATGCTCAATGTTGATTCATGTATGCCTGTCCCCGTAAGTTAGTGCCACTTTGGGTTCACGACTAGTCATGTCGGCCCGGGTTCTCGGTCATATGGATGCTAGCAACACTATCATATACGTGAGCCAAAAGGCGCAAACGGTCCCAGGCCATGGTAAGGCGACACCCGTGGGAATACCGTGCGTGAGGCCGCAAAGTGATATGAGGTGTTACCGGCTAGATCAATGTGACTTGGAATCGGGGTCCTGACAGCGTTGGTATCAGAGCCTGACTGCCTATAGGATTACCAAGCCAAACTGGTCGAAGTTGAGTCTAGAAATGCTTTAGTTATATAAGGGAGTTGATTGTGGAAGGGAACGTAAGGCTCTTTTTACTCCTTTACCTTATGCCCTTCTGATCTGAGTCACCCTCTTCTTTTCTGCGGGGATTAAGAACTAGGTTTCTCATCTTCTATCAGGATCACGTGTTACTAATCCGTAGTAACTTATAGGACTATTGGTTACAAGCCCCAGTTCAGCTTCTTCTACTTCCGTGTGTTCATAGTTGGTCTCGGAACCTTGATATTGTGCTTCTAAGTGGTTATGCCACCATTTTGCATGATGTCTCAAATCATTTTGAGCATTTGCAGCCTTTATGCTGTCCGAGTCATCCCAGGTTCTAAATAATCTGATGCATTTGCAAATCCTTTCTGTCCGTTCCCGGTGTTCCTCTGTGCCAGATTAACCACACTAATCGTCGAGTTGAGGTACTCCGTTACCTCGTCGTATATGTTGGAGTTATTATTAAGACCCTATGTGTCTTAGAGGACCACTTAGTAATCTAGCAATGCTTTGTATCCCCAGTGTGATGATTCTGGCCATTATTCTCGAAAGCATCCCGTGATGCCATTTAGTTAGTAGGCATTATATTCCTGGGTTCTTGAACCCGAGATTCATCCTACTTACCTCATGTTGATAGTGTTTGCTCGTTCTTTTAGGTTATTAGTAACCTTTGCGATAGTCCTCGAGGTTTGTGGTACATCCTTCTTCCAATTACCATGAACCATTCTTGGAAAGAGTTCTTTTGAACCAAAAGGTCACGACCAGAGTGCTCTTGATGAGTTCTCCATTCTATATTGTGAATCTACCAGTTCTACCCTTTCCGCATGGGTTATCCGAAAGAAATGTTGAGCTTCGCTCGGCATATTAATCTATGCATCCACAACTCAGAAAGATATATGTTTCCTTGAGTTGTCCCTCTTCATTTGTATTCCGACCATCGTCTATCAATTGATAGTCAGGAGTAATTGTGCATCCGTGTTATCGATGCTTATTACTCTTGTGGTCCGTCAAGCCATTCTAATCCGGAATGACTAGGAGAAACAAACTACAGTACCTCGTCCATTTCTAGGATTGGGTCAAAGTAGTTGTATTCCGCAGATCAAAATGCCAATCCAGCTTTTGCTCTGTTCTACCTTGGAGTGTTACCATCTTTATGTCAGGAATGTCATGAAAATTGCACCAACTCTTATGCATTCTTGACGCAGTGATACTCCTCGCCATCATCATTCATTTCTTGGTCCCGTGTTGTCACAACCGGAATGTCGACAAGTGAACCATGATGTGTGAAATCAATACTCCTAGCAACCATGTTGCTTGGTAGCTAATGGACATTAATATCATTCTTAGCGTGTTGGTTATTGAATCACTATACTAGGATTGATCGTGCTACCTTTTTCTTATTCTGGTGCACTCTTCGATCTTTGAGTTAGGATTGAATCCCTTGCTTATTTGATCATATCGTCTTGCGCTGAAAAGCAAGATAGTTCTCGATCTTAGTAACATGTCGGTGGATCGTGATTTTCCAAATATCTTCTTGGAAGTACCACCAGGTTGTCCCCTGACCGATATGTTGAGTTCGTGATCAAGTTGGTTTTCCAATAAACCACCCCTTCTCCAAGAATCCGTGTTGGATACCCCTGAGCTAGTTGGTTAAGCCAAACAACAACTTGGAGAGTTGGAAGATAAAAGCTTGTCTAACTTAGTTCATTCCAAAGGGTTATCCTTGTGTGTGTATGTTGAAGAAAGATGATATCTTCATCGATTGATCCTCGTGATCAATTGTTGGCGCTATTGTCCTATCCAATCTTTGATTTGACCGTGGGCTATCGTCAAATCAAATCAGAACCAACGATGTTCGTAGTGTTGTCTTACTCGTGGTTGATCCCTCGAGCATACACCATTATATCTTTTGGATCTGACCAATGCTATCATCTTGTTCACCTAATTGTGGAATTCCACTTATATGGAAGCCTGGATGGATTGTTGTTGAGCCCATTGACAACATTTTCATCCTATCCATGATTCATGTTGAACATCTAAGCTAGTGTTGGAAACTTGTCTAAGCATTTTCCTCGTGCCAGCTCATGAAGGATATGTTTGGATGTAAGTAGTGACTTCCTCTTAGTTCACGTGCATTGATGCAAGTTGCCGCCGTGAGTTCGAGAAAGATTGTTGTTGTTTCCTCTGGTACCATCCCAAGTCAGTTATGCATGTGCGAATGTGTTCTATGGTTTGGTAGATTAATTACCTCCACTCCATATGTATTCCCTAGCACACCAAGCCACTGACTGATTTGTTCCAGGAGAAGGAGTTCCTTTTAAGAGCTAACCCGGGCTTAATTGAGAACTCCATTATCTGCGATGATGGTTCCCCTCCTGAACTCGCTAGTGTTTCATTACAAGACTACCATGTGATCATGCTTGTCTGGGACAACGTGCTCACATGTATGTAGCAGAACCAGCTCATGTTTTGGAGCTTGCTATCGTAGTTCATCCCCTGAGAATCTCGCAACGTCATCTCGTCGATTTGTGTTGCAAACTTTCATTTTTCCTTCTAGACTTGATGAGTCTGGAATATCCTGACACCAACCAGATCTGAATCTCGGGCAGATATGATGGTTGGAACATTTTCCAAGAATTATAATATTGGTCTCTCGATAACCGGTAAAGTGGATGTCGTGGCCAACACACCCAGCCGGAAGACCTATTATGGTAGTATCTTGATTGACTAAGTCGGCCACCTCCCCATGAGGATTTCTTAGGATTTATTCCAGTAGTTATTCCTTATGGATTCCTGCGCTCCCGAAGTCCGACCTACTACTTGATGTTCAAGATACCAAACCACATCTAATGGGTTACGCTAGAACATTAGAAGCGGACTGCTAAATGTCTCTCGGTCGATCATCCAGATTTTGCTCCCTTGGCTTCGCTAAGGTGAAATCTGAGAAAGTGTTGTCCTCCTTTGCACCTGCATCCTCCATCACCGTTCATCATGGTAGTATGATGTGTTGCCAGGATCCTCGGCACGGATGTTGGTAAAACCTTGATGAATATGGAAATGCTCAAGTTCTGGAGAGCATACTCAGACACTAGGTTATATCCCCGGTATCAACGGGAATGTGCCTTCCGTTTGCCGAGTTGCTCCATAACCATAGTTTCCTTTCCGATCTGAGTATGCCATTTCTCCGAACTCCTTCAAATGATCGTTTGCGATTTTCCTTGGGCCGGTTTAGAGAGTTTCAATGATCTTTGTATCAAAAGTAATTCTTTTTGCCACTTAAGGTAATAATTCTACGAGTCACCTTCCCCAAGGTGCCCCGTTATGGAATCATGGAAATTTTTCCTCGCTACTTTGAAACCCTCGTCAAATTGTTTCTTTCGTCCCTCCTGGTGCATGTTTTGCCTCTCAGCTCGAGAGATGTTTCCATGCCTCCCTCCATGAGTTGATCCCGAGTTGTTCGATATTCGAGAAGATCGATCCTTCTAGAGTTTTCCCTTTCCTCTTGTTGTCTTGTCGGTTGGAGTTCTCAGAGCAAGACATCGAGACAAAGATGGTGATCGAATCAACGTTCTTATGAAGTGCAACTTGGATCGTGAAGATCATGTTAGCTCGTACCCCCTCTGTCTTCTTACCTCACGTCTTGAATCTCGGGACGAGATTCTTGTTTCGTGGGGGTGAGCTGTCACAGCCCCAGATCAGCCCTTGCTTGATTTTTCTTGCCTCCATGCATCATGTTTAAATTCAAATGAAATTTGAATTGAGGAATTTTCAAAGCCTCAGAAACCTTTTAAAAATGATCAACATTAAAATCTTCTCAAAGAACCCTAAGAAAATGTTCCTGTTAAACCTTGAAAAATATTGGCAAGAATAAAATTCAAACCAATATTTTTGGAAGGTTTAACATATTTATTTTGGGCCTTTGAATTAATCCAATAAATATTTGAATTGGATCTATATTTGTTATATAATAAATATATGTTCAATAATTCTGGAAATTGTTGTGTAGCTTTGGATAAGTCCATTTAGTTTACACAATTATTTTCATGAATTTTGAAAATGGTTTGGTCTTTGAACTAAATCAAAACATAATAGAAAAAATAGAAAACAGAGCAAATTATTAAAAGAGAGAGAGAGAGGACAGAGGCCACTTACCTGGCGCCCACCGCGGCCCAGCAGAGGCCCAGCCCACCCGGCCGTGCCAGTCATCCTCCACCTCTGCCATTAGGCAGAGGAGGGACACCGCGACGCCGCCGCGCGTGCCACGGCGGCACCTGCTTGCCGCCCGCGCCTCTGGAGGCTCTGGACGACACCCACGTCGCCCGCTCGACCGCCCCGACACCTCATTCCCCCCTGCTTCTCTCTCTCGCCCTCTCCTCGCCATGGCCGAAGCAGCCCTCGCCGTCCCGCCGACGTAGTCGCGCCCACGGTGCTCCTCTCGCCTCCCCGACGTGTCCACGAACATCGCCATGCTGCCCACGTTCTCTCCGTCGACTCACACCTCGCCGGAAGCCCTGCTCCATCGTCACGGTGTCGTCTTCAACCTCTCGGTCGCCGAGATCGCCGGCGACCTCCCGACGTCGGCAGCCCGTCCCCGACCGTGCCGTTTGCTTCTACGTGACCGCAGTGAGCTTCGTTACCTTTTCCCCCTTCTCGTTCTCGCTCTCGAGCTCAGTAGCAACTGCACGTAGCTCACCCGCACGCGCCGCCGCCGAGCTCATCGCCGCCGAGGCTCCGACCATCCAACGGTCGCACCACCATGGCCGTTAGCTTCACCGCATCGCCAGGAGCCCGTAGCACCATCGCACGCCCCTCGCCACGCCCTCTAGCTACGGGTTCGACTACACCCGTACCCCGGCAGCCGCACAGCTCGTCGCCGGCGTCGATTCCGGCTACCCCGAGCTCCACCACCACCACCAATCGATGCAGCTCGTTCCCAGCTGCGTGTAGATGCTCTCCGCCGCCCATTTGGTCGCCGGAGCACGGATCCCGCACCCCACCGCCGCGTCTGGCCTCGCCGGCGGCTAAACGCCGGCGCGTCAGCCGAGTTGACCAGGGGTTTGACCTCCCCTGGGTCAATGACAAGTGGGGCCCGCCTGCTAATTAACCTGGGTTAGATTTAAATTAATTCTAATTAGTTTAATTAACTAACAGTGACACTGACGTGTGGACCCCACACGTCAGGTTTGACCTGGACGACCCCGCTGACCCGCTGACGTCATCATGACACACTGCTGACGTAATAAACAATTTAATTACTGGAATTATTTTTATACAGGAAATTCTAGAAAATACCACAAACTTCAAAAAATCATAGAAAATAATCTATAGCTCAGAATGAAAAGATTTATATATGAAAATTGATCAGAAAAATGCAATCTATCCATCTGTATCATGTCATGCATGTCAAACTAAGTTATACCTGCTGTATAGGTGAAAACATGATAATGACATTTTAAATGCTAAATGTGGAGTTTGCATATGAACCCTTAGTTCATATGGACTTCATTTAAACTGTTGCTAGATGCATTAATGTAAATCATAACATTCTTGACATGTCATGACCATGCATCATATTGTTGCATTGCATTGATTGTGTTTTCTCTCTGTTGCCGGTAATTGTCCCCTCTCGATAGCCGTGATTCCGACGATGAGTTCGATGACACCGATGAAGAACTATAATATCTTCAGGAGTGCCAGGCAAGCAAAACCCCCTTGTTCATTCCGATACAATCCCACTCTCTTGCTCCTGCTCTCTTTTACTGCATTAGGACAACATCGATTCAACTGTTACATGCCGCTGTAGCTGAACCCCTTTTCCTCTGCATGACCTGTCATTGCCACAGTAAATAGATGAAACCCACTAGCATGAGTAGGAGTTGTTTGAGCCCTGTTGTGCCTACTCATTCATGCTTGTTTGTCATGCCTGCTACTGCTTAGAGTTGAGTCAGGTTTGATTCATTGGGGATGAATTGGAATGGTGTTGAACATGTCCTACTGCGTGTGAGCTAAGTGTGTGAACACGATTTGGTAAAGGTAGCGGTGAGAGGCCATGTAGGAGTACATGGTGGGTTGTCTCATTGAAGCCATCCTCAGGAACTGAGTTCTGTGTTTGTGATCCATGAAATAGCTACTACCATGCATTGGGCCCTGAAATATGACCCCGCTCGACTTCTTAACCACCCTAGTCCTCTGTCCAGGAGTTGCAAGTAGTTTTTGGTGTTTGTAGTATGCTGGAGGCCGTGCGCAGCGCTGACCCGAGGGGTGGGCTGTGATGCGGTAGGCACGTGGCACGGTGTACCGGGCGCCCGTTTGGTGTCTCGGGAACCCTGCACACATCGTTCAGGGCCGTATGTGGAAACTTCGGCCGGACTCCCAGCGGATGGAACCTGAATAGGCGATGTATGAAGAAGTACACCCCTGCAGGGTTAACATCATCTATTCGAATAGCCGTGTCCGCGGTAAAGGACTTCTGGGTTGCCTATAACAGTTCATAGACAAGTGAGAGTGGATACTCTAAAATGCGCAAGATAAGCGTGAGTGCTATGGATGGCGTTCTCGTAGGGAGACGGGAGCGAATCCATAGTGGTGTATTGATATGGTGAATATGTGGACTCGTGTGCGCCACCTCAAAAGAGTTACTTGCAGTCGTAGTTAGGATAGCCACCGAGTCAAAGCTGGCTTGCTGCAGTTAAACTCCACCACCCCCTTTGTTGATACCGATGCATATGTAGATAGTTCTGATGTAAGTCTTGCTGGGTACATTTGTACTCACGTTTGCTTATTTTATGTTTTGCACAGAGACGTCAGTCTCGCTAGTAGTTCCGTGTGGACTTCGACGTTTAGCTTGATACCTCAGCTACAATCTTGTGCCCTCGTCAGGATCTAGTAGATAGTCAGGCTTCTCAGCCTTTTTCATTTATAGTTGTCTGTACTCAGACATGTTAAGCTTCCGCATGTGCTTTGACTTGTATGCTCTGAATGTTGGGTCATGAGACCTATGTTTGTAATATCTGGCTCTTCGGAGCCTAATGAATAAACACTCTGAGTCGTAGATTCTTGTTGTGATGCCATGTTGTATTTGCACATATCGAGCATATTGTGTGTATGATTGAAATGCTTGGTATGTGTGGGATACGACAACCTAGTTGTTTATCCTTGGTAGCCTCTCTTATGGGGAAATGTAGTCTTGTGCTTCCATGAGCCATAGTAGTCCGCTACAGCCCGGTTCACTGGAGTCCTGCTAGCCCAGCACTACTGCTCCGGAACACTTGACTGGCCGGCATGTGTTTCACTTCGTTCCTGTGTCTGTCCCTTCGGGGAAATGTCACGCGGTGACATCCGGAGTCCTGCCTAGCCTGCTACAGCCCGGGTTCCCGGAGTCCTGATAGCCCAGTGCTATAGCCCGGATTCACACGCTGCTGACCGACATGCTCGATGTTGATTCATGTATGCCTGTCCCCGTAAGTTAGTGCCACTTTGGGTTCACGACTAGTCATGTCGGCCCGGGTTCTCGGTCATATGGATGCTAGCGACACTATCATATACGTGAGCCAAAAGGCGCAAACGGTCCCGGGCCATGGTAAGGCGACACCCGTGGGAATACCGTGCGTGAGGCCGCAAAGTGATATGAGGTGTTACCGGCAAGATCAATGTGACTTGGAATTGGGGTCCTTACAGTTGGGCCATACGGGAAAAGAGGAGGAATACCAAAGGGGAGGTGGCATGCGCCCCCCCCATGGGTCCGAATTGGACTAAGGGAAGGGGGCGTCGCCCCCTTGCCCTTTCCTACTCCCTCTCTCTTTTCCTCTTTCCTTCTCTCCTACTCCAAAAAGGAAAGGGATTCCTACTAGGACTTGGAAGTCCTAGTAGGACTCCATACTCTTGGCGCACCCCTAGGGGTCTGGCCTCTCTCCCTCCCTCCTTTATATATGTGGGCAAGGGGCACCCCAAAGTCACTCCAAGATTTGTCTTAGCCGTGTGCGGTGCCCCCTCCACAGTTACACACCTCGGTCATATCATCGTAGTGCTTAGGCGAAGCCCTGCGCCGGTAACTTCATCATCACCGTCACCACGCCATCGTGCTGACGGAACTCTCCCCCGTCCTCAACTGGATCAAGAGCTCGAGGGACATCATCGTGCTGAACGTGTGCTGAACACGGAGGTGCCATACGTTCGGTACATGGATCGGTTGGATCATGAAGACGTTCGACTACATCAACCGCGTTACTAAACGCTTCCGCTTTCGGTCTACGAGGGTACGTGGACACACTCTCCCCGCTCGTTGCTATGCTTCTGCTAGATAGATCTTGCGTGATCGTAGGATTTTTTTTGAATTACTACGTTCCCCAACAGTGGCATCCGAGCCAGGTCTATGCGTAGATGTTATATGCACGAGTAGAACACAAAGAGTTTTGGGCAATAATAGTCATACTGCTTACCAGCAACGTCTTACTTTGATTCGGCGGTATTGTTGGATGAAGCGGCCCGGACCGACATTACATGACCGTGTTCTTGAGATTGGTTCTACCGACGTGCTTCGCACGCAGGTGGCTAGCGGGTGTTAGTTTCTCCAACTTTAGTTGAATCAAGTTTGACTATGCCCGGTCCTTGTTGAAGGTTAAAACAACACACTTGATGAAAAATCGTTGTGGTTTTGATGCGTAGGTAAGAATGGTTCTTGTTAGAATCCCGTAGCAGCCATGTAAAACTTGCAACAACAAAGTAGAGGACGTCTAGCTTGTTTTTGCAGGGCATGTTGTGATGTGATATGGTCAAGACGTGATGAGATATAAATTGTTGTATGAGATGATCATGTATTGTAACCGTTATCGGCAACTTGCAGGAGACTTATGGTTGTCGCTTTATTGTATGAAATGCAACCGCCATGTAATTGCTTTACTTTATCACTAAGCGGTAGCGATAGTCGTAGAAGTAATAGTTGGCGAGATGACAACGATGCTACGGTGGAGATCAAGGTGTGAAGCCGGTCACGATGGAGATCATGACGGTGCTTTGGAGATGGAGATCAAAGGCACAAGATGATGATGGCCATATCATGTCACATATTTTGATTGCATGTGATGTTTATCTTTTATGCATCTTATTTTGCTTAGTTCGGCGGTAGCATTATAAGATGATCCCTCACTAAATCTCAAGGTATGAGTGTTCTCCCTGATTATGCACCGTTGCTATAGTTCGTCGTGCCGAGACACCACGTGATGGTTGGGTGTGATAAGCTCTATGTTTACATACAACGGGTGCAAGCCAGTTTCGCACACGCAGAATACTCGGGTTAAAATTGACGAGCCTAGCATATGCAGATATGGCCTCGAAACACTGAGACCGAAAATGTCGAACGTGAATCATATAGTAGATATGATCAACATAGAGATGTTCACCATTGAAAACTACTCCATCTCACGTGATGATCGGACATGGTTTAGTTGATATGGATCACATGATCATTTAGATGACTAGAGGGATGTCTATCTAAGTAGGAGTTCTTAGATTAATTGAACCTTAATTTATCATGAACTTAGTCCTGATAGTATTTGCATATCTATGTTGTAGATCAATAGCTCGCGTATAGCTCCCCTGTTTTATTTTTGATATATTCCTAGAGAAAACTAAGTTGAAAGATGATAGTAGCAATGATGCAGACTAGGTCCGTGATCTGAAGATTATCCTCATTGCTGCACAAAAGAATTATGTCCTTGATGCACCGCTAAGTGACAGACCTATTGCAGGAGTACATGCAAACGTTATGAACATTTGGCAAGCTCGATATGATGACTACTTGATAGTTTAGTGCACCATGCTTTACGGCTTAAAACCAGGACTTCAAAAACTTTTTGAACGTCATGGAGCATATAAGATGTTCCACGAGTTGAAATTAGTATTTCAGACTCATGCCTGTGTCGAGATGTATGAGACCTCTAACAGTACTTTGCCTACAAGATGGAGGAGAGTAGCTCAACTAGTGAGCTGAAGGAAATATGCCCTAGAGGCAATACTAAAGTTGTTATTTATATTTCCTTATATCATGATAAATGTTTATTATTCATGCTAGAATTGTATTAACCGGAAACTTAGTACATGTGTGAATACATAGACAAACAGAGTGTCACTAGTATGCCTCTACTTGACTATCTCGTTGAATCAAAGATGGTTAAGTTTCCTAGCCATAGACATGAGTTGTCATTTGATTAACGGGATCACAACATTAGAGAATGATGTGATTGACTTGAACCATTCCGTTAGCTTAGCACTTGATCGTTTAGTATGTTGCTATTGATTTCTTCATGACTTATACATGTTCCTATGACTATGAGATGATGCAACTCCCGTTTACCAGAGGAACACTTTGTGTGCTACCAAACGTCACAACGTAACTGGGTGATTATAAAGGTGCTCTACAGGTGTCTCCGAAGGTACTTGTTGAGTTGGCGTATTTCGAGATTAGGATTTGTCACTCCGATTGTCGGAGAGGTATCTCTGGGCCCACTCGGTAATACACATCACTATAAGCCTTGCAAGCATTGTAACTAATGAGTTAGTTGCGGGATGATGTATTACGGAACGAGTAAAGAGACTTGCCGGTAACGAGATTGAACTAGGTATTGAGATACCGACGATCGAATCTCGGGCAAGTAACATACCGATGACAAAGGGAACAACGTATGTTGTTATGCGGTTCGACCGATAAAGATCTTCGTAGAATATGTAGGAGCCAATATGGGCATCCAGGTTCCGCTATTGGTTATTGACCAGAGAGATGTCTCGGTCATGTCTACATAGTTCTCGAACCCGTAGGGTCCGCACGCTTAAACGTTCGTTGATGACATAATATTATATGAGTTATGTATGTTGGTGACCGAATGTTGTTTGGAGTCCCGGATGAGATCATAGATATGACGAGGAGCTCCGGAATGGTCCGGAGGTAAAGATTCATATATTGGATGATATGGTTAGGCCAAGTGGTCAGGCCCACGGGGCTATAAGTCGGTGCAAAAGGAGTTTTGCGGGGGCCAGGGGGCCACACGTCGGAGACCCTGGCGTCTGGCCCTGGGCCAGACGCCGAGGCCCATGGCGTCTGGGCCAGACGCCAAGGATTGTGGCATTTGGTCCTGGAGTCCGAGTGGGAGGCAGAACCGACTTTGAGGAGGCTTTTGCTCCAAGTTTCGACCCCAGGGCTCAACATATAAATAGAGGGGCAGGGCTAGCACCAAAGACACATCAAGAAACACCAAGCCGTGTGCCGACTACCCCATCCCCTCTAGTTTATCCTCCGTCATAGTTTTCGTAGTGCTTAGGCGAAGCCCTGCGGAGATTGTTCTTCACCAACACCGTCACCACGCTGTCGTGTTGCCGGAACTCATCTACTACTTCGCCCCTTTTGCTGGATCAAGAAGGCGAGGATGTCATCGAGCTGAACGTGTGCTGAACGCGGAGGTGCCGTACGTTCGGTACTTGATCGAGACGGATCGTGAAGGTGTATGACTACATCAACCGCGTTGATAAAACGCTTCCGCTTACGGTCTACGAGGGTACGTAGACAACACTCTCCCCTCTCGTTGCTATGCATCACCATGATCTTGCGTGTGCGTAGGAATTTTTTTGAAATTACTACGTTCCCCAACATGAGCATGTGCTCAGATTGTCTGGGTACTACAATCGCTTGAATCAAGTGGGAGTTAATCTTCCAGATAATATAGTGATTTATAGTGTTTTGTAGTCACTATCACCAAGCTCCTAGAACTTCGTGATGAACTATAATATGCAAGGGATGACGAAAACGATTCCCGAGCTCTTCGCGATGCTGAAATCGGCGAAGGTAGAAATCAAGAAAAAGCATCAAGTGTTGATGGTTGACAAGACCACTAGTTTCAAGTAAAAGGGCAATGGAAAAGAAAGGGAACTTCAAGAAGAATGGCAAGCAAGTTGCCACTCCCATGAAGAAACCCAAAGCTAGACCCAAGCCTGAAACTGAGTGCTTCTACTGCAAAGGAAATGGTCGCTGGAAGTGGAACTACCCTAGATACTTGGTGGATAAGAAGGATGGCAAAGTGAACAAAGCTATATTTGATATACATGTTATTGATGTGTACTTTACTAGTGTTTATAGCAACCCCTCGGTATTTGATACTGGCTCAGTTGCTAAGAGTAGTAACATGAAAACAGGAGTTGTAAGATAAACAAAGACTAGTTAAGGACGAGGTGACGATGCGTATTGGAAATGATTCCAAGGTTGATAAGATCACCATCGCACACTCCTTTTACCTTCGGGATTAGTGCTGAACCTAAAATAAATGTTATTTGGTGTTTGCGTTGAGCACGAATATGATTGGATCATGTTTATTGCAATACGATTATTCATTTAAGTCAAAGAATAATTGTTGTTCTGTTTACATGAATAAAACCTTCTATGGTCATACACTTAATATAAATGGTTTATTGAATCTCGATCGTAGTGATAAACATATTCATAATATTGAAGCCAAAAGATGGAAAGTTAATAATGATAGTGCAACTTATTTGTGGCACTGCCGTTTAGGTCATATTGGTGTAAAGCGCATGAAGAAACTCCATGCTGATGGGCTTTTAGAATCACTTGATTATGAATCACTTGGTGCTTGCGAACCATGCCTCATGGGAAAGATGACTAAAACTCCGTTCTCCGGAACAATGGAGCGAGCAACTGACTTATTGGAAATAATACATACAGATGTATGCGGTCCGATGAGTGTTGAGGCTCGCGGCGGGTATCATTATTTTCTGACCTTCACAGATGATTTGAGCAGATATGGGTATATCTACTTGATGAAACATCAGTCTGAAACATTTGAAAAGTTCAAAGAATTTCAGACTGAAGTGGAAAATCATCGTAACAAGAAAATAAAGTTTCTACGATCTGATCATGGAGGTGAATATTTGAGTTATGAGTTTAGTCTTCATTTGGAACAATGTGGAATAGTTTCACAACTCACGCCACCTGGAACACCACAGCGTAATGGTGTGTCCAAACGTCGTAACCGTACTTTATTGGATATGGTGCGATCTATGATGTCTCTTACCGATTTACCACTATTGTTTTGGGATTGCGCATTAGAGACAGCTGCATTCACGTTAAATAGGGCACCATCTAAATCCGTTGAGATGACACCGTATGAACTGTGGTTTGGCAAGAAACCTAAGATGTCGTTTCTTAAAGTTTGGGGTTGCGATGCCTGCTCGAACCCAAATCGGAGAAGTGCGTCTTCATAGGATACCCAAAAGAAACTGTTGGGTACACCTTCTATCACAGATCCGAAGGCAATATCTTTGCTGCTAAAAATGGATCCTTTCGAGAGAAGAAGTTTCTCTCGAAAGAAGTGAGTGGGAGGAAAGTAGAAACTTGATGAGGTAATTGTACCTTCTCTTGAATTGGAAAGTAGTTCATCACAGAAATCAGTTCCAGTGATGCCTACACCAATTAGTGAGGAAGCTAATGACAATGATCATGAAACTTCAGATCAAGTTACTACCAAACCTCGTAGGTCAGCCAGAGCACGTTCCGCACCAGAGTGGTATGGAAATCCTGTCCTGAAAGTCATGTTACTAGACCATGACAAACCTACGAACTATGAGGAAGCGATGATGAGCCCAGATTCTGACAGATGGCTTGAGGCCATGAAATCTGAGATAGGATCCATGTATGAGAACAAAGTGTGGACTTTGGTGGACTTGCCCGATGATCGGCAAACCATTGAGAATAAATGGATCTTCAAGAGGAAGATGGACGCTGATGGTAGTGTTACTATCTACAAAGCTCGACTTGTCGCGAATGGTTTTCGACAAGTTCAAGGTGTTGACTACGATGAGATTTTCTCACTCGTAGCGATGTTTAAGTCTGTCCGAATCATGTTATCAATTGCCACATTTTATGAAATCTGGCAAATGGATAACAAAACTTCATTCCTTAATGGATTTATTAAAGAAGAGTTGTATATGATGCAACCAGAAGGTTTTGTCAATCCTAAAGGTGCTAACAAAATGTGCAAGCTCCAGCGATCCATCTATGCACTGGTGCAAGCATCTCGGAGTTGGAATATGCGCTTTGATGAGTTGATCAAAGCATATAGTTTTATACAGACTTACGGTGAAGCCTGTATTTACATGAAAGTGAGTGGGAGCACTACAACCTTTCTGATAAGTATATGTGAATGACATATTGTTGATCGGAAATGATGTAGAATTTTCTGGAAAGCATAAAGGAGTGTTTGAAAAGAGTTTTTCAAAGAAAGACCTCGGTGAAGCTGCTTACATATTGAGCATTAAGATCATTAGAGATAGATCAAGAAGCTTGATAAGTTTTTTGAATGAGTACATACCTTGATAAGATTTTGAAGAAGTTCAAAATGGAACGGTCAAAGAAGGAGTTCTTGCCTGTGTTGCAAAGTGTGAAGTTGAGTAAAGACTCAAAACCCGACCATGGCAGAAAATAGAAAGATAATGAAATTTCATTCCCTATGCCTCAGTCATAGGTTCTATAAAGTATGCTATGCTGTGTACCAGACCTATTGTGTACCTCACCATGAATTTGGCAAGAGGGTACAATAGTGATCCAGGAGTAGATCACTCGACAACGGTCAAAATATCCTTAGTGGAATAAGGATATGTTTCTCGGTTATGGAGGTGACAAAAAGTTTGTCGTAAAGGGTTACGTCGATGCAAGCTTTGACACTGATCCGGATGACTCTAAGTCTCAATCTGGATACATATTGAAAGTGGGAGCAATTAGCTAGAGTAGCTCCATGCAGAGCATTGTAGACATAGAGATTTGTAAAATACATACGGATCTGAATGTGGCAGACCCATTGACTAAACCTCTCTCACAAGCAAAACATGATCACACCTTAGTACTCTTTGGGTGTTAATCACATGGCGATGTGAACTAGATTACTGACTCTAGTAAACCCTTTGGGTGTTGGTCACATGTCGATGTGAACTATGGGTGTTAATCACATGGTGATGTGAACTATTGGTGTTAAATCACATGGCGATATGATCTAGATTATTGACTCTATTGCAAGTGGGAGACTGAAGGAAATATGCCCTAGAGGCAATAATAAAGTTGTTATTTATATTTCCTTATATCATGATAAATGTTTATTATTCATGCTAGAATTGTATAAACGGAAACTTAGTACATGTGTGAATACATAGACAAAACAGAGTGTCCCTAGTATGCCTCTACTTGACTAGCTCGTTGATCAAAGATGGTTATGTTTCCTGACCATAGACATGTGTTTTCATTTGATGAACAAGATCACATCTTTAGAGAATGATGTGATGGATAAGACCTATCCGTTAGCTTAGCATAATGATCGTTAAGTTTTATTGCTATTGCTTTCTTCATGACTTATACATATTCCTCTGACTATGAGATTATGCAACTCCCGAATACCAGAGGAACACCTTGTGTGCTATCAAACGTCACATTATAACTGGGTGATTATAAAGATGCTCTACAGGTGTCTCCGAAGGTGTTTGTTGGGTTGGCATAGATCAAGATTAGGATTTGTCACTCCGTGTATCGGAGAGGTATCTCTGGGCCTCTCGGTAATGCACATCACTATAAGCCTTGCAAGCAATGTGACTAGTGAGTTAGTTGCGGGATGATGCATTACGGAACGAGTAAAGAGACTTGCCGGTAACGAGATTGAACTAGGTATGATGATACCGACGATCGAATCTCAGGCAAGTAACATACCGATGACAAAGGGAATGACGTATGTTGTTATGCGGTTTGACCGATAAAGATCTTCGTAGAATATGTAGGATCCAATATGAGCATCCAGGTTCCGCTATTATTTATTGACCGGAGATATGTCTCGGTCATGTCTACATAGTTCTCGAACCCGTAGGGTCCGCACGCTTAACGTTCGATGATGATTTGTATTATGAGTTATGTGATTTGATGACCGGAGTTTGTTCGGAGTCCTAGATGAGATCACAGACATGACGAGGAGTCTCTAAATGGTCGAGAGGTAAATATTCATATATTGGAAGGCTATATTCGGACATCGGAAAGGTTCCAAGTGATTGGGGTATTTTTCGGAGTACCTGGGAGTTACGGGAATTCACTGGGAGAAGTAATGGGCCTTATTGGGCCATACGGGAAAAGAGGAGGCAGGCCAAAGGGGAGGTGGCGCCCCCCATGAGTCCGAATTGGACTAAGGGAAGGGGGCGTCGGCCCCCTTGCCCTTTCCTACTCCCTCTCTCTTTTCCTCTTTCCTTCTCTCCTACTCCGAGAAGGAAAGGGATTCCTACTAGGACATGGAAGTCCTTGTAGGACTCCATACTCTTGGCGCACCCCTAGGTGCCCGGCCTCCCTCCCTCCCTCCTTTATATACGTGGGCAAGGGGCACTCCAAAGGCACTCCAAGATTTGTCTTAGCCGTGTGCGGTGCCACCCTCCACAGTTACACACCTCGGTCATATCGTTGTAGTGCTTAGGCAAAGCCCTGCGCCGGTAACTTCATCATCACCGTCACCACGCCATCGTGCTGACGGAACTCTCCCCCGTCCTCAATTGGATCAAGAGCTTGAGGGACGTCATCGTGCTGAACATGTGCTGAACACGGAGGTGCCGTACGTTCGGTACTTGGATCGTGAAGACGTTCGACTACATCAACCGCGTTACTAAACGCTTCCGCTTTCGGTCTACGAGGGTACATGGACACACTCTCCCCGCTCGTTGCTATGCTTCTCCTAGATAGATCTTGCGTGATCATAGGAATTTTTTTGAATTACTACGTTCCCCAACACTTATATTATGTCATAATCTTCCGGCATGATTTCAATGTTTATAGGTTATTATAGTGCAGTAAACTGATTGTTTACATTCTCAATTTTGCATAGGACCTCTCCGTCCTCGAGCCCTTCTCCTCTCTCCGTGCTGTCTCGCTGTAACGCCCACGATGCGGCTATATCTCCCACGTGTCGAGGAACGACTTAGAGGCATAACCGCATTGTGGTTTTGTCGCAAGAAGGGTCATCTTCACACAATCCCATGTAATGAACAAGAATGGGATAAAGAGTTGGCTTACAATCGCCACTTCACCCAATACATAAATAAATCATACATCAATCAGAGTACACCACTTCACCGACTACGGAACCAAAATAAAAGAAGACAACCCCAAATGCTAGATTCCCGATCGTCCCAACTGGGCTCCACTACTGATCAACAGGAAACGAAACATAGTAACGACCAAGGTCCTCGTCGAACTCCCACTGGTATCGTCGGCACCTACAACTGTTTTGGTAGAATCTGTGAGTCACGAGGACTCAGCAATCTCACACCCGTGAGATCAAGACTATTTAAGCTTATGGGTAGGAGAAGGTAGTGAGGTGGAGCTGCAACAAGCACTAAGCATATATGGCGGCTAACATACGCAAACAAGAGCGAGAAGAGGAGCAACGGAACGGTCGTCAACTAGTAATGATCAAGAAGTGATCCTGAACTCCTACTTACGTCAACCATAACCCAAAAGCCGTGTTCTCTTCCCGGACTCCGCCGAAAAGAGACCATCACGGCTACACACGCGGTTGATGCGTTTTAATTAAGTCGAGTGTCAAGTTCTCAACAACCGGATATTAACAAATTCCCATCCGCCACATAACCGCGGGCACGGCTTTCGAAAGATAATACCCTGTAGGGGTGTCCCAACTTAGCCCATTATAAGCTCTCACGGTCAACGAAGGATATTCCTTCTCCCGGGAAGACCCGATCAGTCTCGGAATCCCGGTTTACAAGAAATTTCGACAATGGAAAAACAAGACTAGCAAAGCCGCCCGATGTGCCGACAAATCCCGATAGGAGCTGCACATATCTCGTTCTCAGGGCAACACCGGATGAGACATCCTACGAGTAAAACCAGCCCTCAAGTTTCCCCAAGGTGGCCCCGCAGTCTGCTCGGTTCGGACCAGCACTCAGAGGAGCACTGGCCCGGGGGGGGGGGGGTTTAAATAAAGATGACCCTTGAGTCTGCAGAACCCAAGGGAAAAGGGGATAGGTGGTAGCAAATGGTAAAACCAAGGTTGGGCCTTGCTGGAGGAGTTTTATTCAAAGCGAACTGTCAAGGGGGTCCCATAAATCACCCAACCACGTAAGGAACGCAAAATTCAAGGAACATAACACCGGTATGACGGAAACTAGGGCGGCAAGAGTGGAACAAAACACCAGGCATAAGGCCGAGCCTTCCACCCTTTACCAAGTATATAGATGGATTAATTAAATAAGAGATATTGTGATATCCCAACATATCCATGTTCCATCATGGAACAAACTTCATCTTCACCTGCAACTAGCAACAGTATAAGAGGGGCTGAGCAAAAGCGGTAACATAGCCAAACAACGGTTTGTTGGGAAAGGTGGGTTAGAGGCTTGACATGGCAATATGGGAGGCATGATATAGCAAGTGGTAGGTAGCGCGGCATAGCAATAGAGCGAACAACTAGCAAGCAAAGATAGAAGTGATTTCGAGGGTATGGTCATCTTGCCTGAAATCCCGCTAGGAAGAAGAATGAGTCCATGAAGAAGACAAACGGATGTAGTCGAACGAATCCTCACAACTCCGGAATTAAACCGAAGCTAACGAGAGAAGCAACCCGGAAAGAAACAAACAACATAGTAAACAACCACCACATACACATGGCATGATGCACAAACAAGTATGATGCATGTCCGATTTAATGAGGCATGGCATGGCAAAGTGCATAAACAATACTACAAATTAAGTGGAGCTCAATATGCAACGAGTTGCATATTGACAAAACACCACATCAATTATTTAGTTCGCTCTTGTTTATGTACCCAACAATATTAAATGTTGTTAAACATGCAAAAAGGTGAAGCATAAGTAAACTAACTATTTAGGCAAGTTTAAATGAGGCCGGAACAACAAACAACAATTCCGGAAAATCCCCATGTGCATATTTTAGATTTGGTACTGTTCTGCCATAAACACAATTTTAATGTTGTTAAACAGAAAAATAAAGTGCACCATGTTAAACTAGGCATTTTTCTACCCCATTTACATATAAAGTTTATTTAAAACCGAGCTACGGTTATTTAGTTATGAAATAAATCATTTTAATATGACATTATGCAAAATTAAACAAACAGCAAGTTTAAACATGGATGAGAGTTGCAAATTATTAATCTACACAAAATTCTAAGCATTTTGCATATATAAAGCATTTTAAACCCATGCATGGTTGGTGATTTATTATATGCATGAACAACAGGGGGCAAATTGTAAACATGCACTTTTTCTGGATAATGAACAGATTCGCAGCGCTGGAAAAAACATAAGCGGGCCGAATCTGCTAGGCACTGGGGAGCTCACCATGGGCCTAGGCCCAATCGATGCAGAGTCTGGAGGAGACCGGTTGGGCTGCTAGGCGCGCATCTGGACCGAGCGAGAAGGGGAGGCGCGATCAAGCGAGGAAGCGCGCGGGTCAACGCAGGGATGA
This sequence comes from Aegilops tauschii subsp. strangulata, assembly GCF_002575655.3. NCBI lineage: Eukaryota > Viridiplantae > Streptophyta > Magnoliopsida > Poales > Poaceae > Aegilops > Aegilops tauschii. Next base: position 463,808,146 of record NC_053040.3, read on the forward strand.
GGCGAGCGAGCTGCTACTGCTCGTTTCTGAAGAACAGAAATAGCAGCAGGTTCAAACGCCGGCGGCTGGGCGCGATGGAATTTGGCGACGTGGGCGCAAGGAACGGAGGGAGTGCGGCGATATGGGGCCTACAGGCGGCGAGGATCCACCGGATCCGACGAGGGGAGCCGGTTCTCGATGGTGGGAGTCGAACAGGACGACGGCGACTCGGCTCCTGTGAAGAAATACAGAGAGAGAATGAATTCAGAGAGGAGAGACAGGGAGAGGAAACAGGAAAGAAAAGGAGGAGCCAGGGCGACCTAGTAGCTCCCATGCGACAGCGGCGCCGTCCTTCGGTGACCACGCAGCAGCGGTCGTCGGAACCAGAAGGTGGGCGAGCTCGGAGGCCTTCGCGCGCCATGGTTCCTGCAAGTCGAGAGAGAGGGGCGCGTGAAGGAAGGAGGAAGTGGAGCAGGGGAAGAAGAAGGAAGACAGGGCCGAGGGGTCGATGCACTATGCAAAGAGACTCCGGTTTAGGCAAGAGGGAAAAACGAAGAACAAGGTTGGTCTCGGAACGGTCAACAAAAGCGAGGGGGGACGCGACAACTACGAGCGAAAGCAAGTTTTAAAAACAATGACGGCAACGAGTGCTAATGCAATGCAAATGAAGACATGATGAAAGCAACAAACAAATAAACACACGACGGTCACGCAAAACATGGCAGGCATCTGGAGCGTCGGTCTCGGGGCGTTACAACACTCCACCACTACAAGAGGATCTCGTCCCGAGATCTAGGATGGCCCTGGAGAGAAATGGAAGAGGAAGAGGTAAAACAAAGTTGCTTCTTTGACAAACGAGTGAAACCACGAACCTTGAGAGGTTAAATAATTTAAAGAAGAATACAATGGAGATGAACGCGATTGCAAACACTCCGTTAGATAAGAGGAAACTGGGATACGACGAGAACCAAGAGGTTAAGTGACAAGATAGATATTTAAACCACTCCGGTTAAAACAAGATAGGGAAGGAATAAGAATGATATAATTTGGGCAGCACTCCGATTGAAAGAAGAAGGAAAAACTTGATAAGATGAAAAGAACTTCAAGAGATGACGCAACACTCCGGTTAAATGGATAAGCATGAAAAGAACACGATCCTCACAAAACGAGGTGATGGGTGAAGGGAGCAACCTCACAATGCCTCCGGAAACAATGCATGATAGTTAGATAGTTGGAATGAATAGAACGAAGAATCAAACCAACATCTCCTACCATAAATGAATTTTTAAGAGCATCCTTACGAAGTAGGATTGAACGGAGTTGTTGGAAAACCAACAACGAAAAGAAAAAGCTTGTAGTGGGCTTATGGAAACATCTCAACATTATGAGGTGACAAACAACCACTAAAGGAAGCCATTGGTTTGAGTGAGAGCACCAAGGCGATGAAAAACTTCTTTCACCAAGAGGATAGGAGAAAACTTGGATCATTGATAAGCACCATAATAGCAACATTCCTTAGGGAAGGCTTTAGGTGAAACATGACACAAGATAAATCCAACGAAGAGATTGGTGGATTTAAAATATCTCATTCTTGACAACATGTGAATCATGAAACGCGAACTCAAATTGTCAAGAATGACATAACACCACCTCAAATGATAAGGTAGAACGAATTGCACTTTAGAATGCAAGATGAAGAATGCTTGGATTCCACAAAACAAAACATGTGTTGAACAACATGTTTATTTTAGAGTATAGCTTGGCATATCATAACTTCGAGAGAAATCTTGAAGAACAATTGAAGAATGAAAAAAAATCCTTGACGAACCACCATGTGAACCTTCCATGAAGAACTCCGGTAAAACAAGGATGATAGAAAGAGAGAGAAGTTGAAAACACAAGGTGAAGCCTTGCGATGATTTAGGTGGAGCTTCGCGACGGGATAATGCGGAAAACTTGGAACTCCGGAAAAGAAAAGATGAAGCAAATGAGATCAAGAATTTTGATGAATCTCCGGAATAAGGAATTAATCACTTGGGTAAAACAAGAATAAGAATTAAGTTATGCATATCCTTCACCAATTTAAATTGATGACAAACAACGGATTTGGCATACTACTTATTCTCGTAGAAAGGATTAAGATAGATATAGCGCAAACTTGAGAAGGTCTTCAATGAACCACCGGTAGGATTGAAACAACAAATAAATTAATATGTGAACATAGGAAGAGGAATCTTGAACAAACCGCCGTAGAATTGAAAATGAAAATAGCAAAGGCACAATTCACCGGGAAGAATTAGAAAAAACGAATGAAGATACTTGAGAGAATTTAGATACAAGTGAATGAAGAGATCCCGAACTGATTAGAGAATACTTGAATGATGCACCGGAAGAATATGGAGATGAACGAAGAGACATCAATTTAGAATAATTGGAGAATGAGGCTGAAAACTTAGAATGAATAAATCTTCTGAAAAGATGGCCTTTGGATGATCAAGAAACGAAAACAACTCATGAAATGCTCCGGATGGCTATGATAAGAATTCTCACAATCGAAAAAAATTATGAGAGGATGGCATAAGCTATAACTATGAATCTTCAAGAGAACGGACCAAGATTTAGGAGAAATTCTTCTTCGGTCTTCAAATGTTGAGAATGACAATGAGAAAACACCACCATGAATTGTTGAGGCACTCCGGAATGAAAATTAGAAAGGTTGAACCAACGATGAAAATAATTTGAAAGATCTTGGAGAAAGACATATGACTGATGATAATTCATTCTTATGTCAAACTTTGCAATGAATTTGAGAATAACTCCGGAAAGAATTAGAAGAGTTAGGTAAGATCCTGGGAAAAGACCTGTGGGTTAGGGCCCACTCAAGAGAAACACCGTTGAACAATTTAAAAGAGAGATTGCGCCGGTTGAATTAAATGGCTTGAATGAGGTAACAACCTCAAAATAGTTAGAATTGATGCGGAGTGGAAACACGAATCTTCAAAGATATCTTCAGCACTCCGGAACAATTGAATAGCAAGCGGGGAATGATTAAGAGATATACCGGCATGAAAAAGCATTTGAAAGGAGGAAAAGGGCTATAATCAAAACTGAAAGCTTCAATTGAATCCACCGGAAAAGAATACGAGAATGAAGAATGATAAACTTGAAGCTTCCTGAGCATCTTCCTGAGAATCACTAGATAAGAACATTGATGGAAAAGAATGGAGAAACTTCACATCCATAAGATGGATACATGATTAAGAAATCTGAGTCCTTGAAGAAAAAGGGTGGGAGGGCGGGAAAAACAAAGGCAACTTGGAGCAGATGGAATAAACACCGTTGAGTAAACTTAGAGTTGATCTTGCGGATGTTGAAAATGATCGGATCCACTTGAAGAGAAACACACCGGTTGGAAAGGATTGAAAAGACAACCTTGATGAACAAGAAGGATTAGCATCCACATAGAAATATGAGAACACCACTTAGAAAAGGTATGGAATCCACATTTGACTTCGAAGCAACTCGAATACCACCACTTAAAACAAAACAAAGGATTGGCTTGCAGAATAAGCCAGAAACAAACATATGATAGATCCCATATCGTATCATGTGTGTGTTGGAAAGATATCCTACGAGATACTTGAATTCCCACTTATAAACTCCCGAAACTTTCTGGTTATGCAATCTGGTGTTGGGGATACAGGGGACACAAAATATATCACCCAAACTAGCAATCCCTAGATCCAGCTGTATCCATCTGTCAACACATAACCAAGAAACCTTCGGAAATCGTTTACCTCAACCTTCGAAAAGCATCCGTTATACGAGTTATGGCAATACTCCCGAACTCCCGCCCCAGTACTAGGTGGCGTCGAGGTGATCTCACCAACAACTGCATAAAAGAGATTTTCGATGTCGGCGAAACTCAGGTATTCCAGAACTGCAACGATAAAATTGTGACGACAACACCTCGGAGCTCAACTCCCCGGGACACTGCCACAACCCCTAAATGTCAGGAGGCACCAAGAACAATGTTCTCGTCACAAAACCATCAGAATGATTCCAAGATACCCGCGTGATCCTAATTTTTTAGTGAAATTTGGGGAGAGGAGAGTCAAAACATCTACATCAGGAGTCCTCACCAGAGCGACGAAGGGACTGAGGAGTAAAAAGAATACTACTCTCCGATATATATAATCCTAAGACTCAAAACATTTTTTCTAGACTCAACAACGTCAGCGATTCGATCAAGCAGGGGGCTCCTAAGTCGGAGATGGCTCTGATTACCAACTTGTAACGCCCACGATGCGGCTATATCTCCCACGTGTCGAGGCCCGACTTAGAGGCATAACCGCATTGTGGTTTTGTCGCAAGAAGGGTCATCTTCACACAATCCCATGTAATGAACAAGAATGGGATAAAGAGTTGGCTTACAATTGCCACTTCACCCAATACACAAATAAATCATACATCAATCAGAGTACACACATAGGTCCGACTACGGAACCAAAATAAAAGAAGACAACCCCAAATGCTAGATCCCCGATCGTCCCAACTGGGCTCCACTACTGATCAACAGGAAACGAAACATAGTAACGACCAAGGTCCTCATCGAACTCCCACTTGAGCTCGGTTGCGTCACCTGCACTGGTATCGTCGGCACCTACAACTGTTTTGGTAGAATCTGTGAGTCACGAGGACTCAGCAATCTCACACCCGCGAGATCAAGACTATTTAAGCTTATGGGTAGGAGAAGGTAGTGAGGTGGAGCTGCAACAAGCACTAAGCATATATGGTGGCTAACATACGCAAACAAGAGCGAGAAGAGGAGCAACGGAACGGTCGTCAACTAGTAATGATCAAGAAGTGATCCTGAACTCCTACTTACGTCAAACATAACCCAAAAGCCGTGTTCTCTTCCCGGACTCCGCCGAAAAGAGACCATCACGGCTACACACGCGGTTGATGCGTTTTAATTAAGTCGAGTGTCAAGTTCTCAACAACCGGATATTAACAAATTCCCATCTGCCACATAACCGCGGGCACGGCTTTCGAAAGATAATACCCTGCAGGGGTGTCCCAACTTAGCCCATTATAAGCTCTCACGGTCAACGAAGGATATTCCTTCTCCCGGGAAGACCCGATCAGTCTCGGAATCCCGGTTTACAAGACATTTCGACAATGGAAAAACAAGACTAGCAAAGCCGCCCGATGTGCCGACAAATCCCGATAGGAGCTGCACATATCTCGTTCTCAGGGCAACACCGGATGAGACATCCTACGAGTAAAACCAGCCCTCAAGTTTCCCCAAGGTGGCCCCGCAGTCTGCTCGGTTCGGACCAGCACTCAGAGGAGCACTGGCCCGGGGGGGGGGGGGTTTAAATAAAGATGACCCTTGAGTCTGCAGAACCCAAGGGAAAAGGGGATAGGTGGTAGCAAATGGTAAAACCAAGGTTGGGCCTTGCTGGAGGAGTTTTATTCAAAGCGAACTGTCAAGGGGGTCCCATAAATCACCCAACCACGTAAGGAACGCAAAATTCAAGGAACATAACACCGGTATGACGGAAACTAGGGCGGCAAGAGTGGAACAAAACACCAGGCATAAGGCCGAGCCTTCCACCCTTTACCAAGTATATAGATGGATTAATTAAATAAGAGATATTGTGATATCCCAACATATCCATGTTCCATCATGGAACAAACTTCATCTTCACCTGCAACTAGCAACAGTATAAGAGGGGCTGAGCAAAAGCGGTAACATAGCCAAACAACGGTTTGTTGGGAAAGGTGGGTTAGAGGCTTGACATGGCAATATGGGAGGCATGATATAGCAAGTGGTAGGTAGCGCGGCATAGCAATAGAGCGAACAACTAGCAAGCAAAGATAGAAGTGATTTCGAGGGTATGGTCATCTTGCCTGAAATCCCGCTAGGAAGAAGAATGAGTCCATGAAGAAGACAAACGGATGTAGTCGAACGAATCCTCACAACTCCGGAATTAAACCGAAGCTAACGAGAGAAGCAACCCGGAAAGAAACAAACAACATAGTAAACAACCACCACATACACATGGCATGATGCACAAACAAGTATGATGCATGTCCGATTTAATGAGGCATGGCATGGCAAAGTGCATAAACAATACTACAAATTAAGTGGAGCTCAATATGCAACGAGTTGCATATTGACAAAACACCACATCAATTATTTAGTTCGCTCTTGTTTATGTACCCAACAATATTAAATGTTGTTAAACATGCAAAAAGGTGAAGCATAAGTAAACTAACTATTTAGGCAAGTTTAAATGAGGCCGGAACAACAAACAACAATTCCGGAAAATCCCCATGTGCATATTTTAGATTTGGTACTGTTCTGCCATAAACACAATTTTAATGTTGTTAAACAGAAAAATAAAGTGCACCATGTTAAACTAGGCATTTTTCTACCCCATTTACATATAAAGTTTATTTAAAACCGAGCTACGGTTATTTAGTTATGAAATAAATCATTTTAATATGACATTATGCAAAATTAAACAAACAGCAAGTTTAAACAGTTTAAACATGGATGAGAGTTGCAAATTATTAATCTACAGAAAATTCTAAGCATTTTGCATATATAAAGCATTTTAAACCCATGCATGGTTGGTGATTTATTATATGCATGAACAACAGGGGGCAAATTGTAGACATGCAGTTTTTCTGGATAATGAACAGATTCGCAGCGCTGGAAAAAACATAAGCGGGCCGAATCTGCTAGGCACTGGGGAGCTCACCATGGGCCCAGGCCCAGTCGATGCAGAGTCTGGAGGAGACCGGTTGGGCTGCTAGGCGCGCATCTGGACCGAGCGAGAAGGGGAGGCGCGGTCAAGCGAGGCAGCACGCGGGTCAACGCAGGGATGAGGCGAGCGAGTTGCTACTGCTCCTTTCTGAAGAACAGAAACAACAACAGGTTCAAACGCCGGCGGCTGGGCGCGATGGACTTCGGCGACGTGGGCGCAAGGAACGGAGGGAGTGCAGCGAGATGGGGCCTACAGGCGGCGGACGGCGGCGAGGATCCACCGGATCTGACGAGGGGAGCCGGTTCCCGTTGGTGGGAGTCGAACAGGACGACGGCGACTCGGCTCCTGTGAAGAAATACAGAGAGAGAACGAATTTAGAGAGGAGAGATAGGGAGAGGAAATGGGAAAGAAAAGGAGGAGCCAGGGCGACCTAGTAGCTCCCATGCGACAGCGACGCCGTCCTCCTGTGACCACGCAGCAGAGGTCGTCGGAACCAGGAGGTGGGCGAGCTCGGAGGCCTTCGCGCGCCATGGTTCCTGCAAGTCGAGAGAGAGGGGCGCGTGAAGGAAGGAGGAAGTGGAGCAGGGGAAGAAGAAGGAAGACAGGGGCGAGGGGTCGATGCACTGTGCAAAGAGACTCCGGTTTAGGCAAGAGGGAAAAACGAAGAACAAGGTTGGTCTCGGAACGGTCAACAAAAGCGAGGGGGGACGCAGCAACTACGAGCGAAAGCAAGTTTTAAAAACAATGACGGCAACGAGTGCCGATGCAATGCAGATGAAGACATGATGAAAGCAACAAACAAATAAACACACGACGGTCACGCAAAACATGGCAGGCGTCTGGAGCGTCGGTCTCGGGGCGTTACACTCGCCTCCCCTGCTCTCGCACCGCCGCCTTCCCTCCCCGGCGCTCGAGGTGCATCAGCAGGCGTGCCATGATTTTGCATCAGGCGGATATCTTCGCCAGGAGAGTAGGAGCTGCAGTGAGGGCAGCAGAGGAACCCATCCTAGTCGAGCCCCCGCTCCGGCGGCTGCCCATAGAGGAGGCGAGGATGGCTCCCGGTTCGTGGAGGAGACGCCTAGCACAGGTGAACTCTTTCTTCATTGGTTACTCATCTTTGCATGGTAACCTAAGCTCATCCCCTGATTCGTAGGAGATCAGGGCGGTCATGTCTTCATGGTTCTTGAGGAGGAGCGGGGCCGCTGAGGAAAAGTGGTGCTTGGTGGAGGAGGACGCCCTTGTCCTCGGTGTGTGGGCCTGTTGGGAAACGTTGAATGGAAAACAAAAAAAATTCTATGCACACGCAAGATCTATCAAGGAGATGCATAGCATCGAGAGGGGAGAGTGTGTCTACGTACGCTCGTAGATTGTAAGCGGAAGCGTTTAACAACACGGTTGATGTAGTCGAACTTCTTCGCGCTCCAACCGGTCAAGTACCGAATGTACGACACCTCCGTGTTCTGCACACGATCGTCTCGATGAAGTCCTCCACCTTATTGATCCAGCAAGACGGCGAGGTAGTAGATGAGTTCCGGTAGCACGATGACGTGGTGACGGTGATGGTGAAGTGATCTCCGCAGAGCTTCGCCTAAGCACTACGAAAATATGACCGAGGGTGTAAACAGTGGAGGGGGGCGCCGCACATGGCTAGGCAATTGTCTATTGTGTGCTAGACGCCCCCTCCCACATATATATAGGTGGGAGGGAGGGAGGAGCAGCCAAAGGAGGCGCCCCTTTCCTTATTTGGAGTGCAGGGAAAGGCAGGGGAGGGTGGCGCCCCCTCCCCTTTCCTTTCTCCCATGAGAGGGAAAGGCAGGAGGGGCTAGCCCTCCCCCTTTTCCTTCCGTTGGGCTGGACAAACAAGGGAGGAGGCATACCATCCCCTTGTGGGTTGGTCTGTCCCCTCCTTTGGTCCATAACCCATAACTTGCCGGGGGGGGGGGGGGGGGGTGCCCGGAACTCCTTCCGGTGACCCGATTCCTTCCCAGTACGTCCCGAAACACTTCCGGTGTCCAAATACCATCGTCCTATATATAAATATTTAACTCTCGACCATTTCGAGATTCCTCTTCATGTCCGTGATCTCATCCGGGACTCCGAACAACATTCGGTCACCAAAACATATAACTCATATAACACTATATCGTCAATGAATGTTAAGCGTGCGGACCCTACGGGTTCGAGAACTATGTAGACATGACCAATACACCTCTTCGGTCAATAACCAATAGCAGAACCTACATATTCTACGAAGATCTTTGTCGGTCGAACCATTATGATAACATACTCCCTTTGTCCATTGGTATGTTACTTGCCCGAGATTTGATCGTCGGTATCTTCATACGTAATTCAATCTCGTTACCGGCAAGTCTCTTTAATCGTTCCGTAATACATCACCTTGTGACTAATTCCTTAGTCATTTTCTTGCAAGCTTATAATGTGTATTGCCCAGAGGGCCCAGAGATACCTCTCTGATACTCGGAGTGACAAATCCTAATCTCGATCTATGCCAACTCAACAAACACCTTTGGATATACCTGTAGAGCATCTTTATGATCACCCAGTTATGTTGTGATCTTTGATAGCACACAAGGTATTCCACCGGTATTCGGGAGTGGCATAATCTCATAGTCGAAGGAATATGTATTTGACATGCAGAAAGCAAGAGCAATAAGCTGAACGATCATTATGCTAAGCTAACGGATGGGTCTTGTCCATCACATCATTCTCCTAATTATGTGATCCCGTTATCAAATGACAACCCACGTGTCTATGGTTAGGAAACCTTAACCATCTTTGATCAACGAGCTAGTCTAGTAGAGGCTTACTAGGGACACGGTATTTGTTTATGTATTCACAGATGTATTTAAGTTTCCGATCAATACAATTCTAGAAAGAATAATAAGCCTTTATCATGAATAAGGAAATAATATAAAATAACAACTTTATTATTTTCTCTAGGGCATATTTCCTTCAGTCTCCCACTTGCACTAGAGTCAATAATCTAGTTCACATCACCATGTGATTTAACACCCATATTTCACATCGCCATGTGACCAACACTCAAAGAGTTTACTAGAGTCAATAATCTAGTTCACATCGCTATGTGATTAACACCCAAAGAGTATTAAGGAGTGATCATGTTTTGCTTGTGAGAGAAGTTTAGTCAACGGGTCTGTCACATTCAGATCCGTATGTATTTTTGCAAATTTCTATGTCTACAAAGCTCTGTATGGAGCTACTCTAGCTAGTTGCTCCCACTTTCAATATGTATCCAGATTGAGACTCAGAGTCTTCCAAATCGGTGTCAAAGCTTGCATCGACGTAACCCACTACGACGAATTCTTTATTACCTCCATAATCGAGAAATATCTCCTTAGTCCTCTTAGGCAACTAAGGATAATTTTGACCGCTTCCCAGTGATCTACTCCTGGATCACTATTGTACCCCCTTGCAAAACTCGTGGCAAGGTACACAACAGGTTTGGTACAAAGCATGGCATATTTTATAGAAGCTATGGCTGAGGCATTGGGAATGACTTTCATTCTCTCTCTATCTTCTGCCGTGGTCGGGTTTTGGGTCTTACTCAAGTTCACACCTTGCAACACAGGCAAGAACCCTTTCATTGACTGATCCATTTTGAACTTCTTCAAAATCTTGTCAAGGTATGTGCTTTGTGAAAGTCCTTTTAAGCGTCTCCATCTATCCCTATAGATCTTGATGCCCAATATATAAGTAGCTTCATCGAGGTCTTTCATTGCAAAATTCTTATTCAAGTATCCTTTTTATGCTATTCAGAAATTCTATATCATTTCCAATCAAAAATATGTCATCCACATATAATATCAGAAATGCTACAGAGCTCCCACTCACTTTGTTGTAAATACATACTTCACCATAAGTCTGTATAAAACCAAATGCATTGATCACCTCATCAAAGCATATATTCCAACTCTGAGATGCTTGCACCAGTCCATAGATGGATCGCTGGAGCTTGCACACTTTGTTAGCACCTTTAGGATCGACAAAAACTTCTGGTTGCAACATATACAAATCTTCTTTAATATCCATTAAGGAATGCAATTTTGACATCCATTTGACAGATTTCATAAAATGCAGCAATCGCTAACATGATTCGGACGGACTTAAGCATCGCTACGTGTGAGAAAGTCTCATCGTAGTCAACCCCTTGAACTTGTTGAAAACCTTTTCGCAACAAGTCGATCTTTGTACATAGTAACATTACCATCAACGTCAGTCTTCTTCTTGAAGATCCATTTATTCTCAATGGCTTGCCGATCATCGGGTAAGTCCACCAAAGTCCACACTTTGTTCTCACACATGGATCCTATCTCAGATTTCATGGCCTCAAGCCATTTATTGGAATCTGGGTTCATCATAGCTTATTCATAATTCACAGGTTCTCCATGGTCTAGTAACATGACTTCCAGGACAGGATTACCGTACCACTCTGGTGCGGAACGTGTAGTGTTCGACCTACGAGGTCCAGTAGTAACTTGATCTGAAGTTTCATGATCATCATCATTAGCTTCTTCTCTAGTTGGTGTAGGCATCACGGGAACAGATTTCTCTGATGTGCTACTTTCCAATTCGAGAGAAGGTACAATTACCTCAGCAAGTTCTACTTTCCTCCCACTTACTTCTTTCGAGAGAAACTCCTTCTCTAGAAAAGATCCATTCTTAGCAACAAAGATCTTGCCTTCGGATATGTGGTCGAAGGTGTACCCAATTGTTTCCTTAGGGTATCCTATGAAGACGCACTTCTCCGATTTGGGTTCGAGCTTATCAGGCTAAAGCCTCACTACTAAGGAAATGCTTATACACAGGAGCTCACCAGTAGTGCTTTGAAAAAGGAAGCGCTGCTGCTAAATAGCAGTAGCGCTTGGGCGGAACGAGCGCTGCTACTATGCGCATAGTAGTAGCGTTGTAGCTAGAAAACACGCTACTACTACAATTGCCAGACCGTTGCAGGTAGGCTAGGGATACTAGTAGCGCTCATATGTTAAAAGCGCTACTGCTATTGAACTTAGCAATAGCGCTTTCCTCTAACCAGCGCTACTGCTAAATTCACTCCCCTCCTAATAAGACCAAAGTTCCCACCTCGATCCGCGAACAGAATGTTTACCACCTTAATTATCACTACTAGGGAAAACCTTATACACAGAACTTTAGCAGTAGCGCTAGGTAAAATTGGGCGCTACTTCTACTTAGTAGTAGCGCTGGGCAAAGGAAGGCGCTACTGCTATGAACATAGCAGTAGCGCGGCAAGCAAAAAGAGCGCTACTACTAAAATTACCCACCGTTGCCGCCAGGCTAAGTTTAGTAGTAGCGCTTTCCTATGAAACGCGCTACTGCTAGCTAGTTTAGCAGTAGCGTTTGCTCCAAGACCGCGCTACTGCTAATCCAGCCTTATCCCCCCGTGCGCGCTCGTTTCCTCACTCTCCTGTCTCAATGTTGCGGGCGTCGTCCTCCTCCTGCCAGCCCCCATCGCCGCATTGCCGCCGCCGGCGTCGCCGCCATCCTCCTTCTCCTCTTCCTCCTCCCGCCTCCCTCGTCTAGCTGCCACTCCTCTCCCTCCTCCGCCCCACTCCTCCTCCCCTCGTCCCTCCCCCTGCTCCTCCCTCCTCTGCCCTGCTCCTCCTCCCCTCGTCCCTCCCCCTGCTCTTTCCTCCTCTAGCCGCCCCTCCATCAACATCACCTCCTCCCTCCATAGCCCCTCATCCCACCGCAGCCCCTACTCCCTCCCCCTCCTTCATCCATAGCCCCTCCTCCGTCCATAGGTTTAGTTGATAGTATAGATAGGTAGAATGTAGGTTTTTTCAATAGTATAGATAGGTAGAATTTTGTAGAATGTACATAGAATTTAAGTGGTTAATAGAACTAGTTTATTTATAGTAAGTGCTTAATAGAATTAGTTGAATTAGTAAGAAAATTAATTATTTATTTATAGTAAGTGCTTAGTTGAACTAGTTGAATTAGTAAGAAAATTAATTATTTTTATTTATAGTAAGTGCTTAGTTGAACTAGTTGAATTAATAGAACTAGTTAATTTTTAGTAAGAAAACTTAGGTATGTAAAATTTAATTATTTTTATGTCATTATCACTTTGTGATCAAAGAATGCTATATGAGATTTGATGATCTAAAATTTTACTCGGTGGAATATGCAGGCTTTGTAGAGTCGTGTCTCCTTGGAGTGATCGTCATCCGAGCTACCTCTACTTCCTCTACACCCGAGTCGGTGAGCTAAAAGTCCACCTCCTCCTTCTCCACTCCTCGGTGTGTTGAATAGAGTTGAACTAGGGTATTTAGTCGGTGCTCATGTGCGAATGCTTATGATAATTGATCCAGATGGAATTGCAAGTTTAAGCATCATTGTATGTGTATGAACATCTTTGTATCGCAGGGAAAATCCGAGTGGCCTATGTTTTGCCGGAGTGTTGATTCATTTCCATTCCGGAAAATTTTAGGCGCTCGATATGTCCTATTTTAGCAAATGTCATGCCGGATTTTTTCGTGAATTTAAGCATGACTTGTGCTAGAATATGTAGGAAATATCTAGTGCCCCGGATTTGCTAGAAAGAGAATTAAACGACATTTTGAGTTGACTTTGAGTTTTCTGGTAGTTGCCTTTGATTGATTTTCAATTAATGTTTCAACTATGAACATAGGAAATGTCCGACGACGAAAAGGATTTCGGTATGTGCGAATACTGCGAAGACGAGCGCGGCCTGTGCGACAGACATTTCCTAGTTGATGATAGGCGCTTCAGCATCAAGCTGGTTGAGACCTTCGAAGTGGATATAGTAAGTCACAACGACAAGTATTTTTTCGTAATTAAGCATGACTTCTGCTTCTTTTGCTTCAACTTATAATTTTATTTTTTACTATTCTACTAGCGTATCCCCTGCCATGCAAGAATTTTTGTCTTGGATAAGATTGGTTTCAGTCCTATGAAAACTATGGAGGTAAAGAGAGTTCACTTGAGAACCGAGCATGGTTATACTTTCGACGCAAAATTATACAATGCAGACACCTACACCTATTTTGAATGCAAAGATTGGAGAGCACTATGCAAGGCTTATGCATTTGAGCCTGATATGCTTATCACCTTTAATATTCGTCCGGAAGATGATATTGAAGGTAATATCAACATCTAGGTCGATGTGCAGATGCCTCCAATTCTACCATTATGTGAGTTTCTCAACCATATTTATGTCTTCGATATTGTTTATTCAAAAATAGTCGAGAAGTAATTTCTATTGACAGCTTATTTCCATTCAAGCAAACATGTCCGACGCTTGGTAGACATGACCTACCACTGTGCTGGGGCTGAACTAAACTGTGAGGAGATAAGTCATTATGTTTCATGGCTTGAGGATCTTGATGCTGTCAAGAGAAATTATTTTCCTAGACTTGAAAATCTGAGTACTCAAAACGTGCGACCAATAGTGTTCGTATTGAACTACGGTCATATCTATTTAGGAAAGATGGTAAGATTTTTACTATTTGTCCTCAATGCATCTTTTGCATACATTATTTTTTAAGCTAAACTTCATTGCTAAGTATGTTACTACGATGTTCTTCAACAGGGACTCCCGATGATAGTTGTGCCTCATTGGATCGAGTCTAAAGGTTGCATGGCAATGGTTAGCTTACGACCAAGACATCCTACATCGCACATGAGTGCATTCAGGATTTCTAAAACCGAGCAAGTCTTAATAGTGAAAGACTGGAGCAGAATTGTGAAGGATCGCAGAGAAGTACTAGGGGGCAGCAATCAGAAGCACAACCCACAATTAGGAGTCAGGTTCATCTTCGTGCTCCAATATGATGAATCAGGACTGCTACACATGTTCTATGCTATTTTACCTGAGAGAGAGCAGCAGTAGTGATTAGCTAGGTAGAATGAGTTTGAAGATGATGATGTGCTACACTATGACTATGATGATTAAATAGGTAGTGTTGGTGGTAATGACTGATGATTATTATTAGCTAGTGTTGGTGGTGATTAGATAGCTACACTATGACTATGATGATTAAATAGTGGTAATGACTATGATGATTATTTGCTAGTGTTGTTGGTGATGATATGATGCATGAGTTTTTATATTAATATGATGATGATGATGAGTTATTACATCATTGGGTGAAAGAACCACAGATTAGTTTCAAGTGGATGGATCATAAGTGATCAAGTCATGGATTATCGTGATAATCCATGACTTGATTGAAGGAAATATGCCCTAGAGGCAATACTAAAGTTTTTATTTATATTTCCTTATATCATGATAAATGTTTATTATTCATGCTAGAATTGTATTAACCGGAAACTTAGTACATGTGTGAATACATAGACAAAACAGAGTGTCCCTAGTATGCCTCTACTTGACTAGCTCGTTAATCAAAGATGGTTAAGTTTCCTAACCATAGACATGTGCTGTCATTTGATGAACGGGATCACATCATTAGAGAATGATGTGATGGACAAGACCCATCTGTTAGCTTAGCATAATGATCGTTTAGTTTTATTGCTATTGCTTTCTTCATGACTTATACATATTCCTCTGACTATGAGATTATGCAACTCCCGAATACCGGAGGAACACCTTGTGTGCTATCAAACGTCACAACGTTACTGGGTGATTATAAAAATGCTCTAGAGGTGTCTTCGAAGGTGTTTGTTGAGTTGGCATAGATCAAGATTAGGAATTGTCACTCCGTGTATCGAAGAGGTATCTCTGGGCCCTCTCAGTAATGCACATCACTATAAGCGTTGCAAGCAATGTGACTACTGAGTTAGTTGCGGGATGATGCATTACGGAATGAGTAAAGAGACTTGCCGGTTACAAGATTGAACTAGGTATGATGATACTGACGATCGAATCTCGGGCAAGTAACATACCGATGACAAAGGGAATGACGTATGTTGTTATGCGGTTTGACTGATAAAGATCTTCGTAGAATATGTAGGAACCAATATGAGCATCCAGGTTCCGCTTTTGGTTATGGACCGCAGATGTGTCTCGGTCATGTCTACATAGTTCTCGAACCCGTAGGGTCCGCACGCTTAACGTTCGATGACGATTTGTATTATGAGTTATGTGTTTTGGTGACCGGAGATTGTTCGGAGTCCCGGATGAGTTCACGGACATGACGTGGAGTCTCGAAGTGGTCGAGAGGTAAATAATGATATAGTGGACAAACGTATTCGGACACCGGAATGGTTTCGGGAAGGTTCAGATATTTTTCAGAGTACTGAGAGGTTACCGGAACCCCCGGGGGGAATATTGGGCCTACATGGGCCATAGGGGAGAGGGGAGGTAGCCCACAAGGTGTGACCGCGCCCCCTCCCTATAGGGAGTTCGAATTGGACTAGGGAGGGGGGCGCGCCCCCCTTTCCTTCTTCTCTTCCTCTCCCTTCCCTCTCCCCCCTCTCCGGAAAAGGAAAGGGAGTCCAACTAGGATTGGGAGTCCTAGTTGGACTCCCCCCCTTTGGTGCACCCCCTAGGCCGGCTGCCTCCTCCCCTCCTCCTTTATATATGGGGGCAGGGGGGCACCCCAAAGCACAACAATTGTTTCTTAGCCGTGTGCGCGGTGCAACCATCGATAGTTTACCACCTCGGTCATATTGTCGTAGTGTTTAGGCGAAGCCCTGCGCGTATCACATCACCAACACCGTCACCACGCCGTCATGCTGACGGAACTCTCCCTCGACCCTCTACTAGATCAAGAGCTCGAGGGATGTCATCGTGCTGAACGTGTGCTGAACACGGAGGTGCCGTACGGTCGGTACATGGATCGGTTGGATCGTGAAGACGTTCGACTACATCAACCGCGTTACTAAACGCATCCGCTTTCGGTCTACGAGGGTACGTGGACACACTCTCCCATCTCGTTTCTATTCATCTCCTAGATAGATCTTGCATGATAGTAGGATTTTTTTGAATTACTACGTTCCCCAACAGTGGCATCCGAGCCAGGTCTATGCGTAGATGATATGCACGAGTAGAACACAAAGAGTTGTGGGTGATAATAGTCATACTGCTTATCACCAACGTCTTACTTTGATTCGGCGGTATTGTTGGATGAAGCGGCCCAGACCGACATTACATGACCGCGTTCATGAGACTGGTTCTACCGACGTGCTTTGCACACAGGTGGCTGGCGGGTGTCTGTTTCTCCAACTTTAGTTGAATCGAGTTTGACTACGGCCGGTCCTTGTTGAAGGTTAAAACAACACACTTGACGAAAAATCGTTGTGGTTTTGATGCGTAGGTAAGAACGGTTGTTTCTAGAAGCCTGTAGCAGCCACGTAAAACTTGCAACAACAAAGTAGAGGGCGTCTAACTTGTTTTTGCAGGGCTTGTTGTGATGTGATATGGTCAAGACGTGATGAGATATAAATTGTTGTATGAGATGAACATGTTTTGTAAAACTTATCGACAATTGGCAGGAGCCTTATGGTTGTCGCTTTATTGTATGAAATGCAATCACCATGTAATTGCTTTACTTTAACACTAAGCGATAGCGATAGTCATAGAAGTAATAGTTGGCGAGACGACAACGATGCTACGATCCAGATCAAGGTGTCCAGCTGGTGACGATGGAGATCATGACGGTGCTTTGGAGATGGAGATCAAAGGCACAAGATGATTATGGCCATATCATGTCACATATTTTGATTGCATGTGATGTTTATGTTTTATGCATCTTATTTTGCTTAGTACAGCGGTAGCATTATAAGATGATCCCTCACTAAATTTCAAAGTATAAGTGTTCTCCCTGAGTATGCACCGTTGCTACAGTTCGTCGTGCCGAGACACCACATGATGATCGGGTGTGATAAGCTCTACGTTCACATACAACGGGTGCAAGCCAGTTTTACACGTGCAGAATACTCGGGTTAAACTTGACGAGCCTAGCATATGCATATATGGCCTTGAAACACTGAGATCGAAAGATCGAACGTGAATCATATGGTAGATATGATCAACATAGAGATGTTCACCATTGAAAATTACTCCATCTCACGTGATGATCGGACATGGTTTAGTTGATATGGATTACGTGATCATTTAGATGACTAGAGGGATATCTATCTAAGTGGGAGTTCTTAAGTAATATGATTAATTGAACTTTAATTTATCATGAACTTAGTACCTGATAGTTTTTTTTGCATATCTATGTTGTTGTAGATCAATGGCCCGTGCTACCGTTCCCTTGAATTTTGATGCGTTCCTAGAGAAAGCTAAGTTGAAAGATGATAGTAGCAACTACATGGACTGGGTTCGTAACTTGAGGATTATCCTCATTGCTGCACAGAAGAATTACGTCCTGGAAGCACTGCTAGGTGCAAGACCCGCTACAGGAGCAACTCCGGACGTTATGAACGTCTGGCAGAGCAAAGCTGATGACTACTCGATAGTTCAGTGTGCCATGCTTTACGACATAGAATCGGGACTTCAAAGACGTTTTGAACATCATGGAGCATATGAGATGTTCTAGGAGTTGAAGTTAATATTTTGATCAAATGCCCAAATTGAGAGATATGAAGTCTCCAATAAGTTCTATAGCTGCAAAATGGAGGAGAATAGTTCTGTCAGTGAAGATATACTCAGAATGTCTGGGTACCACAACCACTTGACTCAACTGGGAGTTAATCTTCCTGATGATAGTGTCATTGACAGAGTTCTTCAATCACTGCCACCAAGCTATAAAAGCTTCGTGATGAACTATAATATGCAAGGGATGGATAAGACAATTACCGAGCTCTTCGCAATGCTAAAGGCCGCGGAGGTAGAAATCAAGGAGCATCAAGTGTTGATGGTTAACAAGACCACTAGTTTCAAGAAAAAGGGCAAAGGGAAGAAGGGGAACTTCAAGAAGAACGGCAAACAAGTTGCTGCTCAAGTGAAGAAGCCTAAGTCTATACCTAAGCCTGAAACTGAGTGCTTCTACTACAAAGTGACTGGTCACTGGAAGCGGAACTGCCCAAGTATTTGGCAGATAAGAAGGATGGCAAAGTGAAAGGTATATTTGATATACATGTTATTGATGTGTACCTTACTAATGCTTGTAGTAGCGCCTGGGTATTTGATACTGGTTCTGTTGCTCATATTTGCAACTCGAAACAGGGGCTACGGATTAAACGAAGATTGGCTAAGGACGAGGTGACAATGCGCACGGGAAATGGTTCCAAAGTAGATGTGATCGCCGTTGGCACGCTACCTCTACATCTACCTTTGGGATTAGTTTTAGACCTGAATAATTGTTATTTGGTGCCAGCGTCAAGCATGAACATTATATCTGGATCTTGTTTGATGCGAGACGGTTATTCATTTAAATCAGAGAATAATGGTTGTTCTATTTATATGAGTAATATCTTTTATGGTCATGCACCCATGATGAATGGTCTATTTTTATTGAATCTCGATTCTAGTGATACACATATTCATAATATTGAAGCCAAAATATGCAAAGTGAATAATGATAGTGCAACTTATTTGTGGCACTGCCGTTTGGGTCATATTGGTGTAAAACGCATGAAGAAACTCCATGCTGATGGGCTTTTGGAATCACTTGATGCTTGCGAACCATGCCTCATGGGCAAGATGACTAAGACTCCGTTCTCCGGAACAATGGAGCGAGCAACTGACTTTGTTGGAAATAATACATACTGATGTATGCGGTCTGATGAGTGTTGAGGCTCGAGGTGGGTATCATTATTTTCTGACCTTCACAGATGATTTGAGCATATATGGGTATATCTACTTAATGAAACATAAGTCTGAAAAATTTGAAAAGTTCAAAGAATTTCAGAGTGAAGTGGAAAATCATTGTAACAAGAAAATGAAATTTCTATGATCTGATCGTGGAGGTGAATATTTGAGTTATGGGTTTGGTCTTCATTTGAAACAATGTGGAATAGTTTCGCAATCACGCCACCTGGAACACCACAGCGTAATGGTGTGTCCGAACGTCGTAACCGTACTTTATTAGATATGGTACGATCTATGATGTCTCTTAGCGATTTACCACTATCATTTTGGGGTTATGCTTTAGAGATGGCTGCATTCACGTTAAATAGGGCACCATCTAAATCTGTTGAGATGACACCATATGAACTGTGGTTTGGCAAGAAACCTAAGCTGTCGTTTCTTAAAGTTTGGGGCTGCGATGCTTATGTGAAAAAGCTTCAACCTGATAAGCTCGAACCCAAATCGGAGAAATGTGTCTTCATAGGATACCCAAAGGAGACTGTTGGGTACACCTTCTATCACAGATCTGAAGGCAAGATATTCGTTGCTAAGAATGGATCCTTTCTAGAGAAGGAGTTTCTCTCGAAAGAAGTGAGTGGGAGGAAAGTAGAACTTGATGAGGTAATTGTACCTTCTCCCGAATTGGAAAGTAGTTCATCATAGAAATCAGTTCCAGTGATTCCTACACCAATCAGTGAGGAAGCTAATGATGATGATGATGAAACTTCAGATCAAGTTACTACCGAACCACGTAGGTCAACGAGAGCATGATCCGCACCAGAGTGGTACGGTAATCCTGTTCTGGAGGTCATGTTACTTGACCATGATGAACCTACGAACTATGAGGAAGCGATGATGAGCCCAGATTCCGCGAAATGGCTTGAGGCCATGAAATCTGTGATTGGATCCATGTATGAGAACAAAGTGTGGACTTTGGTTGACTTGCCCGATGATCGGCAAGCCATAGAGAATAAATGAATCTTCAAGAAGAAGACTGAGGCTGACGGTAATGCTACTGTCTACAAAGCTCGACTTCTTGCGAAAGGTTTTTGACAAGTTCAAGGAGTTGACTACGATGAGACCTTCTCACCAGTAGCGATGCTTAAGTCTGTCCGAATCATGTTAGCAATTGCCGCATTTTATGATTATGAAATTTGGCAAATGGATATCAAAACTGCATTCCTTAATGGATATCTTATAGAAGAGTTGTATATGATGCAACCAGAAGGTTTTGTCGATCCTAAAGGTGCTAACAAAGTGTGCAAGCTCCAGCGATCCATTTATAGACTGGTGCAAGCCTCTCGGAGTTGGAATATACGCTTTGATAGTATGATCAAAGCATATGGTTTTATACAGAATTTTGGAGAAGCCTGTATTTACAAGAAAGTGAGTGGGAGCTCTGTAGCATTTCTAATATTATATGTGAATGACATATTATTGATTGGAAATAATACAAAATTTCTGGATAGCATAAAAGGATACTTGAATAAGAATTTTTCAATGAAAGACCTCGGTGAAGCTGCTTATATATTGGGCATCAAGATCTATAGAGATAGATCAAGACGCTTAATTGGACTTTCACAAAGCACATACCTTGATAAAGTTTTGAAGAAGTTCAAAATGGATCAGTCAAAGAAATGGTTCTTGCCTGTGTTACAAGGTGTGAAGTTGAGTCAGACTCAATGCCTGACCACTGCAGAAGACAGAGATAAAATGAAAGTCATTCCCTATGCCTCAGCCATAGGTTCTATCATGTATGCAATGCTGTGTACCACAGTTGATGTGTGCCTTGCTATAAGTTTAGCAGGGAGGTACCAAAGTAATCCAGGGGTGGATCACTGGACAGCGGTCAAGAACATCCTGAAATACCTAAAAAGGACTAAGGATATGTTTCTCGTTTATGGAGGTGACAAAGAGCTCGTCATAAATGGTTACGATGATGCAAGCTTTGACACTGATCTGGATGACTCTAAGTCACAAACTGGATACGTATTTACATTAATGGTGGAGCTGTCAGTTGGTGCAGTTCCAAGCAGAGCGTCGTGGCGGGATCTACGTGTGAAGCGGAGTACATAGCTGCTTCAGAAGCAGCAAATGAAGGAGTTCATATCCGAGCTAGGTGTAATACCTAGTGCATCGGGTCCAATGAAAATCTTTTGTGACAATACTGGAGCAATTGCCTTGGCGAAGGAATCCAGATTTCACAAGAGAACCAAACACATCAAGAGACGCTTCAATTCCATCCGCGATCAAGTCAAGGAGGGAGACATAGATATTTGCAAAATACATACGGATCTGAATGTTGCAGACCCGTTGACTAAACCTCTTCCACGAGCAAAACATGATCAGCACCAAGACTCCATGGCTGTTAGAATCATTACTATGTAATCTAGATTATTGACTCTAGTGTATGTGGGAGACTGAAGGAAATATGCCCTAGAGTCAATAATAAAGTTTTTATTTATATTTCCTTATATCATGATAAATGTTTATTATTCATGCTAGAATAGTATTAACCGAAAACTTAGTACATGTGTGAATACATAGACAAAACAGAGTGTCCCTAGTATGCCTTTACTTGACTAGCTCGTTAATCAAAGATGGTTAAGTTTCCTAACCATGGACATGTGTTTTCATTTGATGAACGGGATCACATCATTAGAGGATGATGTGATGGACAAGACCCATCCGTTAGCTTTAGCATAATGATCATTTAGTTTTATTGCTATTGCTTTCTTCCCGACTTATACATATTCCTCTGACTATGAGATTATGCAACTCCCGAATACCGGAGGAACACCTTGTGTGCTATCAAATGTCACAACGTAATTGCGTGATTATAAAGATGATCTACAGGTGTCTCCGAAGGTGTTTGTTGAGTTGGCATAGATCAAGATTAGGATTTGTCACTCCGTGTATCGGAGAGGTATCTCTGGGCCCTCTCGGTAATGCACATCACTATAAGCCTTGCAAGCAATGTGACTAATGAGTTAGTTGCGGGATGATGCATTACGAAACGAGTAAGGAGACTTGCCGGTAACGAGATTGAACTAGGTATGATGATACCGACAATCGAATCTCGGGCAAGTAACATATCGATGACAAAGGGAATGACGTATGTTGTTATAAGGTTTGATCGATAAAGATCTTCGTAGAATATGTAGGAACCAATATGAGCATCCAGGTTCCGCTATTGGTTATTGACCAGAGATGTGTCTCGGTCATGTCTACATAGTTCTCGAACCCGTAGGGTCCGCACGCTTAACGTTCGATGACGATTTGTATTATGAGTTATGTGTTTTGGTGACCGAAGATAGTTCGGAGTCCCGGATGAGATCACGGACATGAAGAGGAGTCTCGAAATGGTCGAGAGGTAAAGATTGATATATTGGACGAAAGTATTCGGACACTAGAATGGTTTCGGGAAGGTTCGGGTATTTTTCGGAGTACCGGGAGGTTACCAGAACCCCCCGGGGGAATATTGGGCCTACATGGGCCATAGGGGAGAGGGGAGGCAGCCCACAAGAGGTGGCCACGCCCCCTCCCTATAGGGAGTCCGAATTGGACTAGGGAGGTGGGCGCGCCCCCCTTTCCTTATCTTCTTCCTCTCCCTTCCCTCTTTCCCCCTCTCTGGAAAAGGAAAGGGAGTCCAACTAGGATTGGGAGTCCTAGTTGGACTCCCCCTTTGGCGCGCCCCCTAGGCCGGCGGCCTCCTCCCCTCCTCCTTTATATACTGGGGCAGGGGGGCACCCCAAAGCACAACAGTTGTTTCTTAGCCGTGTGCGGTGCCCCCCTCCACGGTTTACCACCACGGTCATATTGTCGTAGTGCTTAGGCGAAGCCCTGCGCGGATCACATCACCAACACCGTCACGACGCCGTCGTGCTGACGGAACTCTCCGACCCTCTACTGGATCAAGAGCTCGAGGGACGTCATCGTGCTGAATGTGTGCTGAACACGGAGGTGCCGTACGTTCGGTACTTGGATCGGTTGGATCGTGAAGATGTTTGACTACATCAACCGTGTTACTAAACGCTTCTGCTTTCGGTCTACGAGGGTACGTGGACACACTCTCCCATCTCGGTGCAATGCATCTCCTAGATAGATCTTGCGTGATCGTAGGAAATTTTTTGAAGTACTATGTTCCCCAACATTGATCACTTAGGATCCATCCACTTTAAACCAATCTGCGGTTCTTTCACCTAGTGATTTAATAACTCATTATAATTTAAAAACAATCTCTAAATTGCTACTGTATGAAAACTTGTATAAAGGTGTATGAATACGACATAAAATGAAAAAGAAATAGAATACGGAATAATAGTAGTAGCGCGGGCAGTGAGAGACGCTACTAGTAATTACCAGTAGCGCCTGTTGCGGTACGCGCTACTACTAAGTTGATATAGCAGTAGCGCGTGTTAACACATGCTACTGCTAACTTTTAGCTGTAGCGCCGTAGCAGTAGCGCGGTTACCCGCGCTACTGATAGGCCAAAAACCCGCGCTACTCATAGGCCAAAAACCCGCGCTACTGCTAGGCTTTTCCCTAGTAGTGTATGGTGCTTCTCAAACCATCACAACCACTTGGTCTTCATTGAACTCTATGTGTAGGATCTGTGGCCGCAATAGGAATCTTCGCCGGTTCTTAAACCTGGGAAGATTCCTATTGACAATTTAGATTCTGCACAAAAAGGTCATTGATAACCAATGTATTTTTGATTTTTTTACATGCTTAGCCTTAGCAGTAGCGCGATTTGCAGAAGGCGCTACTGCTACAAGCATAGAAGTAGCACTTCTCGAGTTAAAAGTGCTGCTGCTATGGAGTTTAGCAGTAGCGCTTTATCCTAACGCACGCTAATGCTAAGCTGTAGGATCGAAAGTATGTCTAGAGGGGGATGATTAGACTACTTGACCAAATAAAAATCTAGCCTTTTCCCAATTTTAAGTCTTGGCAGATTTTAGGAACTTAGCACAAGTCAAGCAATCAACCTGCACATCCAATTCTAAGAGTATAGCAACGGAATGTAAAACATTGCACATGAAGGTAAATGGAGGAGTTTGGAGGGAGCAAACGCAATGTAGACGCGGAGATTTTTTTCCGTGGTTCCGATAGGTGGTCCTATCGTACATCCACGTTGATGGAGACTTCAACCCACGAAGGGTAACGGTTGCGCGAGTCCATGGAGGGCTCCACCCACGAAGGGTCCACGAAGAAGCAACCTTGTCTATCCCACCATGGCCATCGCCCACGAAGGACTTGCCTCACTAGGGTAGATCTTCACGAAGTAGGCGATCTCCTTGCCCGTACAAACTCCTTGGTTCAACTCCACAATCTTGACGGAGGCTTCCAAGTGACACCTAACCAATCTAGGAGACACCACTCTCCAAAAGGTAATAGATGGTGTGTTGATGATGAACTCCATGCTCTTGTGCTTCAAAGGATGGTCTCCCCGACACTACACTCTCTTTCATAGATTTGGATTTGGTGGAAAGATGATTTGAGTGGAAAGCAACTTGGGGAAGGCTAGAGATCAAGATTCTTGTGGTTGGAATGGAATATCTTGGTCTCAACACATGAGTAGGTGGTTCTCTCTCAGAAAATGTATGCTGGAAGTATAGGCATGTTCTGATGGCTCTCCTCACGAATGAAGAGTGGGTGGAGGGGTATATATAGCCTCCACACAAAATCTAACCGTTACACACAATTCACCAAACTCGGTGGGACCGAATCAGAAAACTCGGTTAGACCGATTCAGTTCAAAATGTGAATGTTAGGCTTTTCGGTGGGACCAACATGTCAACTCGGTGGGACCGATTTCATTAGGGTTAGGGCATAACGTAATCTCGGTGAGACCGATTACACAAACTCGGTGAGACCGACTTTGGTAATAAGCTAACCAGAGAGTTGGTCAGGAAAACTCGGTGGGACCGATTCGCTCATTTCGATGAGACCGAAATGTTACGAAGGGGAAACAGAGAGTTTGCATTGCGAACTCGATGGGACCGATCGCTCATCTCGGTTAGACCGAAACGTTACGAAGGGAAACAGAGAGTTTGCAATCCCATCTCGATGAGACCGAGATCCCTATCAGTGAGACCGAAATGACTAGGGTTTCTGGTAGTGGCTATGTCAAGTGAACTCGGTGGCGCCGGATAGATCAAATCGGTGGGGCCGAGTTTGACTTTTGGTAAGGGACATATGTGGATATGATAAAGTGGTTGAGGGTTTTTGGAGCATATCACTAAGCATTTTGAGCAAGTAAGTCATTAAGCAACACCTCATCCCCTTTTAATAGTATTGGCTTTTCCTATGGACTCAATGTGATCTTGGATCACTAAAATGATAATGTAGAGTCTTGAGCTTGAGCCAATCCTTTGACCTTAGCATCTTGAAGGGGTCCACATTCCTAATCCATGCCATGCCAATCATTGAACTTTCTGAAATGATCATCTTGAAAGAGCATTAGTACAATGAGCTATATGTTGTTAGTCATTACCAAAACCACCCAGGGATAGTTGCAGTTTCAATAGACTCTTAGCAAAGAAAAGTTGCAGTTTTAGTTTCTTCAAGTTAAGGTGGAGTTTTAGCACAAGTTTAAACATTCACAATACATATCAAGCAAGCATGACAAGAGTGTATGAGCAGCGGAAAGTAAAGCATGCAATTTGCGAGAATGTAAAGGGATGGGATTGGAGTGTGCAAACGCAATTGGAGACACGGAGATTTTTTCCCGTGGTTCCGATAGGTGGTGCTATCGTACATCCACGTTGATGGAGACTTCAACCCACGAAGGGTAACGGTTGCGCGAGTCCACGAAGGGCTCCACCCACGAAGGGTCCACAAAGAAGCAACCTTGTCTATCCCACCATGGCCATCGCCCACGAAGGACTTGCCTCACTAGGGTAGATCTTCACGAAGTAGGCGATCTCCTTGCCCATACAAACTCCTTGGTTCAACTCCACAATCTTGACGGAGGCTTCCAAGTGACACCTAACCAATCTAGGAGACACCACTCTCCAAAAGGTAATAGATGGTGTGTTGATGATGAACTCCATGCTCTTGTGCTTCAAATGATGGTCTCCCCAACACTCAACTCTCTCTCACAGATTTGGATTTGGTGGAAAGATGATTTGAGTGGAAAGCAACTTGGGGAAGGCTAGAGATCAAGATTCTTGTGGTTGGAATGGAATATCTTGGTCTCAACACATGAGTAGGTGGTTCTCTCTCAGAAAATGTATGCTAGAAGTGTAGTCATGTTCTGATAGCTCTCCTCACGAATGAAGAGTGGGTGGAGGGGTATATATAGCCTCCACACAAAATCTAACCGTTACACACAATTCACCAAATTCGGTGGGACCGAATCAGAAAACTCGGTCGGACCGATTTCGTTCATAATGTGACCGTTAGGCATTTTGGTGGGACCGATATGATCAACTCGGTAGGACCGATGTGCTAGGGTTAGGGTAAAACCTCATCTCGGTTTGACAGATTACACAAACTCGGTGGATCCGATTTTGGTAATAAGCTAACCAGAGAGTTGTCAACCAAACTCGGTGAGACCGATTACAAATCTCGGTAGGACCGAAATTATTGCAACAGGAACCATAGAGTTTGCAAGCCCATCTCGGTGAGACCGGGATCCCATCGGTGAGACCGAATTGATTAGGGTTTCTGGCAGTGGCTATGTCAAGAGAACTCGGTGGCGCCGGATAGATCAAATCGGTGGGGCCGAGTTTGACTTTTGGTTTGGGACATATGTGGATATGAGAAAGTGGTTGATGGTTTTTGGAGCATATCACTAAGCATTTTGAGCAAGTAAGTCATTAAGCAACACCTCATCCACTTTTAATAATATTGGATTTTCCTTGGACTCAATGTGATCTTGGATCACTAAAATGATAATGTAGAGTCTTGAGCTTGTGCCAATCCTTTGTCCTTAGCATCTTGAAGGGGTTCCACATCCTCTTGTCCACGCCACTCCATTTGTTGAACTCATCTGAAATATACTGGATAAAAGCATTAGTCCAACAAGAGATATGTTGACATTAATTACCAAAACCACCCAGGGAGCACTTGTGCTTTCAATCTCCCCCTTTTTGGTAATTGATGACAACATACATCAAAGCTTTAGATAAAGATATAGAGAGTAGCAAGTAAAGCTTTGGAAGGACATGTAACATGCATAAGCTCCCCCTACCTGTATGCAATCATGTGATTATAGAATGTAAGAGCATGTGAATGCATAATCATGAGAGACCTAACAATGAGTTACATGTATCTTGGCTATATGCATCAGAGCAAATGATGTGATTATAGGAAATGTACCTTCATGTTCATGAGTCCTTCTTGCAAACAATATGTACATCAGCAAGAGCACATCATGCACATGAGTGTGATGCATATACTTACCTTGTGGTCTTCATCTGGCTTTGGAAGAGATGAACCTGAGCAAACAAGGTTAGATAACACAGATACATCTACTAGACAGAGCAAACAAAAGAGCCACAAGAGTACCAAGACTGGGATGACATGTAGAGAGCAAGTACTAGGTACTCCCATTTGTTATATACATGTCCCCAAGGGTCAAAGATATGCAATGAATTCAAGATTTCCTTCCCTTAGATGTCTTTCTCCCCCCTGAATCTTATATTAGATAATGGGAGAATATAGGGAACAGAAAATCGGAGTAGAACAGAGCATAAAACATAATACAGACTAACATGTCTTTCCCCCTTTAAAGACATGTGACTTCTCTCCTCTTGAACACCAAGCGTCTGGGGTCTCTCCGTTAGATGTGATTAAGCATTCTCCCTTTGAAGTACTCTCCCCCTTGAGAAGTGATTAAGCTTTGATGTGATCTCTCTCTCCCCCTTTGACATCAATTTTCAAGAAGGGATCTTCTGGATTATGAGTCAGAATAGGTTTGGTCCTTGAGTCACAGAGCAAAGCAGCATATAGAATGTGATGCTGGTAGAGGACAAGAATCATTGAGTGGAGCTGGAACAAAAATGCAGGATGCAAGTGGCAAATTGTCTTCTTTGCAGTGAAATCGGTAACGTCGAGTTATATACTTCGGTGGCACCGAATTGGTTCGGTTTGACCGAAAACAACAGCCCAGTGTGACCGAGTTCTACACAGAGAGAACACTTGTCACCTCAGCTCACTAGGCAAATAAGATCTCACAAAGATTTGCAAGGAATTAACTAAAGGATTTGCAATGAATTGGGTGCAGAGAATGCAGAACAAAAAATAAAAGAAAAGAAATCTAGATGAAGTTTTTATTATTTAAGATGGGAAACAAATATGCAAGAAACAAATGCAAGAACAAGGAGAAACACTAGAGAACTTCACCTAGAATTGGTTGGCGACAAAGTCACCTATGTTAGAGTATATTGACTTAGGAGTCAAGTGAAGACACTTGATCATAGGTCATACTCATCGTTTAAGCTCAAAGTGGGGTTACCATTTGTCATTTAAGCATCTTGATGTATTCTCATCTTATTGAGCTGCTTTGACCCATGACTTGGGGTAAAGCTTCTCTAAGATGGAATAACATACCTTGGTTGGTGGTGTTGATCTTGATCATGTAGTTGAACTTGTGTGGGATGCTCAAGGTTGATGTAGCTCATCAAGAATTGGGAGCACCACTTGTAGTTGGAGTTGATCTACCTACATGGGTTAGTTTTGCAAGGAAGAGCACTTGTATATCCAAAATGACAATCATGAATTTGATACCAAATGAAATGTCAAGGATTAGTCAAAGGCTCATGCCTTGCATGTATCCGAATGGAGTTTCTACTCCAAGTTTGAAGCATTAGTGATGTTCAATTCACCTCTCAAATGGCAAAATACTTTCTCATCAAGCAGTTTGGTGAAGATATCCTCCAATTGCTTATCGGTATGAACATGTTTAAGATCAATGTCCCCTTTAGCAACATGATCTCGAATGAAATGATGATGAACTTCAATATGCTTAGTTCGAGAATGTTGCACGGTATTGTGAGCAATCTTAATAGCACTTTCATTGTCACAAAGCAATGGAACATGTTTCACATAGATCCCATAATCTTTAAGAGTTTGGGTCATCCAAAGTAACTGAGCACAACATGAACCGGCGACAATGTATTCCGCTTCGGCGGTGGATAAGGATACCGAGTTTTGTTTCTTGTAGGACCAAGACACTAGAGATCTACCAAGAAATTGACAAGTACCCGAAGTGGACTTTCTATCAACCTTGTCACCGGCATAGTCCGAATCGGAGTAGCCGACAAGATCAAAAGAGGACCTCTTAGGATACCAAATGCCAAAGTTTGGTGTATGGATTAAGTATCTCACTATCCTTTTCACAGCCTTAAGATGACATTCTTTGGGGGACGCTTGATATCGTGCACACATGCACACACTTAGAATAATATCGGGACGGGAGGCACATAGATATAACAATGAACCAATCATAGAGTGATAAACCTTTTGATCAACCGGTTCACCATCCTTAGTCAAATCAAGATGTCCACTAGTAGGCATGGGTGTATTCATACCTTTGCATTCTTGCATGTTGAACTTCTTGAATAAGTCCTTGGTGTACTTTGTTTGAGAGACAAAGGTACCCTCCTTAGTTTGCTTGATTTGCAAACCAAGAAAGAATTTGAGTTCACTCATCATAGACATCTCAAACTTCTCCGACATTAGCTTTCCAAACTTTTCACTAAAATGAGGGTTAGTCGAACCAAATATTATATCATCAACATAAATTTGGCACACAAATAATTCACCATTAACCCTTTTTGTAAAAAGAGTGGAATATATTTTTCCAATTTCAAAGCCCTTTTCAAGAAGGAACTTGGTCAAGCATTTATACCACGCTCTAGGAGCTTGTTTAAAACCATAAAGAGCTTTGTGAAGTTTGTAAACATGGTCGGGTTTCTTAGGATTGACAAAGCCGGGAGGTTGTTTAACGTAAACTTCCTCCTTAATTTCATCATTTAGAAAAGCACTTTTAATGTCCATCTGGTACAAGGTAATATCGTGGTGATTAGCATAGGCAAGTAAGATGCGGATGGACTCAAGTCTAGCAACTGGGGCATATATCTCACCATAGTCCATACCTTCGACTTGAGTGTAGCCTTGGGCGACGAGTCATGCTTTGTTGCGAATGACTTGTCCATCTTCATCTTGCTTGTTGCGAAACACCCATTTGGTACCGATGATGTTGTGGTTGTTGTCGGGCTTCTCAATCAATGTCCACACTTGGTTTCTCTCAAAGTTGTGTAGCTCTTCATGCATGGCATTTATCCAATCCAGATCTTCTAATGCTTCTTCAACCTTCATGGATTCAATGCTAGAGATGAATGAATAATGTTCACAAAAATTAGCCAAACGAGTTTTAGAGCGAGTGATTCTCCCGGTTTGGATGTCATTGTAGATTTGCTCGACGGGATGGTCTCGTGAAACTATTGCTCGAACTCGTGAGAGATTTTGCTTGGGTCGGGGTGGAACATCTTCTTCATCATCTTGTCCTTCTTCTTGGCCTTCTTTGTTATTGGCGTTGTCGTTATCTTGTCGTGGTGGAGAGGGATGTTGATGAGGTTCATCTTGGTGTACTTCCTCGTTTCATTCATATTGACGTGTCCCACTCGTGGATGCTTCCATGTCAATTCTTGGTTCACCTTGTCGTGAGGTAGAAGCTTCGGAGACAAAGGTTCACCTTGCATGACAAGCTGTCTCAACCGCTTTCGCCCAAAAGTGTTTTGGTGTCTTGTACTCATTAAGCATCGTTCTCGCCATCTCAATCAGAGTCCGGTTCTTCCTCTCAACAACTCCATTTTGTTGAGGCGTGTACGTAGCCGAGAACTCGTGTGAAATCCCTTCTTCGTGAAGAAAGGTATCCACATTTGCGTTCTTGAACTCCGTTCCGTTGTCGCTATGAACCTTCTTGATCTTCACTTCAAATTGCTTTTGGGCCTTCCTAGCGAAGTTTTTGAAGATCTTTTGGACCTGCGATTTGTCATCAAGAAAGAACACCCACGTAAATCTTGAAAAATCATCGACTATGACTAGACCAAATGAGTTTCCACCAAGACTCTTGTAGGCATTGGGACCAAAGAGATCCATATGAAGTAGCTTGAGCGGTCTTCTCGTGGTCATGATGTTCTTCATGGGGTGGCTTCCTCCAACCTGTTTTCCTGCTTGACAAGCACTACAAAGTCTATGCTTGTCAAATATAACATCTTTTACTCCAAGGATATGATCACCTTTAATAAGCTTATCAAGATTTCGCATGCCCACATGACCTAACCTTCTATGCCACAACCAGCCTTTAGAAGATTTAGCAATTAAACAAGTTCTAGGTTGAGCCTTTTTAGTGAAATCAACAATGTATAGATCACCTTTACGTATACTGGTAAAAACCATTTTATGATTGTCTCTTCGAAACACTTGGCAATCTACTTCAGTAAATAGGACATTGAAACCGAAATCAGCAAGTCTAGATACGGAAAGTAAATTATAGCCAAGAGATTCAACAAGCATGACATTTTGTATGGAGCTATCATGTGAGATGGCCACCTTAACAAGGCCAACGACCTTACCCTTTGAGTTATCACCAAAGGTGACATACTTTTGAGGGCCGTCGTTTTCAGCAAGCTCACGAAACATATCCTTGTCTCCGGTCATGTGATCAGTACATCCACTATCAAGAACCCATTCCTTTCCTCTAGCCATGTAGCCGCGAAGATTTGCCATAAGACCAAAGTGTCTCATAGACTCATCGAGATCAAAGTCACTGTCATCATCCTCATCATAGTATCCATGTTCAACATCGTCTTGTGATGGATCAATTCCTAGAGAGAGTGATTCATTAGATAAATGATCATCACAATACTCATCTTTTATGAAATCTAATAGCTTCGGAGATGATATTGCTAATGATTCCAACGTCTCCTTTAGCATGCATGAGGTCACGGAGCTCAAATAGGCAATCATCAAACTTAGGATCACTAGTACTCATTTTATTCAAGGAAATTGACTTATGAAGAATCTCATCTAGATTTTGCAAGGAATAGTTTGGAGGTCGTTCCTCAAGAAATCTCCATATGGTGTTAGCACAATCAAGAGCAGGCAAGCTAGCAATCAAGTTTCTAGGCAATCCTCTAGTGATAAGATCTATAGTTCTAAGATTGCATGTTAATAGACTCATCAAGGGTAGGATGCAAGGGGTCAACAAGGCGAGCACAAGGGGTAGTAATGTACTTGTTCAAGTGACATTAAAAATCTCAAACATCTCATTTTTCCACTCATGAAAGAACTCTCCATCAAGTATAGGCACTGTATGTCTAAGACTCCCCAATGTAGACTCATCCATCTTCCTCCAATGGTGTTTAAAACAAAGCAATGGAGACCAAAGATCTGATACCAATTGAAAGGATCGAGAAGAGGTGTCTAGAGATGGGTGAGTAGACTCTTAGCGAATGAAAGTTGCAATTTTTAGTTTCTTCAAGTTAAGGTGGAGTTTTAGCACAAGTTTAAACATTCACAATACATATCAAGCAAGCATGACAATAGTGTATGAGCAGCGGAAAGTAAAGCATGCAATTTGCGAGAATGTAAAGGGATGGGATTGGAGTGTGCAAACACAATTGGAGACACGGAGATTTTTTCCCGTGGTTCCGATAGGTGGTGCTATCGTACATCCACGTTGTTGGAGACTTCAACCCACGAAGGGTAACGGTTGCGCGAGTCCACGGAGGGTTCCACCCATGAAGGGTCCACGAAGAAGCAACCTTGTCTATCCCACCATGGCCATCGCCCACGAGGACTTGCCTCACTAGGGTAGGTCTTCACGAAGTAGGCAATCTCCTTGCCCGTACAAACTCCTTGGTTCAACTCCACAGTCTTGACGGAGGCTCCCAAGTGACACCTAACCAATCTAGGAGACACCACTCTCCAAAAGGTAATAGATGGCGTGTTGATGACGAACTCCATGCTCTTGTGCTTCAAATGATGGTCTCCCCAACACTCAACTCTCTCACACAGATTTGGATTTGGTGGAAAGATGATTTGAGTGGAAAGCAACTTGGGGAAGGCTAGAGATCAAGATTCTTGTGGTAGGAATGGAATATCTTGGTCTCAACACATGATTAGGTGGTTCTCTCTGAGAAAATGTATGCTGGAAGTGAAGGTACGTTCTGATGGATCTCCTCACGAATGAAGAGTGGGTGGAGGGGTATGATACGTCTCCAACGTATCTATAATTTATGAAGTATTCATGCTATTATATTATCCATCTTGGATGTTTTATGCACTTTTATATTACTTTTGGGACTAACCTATTGACCCAGAGCCCAGTGCCAGTTTCTGTTTTTCCCTTGTTTCAGTGTTTCGCAGAAAAGGAATATCAAACGGAGTCCAAACGGAATGAAACCTTCGGGAAAGTTATTTTTGGAACGGAAGCAATCCGGGAGACTTGGAGTGCACGTCAGGCGATCAACGAGGAAGGCACGAGGCAGGGGGACGCGCCCACCCCCTGGGCGCGCCCTCCACCCTCGTGGGCCCCTTGTGGCTCCCCTGACGTATTTCTTCCTCCCATATATACCAATATACCCTAAAACCATCGAGGAACAGAAGAGATCGGGAGTTCCGCCACCGCAAGCCTCCGTAGCCACCAAAACCCAATCGGGACCCTGTTCCGGCACCCTGCCGGAGGGGGGGACCCTCACCGGTGGCCATCTTCATCATCCCGGCGCTCTCCATGACGAGGAGGGAGTAGTTCACCCTCGGGGCTGAGGGTATGTACCAGTAGCTATGTGTTTGATCTCTCTCTCTCTCTCTCTCGTGTTCTTGATTTGGCACGATCTTGATGTATCGCGAGCTTTGCTATTATAGTTGGATCTTATGATGTTTCTCCCCCTCTACTCTTTGTAATGGATTGAGTTTTCCCTTTGAAGTTATCTTATCGGATTGAGTCTTTAATGATTTGAGAACACTTGATGTATGTCTTGCGTAGGATAACCGTGGTGACAATGGGTTATTCTATTGATTCACTTGATGTATGTTTTGGTGATCAACTTGCGGGTTCCGCCCATGAACCTATGCATAGGGGTTGGCACACATTTTCGTCTTGACTCTCCGGTAGAAACTTTGGGGCACTCTTTGAGGTTCTATGTGTTGGTTGAATAGATGAATCTGAGATTGTGTGATGCATATCGTATAATCATACCCACGGATACTTGAGGTGACATTGGAGTATCTAGGTGACATTAGGGTTTTGGTTGATGTGTGTCTTAAGGTGTTATTTTACTACGAACTCTAGGGCTGTTTGTGACACTTATAGGAATAGCCCAATGGATTGATCGGAAAGAATAACTTTGAGGTGGTTTCGTACCCTACAACAATCTCTTCGTTTGTTCACCGCTATTAGTGACTTTGGAGTGACTCTTTGTTGCATGTTGAGGGATAGTTATATGATCCAATTATGTTATTATTGTTGAGAGAACTTGCACTAGTGAAAGTATGAACCCTAGGCCTTGTTTCCTAGCATTGCAATACCGTTTGTGCTCACTTTTATCATTAGTTACCTTGCTGTTTTTATATTTTCAAATTACAAAAACCTATATCTACCATCCATATTGCACTTGTATCAGCATCTCTTCGCCGAACTAGTGCACCTATACAATTTACCATTGTATTGGGTGTGTTGGGGACACAAGAGAGTCTTTGCTATTTGGTTGCAGGGTTGCTTGAGAGAGACCATCTTCATCCTACGCCTCCCACGGATTGATAAACCTTAGGTCATCCACTTGAGGGAAATTTGCTACTGTCCTACAAACCTCTGCACTTGGAGGCCCAACAACGTCTACAAGAAGAAGGTTGTGTAGTAGACATCTCTTTTCTGGCGCCGTTGCCGGGGAGGTGAGTGCTTGAAGGTATATCTTTAGATCTTGTAATCGAATCTTTTAGTTTCTTGTTTTATCACTAGTTTAGTTTATAAAAGAAAACTATTAAAAAATGGAATTGAGTTTGCCTCATACGCTTCATCTTTTTAATATCTTTCGTGAGTATGATGGAAAGGAAAATTGTGCCAAGGTGCTAGAAGAAGAATGCATTAAAATGTTTGGCACTAAATCTTTGAATGATGAGCATGATTGCGATGTTGTTAGTATGAATTCTTTGAATACCCATGATGCTAATGATATGCAAAGCCACAAGCTTGGGGACGCTATGTTTGATGAAGATGATATTTTTTGTCCCCCAAGCTTTGATGAGCAAATTTACTATGATGAAAGCATGCCTCCTATCTATGATGATTATTGTGATGACACGTATGCTTTAAAGAATAATGATAACCATGAAACGTGTCATCTTGATCTTAATTTTCAATCACATGATAGTTATTTTGTTGAGTTTGCTCCCACTATTATTCATGAGAAGAATTTTGCTTATGTGGAGAGTAGTAATTTTTTTATGCTTGTAGATCATGAAAAGAATGCTTTAGGTGCTGGTTATATTGTTGAATTCATTCATCATGCTACTGAAAGTTATTATGAGGGAGGAATGTATGCTTGTAGGAATTGTAATAATATCAAATTTCCTCTCTATGTGCTTAAAATCTTGAAGTTATGCTTGTTTTACCTTCCTATGCAAGTTGATTATTGTTCCCATAAGTTGTTTGCTCACAAAATCCCTATGCATAGGAAGTGGGTTAGACTTAAATGTGCTAGTCATATTCTTCATGATGCTCTCTTTATGTTTCAATTCTTATCTTTTATGTGAGCATCATTGAAATCATCATGCCTAGCTAGGGGCGTTAAACGATAGCGCTTGTTGGGAGGCAACCCAATTTTATTTTAGTTTCTTGATTTTTGGTTCTGTTTAGGAATAAATAATCCATATAGCCTCTGTTTAGATGTGGTTTTATGTCTTACTTAGTGTTTGTGCCAAGTAGAACCTTTGGGAAGACTTGGGTGAAGTCTTTATGATCATGCTGTAAAAAGCAGAAACTTTAGCGCTCATGAGATTAGCTAAAACTTTTTACTGGAGAGTGACATTTAGTTGATTCTTTTTGCAGATGATTACTAGACAAATCCCTCAGTTCCACCAATTTATTTTAGAATTTTTTGAGTTCCAGAAGTTTGCGTTAGTTACAGATTACTACAGACTGTTCTGTTTTTGACAGATTCTGTTTTTCGTGTGTTGTTTGCTTATTTGATGAATCTATGGCCAGTAAAATAGTTTATAAACCATAGAGAAGTTGGAATACAGTAGGTTTAACACCAATATAAATAAAGAATGAGTTCATTACAGTACCTTGAAGTGGTGTTTTGTTTTCTTTCGCTAACGGAGCTCACAAGATTTTCTGTTAGTTTTGTGTTGTGAAGTTTTCAAGTTTTGGGTAAAGAGTCGATGGACTATGGAATAAGGAGTGGCAAGAGCCTAAGCTTGGGGATGCCCAAGGAACCCCAAGGTAATATTCAAGGACAACCAAGAGCCTAAGCTTGGGGATGCCCCAGATGGCATCGCCTCTTTCGTCTTCGTTCATCGGTAACTTTACTTGGAGCTATATTTTTATTCACCACATGATATGTGTTTTTCTTAGATGTCATTTTATTTTGTTTTGCTTGATGTTTGAATAAAATACCAAGATCTGAAATTCTTAAATGAGAGAGAGTCTTCACATAGCTACATAATTATTTAACTACTCATTGATCTTCACTTATATCTTTTTGGAGTAGTTTGTCATTTACTCGTGTGCTTCACTTATATCCTATGAGTAAATGGTTGAATGAATTGAATATCATAAATCTGAAATTATATATGTTTCATATGCTTATCCCATGGGGAGTAATGCCTTCACATATAAGAAGTAGAGGTGGTAAATTTATTGAAGGTTAGCAAACATTGTATTGGTCACTTGAACAATTCATGAAAGAAGATTGACGGAAGAGAGATTTCACATACAAATATACTATCTTGGACATCTTCTATGATTGTGAGCCCCATTAATTATTTTCAAACCTGAGCAAATTAGTTGAAGTTGGACAAGGAAGACAACATAATGAGTTATGCTTGGGTATATTTGTATAGGAGTTATATTGTTATGGATCCTCGAACATGTGGTGCTTTCTATTTAGAATCCTTTGCTAGCCAAAATATTTGTACTAAGCGGGAATACTGCTTGTGCATCCAAATTCCTTGAACCAAGTTTCTTCAATGAGTGTCCACCATATCTACCTATATGCGGTATTTACCTGCCGTTCCAAGTAAATTTGCATGTGCCAAACTCTAAACCTTCAAATAATAATCTGTTTTGTATGCCCGAATCGCTCATGTAGCGACTAGGGGCTAGAAGTATCTTCATGCTAGGTGGGTTATTCTTACGATGAGTGGACTCCGCTCATCATTCATGAGAAAATGGCTGGTAACTGGGTGCCCAGTCCCATGATCCAAAGATCGAAATCAAATAAAAAATAATTGCAAACAAAACTCCCCCAGGATTGATGTTAGTTGGAGGCACCCGTTGTTTCGGGCAAGCCATGGATTGATGATTGTTGGTGGAGGGGGAGTAAAAATCTTTACCTTTCTGTTTGGGAGCCACCTATAATGTATGTAGTACGGAAGATATTGGGAACTCTTGGTCGTTATGTTGACAATGAAAGCATACCTCTCCAAATTATTTTCATCTCTGTTTTTGCTTCGAGCTCTGGCACCTCTGCAAATCCCTGCTTCCCTCTGCGAAGGGCCTATCTTTTACTTTTATGCAAGATTCAGTAGTATTCCTTCTCATTCCAACCTACTCTTTAGTTGGCAAGCATCATGTGATGGAAAGATCTAAGCATATATGGCCATTCAAATATATTTGAGCATGAATTATTACTGTTGACATTACCCTTGAGGTAAAAGGTTGGGAGGCGAAACACTAAGCCCCTATCTTTCTCTGTGTTCGATGAATACTATTTGTTCTAAAAATATGCTTTGAGTGGTAGCAATCATGGAAGACTAAATGATAGTTGAGTATGTGAAGTTTGCTGAATCAAAGCTCTGACATAGACTCTTCCTGAAAATAAGATGAATTGTAATTGTTTGATGACTAATAACACGGTTTGTTAGTTTTCAAGAAAGTTTATGATCTATACTTTAACACGTGGATAGTTTGTTACTTGATCATGAAAAGTTCTATGAGTTGAGCTACTGTTATGACATATAATGATGCTAGAAAAGGGGATTGAAATTATCATTGATCAAACTTGTGCACCTGCTAGCATTCACACTTCATAAATTCTTTCTTTTATCATTTACCTACTCGAGGACGAGCAGGAATTAAGCTTGGGGATGCTGATACGTCTCCAACGTATCTATAATTTATGAAGTATTCATGCTATTATATTATCCATCTTGGATGTTTTACGGGCTTTACTATGCACTTTTATATTACTTTTGGGACTAACCTATTGACCCAGAGCCCAGCGCCAGTTTCTGTTTTTCCCTTGTTTCAGTATTTCGCAGAAAAGGAATATCAAACGGAATCCAAACGGAATGAAACCTTCGGGAAAGTTATTTTTGGAACGGAAGCAATCCGGGAGACTTGGAGTGCACGTCAGGGGATCAACGAGGAAGGAACGAGGCAGGGGGGCGCACCCACCCCCCTGGGCGCGCCCACCCTCGTGGGCCCCTCGTGGCTCCCCTGACGTATTTCTTCCTCCTATATATACCAATATACCCTAAAACCATCGGGGAACAGAAGAGATCGGGAGTTCCGCCACCGCAAGCCTCTGTAGCCACCAAAAACCAATCGGGACCCTATTCCGGCACCCTGCCGGAGGGGGGGACCCTCACCGGTGGCCATCTTCATTATCCCGGTGCTCTCCATGACGAGGAGGGAGTAGTTCACCCTCGGGGCTGAGGGTATGTACCAGTAGCTATGTGTTTGATCTCTCTCTCTCTCTCTCGTGTTCTTGACTTGGCACGATCTTGATGTATCGCGAGCTTTGCTATTATAGTTGGATCTTATGATGTTTCTCCCCCTCTACTCTCTTGTAATGGATTGAGTTTTCCCTTTGAAGTTATCTTATCGGATTGAGTCTTTAATGATTTGAGAACACTTGATGTGTGTCTTCCGTGGGATAACTGTGGTGACAATGGGTTATTCTATTGATTCACTTGATGTATGTTTTGGTGATCAACTTG
Organism: Aegilops tauschii subsp. strangulata; assembly: GCF_002575655.3. Taxonomy (NCBI): domain Eukaryota; kingdom Viridiplantae; phylum Streptophyta; class Magnoliopsida; order Poales; family Poaceae; genus Aegilops; species Aegilops tauschii. The sequence continues at coordinate 463,847,863 of NC_053040.3, forward strand.
CGGGTTCCGCCCATGAACCTATGCATAGGGGTTGGCACACGTTTTCGTCTTGACTCTCCGGTAGAAACTTTGGGGCACTCTTTGAGGTTCTATGTGTTGGTTGAATAGATGAATCTGAGATTGTGTGATGCATATCGTATAATCATACCCACGGATACTTGAGGTGACATTGGAGTATCTAGGTGACATTAGGGTTTTGGTTGATGTGTGTCTTAAGGTGTTATTTTACTACGAACTCTAGGGCTGTTTGTGACACTTATAGGAATAGCCCAATGGATTGATCGGAAAGAATAACTTTGAGGTGGTTTCGTACCCTACAACAATCTCTTCGTTTGTTCACCGCTATTAGTGACTTTGGAGTGACTCTTTGTTGCATGTTGAGGGATAGTTATATGATCCAATTATGTTATTATTGTTGAGAGAACTTGCACTAGTGAAAGTATGAACCCTAGGCCTTGTTTCCTAGCATTGCAATACCGTTTGTGCTCACTTTTATCATTAGTTACCTTGCTGTTTTTATATTTTCAGATTACAAAAACCTATATCTACCATCCATATTGCACTTGTATCAGCATCTCTTCGCCGAACTAGTGCACCTATACAATTTACCATTATATTGGGTGTGTTGGGGACACAAGAGACTCTTTGCTATTTGGTTGCAGGGTTGCTTGAGAGAGACCATCTTCATCCTACGCCTCCCACGGATTGATAAACCTTAGGTCATCCACTTGAGGGAAATTTGCTACTGTCCTACAAACCTCTGCAATTGGAGGCCCAACAACGTCTACAAGAAGAAGGTTGTGTAGTAGACATCAGGGTATATATAGCCTCCACACAAAATCTAACCGTTACACACAATTCACCAAACTCGGTGGGACCGAATCAGAAAACTCGGTCAGACCGATTTAGTTCATAATGTGACCATTAGGCATTTCGGTGGGACCGATATGATCAACTCGGTAGGACCGATGTGCTAGGGTTAGGGTAAAACCTCATCTCAGTTTGACCGATTACACAAACTCGATGGATCCGATTTTGGTAATAAGCTAACCGGAGAGTTGCTCAAGCAAACTCGGTGAGACCGATTACAAATCTCGGTAGGACCGAAATTATTGCAATAGGAACCAGAGAGTTTGCAAGCCCATCTCGGTGAGACCGGGATCCCATCGGTGAGACCGAATTGATTAGGGTTTCTCACAATGGCTATGTCAAGAGAACTCGGTGGCGCCGGATAGATCAATTCGGTGGGGCCGAGTTTGACTTTTGGTTTGGGACATATGAGGATATGAGAAAGTGGCTGAGGGTTTTTGGAGCATATCACTAAGCATTTTGAGCAAGTAATTCATTAAGCAACACCTCATCCCTTTTAATAATATTGGCTTTTCCTATGGACTCAATGTGATCTTGGATCACTAAAATGAAAATGTAGATTCTTGAGCTTGAGCCAATCCTTTGTCCTTAGCATCTTGAAGGGGTTCCACATCCTCTTGTCCACGGCACTCCATTTGTTGAACTCATCTGAAATATACTGGATAAAATCATTAGTCCAACAAGAGATATGTTGACATTAATTACCAAAACCACCCAGGGAGCACTTGTGCTTTCAACAAATCACCAAACTCGGTGGGGCTGAATCAGAAAACTCGTTACACCTCCAGCCTCCACACAAAATCTAACCATTACACACAATTCACCAAACTTGTTGGGACCGAATCAGAAACCACGGTCAGATCGATTCAGTTCAAAATGTGAACGTTAGGCTTTTTGGTGGGACCGACATGTCAACTCGGTGGGACCGATTTCATTAGGGTTAGGGCATAGCGTAATCTCGGTAAGACCAATTACACAAACTCGGTGAGACTGACTTTGGTAATGAGCTAACCAGAGAGTTGGTCAGGTAAACTCAGTGGGACCGATTCGCTCATTTCGGTGAGGCCGAAATGTTACGAAGGGGAAACAGAGAGTTTGCATTGCGAACTCGGTGGGACCGATCGCTCATCTCGGTTAGACCGAAATGTTACGAAGGGAAACAGAGAGTTTGCAATCCCATCTCGGTGAGACCGAGATCCCTATCGGTGAGACCGAAGTGACTAGGGTTTCTGGTAGTGGCTATGTCAAGTGAACTCGGTGGCGCTGGATAGATCAAATCGGTGGGGCCGAGTTTGACTTTTGGTTTGGGACATATGTGGATATGAGAAAGTGGTTGAGGGTTTTTGGAGCATATCACTAAGCATTTTGAGCAAGTAAGTCATTAAGCAACACCTCATCCCCTTTTAATAGTATTGGCTTTTCCTATGGACTCAGTGTGATCTTGGATCACTAAAATGAAAATGTAGAGTCTTGAGCTTGAGCCAATATGTGTCCTTAGCATTTTGAGGGGTCCACATTCCTAATCCATGCCATGCCAATCATTGAACTTTATGAAATGATCATCTTGAAAGAGCATTAATTCAATGAGCTATATGTTGTTAGTAATTACCAAAACCACCCAGGGATAGTTGCACTTTCAATCTCCCAATTTTTGGTAATGGATGACAACATATAGATCAAAGCTTCGACAAATGATAATAAGATTTAAAATACATTGTCACTTTGAGAAGTATGTGATAAGCAAGAGCTCCCCCTAAATTTGTGCATTATTTAAAAATTTGCATTTGAATGCAAATGCACAATCGATTAGAATCATGGGTTTCTCTTCCATGTCACATACATCTTGGTGGAGCGCTAAAAAATGATAGGAATTAAAACAAGCACTCATCACCAAGCGAAGTGAACGATCATATAAGGGATATAAAAGATAATCATCCAAGCAAACATAAAGTATGATATGATCAAGCACATGATCATATAGGTATCTCACACATAGACATAATGTATCGAACGAGCACACACAAAAGTCCAACCAAAATGCAAGAGAGACAAAGAAAGCAACACACACTCTCTCTCTCTCTCGAAGCCTATGATCTATACATTTCTCCCCCTTTGGCAACAAGTTACCAAAAAGTTCAAAAATGCATAGTGCTAAGCGTCTCTCAGGCTTGGTCTTCGGGAGGTGGTGTAGAGAGAACTCCAAGGACGAAGGCATCAGTTGATGTAGCTGGAGTTGGTGGAGTGGCTGCTGGAGGTGGCACTGAGGCTGTTGCTGCTGGTGTAGATGAAGTAGCTCTAGTATCTGGCATTGGCACTGCAGCTGACCTCTGAAAAGCATCTGTAGTACCATGTCCTCTCTTCTTCTCTGCTTCCTCCTGGAGCTACTCAATTGCAGTCTGTATCTTAGTGACTTTCAGATCAAGATCATAGAACTTTGTTTATATAATCCTCTCCAAGCTCTACTGATTCTGAGTCAGGGTGGCCAAGCCCTTCTCAATCCTCAATGTTGCCTGAATCAGATAAGCTAGCTGATCTTGTTTGCTCTTCAAGAACACTTGAGATGCCTCTTTAGCACTTGGCATCTTTGCAGCTTTTTCTGCCTTTGCCTTTGCTCTCTTCTCTTGTGCTTGCACTGAAGTGGGATCCTCTTCATTCATCACAATTGGGTCGTCTTCAAATTCTGGGTACAGAGGTAAATGCTCCTTGTCCAACAAGTGTCTGTGCCCATCTTGGAGTTGATGAGCACCTGAATATGTGGAGCATACCCACAAGATCTTTTCTGGTCAGCAGCTGTCCTTTTGATTGTCTCTACAATCAGACTCATGACCTTGAATTTTTGAGGCACATCAAATAGCAGCAACAAGTTGATGGAATGTCCTCTAATCATCTTGTGATCTCCAGACTTGGGTAGCAGAGTGCCTTAAGATGGTGTTGATAGTAGGCAGACCAGATAACAAATAATGTACAGATCCAAGCTTGTGTTTCTCCAAAGCTTTGTCTGGGATCTCCTTGTACATATTTGCCATTGAGTTGTGGTCTTTCTTCTTCTTGGCATACACATCCAAATCATCCTCATGCTCTTCTGGGGCATTGATCAACTTGGCCCACTCATCAACAGTTGACTGGTACTTGTACCTTCAGACATCCAAACAGTTCTACCATCTAAATAAAAATGAGCAGTGGAGTAGAATTGCATGATGAGTTCATCATTCCATTTGGTCGACTTTTGTCCAACAAACTTGTCAACTCCACAAGCTTTGAAGCTCTCATGTACACCTGGGAAGTGATCTTCATTCTCATCAATGTATTCCCAATCAACCCATCTCATGTCACAGACAATTGGCTTCTTGTCAAGCAAAATGGTCTCATAGAAGTCTTGTTGTTCTTTGGTGTGGAACTTGTAGTCCACTGTAGTTCTCCTTCTCACAGTATATGGATCATTCTTCCTCCAAAGTCTGAGACCAGCATCCTTCCTGATGTTCATGTACTCTGCCACTGGATGAGTGTCATTGTGGTCTGGAATCTTTGGTTTTAGTTTTATCAGCACTTGGGCTTCAACATCTTCTTCTTCAACTTCAGGCACTGGGGCCTTGTTCTTCTCTTCAGCTGGATTGTTCCTGGTGCTTCTCTTGGGTGCAGACTTCGTGGCTTGAGCAGCAGCTTTGGGAGCAGTCTTGGGCTTTGATGGAGCAGCCCCTGACTTGATTGCATCCCCCATAAGCTTTTGTCACTTGGGTGCTGGTGCAGCATCCTCTTCTTCCTCTTCATCCTCATCAGATGGATCTCTCATCATGGAGGGCTTGCCAATGACTCTAGCAATGGTCTTTCTGACCCTCTATTTCCTTTTCTTGCCTTCACCAGTCTCTTTGGGTTCAAGAGTGAACTTCCATTGTTTCTTCTATGACAACTTTCCTTGGCTTGGATGTTGGCACTCTCTTGGCAGGTGCCTTCTTATGCATAGCAGGCTTTGTTGCAGCAGTAGTACCATATTCCTTCTTCAGCACTTTCTTCTTTGAAGTGGCCTCATCCTCAACAGCCACATAGTCCTCATCCTCAGAATCTGAGGTTCTCTTCTTTCTTGTCCTGGTGTTTGCCTTTGGCAAATTGCTTGGAGTGCTTCTGCTGCCCTCATCATAGCTACTTGAGGGACTAGTGCCCTCACTCATGTGCACTTGCTCTTCTGATTTGTTCTGGCTATCACTCTGGTCAGACATTCTGTCACTTCAAACTGAGAGCTGACCCTGTGAATAGATATAGATGAGGTAGAGTAGATGAGCATCACAAAGTGCAGAGTTTTTGCAAAACAGATGAGTCAAAAGCTTAGTTTTAGTTCTCCACAGAAAGCATTTCGGAGCTACTGATTTGATAAACTCGGTTAAACCGAAGCAACTTTTGGAGTCTAAACTAGTGAACTCGGTCAGACCAAGTCACAGTTTGGTGACTCCGAGGTTGCTAGGGTTTCACAGAGAGTTGAACTCGGTTGCACCGATTTGCAACTTTCGGTCAGACGGAAAAGCGCATGTGCAATGGCCTAGCCAAATCGGTGGGACCGATTTCTACAACTCGGTCGGTCCGAGATGAGTTCGACGGAAACCTAACCCTAAATTTTTGAATCAGACCTAAACTAAAGGAAGTTTTCTCTGGATAGATTGATTTCATACTTGGTAAAGATCATGGCAAAGCAATGTGCTAGGAATCGGAGTAAGGAATTTAGCACAAAACTCGAACTCATACCCTAGTTCAGCGGTGAGTTCGCTACGGCAGCAAGGCGGAGCAGAATCCTGTTGACGGTGATGGAAACCAGCGGCGGGAGGTCGCTGGCGATGAGAAGACGATCCGGAGACCCGAGGCGGCAGAGCAGGACACGCGCGGGCTGAGGGTTTTGAAGAAATTTCCAAAATCTCACCCGTCGGTATCTATATCCCGACCCTGTCGGTTTGACCGAGTGGAACAACTCGGTGGCACCGAGATGCAGAATCGCAAGCGGTTACTGCAACTCGGTGTGACCGATAAGTTCAAATCGGTTGCACCGAGATTGAAAACCTAGATCAACTCAGTGAACTCGATGTGACCGAAATCGATGGATCGGTCATACCGAAATGCACAGAGAGGTTTTGGAAGTTTAAGTCTATGACGAATCGGGGACTCCGAGTGCCCCTCACACAGAGTAGTTTGAATCTGACTTGATCAAACTTTGTGATGTAGCATGAATAGAGTTTAAGATGAGAAAAGCATAGATAGCTAGAGAAGGTTCTTAGGCATTCTTGTCCATCCACTTGGCAAAAGAGAAAAATCCAAACAAGCAAAACAACAAGTGGATGTCCTCGAATGGGAAAACATGCAATCAACATGCTCACACAATAAAATGGCAAAAGGAATATGTGGCAAAGCATGCACAAACACTCTAGCATCTATCAAGCAATTGGCGATGACTAGGTCATCTATATATGAGTATATTGACTTAGGAGTCAAATGAGAACATTTGATCATAGGTCATACTCATCGTTTAAGCACAAGTGGGGTTACCACTTTTACATAAAGCATTGTTGTGTTCACACCATTAGAGTTTCTTTAGCTCAATTCTTAGAGTAAAGCTCCCCCTAGATGTGATATCCACCCTAAGAGGGATGAACTAACCTTGGGTTTTGTCGAAGATGACTTCATGTAGATGTGGATGCTCAATGTTGATGTAGATCATTTGGAGCAATCCATTGGAATTAGTTGCACTTTCAATCCCTACACGGGTTAGTCCCATAAGGAACAAACAAGGATATCCATAGACATAGAGTGATGTACACATAGATGATGTCCATGAAGCCATTAGGTTACCTTGTCCCTTGTCTTACCAACAAGAGGGTTTGTGACTCCTTGAACTAGTGCATGATGTGGAAGTTGTTTGCACTTGTCCTTGCCAAAATGATATGAGTGAAGTATGTTGGCGGAGTCACCCTCAAGAACTCTCTAGTTCTTCTTCTTCGGGATCCACATCATCTTGACGGGAATCCTTGGAGTTGTAGTCATACTTGATGAAGTAGAACTTGATGTTGTCTTGGGAACCCACTTGACCAAGGCCTTAGGAGCTTCTTCAAATGCATCAATCTCGTCTTGAAGCTTGTCCTTGCCTTTTTGCTTGTGGTCTTGTGGTGGAAGATCATCTTGAGCTTGTGTCCCTTGGAAGGAAGTAGGATCATACTTCTCTTGTTGAGGAACAAACTTCGTCTTGGGGTATTGATCTTCTTCCCACTCAACTCCATTGACATTGAACTTTCGTTCAAATAACACCTTGATTCTTCCGGTGCCTTCCTTGCTTGCGTACAATTTCCTCAAATTGCTTACTTCCGGCAAGGCTCTTGTAAACACCTTTCTCTATAATTCCCTTCAATAAGCTATTTTCTTGCTCAAGTGTAACTTGGCTAAGAGAATCGTTAGTGGAATCAAGAGAACTACTAGAAGCAACAACATTGGATTTAGCATGATTATTGTTACTACTAGATGAAGAATCTTTCTAACTCTTGTTGCTAGATTTAACTTGTGGCATGTAAGTAGACAAGAGTAAACACTTGGCAATGTAAGAAGAACTCTTCTTGCGAAGATCATCTTTGATAGCTTTTAGGAACCCATGCTCTTGCTCAAGGTTGAGTTTTTCAAAGCGTAGCTTTTCATGAGTTTTTAAAAGTTCTCGATGATCTTCCAAGGTAGTTTCGTGAGCTAACTTAAGAGTGTTTAGTTCTTTAGTTAGATGCTCAATCTCCTTCTTATCATCATCATTCGTTTTATCTTGATTAGCATGATTAATATAAAGTTCATCATAGTTTTCATCACTAGAGTTGTCAACAAGTAAATCATCATCTCCTAGCAAATCATCTTCATCACTATTGAAACCAACATACTCGGGGTGTGATACCTTTGGGCCTTTAGCCATGAAGCATCTTCCAATTCCCTCATTTTGTGAGTCAAATATGTCGTAGGAGTTGGTTGACACAAGTGCTAGACCGGAAACACCTTCATCTTGAGTATATCCGGAGTCGGAGTGATAACTTCTTTCGTAGTGATGGTCGGAGTCGGAGCCAGATACCCATTCACCAACATGAGCTTGATGTCTTTGTTTTGTGTAGCTCTTTGATGACTTGTCCTTCCTTTCCGAATCCTTGCTTCTCCGAGAGGTTGTTCATTCATAACGATCATCTCTACTCCTCCTCTCTCTTGGTGGTGATTCTTCTCTTCTACTTCTCCTTTTAGGTGAGTCTTCTCTTCTTTTGTAGGGAGCCGTACACTCATTGGAGTAGTGTCCAGGTCTTCCACAATTATAGCGATTACGCTCATGACTCGAAGATCTGTTGTCATTGTAGGGCCTTGACTTTGAACTTCTTTCCTTGCTTCTACTCTTGTAGAACTTGTTGAAGTTCTTCACCATTAGGGTCAATTCTTCATTGAAGGCTTGTTGCTCACTTGATGATATAGGAGCATAACATGAGGCTTTGTAAGCACCACTTGACTTGTTGTGAAGCTCTTCTTTATCCTTGAGTGACATCTCATCAGCAACAATTCTTCCAATGACTTCCGTTGGCTTGAGATCTTTGTAATTGGGCATCATTTGGATCAATGTGCACACGGTATCATATTTTCCATCCAAAGCTCTTAGGATCTTCTTGATGATGAATCTATCGGTCATCTCTTCACTTCCTAAGCCGGCAATCTCATTTGTGATGAGAGCAAGCCTAGAGTACATTTCAGCGACACCTTCACCATCCTTCATTTTGAAATTGTCAAGCTGACTTTGAAGCACATCCAATTTTGATAACTTGACGGAGTCGGTACCTTCGTGCATATCAATCAAAGTATCCCAAATTTCCTTTGCATTCTCAAGACGGCTAATTTTGTTGAATTCTTCGAGGCACAATCCGTTGAAGAGGATATCGCAAGCTTGAGCGTTGTATTGCAGCATCTTCAACTCTTCCGCGGTAGCTTCACGGTTCGGTTCTCTCCCATCAAAGAATTCACCTTGCAAGCCAATACACACAATATCCCAAACGGCGGGGTTATGTCCAAGAATATGCATTTTCATCTTATGCTTACAACTATCAAAATTAATACCATCAAAGTAAGGACCTCTATGGTGGTAATTTCCCTCGCTAGACGCCATACTCTCCTAGGTTGTGAAACCAAGGCTATGATCACCAAAAGCTACGGAAATCAAGGCAAATGGAGACCAAAGCTTTGATACCACTTGTAGGATCAAAAGTATGTCTAGAGGGGGGTGATTAGACTACTTGACCAAATAAAAATCTAGCCTTTTCCCAATTTTAAGTCTTGGCAGATTTTAGCAACTTAGCTTAAGTCAAGCAATCAACCTACACATGCAATTCTAAGAGTATAGCAGCGGAATGTAAAACATTGCACATGAAGGTAAATGGAGGAGTTTGGAGGGAGCAAACACAATATAGACGCGGAGATTTATTTTCCATGGTTCCGATAGGTGGTGCTATCGTACATCCACGTTGATGGAGACTTCAACCCACGAAGGGTAATGGTTGCGCGAGTCCACGGAGGGCTCCACCCATGAAGTGTCCACGAAGAAGCAACCTTGTCTATCCCACCATGGCCATCGCCCACGAAGGACTTGCCTCACTAGGGTAGATCTTCACGAAGTAGGCGATCTCCTTGCCCGTACAAACTCCTTGGTTCAACTCCACAATCTTGACGGAGGCTCCCAAGTGATACATAACCAATCTAGGATACACCATTCTCCAAAAGGTAATAGATGGTGTGTTGATGCTTGCTCTTGTGCTTAAAATTATAGTCTCCCCAACATTCAACTCTCTCTCACAGATTTGGATTTGGTGGAAAGATGATTTGAGTGGAAAGCAACTTGGGGAAGGCTAGAGATCAAGATTCTTGTGGTTGGAATGGAATATCTTTGTCTCAACACATGAGTAGGTGGTTCTCTCTCAAAAAATGTATGCTGGAAGTGTAGACATGTTCTGATGGCTCTCCTCACTGATGAAGAGTGGGTGGAGGGGTATATATAGCCTCCACACAAAATCTAACCGTTACACACAATTCACCAAACTCGGTGGGACCGAATCAGAAAACTCGGTCAGACCGATTCAGTTCAAAATGTGAATGTTAGGCTTTTCGGTGGGACCGACATGTCAACTCGATGGGACCGATTTCATTAGGGTGGGCATAACGTAATCTCGGTGAGACCGGTTACACAAACTCGGTGAGACCGACTTTGGTAATAAGCTAACCAGAGAGTTGGTCAGGCAATCTTGGTGGGACTGATTCGCTCATTTTGGTGAGACCGAAATGGTACAAAGGGGAAACAAAGAGTTTGCATTGCAAACTCGGTGGGACCGATCGCTCATCTCAGTTAGACCGAAACGTTACGAAGGGAAACAGAGAGTTTGCAATCCCATCTCGGTGAGACTGAGATCCCTATCGGTGAGACCAAAGTGGCTAGGGTTTCTGGCAGTGGCTATGTCAAGTGAACTCGGTGGCGCCGGATAGATCAAATCGGTGGGGCCGAGTTTGACTTTTGGTTTAGGACATATGTGGATATGGGAAAGTGGTTGAGGGTTTTTGGAGCATATCACTAAGCATTTTGAGCAAGTAAGTCATTAAGCAACACCTCATCCCCTTTTAATAGTATTGGCTTTTCCTATGGACTCAATGTGATCTTGGATCATTAAAATGAAAATTTAGAGTCTTGAGCTTGGGCCAATATGTGTCCTTAGAATTTTGAGGGGTCCACATTCCTAATCCATGCCATGCCAATCATTGAACTTCCTGAAATGATCATCTTGAAAGAGCATTAGTTCAATGAGCTATATGTTGTTAGTAATTACCAAAACCACCCAGGGATAGTTGCACTTTCATAAGCACCTTATCCAACCGGCCGCGTGCCCCCACTCTCCCTTTCCACTCTCACTCTCGCTCCCCCGCACCCCCCGTCGTTCGCCGCCGCCGTTCCCCGACCACCGTCGTCGCCCACCGCCGCCGACGCTCCTGCTCCTCCTCCATTGAGCTAGTCCCTCCATCCCTCCTTCTCTCTCCTCCCTCCTCCTCCTCCATCCTCCCTACCACGCCCCTCCCTCCTCCTCCGGTCGCCCCCTCCTCCCTCCTCCTCCTCCACCAAGCCCTCCGCCGGCAGCTCTCCTCCCACCGCCCTCCTCCCCATCCTCCTCTCTCCTCCCTCCTCCCACCCCGCCCCTCCTCCCTCCTCCCACCACCCTCCTCCCCCTCCTCCTCTCTCCTTCCTCCTCGTCCTCCCTCATTCCACCCTACTGTTCTTGTATAATGTAGTTTTTTTACTATTTTTTAGTAAGTGTTTAATAGAAATAGTTTATTTAGTTAGGAAGTGTTTAATACAACTAGTGGAATTAGTAAGAAAATTAATTATATTTATTTATAGTAAGTGCTTAGTTGAACTACTTGAGTTAATAGAACTAGTTTATATTTAGTAAGAAAATTTAGGTATATGAGATTTAATGATCTAATTAATTTTTTCTATAGAACTAGTTTATTTTTAGTAAGAAAATCAATAGAACTAGTTTATTTTTAGTAAGTGCTTAGTTGAACTAGTTGAATTAATAGAACTAGTAGAATTTATGTCATTATCACTTTGTCATCAAAGAATGCTTTATGAGATTTCATGATCTAATTAAAATTTTACTTGGTGGAATATGCAGGCTTTGTAGAGTCGTGTCTCCTGGGAGTGATCGTCATCCGAGCTACCTCTACTTCCTCTACACCCGAGTCGGTGAGATAAAAGTCCACCTCCTCCTCCACTCCTCGGTGTTGAATAGAGTAGAGCTAGGGTATTTAATTATGCTTCTTAACCAAATGAAATGTTCGGGTTAGAAGATATATTGAAATGCTTTTGTCAATATTGAACCATTGAAATGCAATGAGCACCAGTTTATGCTCATGTGCGAAGTGTTGATTCATTTCCAAGTGGCCTATGTTTTTCCGGAGTGTTGATTCATTTCCGTTCCGGCAAATTTCAGGCGCTTGATATGTCCTATTTTAGCAAAGGTCATGCCGGATTTTTCCATGAATTTAAGCGCAACTTGTGCTAGAATATGTAGGAAATATCGAGTGCCCCGGATTCTCTAGAAAGAGAATTAAACGACATTTCGAGTTGACTTTAAGTCTGTTGGGGCTCCATACATGACAGTCAAACAAACAGTGAGGGAGAGTCTCCACCATATATGAGAGAAGAAGAATGCCGACTATTGTCGTGGGTGTCGCTTCTCCTTCTTCTCTGTGTGCTAGACCTTTGTTATGCACTAGGGGAAGAAGGAGTAGCGACCATCATTGACGGGCGAAAAATCGGTGAGGGAGTGTCCACCATATATGAGAGAAGAAGAATGCCGACTGTTGTCGTGGGGGTCGCTTCTCCTTCTTTCCCTTGTGCTAGATATTTGTAATGCACTAGGGAAAGGAGGAGTAGCGACCATCACCGACGGTCGCAATATCAGAGAGGGAGTGCCCACCAAATACGTGAGATGAGAGTTTAGGAAGGAAGACTCGACAGACCTAAAGTCAATCCGTTACATATTGAGTAATAGTGATATGTGTGTTGAGTTTCCTGGTAGTTGCCTTCGATCAATTTTCAATTAATGTTTCAACTGTGAACATAGGAAATGTCTGACGACGAAAAGGATTTCGGTATGTGCGAATACTGTAAAGACGAGCGCGGCCTATGCGACAGGCCTCACCTAGTTGGTGGTAGGTGCTTCAACATCATGCTGGATGAGAACTTCGAAGTGGATACAGTAAGTCACAACGACAAGTCTTTTTTCGTAATTAAGCATGACTTCTGCTTCTTTTGCTTCAACTTATAATTTTAATTTTTTACTATTCTACTAGCGTATCCCCTGCCATGCGAGAATTTATGTCTTGGATAAGATTGGTTTTAGTACTATGGAAAGTATGGAGGTAAAGAGAGTTCACTTGAGGACCAAGCATGGTTATACTTTTGCCGTAAAATTATACAATGCAGACACCTACATCTATTTTGAATGCAAAAATTGGAGAGCACTATGCAAGGCTTATGCATTTGAGCCTGATATGCTTATCACCTTTGATATTCGTCCGGAAGATGAAATTGAAGGTAATATCGACATCTGGGTTGATGTGCAGACGCCTCCAGTTCTACCATTATGTGAGTTTCTCAACCATATTTATTAAGTATTTTATATTGTTTATTTAAAAATAGTTGACAACTAATTTCTATTGACAACTTATTTCCATTCAAGATAACCTGTCCGGCGCTTGGTAGACAGCACCTACTACTGTCCCGGGGCTGAACTAAACTGCGATGAGATAGGTCATTATGTTTCATGGCTTGAGGATCTTGATACTGTCAAGACAGGTTATTTTCCTAGACTTCGAGATATTAGTACTCAAAAAGTGCGACCACTAGTGTGCGTATTGAACTACGGTCACATCTATTTAGGAAAGATGGTAAGACTTTTACTATTTGTCCTTAGTGCATCTTTTGCATACATTATTTTTAAGCTAAACTTCATTGCTAAGTATGTTACTACGATGTTCTTCAACAGGGACTCCCGATGAGTGTTGTGCCTCGTTGGATCGAGCCTAAAGGTCGCATGACAGTCGTTAGCTTACGGCCAAGATATCCTGCATTGCACATGAGTGCATTCACCATTTCTCGAAGCGAGCAAGTCTTAGTAGTCAAAGACTGGAGCAAAATTGTGAAGGATCGCAGTAGAGAAGTACTAGGGGGCAGCCATCAGAAGCGCAACCCACAATTAGGAGACAGGTTCATCTGCATGCTCCAATATGATGAAGCTGTTGGGATACGTAGCATGCAATTTCAAAAAAATTCCTACGCTCACGTAAAATCTATCTAGGAGATGCATAGCAACGAGAGGGGGAGAGTGTGTCCAGGTACCCTCGTAGACCGAAAGTGGAAGCGTTTGAAAACGCGATTGATGTAGTCGAACTTCTTCTCGTTCCGATCGATCAAGCACCGTACGTACGGCACCTCCGAGTTCTGCACACGTTCAGCTCGATGATGTCCCTCGAACTCTTGATCAAGCAAAGTGTCGAAGGAGACTTCCATCAGCATGAAGGCGTGGTGACGGTGATGGTGAAGTAATCCGGGCAGGGCTTTGCCTAAGCACCACGTGAATATGACCGGAGGCGTAAACTGTGGAGGGAGGCGCCGCACATGGCTAACAGATGTTGTTGTGTGTTCTAGCGGTGCCTCCCACATATATATAGGTTGGAGGGGAGGAGAGGCAGCCAAGGGGGCTCCCCAAGTAGGAGGAATCCTACTTGGGTGCCTCCCAATTCGGCCTCCCCCTTACCATATCATCCGGAGGGGGAAGGAAGGAGGAGGGAGGAGGGAAGGAAGGGGGAGGCCGAATCCCTCCCCTTCCTTTCCCTCTTCTCCTCTTTCCTTCCCCTCCTAATTTGGCCTACATGGGGCGCACCAGCCCCTTAGGGGCTGGTCTGTCCCCTTCTTGGCCCATTAGGCCCATGTAGTTGCTGGGGGATGCCCGAAACCCCTTCCGGTGACCAAATATGTACCCGGTACCCCAGAACACTTCCGGTGTTCGAATATCATCGTCCTTTATATGAATCTTTACCTCTCGACCATTTCGAGACTCCTCTTCATGTCCGTGATCTCATCCGGGACTCCGAACAACATTCGGTCACCAAATCACTTAACTCATATAATACAAAATCGTCATCGAACGTTAAGCGTGCGGACCCTACGGGTTCGAGAACTATGTAGACATGACCAAGACACCTCTCCGGCCAATAACCAATAGCGGAACCTGGATGCCCATAATTGCTCCTACATATTCTACGAAGATCTTTATCGGTCGAACCGTTATGACAACATACGTAATTCCCTTTGTCCGCCGGTATGTTACTTGCCCGAGATTCGATCGTTGGTATCTTCATATCTAGTTCAATATCGTTACCGGCAAGTCTCTTTACTCGTTCCATAATACATCATCCCACAACTAACTCATTAATCACATTGCTGGCAAGGCTTATTATGATGTGCATTATTGAGAGGGCCCGGAGATACCTCTCCGATACTCGGAGTGACAAAACCTAATCTCGATCTATGCCAACCCAACAAACACCTTCGTAGATACCTGTACATCATCTTTATAATCACCCATTTATATTGTGACGTTTGATAGCACACAAGGTATTCCTCCGGTATCCGGGAGTTGCATAATCTCATAGTCAAAGGAATATGTATATATGACATGAAGAAAGCAATAGCAGTAAAACTGAACGATCAACATGCTAAGCTAACGGATGGCTCTTGTCCATCACATCATTCTCCTAATGATGTGATCCCGTTCATCAAATGAAAACACATGTCTATGGTTAGGAAACTTAACCATCTTTGATTAACGAGCTAGTCTAGTAGAGGCTTACTAGGGACACGGTGTTTTGTCTATGTATTCACACATTATCAAGTTTCCGGTTAATACAATTCTAGCATGAATAATAAATATTTATCATGATATAAGGAAATATAAAATAACAACTTTTTATTGCCTCTATGGCATATTTTCTTCAGTCTCCCACTTGCACTAGAGTCAATAATCTAGTTCACATCGCTATGTGATTAACACCCATAGTTCACATCGCCATGTGACTAACACCCAAAGAGTACTAAGGTGTGTTCGTGCTTTGCTTCTGAGAGAAGTTTAGTCAACGGGTCTGCCATATTCAAAACCGTATGTATTTTGCAAATTTCTATGTCTACAATGCTCTGCACGGAGCTACTCTTGCCAATTGCTCCCACTTTCAATATGTATCCAGATTGAGACACTGAGACATCCAGATCAGTGTTAAAGCTTGCATCGATGTAACCCTTTACGACGAACTCTTTATCACCTCCATAACCGAGAAACATTTCCTTAGTTCTCTTAGGTAACTAAGGATAACTTTGACCGTTGTCAAGTGATCTACTCCTGGATCACTATTGTACCCCCTTGCCAAACTCATGGCAAGGTACACAAATTGTCTGGTACACAACATGGCATACTTTATAGAACCTATGGCTGAGGCATAGGGAATGACTTATTTCATTTTCTCTCTATCTTCTGCCGTGGTCGGGCTTTGAGTCTTACTCAACTTCACACCTTGCAACACAGGCAAGAACCCTTTCTTTGACTGATCCATTTTAAACTTCTTCAAAAACTTGTCAAGGTATGTGCTTTGTGAAAGTACTATTAAGCGTCTCGATCTATCCCTATAGATCTTGATGCCCAATATATAAGTAGCTTCACCGAGGTCTTTCATTGAAAAATTCTTATTCAAGTATCCTTTTATGCTATCCAGAAATTTTATATCATTTCCAGTCAACAATATGTCATCCACATATACTATCAGAAATGCTACAGAGCTCCCCCTCACTTTCTTGTAAATACAGGCTTCACCATAAGTCTGTATAAAGCCATATGCTTTGATCACCTTATCAAAGCGTATATTCCAACTCCGAGATGCTTGCACCAGTCCATAGATGGATTGCTGGAGCTCGCACACTTTGTTAGCACCTTTAGGATTGACAAAAACCTTCTGGTTACATCATATACAACTCTTCTTTAATATCCATTAAGGAATGCAGTTTTTGACATCCATTTGCCAGATTTTATAATCATAAAATGTTGCAATTGCTAACATGATTCAGATAGACTTAAGCATTGCTACGAGTGAGAAAGTCTCATCATAGTCAACTCCTTGAACTTTGTCGAAAACCTTTTGCGACAAATCGAGCTTTGTAGATAGTGACATTACTATCAGCGTCAGTCTTCTTCTTGAAGATCCATTTATTCTCAATGGCTTGCCGATCATCGGGCACTCCACCAAGGTCCGCACTTTGTTCTCATACATGGATCATATCTCAGATTTCATGGCCTCAAGCCATCTGTCAGATTCTGGGCTCATCATAGCTTCTTCATAGTTCATAGGTTTGCCATGGTCTGATAACATGACTATTAGGACAGGATTACCGTACCACTCTGGTGCAGAACGTGCTCTGGTTGACCTACAAGGTTCGGTAGTAACTTGATCTGAAGTTTCATGATCATTATCATTAGCTTCCTCTCTGGTTGGTGTAGGCGTCATGGGAACGGTTTTCTGTGATGAGCTACCTTCCAATTCGAGAGAAGGTACAGTTACCTCATCAAGTTCTACTTTCCTCCCACTCACTTCTTTCGAGAGAAACTCCTTCTCTAGAAATGATCCATTCTTAGCAACAAAGATCTTGCCTTTCGGATCTGTGGTAGAAGGTGTACCCAATTATTTCCTTAGGGTATCCTATGAAGATGCACTTTTCTGATTTGGGTTCGAGCTTATCAGGCTGAAGCCTTTTGACATAAGTGTCGCAACCCCAAACTTTAAGAAACGACAGCTTAGGTTTCTTACCAATCCACAGTTCATACGGTGTCGTCTCAATGGATTTAGACGGTGCCCTATTTAATGTGAATGCAGCTGTCTCTAATGCATAAACCCAAAACGATAGTGGTAAATCGGTAAGAGACATTATAGATTGCACCATATCTAATAAAGTACGGTTACGACGTTCAGATACACCATTACGCTATATTGTTCCAGGTGGCGTGAGTTGTGAAACTATTCCACATTGTTTTAAATGAAGGCCAAACTCATAACTCAATATTCGCCTCCATGATCAAATCGTAGAAACTTTATTTTTTTGCTACGATGATTCTCCGCTTCACTCTGAAATTTTTTGAACTTTTCAAATGTTTCAGACTTGTGTTTCATTAAGTAGATATACCCATATCTGCTCAAATCATCTATGAAGGTCAGAAAATAACGATACCCGCCGCGAGCCTCAACACTCATTGGACCGCATACATCGGTATGTATTATTTCCAATAAGTTAGTGGCTCGCTCCATTGTTCTGGAGAACGGGGTTTCAGTCATCTTGCCCATGAGGCATGGTTCGCAAGTATCAAATGATTCCAAAAGCCCATCTGCATGGAGTTTCTTCATGCGTTTTACACCAATATGACCTAAACGGCAGTGCCACAAGTATGTTGCACTATCATTATCAACTTTGCATCTTTTGGCCTCAATATTATGAATATGTGTATCACTACTATCGGGATTCAATAAACCATTTATATTGAGTGTATGACCGTAGAAGGTTTTATTCATGTAAACAGAACAACAATTATTCTTGGATTTAAATGAATGACCGTATTGCAATAAACATGATCCAATCATATTCATGCTCAACGCAAACACCAAATAACATTTATTTAGGTCCAACACTAATCCCGAAGGTATAGGGAGTGTGCGATAGTGATCTTATCAACCTTGGAATCACTTCCAACACACATCGTCACCTCGTCCTTAACTAGTCTCTGTTCATTTTGCAACTCCTGTTTTGAGTTACCAATCTTAGCAACTGAACCGGTATCAAATACCCTGGGGTTACTATGAACACTAGTAAAGTACACATTAATAACATGTATATCAAATATACCTTTGTTCACTTTGCCATCCTTCTTATCCGCCAAGTATTTGGGGTAGTACCGTTTTCAGTGACCATTTCTTTTGCAGTAGAAGCACTCAGTTTCAGGCTTAAGTCTAGCTTTGGGCTTCTTCACGGGAGTGGCAACTTGCTTGTCATTCTTCTTGAAGTTCCCTTTCTTTTCCTTTGCCTTTTTTCTTGAAATTAGTGGTCTTGTTAACTATCAACATTTGATGTTATTTCTTGATTTCTACCTTCGCCGATTTCAGCATCACGAAGAGCTTGGGAGTCGTTTTCTTTAGCCCTTGCATATTATAGTTCATCACGAAGTTCTAGAAACTTGGTGACACTACTAGGGAAAACCCTAGTAGTAGCGCTTGAAATATACATAGCAGTAGCGATGGGTCCAGCGCTGCTGCTACCGCGCTACAGCTCAGTTGTAGCAGTAGCACTGGTAAGGGCAGCGCTACTGGTAGGTATGGTTAGCAGTAGCGCTTCCCTGACCAGCGCTATTGCTAATTCTCTGTAGCGCTTGAGCAAATGAAGCGCTGCTGCTAATCCAGCGCCGCTAGTAGATGCAAACTAGCGCTACTGCTAGTATTCCTGCTTTCACAGATTTACACCCCCTCGACGTATTTGTGATGTATTTATACATGCTATATACAGTAGTTTCATCAGATCATACTAAACATGCACTATTATCATCATATCATAGACATACAGTAGTCTCGTCATATCATTATCATCATCGTCATCATCATTCAACACAAATATCATCATATCTCGAAAATAGCGATACACTAGTCATGTCATGTCTCGAATAAGTGCAACTGCATGGTCATGGCACACACACACAAGTTTCATCATCTCTATCTAAACCATGATGTAGAAGAGAAGAGCGATCAACATGAGCAAGAGCGCGACTATGTAGTAGAGGCACCAGTGCCCCTGCTGATGCTGGAGCGTCCACCTCATGTAACTACTTTCCGCTTCGGCTCTGCTGTCGAACCCTCTGTGGCTAGCACCTGGGTACTTGTCCACCTGGGCCTGAGCATCTGGCCAGTGGTCGTAGACTCCTGGAACCCTCCCGATGAACACGTCATAGCAGTCCTTCGCCATCTCTGATCTACTTACCTGCATCGTCAGTTGATGAATTGAACGATAATATGCAACATAATCTACTTAAGAAAACAAAGAGGCATAATTAGCAAAATACAAGCAACCAATAGTAAACATAAATGACGAAGTTCCTCATACCCAAACTAATTAACTAGAGCGATCTACGCTAGTTCAAAACCACGGTTTAGTTACATCACATAGTTTCGCCGTGCATAAATTCAATGGTTTGCGATAGGAAGATAATAGTGACACATTGTCATCGACAATCAGTCCTCCATGTCGGCGGTCCAATCTCCATAATCAGGGAGGAAGCACCCGAGCTTTTTGAAAGGCTTTAGGTCCAGACGCTGAGTGAGTAGCAGTGCTCGGACATCAGCCCGCGTGATTGGCGGATGGTAGAACATCCCCGTTGGTTCAAGGACCTGCTTCATCATCACTTGGGCAAGTTCACACTGTACGTGATAAAACTCAGCTCGGATTTGATGATCCGGTGTCTGTCTTGAACAATCGATCGTTTCATTTTGTTTTAGCTAAAACCAGATTTATGTGTATGATGTGCTGAGATGATTGGAAGTTTTCCCGATTAAAACAAGATCTATGGGTATCGTATGCTGAGAAGGCGAGGTGCGGAGACATAAATCCTTTGCATTTTTCTTTGCGGGAAGAAATGTAACCTTATGAGCTTGATGATGCCACTTCACTGCCTCCAACTTGCATTTTTTCCCGTTCTGGCATCTTGTATCAACAGGGGGATAAGTATGTTCTATGAATACTTTTTTGCAAGCTTTCTTCTTTGTTTGCTTCGTATCAAGCTTGCGAGAACTTTTAAATTTTATCTAGTAGTACTCTATATGTCATGTATGGCTACCATGTTATTTATGTGTGGGAGACTACGTTGGCTTGTTTAGTAAAACATGGTTGTACCACTTTGCCTATAGCTTGTTGCCATGTTTACATATTTATGTCCCGTCATGTCAGGGAGCTCGAGCTCTCCCAGGATCTATTCTAGGGAGCCTAGAAACTATCGTGCAAATCTTTTCTTTCAACTAGAAAACAAAAAAGACAGTTCTGGATTGAACACCATTATCTTTTCCAAAAAGCAATTTGTCGTTTCAACTTAGAAAATTGATCTTTTTTTGGAAAAAAGAGAACCTAATAGAAACGCATACGCACACACACGTACACTCACTCCTATGAATATGCATATGCACTCACTACCTCAATGAGCATCTCCGAGAGACTGAGCCGGTTGATCTTGAGGTTGACAAATTCGCCACAAACACATTATAGTTGATGAGCACAACATATCATTGAAACAATAGCGTCAGAGAACCTAAAATAAATCCAGAAAATATACAAGCACCTGTGCCAAATTTAAGACTTAAAACCCGGGCAAGTTGGTTCCACCACAAAAAATCTAACCATCTACGCTATACTTAGTTTGCTAATCTTTTTTGTCTTGTTTGGAGCCTTGATCATTTCTTCAATTTTTTTGATTGGAGTAAATGATGGGCATGGGCGAAGCCACATGCACACCTCATCAATACGGCGAAGACCCAGCCGCTTCACAAGTTTGGCCTCGCGCTTGACAAAGTTGTACTTAAACAGGCCATCCCAAAAGACAAAGTAGGCACACCCGTTACCTTCATCCAGTTTCGAAGCGAAGCTGGTAGGAGATCCAAGGAACAACATGTGGTCACTTAAGTCTCGACTGTCTCTCTCGACCCATTGTATCTTCCCACTACTTGGCTCCTTCTGCATCACACGAATTTTCAGCCGCAACATTCTTGCCAGGTCGCTGCACGTGTAACGATTATAACACCGGTCGCTCACCAGGACGGTTGCCAACAATAGCTCGCCATGTGACTCTACGATGTAACTGCATTCGTGAGAATAACATATATCCCTTTTTATATCCCATGTCGACTCGAGGCTACTGCCGTTATCACTGTTATTGGCTTCAAATTTCATCATCATAAGGACACACGCACACCCAAGAGAATCGCCGGCCGACACTAGGACCTTGCCATCATGATACATGACATAGTGTCGCCCTGATAATTCTAATCTCTTCATCAGGACCGTCCATGCCAGATCGTTGGGATGCAGGATCGCCGCTGTAAATATCACCTTGCACGAAATGGAGGGCAGCGCCCGGTATAGAAAAACAGTGCCATCGCCGTAGACGACGCCGCGCACTTTCTTCATGGACGTCCTTATCTCGTCTGGTAAGGGAGGTAGGTGGGTGGCTGCTCCGGTACGAATGTTGATGAGCCTCGGGTCGGGACAGGTGACAAAGAGCCAGGCGGCGGTGCCGTCCGCGCTAGCCACCCAGTTCCTGATATGTGAAGGTGGTACCTCCGGTGGCTCCACTAGAACGATGTCGTCGTTGCTCGATGCCTCAGGGGAGCGACGGGAATCGATAATGGAGTGCAACATCTGGCCGCTGCGCGTAGTCAGAACCCACGGCAGGCACGTGGGGCGGGAGTGTAGTAGCGCCGCCGCTTCGCGCCAGGACCTGCAGACGGCGTGGAAGCGGACGAGATCGGCGGCGTGCTGCAAGCGGCTGGAGACCTCGAGGAGCAGATCCGGCGGCAGACCTGCCCACGGGCTGGGCGTGGGCGTGGTGCACCCCATCGGATCGGATCGGATCTAGTCTAGGAGATAGGTCGAGAACCTCCTGATCAGGTACATATATAGATCAATCTTTCGTAACCGTCAATCTTTCGGGAAACTCTCCCAGTCAGAGACGGTTTCCATATCGTCAGACCGATCCTGCGCCATCGATCTCATCCTCCATCTCACGGCCGAGAGCTTCCAGTACGTCGTTCCTAGGAGGCTAGAAGCACCATATATCCCTCCGGGTTTCAGTCAATCGGTCTCCTCCTGATCCACGCCGCCGTCCCGTTGTCCTTCGCTGCACGGCCTCCACCCCGATGAAGCAGATCGAGCGCCACCACGCGATGTAGACCGCGTTCAACCACGCAGCTGCACCGTCATCTCGGTAGGGGGTAGGGAGGGGGCGGCAGGTTCTCCAGCCAGAGGAGGGGCTCACCAACCTGTAAAGAGCCTGCTATGGATTCACTCCTCACGAACACCAATTTGAGTTAGTCCAAAATAGTAGCGAGTAGCTAGCTCTTTTTCTCAGAACAATCTAGCAGTGGAACACTACAACCAGCGGCTGCACACTCACTAGCTGTGCCACGGACTAGTGCAATGCGCACACACACTAGAGACTGAAGTTGGAGTACTACTTAAGCCGAATGCCTTGTACTGATCGAAGTGGAAATGGCCTGGCTTACAACGATTGGCATGGGCCCTATAGATAGTACAATGAACCGACTACACTACGCAAGGGCTGACGTCAAACAAGTGAATTACGTCACTGCTGAGTGCTGACCTTATATGCTACTTAGCTACTAAGAGCATCTCCAGCCCGTTGGCCCCCCAGGCGGCGATTTTACGCGCCCCCGGGGGCGAGCCGGCGCTAGCGGCGGGGGGGGGGGGGGGTTCCCAGCCGCTCGCCCCAAGGTCGCCCCAGACGTGTTTTTTTATTTTAAAAATCAGAATTCGGCAAAGTTCGGCTAAATTCGGCTAACTTGACATTCATATTCAACATGTTCGGCGTTACATAAATTATTAAAAAAAGACATCTACGGGGCGAAGAAGTCGCTGAGCGCGGCGAAGTCGCCGACGTCGCCGCCATCCTCGTCGTCGCCGTCGGCCTTCTCCTTCTTGATGGCGCGGCTGCCCCTGCTGCTGGACCCCTGCCCGGCGTCTCCAAGGCGGACCGGTGGTGGCGGCGCGTCGTCGTCGTCGCTGTCGTCGAGGACGACGACGCCTCCCTCGTGCCGGCCACGGCGCCGGGCTTCGAAGCGCTCGAAGGCAAGGATCTGGCGCTGCAGCTGCGTCTACGCCCAGTCGTCGCGTGCCCACTTCAGGGCCGCCTCGTTGTCGAGCTCCTCCTCCTTGACGCCGCCGGCGAGGCCGGGCTCCGTCTTCACGACGGGGAGCCCCGGCTCCGTCTTTGGCTTAACGAAGCGCCGAGGAGCCGAGGAGGAGGCGCGCCGGCCGCCCTCGTTAATGACGATACCGGCGCCGCGGGTGCGCCGACCGCGCGGCGTCTCCGCGGCGGGCTCGGCCTTGACGCCGAAGAGCGCCGGCGAGCCGGAAGAGTGGGAGGAGGAGCGGGAGGAGGAACAGGAAGAGGAGCTAAACCTCCTGGGCACCCACGGCCCGCCGCTCCGGCGGGGGGGGGGGGGGGGGGGGGGACGGCCACCGCGGCAGGGTATGCCAGCGGCAGGTTATTGCCGCCCACGAGGTACTCTAGCACCCCGTGCAGTGTGCGGCCGGGGACGCCCCACCAGAGGCGGCGGCCGTCACTATTCTTGATGCTGCCCACCACCGGTGCCCCGTTCGTGGACGCCAGCCGCTGCGCCAGCTGCCGCTGGAAGTAGTCCGCCCACGCCGCGTGGTTGTCGGCGGCGTACTGGGGAGGGCGCGCTGCTCCTCCTCTAGGGACGACCGCACGCGGTCGACCTCGGCGGCGTAGATGCCGGGGCGCGTGTCGACGTCGGGCATCGGGTGGATGGGGACACCGCCGTTGTTGAGCCTCCACCCCGTTGGCCCGGCGCGCATGTCCAGCGGCGCCGAGATGTTGGCCTTGAACAGGAGCCACGCCTCCGATGCCTGGAGCGAGCGGCGGCCGAAGCCGTTGGCCGCCGCGGCGTCGCCGGGAAGCGTTCGGCCATCGCTGGAGAGGGAAGGGAAGGGGAGGACGGGGGAGATAGCAGAGCTTGGCGGCGCGGACGAGAGAGAGTAGAGCTCGGCGGCGACTGGTTTGGGCTTGGGCTGGTGTGGCCAGCAGCGAGGGGGAGCGGCGGGTTTTATAGCCCGCGCCGTGTGTACGCGTGGCGGGAGGGTAGGCGTCGCCGCGCCGCCCGTGACGCGCCGGCCCGTGAGGAATCAATGGAAGGCTGACCGGCGGCAGCCTTGCCATTGATTCCCCGCGGGAAACCGAGGCGCTATGGGGGAAGACGAGGCGTCGTCTCGCTGACGCGGCTGGCCCGCGGCTCTTTCGCGCCAAAACCGTTCGCCCCGGCGCCCCCGGGCGCCCCCTAGCGCGCCGGGTTCGCCCTGGGTCCGCCGGCGCCAGTTTCGGCCCAAACCGGCGAAAAAACAGGCTCCTGGGGGTGCGACTGGGCCGTTTTTTGGGCGCCGGCGCGACAAAAGCGTCTGGGGAGGGCCTGTTGGGGGCGCGTCTGGAGATGCTCTAAGCCACGTCTATTCCTGCTAGTAGAAAAACTTCCTTTCTACTGCTGCTGACATGCAGTCTTCGTAGACAAGCTTGACTCAACATTCTCCCCCTCAACCTTGTCGAAGGAGCTTGACGTTGATCCCGACCTTGTCGCGTAGCTCGTAGAACCGGATGCGATCAAGTGTCTTTGTTAGAGCATCTCTAGCAGACTCCGCATTCCGCCAAACTGTAAACTGTGTTTACAGTTTGCACCGAGGCGTTTATGCAGGCTCTAAATCGCCGCGGCAGAACAGAAACTGTATCCAAACCCGTAAAAATTTAAAAAACTTGTTTCACGCAAGAAATTTAAGCAAAAGCTCACCGGAGCTCGCTCGCATAGATAGTTCTTCTTCACATAAGTTCGTACACAGCATGCATATATTACATATAAGTTCGCCGGAGCTAGACGGGGCCTACGCCACCGTACCACTACACAAAACTGAGCTCACCGGAGCTCATGCGGTAGCTGCCCAGCAGCGGCGCTCAATCTGAGTTGGAGGAGTCGGAGGAGTCGAGGTCGATGTAGAACTTCGCCTGCTCCGCCTTCATCAGTCACAGACTCGAGGTCAGCCTCCTTGGACACGTGCGCCTGCGATGTAGCGACGCCCGTCGGGAGGAAGAGCCACTCATACTCGAGCTCGCGTCGGATGCGCTCTTCCATCTCCTCCCGCTCCCTCGCCGACTGCTCGAGGACGACGCACTCGAGGAGCTCCTCCTGCCCCAGGGGGGAGGTAGTCCTTTGGCCGGATGACGCCTCGGCGCGGCGGTGCATCGGGCTCTACGGCGCCAGGCGAGAGCTCTTCCTTCGGCTCCTCTTCACCGGAATGAGCCGCGAGCTCGATGCGGCCACGGATGAGCTCCCAGCGGACCAGGAGCCGGAGGAGGCGTGGCGGCGGCACGCGAGCTCGCGATCAAACTCGTCCAGCTCACGGCGGTCGAATGCCGGTGGCGGCGGGCTACCGCGGTTGAGCCATCGATGCGCCCCCCGCTTGCGCGCGGCATCAGATCTAGCGCGGTGGCAGCGCTCAGCCTCATCCCCAGAGCTGTCCATGGCTTTCGCAGACTTGCCGGCGGCGAGAAATCGAGCAGCGCGGTGGGGAATCGGGGGGAAACGCCACAGCGGGGGGATAGGGTTTCGACCCGCATCTGCCCCGCAAACCCGCAGTTATACTGCTTCAGGGGTAACGTTTGCGGGCTGCGGCAAACATATTTACTGGCCGGACGAGTATACGGGCTCTGTTCTGGCCAGAAAATTGGGCCGAGCCCGTATACTCGCCGGAATTATGCGGGTTCACGCGTTATGCGGGGTCTGCTAGAGTTGCTCTTAGGATGTCCGCCTTCTGCCCACCAGTCCGGATGAACTCCATGATCACCGTGCCTTTCTCGACGCAGTCACGTATGAAGTGATAGTGGAGATCAATGTGTTTGATGCGGTCGTGAAGCACTAGATTATTGCAGAGGGAAATCGCCGACTTGTTGTCGACGAAGATGAGAGCAGGGGTGTTATCCTGATTCAACATCTCACCGAGAAGGCGAGCAAGCTAGATGCCTTGACATGCCGTTGTAGTTACCGCAATGTACTCCGCCTCGCACGAAGATGCAGAGACAACCTTCTGCCTCATCGATTGCTAGCTGATGGGACTGCTATCGAGGAAGAACAATATGCCAGAGGTGCTCTTCCTAGAGTCCACATCACCAAAGTGGTCAGAGTCGTTGTACCGGACCAAGCTCTCACCGTCGCCACGGAGATACACGCATCTATGCGTGAGTGTACCCGGGATGTACCGAAGCAGGTGCTCGAGGCAACGAGGTGATCGCTTGCCGGGGCTTCCATGCACCTAATCAGGTACCCGACAATGAACGTGACATCCGGTCAGGTGTGTACGAGGTACCTGAGGCACCCGATGATGCTACGGTAGAGCGTAGCATCTACTACCTTCTTGGAGTTATCCTTGTTGAGCTTCAGCCGTGCCTCCATTGGAGCGTGCACGACATGGCAGTCCTTCATGCCTGCTCGCTCAAGCATCTTGGCGGCTTAGGCCATCTGTGTGATCGTGATGCGACCACCCTCCTGGTTCAGCTCCAGCCCGAGGTAGTACTGGAGCAGCCCGAGGTCGCTTATGCTAAAGAGATGATGCATCTCTTCCTTGAAGCGTTGAACCTCTTCAGGCTCTGCCCGGCAATGACCAGGTCGTCGACATAGATGCCAACGATGACCAGCGTGTTCATAGTGCCACGCGAGTGCATGCCGTGCTCAGCGCTGCGTGAGAACCCAAGGGATGCGAGGCTTGCATCGAGCTTGGCGTTCCACGCCCTTGGGGCTTGCCGGAGACCATACAGGGCCTTGTGTGTCCTGTACACGCCCTGCTCGTGGTTCTTGGCAACGAACCCTGGAGGCTGGGAGACGTACACGTCCTCGTTAAGGTCGACCTTGAGAACCACCGACTTCACGTCCATGTGGTGTACCTCCCACCCGCGGAGCGGCCACGGCAAGGATGAGTCACACGGACTCCAGCCTTGCCACCGGAGCAAAGACTTCCTCAAAGTCCACTCCCTCACGATGCACATACCCCTTAGCGATGAGGCGCACCTTGTGCTTGACAATGGTGCCATGCTCGTCCTTCTTCACCTTGAGTACCCACTTGAGCCCGATGGCTCGACGCCCAGCAGGCAGTGTGGTGAGTGTCCAAGTGGCGTTGTCGTTGATCGATGACAGCTCGTCCAGCATCACATGGCGCCAGCGATCCTCTTGCCCGGCCTCCCATGGGCGGCTCCTTGCCGGCCATCAAATGCAGGACCTCCTCGTCATGAACATCCTCTTTCTCGGGCTGCTGCGGTGTTGTCGCAGGCTCGCCGAGAAGATCCCCCATGCGTCGGACCTATGTGGGGGCGCCAACGCTGTCGTCGAATCGAACAACTCCGACCTTGCCATTGGCGGGGTTGCAGACTGGCTCCCGGGACCCACCTTGCTTGACGCCGGGGTGTCCGGGGCACCGTACGATGGTGTTCATGGGGTGCGGTTCCCGGATCTACACCTCTCGGGCTTTCCGGGGTCTTGCTTCCCAGGGTTGTAGAGTACGTCAGGTACTCCACGGTGAAGGAGCTGCTTGTCGGGGCTTCCCCCGATGCCTCCCAAGTCCATCGTGTGTCTTCATGGAAGATGACATTGCGCGAGACATGCACACGCTTTGAGACGGGGTCGTACATCTTGTACGCCTTAGAGCCTGTCTTGTAGCCCATGAACACCATTGGGGTGCTCCTGTCATCGAGCTTCTTCAGCTGTGGGCGTGCCGTGTTGACATGCCCGACGCAACCAAAGGTGGGGAGGAAGCGTACATTAGGCTTGATCCCATACCACGCCTCATAAGGCGTCTTGCCGTCGACGCTCCTTGTGAAGCAGCGGTTGAGGATGAAGATAGCCGTGAGCACGGCCTCCCCCCAATACGTGCTCGGCACCTGCTTTGCCTTGAGCATGCAGCGTGCCACCCCGAACAATGTCTGGTTCCTTTGCTCGACGACATGTTCTGCTGTGGCGAGTAGGGGACTATCAGGTGACGCTGCACCCCTTTGTCATCGCAATGCCTGTAGAACGTGGCCGACGTGAACTCGCCGCCACGGTCCGTGCGCAGCACGCGCAGATTGTGGCCGCACTCAACATCAGCTGTCGCTTGCTGCTTGACGATGGCTCGCTCCGCCTCGTCCTTGGAGGTGAGGCCATTTTATGATTATCTCTACGAAACACTTGGCAATCTACTTCAGTGAATAGGACATTAAAACCAAAGTCAGCAAGTCTAGATACGGAAGGTAAATTATAGCCAAGAGATTCAACAAGCATGACATTTTGTCTGGAGCTATCATGTGAGATGGCCACCTTACCAAGGCCAACCACCTTACCCTTTGAGTTATCACCAAAGCTGACATACTTTCGAGGGCCGTTGTTTTCAGCAAGCTCACGAAACATATCCTTGTCTCCAGTCATGTGATCGGTACATCCACTGTCAACAACCCATTCCTTTCCTCCAGCCATGTAGCCGCGAAGATTAGCCATAAGACCAAAGTGTCTCATAGACTCATCGAGATTGAAGTCACTATCATCGTCCTCATCATAGTATCCATGTTCAACATCATCATATGATGGATCAATCCCTAGAGAGAGTGATTCATTAGATAAATGATCGTCACAATAGTCATCTTTATGAAATCTAATGGCTTCGGAGATGATATTGCTAATGATTCCAACATCTCCTTTGGCACGCATGAGATTAGTAAGCTCAAATAGACAATCACCAAACCTAGGATCATTAGAATTCATCTTACTCAAGGCAATAGACTTATGAAGGATTTCATCTAAGTTTTGCAAGGAATAGTTTGGAAATCGTTCCTTAAGAAATCACCATATAGTGTAGGCACAATCAAGAGTAGGTAAGATAGCAATCAAATTCCTGCGCAATCCTCTAACAATAAGATTGATAGTTCTAAGATTGTGAATCATGTCAAGCTCTTCATCGGGAGTGGGATGCAAAGGACCACTAGGGGAAATGCAAGGACTAGTAATGTACTTGTTCAAGTGATATTCATTGAAAATCTCAAGCATATCATTTTTCCACTCATGAAAGTACTCTCCATCAAGAATAGGCACTCTATGTCTAAGACTCCCCAACGTAGACTCATCCATCTTCCTCCAATGGTGATTAAACCAAAGCAATGGAGACCAAAGCTCTAATACCAATTGAAAGGATCGAGAAGAGGTGTCTATAAGGGGGTGAATAGACCCCTAGCAAGAAAAGTAGCAGTTTTTAATTTCTTCAAGTTGAAGTGGAGTTTTAGCACAAGTTTAAACATTCACAATACATATCAAGCAAGCATGACAAGAGTATATGAGCAGCAGAAAGTAAAGCATGCAAATTGCAAGAATGTAAAGGGAAGGGATTGTAGTGTGCAAACACAATTGGAGACACGGAGATTTTTTATCCGTGGTTCCGATAGGTGGTGCTATCGTACATCCACGTTAATGGAGACTTCAACCCATGAAGGGTAACGGTTGCGCGAGTCCACGGAGGGCTCCACCCACGAAGGGTCCACGAAGAAGCAACCTTGTCTATCCCACCATGGCCATCGCCCACGAAGGACTTGCCTCACTAGGGTAGATCTTCATGAAGTAGGCGATCTCCTTGCCCGTACAAACTCCTTGGTTGAACTCCACAATCTTGACGGAGGCTCCCAAGTGACACCTAGCCAATCTAGGAGACACCACTCTCCAAAAGGTAATAGATGGTGTGGATGATGAACTCCTTGCTCTTCTGCTTAAAATGATAGTCTCCCCAACACTCAACTCTCTCTCATAGGATTGGATTTGGTGGAAAGATGATTTGAGTGGAAAGCAACTTGGGGAAGGCTAGAGATCAAGATTTATGTGGTTGGAATGGAATATCGTGACCTCAACACAAGTGTAGGTGGTTCTCTCTTAGAAAATGTATGTTGGAAGTGTAGGCATGTTCTGACGGCTCTCTCCACGAATGAAGAGTGGGTGGAGGGGTATATATAGCCTCCACACAAAAACTAACCGTTACACACAATTTACCAAACTCGGTGGGACCGAATCAGAAAACTCGGTCAGACCGATTTAGTTCATAATGTGACCGTTAGGCATTTCGGTGGGACCGACATGGTCAACTCGGTGGGACCGATGTGCTAGGGTTAGGGTAAAACCACATCTCGGTTTGACCGATTACACAAACTCAGTGGGACCGATTTGGGTAATAAGCGAAACAGAGAGTTGGCCTAGCAAACTCGGTGGCACCAATTGCAAATCTCGGTATGACCGAAATTATTGCAATAGGCAACAGAGAGTTTGCAAGCCCATCTCGGTGAGACTGAGATCCCATCGGTGAGACCGAATTGATTAGGGTTTTGGCAATGGCTATGTCAAGTGAATTCGGTGGCGCCGGATAGAAAGTTTCGGTGGGGCCGAGTTTGACTTTTTGGT
The DNA here is from genome assembly GCF_002575655.3 of Aegilops tauschii subsp. strangulata. Lineage (NCBI taxonomy): Eukaryota > Viridiplantae > Streptophyta > Magnoliopsida > Poales > Poaceae > Aegilops > Aegilops tauschii. Next base: position 463,878,643 of record NC_053040.3, read on the forward strand.
TTGGGACATATGTGGATATGAGAAAGTGGTTGAGGGCTTTGGAGCATATCACTAAGCACTTTGAGCAAGCAAGCCATTAAGCAACACCTCATCCCCTTTTAATAGTATTGGCTTTACTATGGACTCAATGTGATCTTGGATCACTGAAATAGAAAACGTAGAGTCCTGAGATTTGAGCTTGAGCCAATCCTTTGTCCTTAGCATTTTGAAGGGGTTCCATATCTTCTTGTCCATGCCACCCCATCTATTGAACTTGTCTGAAATATACTAGATGAAAACATTAGTCCAACAAGAGATATGTTGACATTAATTACCAAAATCACCCAGGGAGCACTTGTGCTTTCAATCTCCCCCTTTTTGGTAATTGGTGACAACATACATCAAAGCTTTAGATAAAGATATGAAGAGTAACAAGTAATGCTTTGGAAAGACATGTAACATGCATAGGCTCCCCTACATGTATGCATTCATGTGATCATGGAATGTAAGAGCCTGTGAATGCATAACCATGACAGAGCAAGCAATGAGTTACATGTATCTTGGCTATATGCATCAGAGCAAATGATCTGAACATAGGAAATGTACCTTCATGCTCATGAGTCCTTCTTGCAAACAATATGTACATCAACAAGAGATCCTCATGGACATGAGTGTGATGCATATACTTACCTTGTGGTCTTGATCTAGCTTTGGAAGAGATGAACCTGAGTAAACAGAAACATAACATAGACATGTCTTTCCCCTCTTAAAGACATGTGAGCTTCTCTTCTCTTGAACACCAAGCATCTGGGGCATGTGATTCCTCTCTCCCCCTGTTTGAAGCATTCTCTCCCCCTTTTGAAGGACTCTCCCCCTTTTGAAGGATTCAGCTTTGATGTTAACTCTCTCTCCCCCTTTGACATCAATTTCCAAGCAGGGATCCCCTGGAGTGTGAGTCAAAATAGGTTTGGTCCTTGAGTCACAGAGCAAAGCAACATATAAAATGTGATGCTGGTAGAGGACAAGAATCATTGAGTGGAGCTGGAGGAAAAAAATGTAGGAACAAGTGGCAAATTTTCTTCTCTGCAGTGAAATCGGTGGCACTGAGTTGTGTTCTTCGGTTGCACCGAAAGGATTCGGTTGGACCGAAAGTAGCAAACCGGTGGGACCGAGTTAAACACAGAGAAAGAGCAATAGTCACCTGATACGTCTCCATCGTATATACTTTTCCAAACACTTTTGCCCTTGTTTTGGACTCTAACTTGCATGATTTGAATGGAACTAACCCGGACTGACGCTGTTTTCAGCAGAATTGCCATGGTGTTATTTTTGTGCAGAAATAAAAGTTCTCGGAATGACCTGAAACTTCACGGAGAATATTTTTGGAATTTATGAAAAATACTGGCGAAAGAATCAAGACGAGGGGGCCCACACCCTGTCCACGAGGGTGGGAGGCGCGCCTGCCCCTGGGCGCGCCCCCCTGCCTCGTGGGCCCCCTGTTGGTCCACCGACCTCAACTCCAACTCCATATATTCAGGTTTGAGGAGAAAAAATCAGAGAGAAGGATTCATCGCGTTTTATGATACGGAGCCACTGCCAAGCCCTAATCTCTGTCGGGATGGCTGATCTGGAGTCCGTTCAAGGCTCCGGAGAGGGGAATCCGTCGCCGTCGTCATCATCAACCGTCCTCCATCACCAATTTCATGATGCTCACCGCCGTGCGTGGGTAATTCCATCATAGGCTTGCTGGACGGTGATGGGTTGGATGAGATTTATCATGTAATCGAGTTAGTTTTGTTAGGGTTTGATCCCTAGTATCGACTATGTTCTGAGATTGATGTTGCTATGACTTTGCTATGCTTAATGCTTGTCAGTAGGGCCCGAGTGCCATGATTTCAGATATGAACCTATTATGTTTTCATGAATATATGTGAGGTCTTGATCCTATCTTGCAAGTCTATAGTCACCTATTATGTGTTATGATCCGTTAACCCCGAAGTGAATAATCGGGATACTTACCGGTGATGACCGTAGTTTGAGGAGTTCATGTATTCACTAAGTGTTAATGCTTTGGTCCGGTACTCTATTAAAAGGAGGCCTTAATATCCCTTAGTTTCCAATAGGACCCCGCTGCCACGGGAGGGTAGGACAAAAGATGTCATGCAAGTTCTTTTCCATAAGCACGTATGACTATATTCGGAATACATGCCTACAGTACATTGATGAATTGGAGCTAGTTCTGTGTCACCCTATGTTATAACTATTGCATGAGGAATCGCATCTGACATATGAAGGAAATATGCCCTAGAGGCAATAATAAAGTTGTTATTTATATTTCCTTATATCATGATAAACTCAGTACATATGTGAATACATAGACAAACAAAGTGTCACTAGTATGCCTCTACTTGACTAGCTCGTTAATCAAGGATGGTTAAGTTTCCTAGCCATAGACATGAGTTGTCATTTGATGAACGGGATCACATCATTAGAGAATGATGTGATTGAGTTGACCCATTCCGTTAGCTTAGCACTTGATCGTTTAGTATGTTGCTATTTCTTTCTTCATGACTTATACATGTTCCTATGACTATGAGATTATGCAACTCCCGAATAACGGAGGAACACTTTGTGTGCTACCAAACGTCACAACATAACTGGGTGATTATAAAGGTGCTCTACAGGTGTCTCCGATGGTGTTTGTTGAGTTGGCATAGATCGAGATTAGGATTTGTCACTCCGATTGTCGGAGAGGTATCTCTGGGCCCTCTCGGTAATGCACATCACTATAAGCCTTGCAAGCAATGTTACTAATGAGTTAGTTGCAGGATGATGCATTACAGAACAAGTAAAGAGACTTGCCGGTAACGAGATTGAACTAGGTATTGAGATACCGACGATCGAATCTCGGGCAAGTAACATACCGATGACAAAGGGAACAAATTATGTTGTTATGCATTTTGACCAATAAAGATCTTCGTAGAATATGTAGGAGCCAATATGAGCATCCAGGTTCCGCTATTGGTTATTGACCGGAGACATGTCTTCTGTCATGTCTACATAGTTCTCGAACCCGTAGGGTCCGCACGCTTAACGTTCGGTGACGATCGTATTATGAGTTTATGTGTTTTGATGTACCGAAGGTTGTTTGGAGTCCCGGATGAGATCAGGGACATGACGAGGAGTCTCGAAATGTTTGAGACGTAAAGATCGATATATTGGAAGGCTATATTCGGACATCGGAAAGGTTCTGAGTGGTTCGGGTAATTATCGGAGTACCGGAGAGTTACGGGAATTCGCCGGGGAGTATATGGGCCTTATTGGGCAGGCCGCGCGCCCCCCAAGGCCTAGTCCGAATTGGACTAGGGGGCGGGGCGGCGCCCCCTCCTTCCTTCTCTTCTCTCTTCCCCTTCCTTCTCTCCTACTCCTACTACCTACTACTTAGAAGGGGGGGAATCCTACTCCCGATGGGAGTAGGACTCCCCAGGGCGCGCCATAGAAGAGGGCCGGCCCTCCCCCTCCTCCACTCCTTTATATACGGGGGAGGGGGGCACCCCATAGACACAAGTTGATCATTGACCTCTTAGTCGTGTGCGGTGCCCCCCTCCACCATAATCCACCTCGGTCATATCGTTGCAGTGCTTAGGCGAAGCCCTGCGCTGGTAGCTTCATCATCACCGTCATCACGCCGTCGTGCTGACGAAACTCTCCCGCAACACTCTGCTGGATCGTGAGTTCGTGGGACGTCATCGAGCTGATCGTGTGCTGAACTCGGAGGTGTCGTGCGTTCGGTACTTGGATCGGTCGGATCGTGAAGACATACGACTACATCAACCGCGTTGATAAAAGGCTTCCGCTTATGGTCTACGAGGTTACGTGGACAACACTCTCCCGCTCGTTGCTATGCATCCCCATGATCTTGCGTGTGCGTAGGATTTTTTTTGAAATTACTGCGTTCCCCAACAGTGGTATCAGAGCCAGGTTTTTGCGTAGATGTTATATGCACGAGTAGAACACAAGTGAGTTGTGGGCGATAATAGTCATACTACTTACCAGCATGTCATAGTTTGATTCGGCGGTATTGTTGGATGAAGCGGTCCGGACCGACATTACGCGTACGCTTACGCGAGACTGGTTCTACCGACGTCCTTCGCACACAGGTGGCTGGCGGGTGTCGGTTTCTCCAACTTTAGTTGAATCGAGTGTGGCTACGCCCGGTCCTTGTTGAAGGTTAAAACACCACATACTTGACGAAAAATCGATGTGGTTTTGATGCGTAGGTAAGAACGGTTATTGCTCAGCCCGTAGCAGCCACATAAAACTTGCAACAACAAAGTAGAGGACGTCGAACTTGTTTTTGCAGGGCATGTTGTGATGTGATATGGTCAAGACACGATTCTAAATTTTATTGTATGAGATGATCATGTTTTGTAACGGAGTTATCGGCAACTGGCAGGAGCCATATGGTTGTCGCTTTATTGTATGCAATGCAATCGCCCTATAATTGTTTTTACTTTATCACTAAGTGGTAGCGATAGTCGTAGAAACAATAGTTGGCAACGATAACGATGCTATGATGGAGATCAAGGTGTCGCGCCGGTGACGATGGTGATCATGACGGTGCTTTGGAGATGGAGATCAAAGGCACAAGATGATGATGGCCATATCATATCACTTATATTGATTGCATGTGATGTTTATCCTTTATGCATCTTATTTTGCTTAGTACGGCGGTAGCATTATAAGATGATCCCTTACTAAATTTCAAGGTACAAGTGTTCTCCCTGAGTATGCACCATTGCGACAGTTCTTCGTGCCGAGACACCACGTGATGATCGGGTGTGATAAGCTCTACGTGCACATACAACGGGTGCAAGCCAGTTTTGCACACACAGAATACTCGGGTTAAACTTGACGATCCTAGCATATGCAGATATGGCCTCGGAACACTGAGACCGAAAGGTCGAGCGTGAATCATATAGTAGATATGATCAACATAGTGATGTTCACCATTGAAAACTACTCCATCTCAGGTGATGATCGGACATGGTTTAGTTGATTTGGATCATGTGATCACTTAGATGATTAGAGGGATGTCAATCTAAGTGGGAGTTCTTAAGTAATATGATTAATTGAACTTTAATTTATCATGAACTTAGTCCTGGTATTATTAGCATATCTATGTTGTAGATCAATAGCTCGCGTTTAGCTCCCCTGTTTTATTTTTGATATGTTCCTAGAGAAAACTAAGTTGAAAGATGTTAGTTGCAAAGATGCACACTAGCTCCATGATCTGAGGATTATCCTCATTGCTGCACAGAATAATTATGTTCTTGATGCACTGCTAGGTGATAGAACTATTGTAGGAGCAGATGCAGACGTTATGAACGTTTTGACAAAAGCTCGGTATGATGACTACTTGATAGTTTAGTGCACCATGCTTTACGACTTAGAACCGGGACTTCAAAAATGTTCTGAATGCCACGGAGCATATAAGATGTTCCAAGAGTTGAAATTGGTATTTCATACTCATGCCCGTGTCGAGAGGTATGAGACCTCTGACAGTACTTTGCCTACAAGATGGAGGACAATAGCTCAACCAGTGAGCATGTGCTCAGATTGTCTGGATACTACAATTGCTTGAATCAAGTGGGAGTTAATCTTCCAGATAAGATAGTAATTAACAAAGTTCTCTAGTCACTATCACCTAGTTACTAGAACTTTGTGATGAACTATAACATGCAAGGGATGACGAAAAAAATTCCCAAGCTCTTCACGATGCTAAAATCGGCGAAGGTAGAAATCAAGAAAAACATCAAGTGTTGATAGTTGACAAGACCACTAGTTTCAAGAAAAAGGGCAAAGGGAAGAAGGGGAACTTCAAGAAGAACGGCAAGCAAAGTTGCTGCTCAAGTGAAGAAGCCCAAGTCTGGACCTAAGCCTGAGACTAAGTGCTTCTACTGCAAAGGGACTGGTCACTGGAAGCGGAACTACCCCAAGTATTTTGCGGATAAGAAGGATGGCAAAGTGAACAAAGGTATATTTGATATACATGTTATTGATGTGTATTTTACTAGTGCTCATAAGCAACCCCTCGATATTTGATACCGGTTCAGTTGCCATGATTAGTAACTTGAAACAGGAGTTGCAAAATAAACAGAGACTCGATAAGGGCGAGGTGATGATGTGTGTTGGAAGTGATTCCAGGGTTGATACGATCACCATCGAACACTCCCTTTACCTTAGGGATTAGTGTTGAACCTAAAATAAATGTTATTTGGTGTTTGCGTTGAGCATGAATATGATTGGATCATGTTTATTGCAATACGGTTATTCATTTAAGTCAAAGAATAATTGTTGTTCTATTTACATGAATAAAATCTTCTACGGTCATACACACAATATAAATGGTTTATTGAATCTCGATCGTAGTGATACACATATTCATAATATTGAAGCCAAAAGATGCAAAGTAAATAATGATAGTGCAACTTATTTGTGGCACTGCCGTTTAGGTCATATTGGTGTAAAGCGCATGAAGAAACTCCATGCTGATGGGATTTTGGAATCACTTGATACTTGTGAACCATGCCTTATGGGAAAAATGACTAAGACTCCATTCTCCGGACCAATGGAGCGAGCAACTGACTTATTGGAAATAATACATACTGATGTATGCGATCCGATGAGTGTTGAGGCTCGCGGCGGGTATCATTATTTTCTGACCTTCACAGATGATTTGAGCAGATATGGGTATATCTACTTGATGAAACATAAGTCTGAAACATTTGAAAAGTTCATATAATTTCAGAGTGACGTGGAAAATCATCGTAACAAGAAATTAAAGTTTCTATGATCTGATCGTGGAGGAGAATATTTGAGTTACGAGTTTGGTCTTCATTTGAAACAATGTGGAATAGTTTCGCAGCTCACGCCACCTGGAACACCATAGCGTAATGGTGTGTCCGAACATCGTAACCGCACTTTATTAGATATGGTGCGATCTATGATGTCTCTTACCGATTTACCACTATCATTTTGGGGTTGTGCATTAGCGACAGCTGCATTCACGTTAAATAGGGCACTATCTAAATCCGTTGAGACGACACCGTATGAACTGTGGTTTAGCAAGAAACCTAAGCTATCGTTTCATAAAGTTTGGGGTTGCGATGCTTATGTGAAAAAGTTTCATCTTGATAAGCTCAAACCCAAGTCGGAGAAGTGCGTCTTCATAGGATACCCAAAAAGTAACTGTTGGGTACACCTTCTATCACAGATCCGAAGGCAAGATATTTGTTGCTAAGAATGGATCCTTTCTAGAGGAGTTTTCTCTCGAAAGATGAGTGGGAGGAAAGTAGAACTTGATGAGGTAACCGTAGCTGCTCCCTTATTGGAAAGTAGTTCATCACAGAAATCTGTTCCTGTGACTCCTACACCAATTAGTGAGGAAGCTAATGATGATGATCATGTAACTTCAGATCAAGTTAATACCGAACCTCGTAGGTCAACCAGAGTGAGATCCGCACCAGAGTGGTATGGTAATCCTTTTCTGGAGGTAATGTTACTTCACCATGACGAACCTACGAACTATGAGGAAGCGATGATGAGCCCAGATTCCGCGAAATGGCTTGATGCCATGAAATCTGAGATGGGATCCATGTATGAGAACAAAGTGTGGACTTTGGTTGACTTGCCCGATGATCGGCAAGCCTTAGAAAATAAATGGATCTTCAAGAGGAAGACAAACGCTGATAGTAGTTTTACTATCTACAAAGCAAGACTTGTCGAAAAAGGTTTTGACAAAGTTCAAGCTGTTCACTATGATGAGATTTTCTCACTCATAGCGATGCTTAAGTCTGTCCGAATCATGTTAGCAAATTGCCAAATTTTATGAAATCTGGCAAATGGATGTCAAAACTACATTCCTTAATGGATTTCTTAAAGAAGAGTTGTATATGATGCAACCAGAAGGTTTTGTCGATCCTAAAGGTGCTAACAAAATGTGCAAGCTCCAGTGATCCATCTATGGACTGGTGCAAGCATCTCGGAGTTGGAATATACGCTTTGATGAGTTGGTCAAATCATATAGTTTTATACAGACTTGCGGTGAAGCCTATATTTACAACAAAGTGAGTGGGAGCACTACAACATTTCTGATAAATATATGTGAATGACATATTGTTGATCGGAAATAAAGTAGAATTTTCTGGAAAGCATAAAGGAGTATTTGAAAGGAGTTTTTCAAAGAAAGACCTCGGTGAAGCTGCTTACATATTGAGCATCAAGATCTATAGAGATAGATCAAGACGCTTGATAAGTTTTTTCAATGAGTACATACCTTGACAAGATTTTAAAGTAGTTCAAAATGGAATAGTCAAAGAAAGAGTTCTTGCCTGTGTTACAAGGTGTGAAATCGAGTAAGACTCAAAGCCCGACCACGGCAGAAGATAGAAAGAGAATGAAAGTCATTCCCTATGCCTCAGCCATAGGTTCTATAAAGTATGCCATGCTGTGTACCAGGACTATTGTATACCCTACACTGAGTTTGGCAAGGGAGTACAATAGTGATCTAGGAGTAGATCACTGAACAGCGGTCAAAATTATCCTTAGTAGAATAAGGATATGTTTTTCGATTATGGAGGTGACAAAAGGTTCGTCGTAAAGGGTCACATCGATGAAGTTTTGACATTGATACAGATGACTCTAAGTCTCAATTTGGATACATAGTAAAAGTGGGAGAAATTAGCTAGAGTAGCTCTGTGCAAAGCATTGTTGACATAGAAATGTGCAAAATACATACGGATCTGAATATGGCAGACCCGTTGACTAAAATTCTCTCACAAGCAAAAAACATGATCACACCTTAGTACTGTTTGGGTGTTAATCACATGGCGATGTGAACTAAGATTACTGACTCTAGTAAACCCTTTGAGTGCTGGTCACATATCGATGTGAACTATGGGTGTTAATCACATGGTGATGTGAACTGTTGGTGTTATACACATGGCGATGTGAACTAGATTATTGACTCTAGTGCAAGTGGGAGACTGAAGGAAATATGCCCTAGATGCAATAATAAAGTTGTTATTTATATTTCCTTATATCACGATAAATGTTTATTATTCATGCTAGAATTGTATTAACCGGAAACTTAGTACATGTGTGAATACATAGACAAACAAAGTGTCACTAGTATGCCTCTACTTCACTAGCTCGTTAATCAAGGATGGTTAAGTTTCCTAGCCACAGACATGAGTTGTCATTCGATGAACGGGATCACATCATTAGAGAATGATGTGATTGACTTGACCCATTCCGTTAGCTTAGCACTTGATCGTTTAGTATGTAACTATTGCTTTCTTCATGACTTATACATGTTCCTATGACTATGAGATTATGCAACTACTGAATACCGGAGGAACACTTTGTGTGCTACCAAACGTCACAATGTAACTGGGTGATTATAAAGGTGCTCTACAGGTGTCTCCGATGGTGTTTGTTGAGTTGGCATAGATCGAGATTAGGATTTGTCACTCCGATTGTCGGAGAGGTATCTCTGGGCCCTCTCGGAATGCACATCACTATAAGCCTTGCAAGCAATGTGACTAATGAGTTAGTTGCGGGATGGTGCATTATAGAATGAGTAAAGAGACTTGCCGGTAACGAGATTGAACTAGGTATTGAGATACCGACGATCGAATCTCGGGCAAGTAACACATCGATGACAAAGGGAACAACGTATGTTGTTATGCTGTTTGACCGATAAATATCTTCATAGAATATGTAGGAGCCAATATGAGCATCCAGGTTCCGCTATTGGTTATTGACCGGAGACATGTCTCGGTCATGTCTACATAGTTCTCGAACCCGTAGGGTCCGCATGCTTAACGCTCGGTGATGATCGTATTATGAGTTTATGTGTTTTGATGTACCGAAGGTTGTTTGGAGTCCCAGATGAGATCAGGGACATGACGAGGAGTCTCCAAATGTTTGAGACGTAAAGATCGATATATTGGAAGGCTATATTCGGACATCGGAAAGGTTCTGAGTGGTTCGGGTATTTATCGGAGTACCGGAGAGTTACGGGAATTCACCGGGGAGTATATGGGCCTTATTGGGCTTTAGGGGGGAGAGAGAGGGGCTGCCTAGGCAGGCCACGCGCCCCCCAAGGCCTAGTCCAAATTGGACTAGGGGGAGGGGCATCGCCCCCTCCTTCCTTCTCTTCTCTCTTCCCCTTCCTTCTCTCTTACTCCTACTACCTACTACTTGGAAGGGGGGAATCCTACTCCCGGTGGGAGTAGGACTCCCCAGGGCGCTCCATAGTAGAGGGCCGGCCCTCCCCCTCCTCCACTCCTTTATATACGGGGGAGGAGGGCACCCCATAGACAGAAGTTGATCATTGATCTCTTAGCCGTGTGCGGTGCCCCCTCCACCATAATCCACCTCGGTCATATCATTGCAGTGCTTAGGCGAAGCCCTGCGCCGGTAGCTTCATCATCACCGTCATCACACCGTCGTGCTGACGAAACTCTCATGTGACACTCTGCTGGATTGTGAGTTCGTGGGACGTCATTGAGCTAAACGTGTGCCGAACTCGGAGGTGCCGTGCGTTCGGTACTTGGATCGATCGGATCGTGAAGATGTACGACTACATCAACCGCGTTGATAAAACGCTTTCTCTTATGGTCTACGAGGGTACGTGGACAACACTCTCCCGCTCGTTGCTATGCATCACCATGATCTTGCGTGTGCGTAGGATTTTTTTTGGAAATTACTGCGTTCCCCAACAACATAATCATCCATCACCAATCCAAAGCCTACGAGCTTTTCACATATTGATCTTTGCTTAGTTACTTTTCCGTTGCCACTATTACAATCACTACAAAACTGCTACTGTTACTTTTGCCACTGTTACCGTTACTTCCACACTACTTTGCTACTAAATACTTTGCTGCATATATTAAGTTATCCAGGTGTGGATGAATGGACAACTTAGCTGCTAATACTTGAGAATATTCTTTGGCTCCCCTTGTGTCGAATCAATAAATTTGAGTTGAATACTCTACCCTCGAAAACTGTTGCGATCCCCTATACTTGTGGGTTATCAAGACTATTTTCTGGCACCGTTGCTGGGGAGCATAGCTTTATTCTTTGAGTCACTTGGGATTTATATCTGCTGATCACTATGAGGAACTTGAAAGACGATAAAACCAAGATTTATCCCTCAACCCCAGTCAAAAAAAGATTTATCCCTCAACTACGAGGGGAGGTAAGGAATTGCCATCTAGCTCTACACTGGATTCACCTTCTGTTTTGAGTAAACTTGCGACACCTAAACCTGCTTCTGCTATTAATTCTGATATGTTGCATGTTATTGATGATGCCACTTCTGCTATGCGTGATACTTATGATGAAACTACTTCTATGCTTGATAACACTGTGCCACTAGGTGAATTTCTTGATGAACAACTTGCTAGGGCTAGAGAGAATGAAATTATTGAAACTGATAATATTGATAAAAGTGATGATGAAGATTCTCCCCCTAGATATGAATTGCCTGTTGTGCCTGAGGGTTATGTTATGGATGAAGAAACTGCTAGAGACTTTTTAGCTTGCAATGATAGATCTGATCTTAAGAAATTATTAGCTAAGCTGAAAGAAAAGTCTTTGAATGCTAGAATGAAATATGACTCTGCTTTTGCTACTTCACCTATCTGTATTTTCAATAAGGATTATGATTTCTCTATTGATCCTGAGATAATTACTTTGGTTGAATCTGATCCTTTTTATGGCTATGAATCTGAAACTGTTGTGGCACATCTTACTAAATTAAATGATATAGCCACCCTATTCACTAATAATGAGAAAACTCGCTACTACTATATCCTTAAATTATTTCCGTTCTCATTAAAGGGTGATGCTAAGACATGGTTTAATTCTCTTGACCCAGGTTGTGTGCGTAGTCCCCAGGATATGATTTATTACTTCTCTGCTAAATATTTCCCCGCTCATGCTGCCTTAAGGGAAATATATAATTTTGTGCAAATTGAAGAAGAGAGTCTCCCACAAGCTTGGGGGAGGCTTCTCCAATTATTTAATGCTTTGCCTGATCATCCTCTCAAGAAAAACGAAATACTTGATATCTTTTATAATGGACTAACCGATGCTTCCAGAGACCACCTGGATAGTTGTGCTGGTTGTGTTTTCAGGGAAAGAACTGTTGATCAAGCTGAATTGCTATTGAATAATATGTTGACTAATGAAAATAATTGGACACTTCCTGAACCAACTCCCAAGCCAACTCCGAAGAAAAGGGGTATTCTATTTCTCTGTCCGGAAGATATGCAAGAGGCAAAGAAATCTATGAAAGAAAAAGGTATTAAATCTGATGATGTTAAGAATTTACCTCCTATTGAGTAAATACATGGTCTTAATTTACCACCTATTGAAGAAATACATGGTCTTGATAACCCGACACAGGTAGTAAAGGTAAATTCTCTCCATAGATTTGATGAAGGTGATATTCCTCGTTATAAGTCTGCTAGCCAATGCTTAGATGAGTTTATAATTTTATTGTTAAACAAGAAAACTTCAATGCTTATGCTGGTAGACAATTGAAAAGCAATGCTTATATGATCGAACACTTGAGTGATTATATGTCTAGAGTTAAAGGTGAACTTAAACTCATTAGTAAACATGCTTCTATGGTTACCACTCAAGTAGAACAAGTACTTAAAGCTCAGAATGATTTGCTCAATGAATTAAATAATAAGAAAAATGATAATGATGTTAGAGTTATGACTAGAGGGGGTAAAATGACTCAGGAACCTTTGTATCCTGAGGGTCACTCTAAGAGAATTGAGCAAGATTCTCAGAGAAGTAATGTCTATGTGCCTAGTCCTTCTAAGAGAAAGGAAAAGAAAAATGATAGGACTTTGCATGCTTCTAGTGAACCTGTTATTGACACACCTGAGAATCCCAATGATATTTCTATTTCTGATGCCAAAACACAATCTGGTAATGAACATGAACCTAGTGATAATGTTAATGATGATGTTCATGTTGATGCTCAACCTAGCAATAACAATGATGTAGAAATTGAACCTGCTGTTGATCTTGATAACCCACAATTAAAGAATCAACGTTATGATAAGGGAGACTTTGTTGCTAGGAAGCACGGTAAAGAAAGAGAACCACGGGTTCAGAAACCCATGCCTTTTCCTCCTAAACCATCCAAGAAAAATGATGATGAGGATTTTTGTAACATCCCAAATTTTCAATTTGGAATGTTATACATTAGATCATCATTGCATAGCATATTTTATTGCATTTTGGCAAATCCTCGAAATCCTAAGCAACTCAAGGACCCTCGGAGAGAGTTGGGGATTTTCCCGGTTTTCATATTTGGTTTTTATCAAATAGTGAAATGAGGATTTTTGGTTCTAATTATTTTTCTCTCCGAAAAATATTTCATATTAAAATAAATGAGAGGAGAAAATATGACTTCTCCAAAATAATTGAAATATTGGAGGAAAAATATTAAAATCAAATATTTGTTTTTATTTGGATTTTATTTGCATTAGAAAAATTGCACGTTTTAAAAACTGCATTCTTAGGGCCAAGAAAATGTTCATCTCGTCCTAATTATTTTAATTAGATGGTGAAAATTTATTTTGGCATTTTTAGATTTTTATTAATTTTTCTATGATTTTTTTGGTTCGGCGAATTTAAAAAAAAATCACGCGAGCGCCGACTGGGCCGAAGCCCAGCCGACGACCCAGCTCCCCAGCGCCCCGTCTCTTTCCTGGAGACCGAGACGAGCACGGCCGCCGCCGCCCGAGTCCCACCCGACCCCGACGCCGCCGCCCCTTGCCCCCTCCCCCACGGCACCCCCTCCCCTCCTATAAGTACCCCAGCCCCGCCCCGCCTCCCTCACCCCGTTCCGCCGCCGAGAGGAAGCTGCCGGAGCCGCCCGACGCCCGGAGCCGGAGCCACATCGCCGCCGCCGCGGGAAGCCACCGTTTCGCCGCCGAACGCCGCCCCCTCGTCGCCCCTCGCCGCCCCGACGACGCCAGCACCCCGCCGTCCCGCCGCACCCCCGGAGACCCCGCCGGAGCCCCGTCTCGAGCCTCGCCGGAGGTAGCCGAGCCGCCGTTCGCCGAGTCCGGTTTTTTTCAAAAACCGTTCGGTTTATTTTTTTTCCGAAACCCTAGGTTTTATTTTTATTAGATCGGTTTATTTTTTCTTCGGTTTAGTTAGTTAGTGAACGTTCACCAATCCGTTTGTTTTAACGAACATGTTCACCGGTTAGTCGCAGTTAATGAACGTCCGTTCGTTTAACTGTTCGTCAGTTTTATTTTCGTCGGATTTTCCGTGATTATTCTAGATCGTGATTTCTGATCTGTTTTTCGTTTTAGTTTAACTTTTCGCTCGTTTATCGGAATCAGGCGATTCAAGCGCCTAGAGTTTCGTCTCGAAATTCTCTTTCCGTTTAACCAATTCAAACAAGTTTTTGCTACTGTAAAATTTGACTTAGATCCAGATTAGTAAACGAAGCTTGTTTCTTTCGCCATTTGACTTTCGTTGCTTCGTTCGATTTGTTTCTTTTTGTAAACCGGAGTTCTTAAGTTGAACTTTCTGGTTAGATCTTTTATTTGAGTTTTACCTGTGCGTTTGATGAGTGCTTATTGTATGCTTGTTTGTTTGCGATAGAGTACCCGGAGTGCGCCGCTTGCTACTTCGAATCTCTAAGTTTCACGGATCATCAGCAAGGCAAGTAACACTTTGATCATACATCTTTTACTACCCAGTTTTATTGCATTAGATCAACCCTCAAACATTGCATGATTAGGATCTAATTAAATTGTGGGTTCTGGGAAGTAGATGAGGTAGTACCTATTGCCCTGTTTATTATCAAACCCTTGGGAGTTACTTCTACGTTTGCTTATTTTGCTATGCTATGCTAGTAGACGTGGATTGGGTTTGAGTGTTACCATGACAGATGTGAGATTGTTAATTAATGGTTAACTTTAAGGTGGCAACTAAAAATCACATCTGGGTGGATTGAGGTACCTGGGTATTCCAGGATTGCCTGTTTTCTTTTGGACCGCCACCCAGGTTCAAAGGGATCATGAGATTATTCATGCTAGAAACTTCCGTGTGCAGCCGCAAGCTATTATGGGCTCTAGCATAGTTGATTAAGTTGTGTGAACTCTTACAGTGGTAGACTAGCAGATGTAGGGGATGTAGGTTGGTACGGTCTATCACATCGTAAGGTGCAAACGCTTCTGAAAGACTGTGTCTCGGTCATCCGTTTCTCAAACATCATGTAGTGCGAGAATCAAGCGGAGGCGATCGAGTCTTGTGGGGAAAAGTGCACAAACCTCTGCAGAGTGTATAAACTAATCATGATTAGCCGTGTGCCCGGTTATGGACGTTTTGAGTATCTAGTATCTGGATTATCATGTGAATCTCATCACCATGTTACTTTAATTAATTTTGTTGTGTTTTGATGATGATACTTAATTGGGATTGAGATGCTGTCAACCATCTCAATGTTTAACAACCACCATGATAGTTAAATAAAATTTATTCCTTTGCAGTAGGGAAAAATTGGCTTTTCTCAAAACTGTAACCATAGAGCCTTCTACCAGCCATATATGCATGTAGTATAGCATTGTTATGTTCATTACTCTCTATGTGTTACATTGCCAGCATATTCCATGTGCTGACCCGTTTTCGGGCTGCAACGTTTCATGTTGCAGACTTTTCAAATGACGAGTAAGGTGCCTTAGGTCGTGGTCTTATACTCAGTGATGCCATTGGAGTTGATGGACTCACTTATCTTCCAAGTCTTCCGCTGTTATCGTATTAGATGGCCTTAAGCCATATTTATCATACTTATTCTCTGTTGAGATACTCGTTGTAATAAGTGTGTGATTGCTACTCTGTTATAAATCCTCCATTTGTACTGTGCGTGTCAGCATTACTGATCCAGGGATGACACTGGTGCACAGCAGCACAGACTATTTGAGGTCTGGTCGCTACAAAGGTGGTGTCAGAGCACACGCTGACTGTAGGACACGACCACTAAGTTTAAACCCTAGAACACTACTCTCTTCTCATTTCTTACTCCTCTCCATTTTCTACTCTTTTAGGAATGGCGGATGCAAGGAACAAGTTCATGCAACCAGATGAGGATACACCCTTTGGATGCCACTTGAAGGAAGTCACTAGATACCTGAACATCGGAATACCAAGCTTCACCGGAACCTACAACGCCACACTACTAGAAGAGGAGCGCTGGAAGATTCAAGTTCAAGTTCCAGGAAGGACGTTTATGCCAGTCACTGAGCCTATAGAGTTTTCCTTTGATGCACCAACCTGGAGTTTAGGGAAGAGCATGGCAGCCCACATCTCTATGGGACGCATTGGAGAAGTCTACCATAGGGAGCTTAAGGATACTATTTATCAAATTTGTGGACTCCGAGACGAGCAATGGGAGATGATCAGCACCAAGAAGGATGGATCAATTGCAGCTTTCATCCAAGAGCAAAACCAACACATTCGTCGCCAGGAGAACCAGATGTGCGCAGACATGTTGGATCTGAAGAAGGCATTGACCAAGATCACGGAGTTGGAGGAAGAACTCAAGTCTACGCGCGATGGATATGAGGAGGAGATCGCCACGTTGTTGGAGAAGAATGATGACCTGATAAAGAAGATCGGAGTATTCATGGGAGACCCAGCACCAGGAGGAGAAGATGACGATTCTACTTGCCCGGATAACTACATCAGCATCGACGACACCGACTCGGACCCCAGTGAAGATGACTTTGTTGATAAAGCTGGAGCAGATATCATGGAGTCTTCGACCGATCAAAATTTCTAGTAGACCACCATAATCAGTAGTAATATTTCCCCCATGTATATAGTATAGTCCGAGCACTTTGTAATGATAGTTAGATCGATTGTATGCTTTGTTTGATTGAGTGATATTGTTTGTGTTTGTCTCATGTGCATATGGGTAGTGTTTTCCCTCTAGACCTCATTCTATTCTAAATTCTCATCTTTTCTAAACCTATCAAATGCCTCCGAGACGCGACACCGGATTTGTTTTCCCACCGGAGATCACTCAGTTGAGTCAGCAGCAGAATGCCCTGATGCAAGTATTAGTACAGAACCAAGGCAACAACAACAACAACAACAACAACAACAACAACCCACCACCACCACCTGTTGATCACTTAGCCCGTTTCTTGAGGCTAAATCCGCCGGTGTTTTCCAGCAGCACCGAGCGGATTGTTGCAGATGATTGGCTCCGCAAAGTTGGAAGGGAGTTGACCACTGCAGGATGCACAGATGCGGAGAGAGTGCGTTTTGCCGCACATCATCTTGATGGACCCGCAGCATCATGGTGGGAGAATTACACAGCCACACACCCTATTGACACTGTCACCTGGGATCAGTTTCAGCAAGGTTTCCGTACTGCCCATGTTTCAGCAGGAGCTATGGCCATGAAGAAGCGTGAGTTTCGCAACCTACGCCAAGGAGGACGCACCGTAGGCCAGTATGTGGAGGACTTTAGTAAGTTAGCACGTTATGCTCCAGATGACGTTGCTACAGATGCAGCCAAATAGGAGAAGTTTCTGGAAGGACTGAATGATGAGCTGAGCATGCATTTGATGGTAGCAACCTTCAACAACTACCAGGAGTTGGTAGATAGAGCTCTCATGACTGAAGGGAAGCAACAGCAGATTGAAAACCGTAAGAGGAAGTATGGACAAGGGAAGTATAATTCTAGAGCTCAGCAGAAGCCACGTTTTACCCCGAAATTGGGAGGACAGTTTCAGCATACCCATGGAGGAGGTAGTTCGCACAACCATAATGGCTCCAAGAATGGTAATGGGAATGGAGGAAGCAACGGACAGAACCGTACCAACCCTTCAACCCCAGCTAAGAGAGACCTGAGCCAAGTCACTTGCTATAAGTGCCAGAAGACTGGACATTATGCCAATGAATGTCCTGAAGCCCAGAATGGAAATGGAAATGGAAGCTCTGGGAAGAAGCCGAACCCTTTCAACAAAGGACATGTGAACCACGTTAGCGTGGAGGAGGTTGAAGCTCAGCCAGATGCAGTAATAGGTAAGTTTTTGGTTAAGTCATTTACTGCACTCGTTCTTTTTGATACTGGTGCCACTACAAGAAAAACTGCATGTAGATACGCCATATTCTATAGCTAGAGACGTGCTATTTCATCTCTAGGCAACCGTAGAGTCGACTTAGTAAAGCGTCTTTGTTGCGTCTCCTCACGGACCGTCTCAAAAAATGTAGACACGCTGGCTAAGCGTGTCTACATGACATGAGATGCTATATAGGGACGTTCAAAAGCGTCTCTACATATGTAGAGTCGTTCTATTAGATGCGCTTATCACGTCTCTACTCACAAAGTCGTTTCATTTGTCATGGGCCCTGACCCCATTCTTATACACGCTATGTAGAGACGTTATATTTGTCTCTAAATATACACAAGATCCTTTGTAGCTACATAATATTTAACTTTAAACATTATTGATTTATTTCTAACTTGTATTTCATCATTTCAAATCCAGTTACTTTATCATACTACATGCCTGTGTAGAATGATCAACCAATATTATTATATATATAAAGGCATCCACCCATATCACCAGTCACATTCATAAGCAACAAATATCATTATATAAAGGGATCCACACATATCACCAATTGTATTCACAATAATCCCATTCACACAATTTTAATTAGTAGAACAAACACCTTGAGTTTAGAACTGAATGAAACCAAACATTCATATGAAAGATGCAAATAATTGAGAATCGTACAAACTAGAACTAAGTTCCCTATGAAACTAGAATCTTTACATAATACATAATACTTGTCCAATTAAAAAGTAATTCTTCTATAGTTACTCCTGGCTCCTGCAGTGCACTCCTTTTCAAAATCTTGAGCTACCCTGAGAAAAGAAAGATAATAGAGTAAAATTTAGAACATAAGCTTTAAGACTAATTTGAGAAGAAATATTTGAAAAGAAATATAACAGACTAATTTGAGAAGGAATATTTAGAACATAAGGTTTACTAATTCTGCTATAATTTCAGCCAAAGACCTCTTGTTGCGATTGAAATATTTATTCTTCAAATGAGGCCTATACGCTCTCCATTTTTTTAATAGTCAATAGGATCCGGTCTCGTGTAAGTTGTTTCGTATCATTGGGGTAGACAAATTTCTCCTTCAAATATTAAAATTGGCAGTCAGCAAAGTCAAATTAACAGTCTTGAATAGTGCTATAAATTTTTTACCTCAAAATTCCTGTATAATCTGTCGCGCATCTCCATTTGGCCCTGCATGCAAGAGTATCACAATGGCATATAACTGGACCATATACATCACACTAGATATGTGCTTAAAAATGTTTTTAGCTTACAAACTATTTTAACTTGGCTAGTAGATTTAGGAGGCTTGTTTGGTAATAGATCATCAATCTCTGGAGGGCCTTGTAAATTTTCTTCATTTGGTCGTACACTTTGAGCAGCCTGAACTGGGATGTTTAGGCTTCAAAGCCGTCGAGTAATCCTCGACATAATATCTTCATCAAAAAATGTTAAAATCGTATGTTACGGTCATGCATAGAAACATATGTCTAGGTCATGCATTGAACTACATTATGTAATAAAGAACTAAACCATGCTATATGCAATGGGAACCTAGCAGACACTACAAGAAAACTGCATAAATATCAAATGGATCTGACACAAATAGATTGCCTTCTCTGCAGATAGCTAAGTCTACTTATATATCATCTTATCCACATTGGTTTACACGTCTGATGTCAATATGCAGCCTCCTGTGTAGAAGTCACTGCACACACATAGCAACATACAACCTCCTGTGCAATATACACGTCTGACATGGTTCATAGTTTCTGCTTCATTTTCTGCAGTTTGCTTAATAATACTGTAATTATTAGAGATCACCAACCGCCAATCAACCTAAAAATACCACGGTAGCATTAGATTGAGCACCTCAGTTTCTTCTACATATGTAATGCAAAACATATTACTGCTACCCAATACTTGGGTGCATACATGCGAGAAAACCCGGGTTGGATTTTATCCCCACAGACCCCACCCATCAGAAGCAACTTTCTTCCCTTGAATATACCCAGAGGCCTCTTCTCCCTCCACCCATTATCTATAGATGTAGGTACAAACATGTGGTAGATTTTATCAGTACCTGCCGTGAAATCTGACATCTTGTCCCTTGCAACAACCACCGCTGACCTAGTCTTAGCACCCTACAAAAGGATGTGTCAGTAATGATAAAATAGACATCAACCCCTGTTAAATGAGTTAAAAGGTCAGTTGTATATTGACATCAATGGATCTGACACAAATAGATTGCCTTCTGTGTAGAAGTCACTGCATACACATAGCAACATATAGCCTGTAGCATCCGACTCTTGGTGGCCGACTAGGCCACCGCGAAGGAGTCGGCGAGAACGACGCCCGTCACCGGATCGACCGCCTGGCTCGGTCCCTGGTGCTAGAAGAAGAAGATGATGTCGGTCCGCCATGCTTTGGCCCCCGCATCCGCGACGAGCCCTTCCCCAAAGGGTTCACGCTCCCCAGAGACACGCCTAAGTACAACAGCTCTGTGAAGCCGGAAGATTGGCTCATCGACTACTCTACTCCTGTCAGCATAGCCAACGGCAATCGGCGCGTAGCCGTGAAGTACGTCCCCCTCATGCTACAGGGCACGGCGCGCACCTGGCTCAACAGCCTCAAGCCCTACAGCATCAACAGCTGGCTGGACTTCACGGAAGTTTTTGTCCGTAACTTCACCAGCACGTACAAGCGGCCTCCCAAGCCTCACCGGCTCTCCCTATGCGTCCAAGGGCCAAACGAGTCGACCCGCGACTACCTCACTCGGTGGGCCGAGCTCCGCAACTCCTGCGAGGGGGTGCACGAGGTTCAGGCCATCGAGTACTTCACCGCCGGGTGCCGAGAGGGCACCCTCCTCAAGCACCGACTCCTCTACGACGAGCCGGCTACCCTCGACGAATTGCTGATCATCGCGGACAAGTACGCCACGGCCGACTCCTCGATGAAGACCGAGCTTCGAGGGGACGCCTCTGGGAAGGTGATCGCTCCGGCTCCCAAGACGCCGGCTGGCGACTCCAATCGGCGCCCCTACCAGAACGATCACAAGCGCAAGGCCCCTATGCCGCCCTCCACCAGTCGGCAGGTGGCCACAGTTGGAGATGAGCAGCCCGAAGAGCGGCCCGCTCCCAAGAAGAACGGTGGCAGGCCGGCTTGGCAGACGGCTTTCTCCTACGAGCAGACTCTCGACGCCCCCTGCAAGTTCCACAGCGGCGCGAAGCCATCCAACCACACGACCCGAAAGTGCCACTGGCTCACGCGAATCTCCAAGGGCGAGGGGCTGGTGCCGCCTCCGCCTCCCGGCCCGCCGCCACCAGCCCCCCAGCAGCCGGCGGCTGGACCAGCGATCGGAGCCATTCAAGATGAGTTCCCTGAAGAGCACGCCACCTACGTCGTCTTCACAAGCCAAGTCGAAGACAAGCGTAGTTGGCGCCATCAGCACCAAGAGGTCAATGCTGTCGCCTCTAGCACCCCCGAGTTCATGCACTAGTCCGAGAAGCCCATCAACTGGAGCCAGGCCGACCACCCAGAGGTGATGCCATCCCCTGGCTCCTACGCACTAGTCTTGGATGTCACCCTCGCGATGGAGAGGCGAGCTGCCCGATTCTCCCGCGTCCTGATTGATGGCGGAAGCAGTATCAATATACTGTACCGTGATACCATGGAGAAGCTGAACATCAAGGCGAAGCAGCTCATGCCAAGCCGGACCGTGTTCCATGGCATCGTGCCCGGCTTGTCTTGTTCCCCGATCGGCAAGATCAAGATGGATGTTCTCTTCGGAAACAAGGATCATTTTCGCCGAGAAGCGATCTGGTTTGAGGTAGTGGATCTGGAGAGCCCCTACCATGCTTTGCTTGGCCGACCTGCTCGGGCCAAGTTCATGGCTGTGCCCCACTACGCCTACCTGAAGATGAAGATGCCGAGCTCGAAGGGGATCATCACTGTAGCCGGCGACTACAAGAAGACCATCGAGTGCGCTATGGCCAGCAGTCGGCTGGCCGAGTCCCTCGTAGTGGCAGAAGAGAAGAAGATGCTAGAACGGGTTGTGGCCATGGCCGGCAAGCAGCCGGCCTTGTCCCCCAACCCCAAAGATTATGACGCGCAGGGCTCCTTCCAGCCGGCCAAGGAGACGAAGAAGATACCTCTGGACCCGGAGAATCCGGAAAGGTTTGCTTTCATTGGGGCAAACCTGGACAGTAAATAGGAAGGCGAGCTCGTCGACTTCCTCCGTGAGAATCGAGACGTCTTTGCATGGTCCCCAAAGGACATGCCAGGTGTCTCGAAGGATTTCGCCGAGCACAAATTACACGTCCGAGCCGACGCGAAGCCGGTCAAGCAGCCCCTCCGCCGACTGTCAGAAGAGAAGCGAAGAATCGTAGGAGAAGAGATAGCCCGGCTCCTCGCCGTTGGCTTTATTATGGAAGTATTTTTTCCAGAGTGGCTTGCCAACCCAGTCTTGGTATTGAAGAAGAACAATAAGTGGCGCATGTGTATAGACTACACCAGCCTCAACAATGCCTGCCCCAAAGATCCGTTTGCTTTGCCAAGGATTGACCAAGTGATAGACTCCACGCCCGGATGCGAGCTGTTGAGTTTTTTGGATGCCTACTCAGGGTACCATCAAATCAAGTTGGACCCAGCAGACCGCCTGAAGACTGCCTTCATCACACCATTCAGAGCTTTCTGTTACCTGACTATGACATTCGGCTTAAGGAATGCCGGTGCCACTTTTCAGCATTGCATGCAGAAATGCCTCCTCAAGCAACTCGGCAGAAATGCCCACGTCTACGTAGACGACATTGTGGTGAAGACAGAGAAGCGCGGCACCCTGCTGGTGGACCTCAAAGAAACATTTGCCAACTTGCGCCGATTCCAGATCAAGCTCAACCCCGAGAAATGCATGTTCGGAGTACCAGCCGGCCAGCTGCTAGGCTTTCTGGTCTCCGAACGCGGCATCGAGTGCAACCCTGTGAAGATCAAGGCCATCGAGAGGATGGAGATTCCCACCAAATTGCGAGATGTGCAGAAGTTCACTGGGTGCCTGGCCTCCTTAAACCGCTTTATCAGCCGGCTAGGAGAGAAGGCTCTCCCCCTGTACCGACTCATGAAGAAGTCCACTCATTTTGAGTGGAATGACCAAGCCGACCAAGCCTTCCATGAGCTGAAGAAGATGCTGACCACTCCACCTGTCCTGGCGGCGCCGACTGAGAAGGAGCCCATGCTCCTCTACATTGCCGCGACTAGCCGAGTGGTCAGTATAGTTGTCATGGTCCAGCGCCCGGAAGAAGGCCGAGCCCAGCTAGTCCAAAGGCCGGTGTATTATCTAAGCGAAGTACTATCCAGCTCAAAGCAAAACTACCCGCATTACCAGAAGATGTGCTATGGGGTGTACTTCGCCGCCAAGAAGCTGAAGCCCTACTTCCAAGAGCATCCCATCACTGTCGTGTGCACCGCCCCGCTTGCCGAGATCATAGGCAGCCGGGATGCATCCGGCCGGGTGGCTAAATGGGCCATTGCATTGGCACCGTACACAATCTTCTACCAACCCCGCACCACCATCAAGTCCCAAGCGTTGGCCGACTTCCTCGTCGACTGGGCCGAGACCCAGTACCTACCGCCGGCTCCCGACTCTACCCATTGGCGGATGCACTTCGACGGGTCCAAGATGCGCACCGGCTTGGGAGCCGGCATCGTCCTCACCTCTCCCAAAGGCGACAAACTCAGATACACGCTGCAAATCCACTTCGCTGCCTCCAACAACGTGGCCGAGTACAAGGCGCTCATACATGGGCTCCGGATAGCCAAAGAACTCGGCATACGTCGGATCCTGTGTTATGGCGACTCAGCCTTGGTGGTCCAGCAGTCATCTGGCGACTGGGACGCCAAGGATGCAAACATGGCGAGCTATCGATTCCTCGTCCAGCAGATCAGTGGGTACTTCGAAGGGTGCGAGTTCCTTCACGTACCAAGGGCCGACAACGACCAAGCAGATGCACTGGCACGGATCGGCTCCACCCGACAGGCTATACCAACCGGTGTCTCCCTCCAGCGCCTCCTCAAGCCGTCCATCAAGCCGTCTCCAGAGTCGGACTCTATCTTCGTACCGCCTGTCCCCGACGCAACCGGATCCGACTGGAGGAACCCCGCAGGCGGCACGGGGACTTCGACAACCAGCCCGGGGACTGCCGTAGTCGCACCCGGCTCGGGGACTTCAGAACCCGGCCCGGGGACTTCAGCAGTCGGCCCGGGGACTGCAGCAACACAAGAAGCGGTGGCCGACTCCAATTCCACGCCACCCGACCCCACCCACCCGAGTCATGGTGGCCGTACTAACAGTAGAAGAAGTCACAGCTCCATCATGGGCCCAGCCCATCCTCAAATTCCTAGTCAACAGAGAGCTGCCGGCTGATGAGATCTCAGCAAGACTAGTGCAACGACGAGCCGGAACATATGCAATAATAAACAGAGAGCTTGTCAAGCGCAGTGTCACTGTAGTCTTCCAGCGCTGCGTCGAGCCAGAGAAAGGAGTGGCAATCCTCAAGGATATCCATCAAGGCGAATGCGGCCACCACGCAGCCTCAAGATCACTTGTGGCCAAAGCTTTCCGCCACGGTTTCTTTTGGCCGACTGCTTTGGAAGATGCCAAAGAGATAGTCAAGAGCTGCAGAGGATGCCAAGTCTTCAGTTCCAAGCAACACCTGCCGGCTTCTGCACTCAAGACCATTCCCCTCACCTGGCCCTTTGCCGTCTGGGGACTGGACATGGTGGGCCCATTCAAGACAGCCCGCGGCGGCTTGACACATCTGCTTGTCACCATGGACAAGTTTACCAAGTGGATCGAAGCGAAGCCGATCAAGAAGCTGAACGGGCCGACTGCCGTGACGTTCGTCACCGACATCACTACTCGGTACGGCGTACCGCACAGCATCATCACCGACAACGGCACAAACTTTGCCAAAGGAGCACTGGCACGTTTCTGCGCGACGCGGGGTATCCGACTAGACCTAGCGTCCGTTGCCCACCCGCAGTCAAACGGCCAGGTCGAGCGAGCAAATGGACTCATCCTCTCCGGCATCAAGCCCCGACTAGTCGTACCACTGGAGCGATCGGCCGGCTACTGGCTCGATGAGCTGCCGGCTGTCCTCTGGAGTCTGCGTACTACCCCTAACAAGTCAACCGGCTTCACTCCGTTCTTCCTTGTATATGGTGCCGAGGCTGTCATCCCAACCGACATCGAGTTCGACTCGCCTCGGGTCACCATGTACACGGAGGCGGAGGCCAAGGAAGCAAGAGAAGACGGTGTCGACCTGCTGGAAGAAGGCCGGCTGTTAGCGCTCAGCCGGTCCGCCATCTACCAGCAGGGGTTGCGCCGTTACCACAACCGCAAGGTCAAGCCAAGATCTTTCCAGGAGGGCGAACTTGTGCTTCGGCTGATCCAGCGAACAGCCGGCCAGCACAAGCTCTCGGCCCCTTGGGAAGGCCCTTTCGTCATCAGCAAGGCACTAGGCAACTACTCCTACTACCTGATCGACGCGCAAAAACCAAGAGCACGCAAGAGGGATGATTCTGGCAAGGAGTCGGAGCGACCATGGAACGCGAACCTCCTGAGAAGATTTTACAGTTAAAAGCAGTATGTATCATGCTACCCTTTTGTATTAAGTACGAAAACAACAGGCCCCCCGAGGGGCACTCGGGGACTGCCTTCATTTATCTATGAGTGACGAGTGTCATATCCATGAATGTATTATTACATTTGATTTTTTGTCTGGCACCGGGTTCGACTAGTCGGCCCGGGGACTGGCCGCCTTAAGCTATATTAAAAAGTTCTACCTGAAGTCAGACAAGTAGTGTGCCGGCTCCCGAGTCCTCTCTTGTTGAAAGTCGCAGCTCGAAGAACCGACTGTCCGACTAGCAAGAGCCAAGGCAGAAAGGATGCCCACACGAAAAACGGCTAAGGACTAATGAACTTGTATAGCGAAAGGACGGCCTCCAACCACGCTTGCCGGCTGTCAGAACAGCCGGCTGGCCGGCTTCCCAAACACTTCACTATAATCCAACAAAGCTAGAGTACTTGCCCTCCCAACTGGCCAAGCACTTCTCCAGCCACAGATTGCAGAGCAACTGTCTGACTGGGGAGGTGGCAACCAAGGGAGGGCGGCAAAGGAAACAGCAGAAGGATGAAAAGCGAAGAACAAGGAAAAGCCAAACACATGCATAGTCATATCTACATATAAAGCCCCCAACAGGCCGGCAATCAACATAGTTCGAATACACCCCAGTGGGTGGAATTGTGCAAACTTAACAAAATATTGTTCTAAAAGTGATAAGACAGGAAAATAAAGATAGCAGACTAGACTAAAGGCACGGTGTGGGAGCCGGGTTGGTCGGTGGAGACGGCGTCACCAGCTGAAGGAGTGGCCGGCTAGCGGGTCTCGGCTTGATCATCGCCGGCGGCAGGCGGTGCACCCGCGCGTGCCGTGTTGCTGGAGGCACGGTCAAGCTGAGGCTGGCCGGCCGCTCCACCATCCGGCCGGCGTCTTCACCCTCCTCCTCCTCCTCTTCGCCCTCGTCGCTGGAGTTGATCTCCTCCGCCGAGTCTTCGCTGTCTGCCGGGTTCAGCCCGAACCATTCCTCCGGCTGGGCAACACCGTTGTCGTCCACCTCAGGGGCGAAGGCGCTGGTGTCGGTGTAGTTGGCGATCGCTGAAGCCCGCCGGATGATAGCCGGCCGTGCCAGCTCCAGCTCCGTGTCGGCCTGCTGCCGCCAGGTGGCCAGCTGGTCCAGACTCAGCCCGGGATACCAGGCCTTGACGAACTCCAGCGCCCGCCTGGCGCCGGACCGAGCCGTCGAAGCCTTCCAGGCTTCGAAGCGGCCGACCGCCACCTCCAGCCAGTCGGCAGTCCGACTGGGGGTGCGGGGAACCACTTCGCCAGGCCCGAGGGCGGCCAACATCTGCGCCCCGACACGTTGAAGCCGGCGGAGCAGGCGATGAGCTAGCTGGAGACGGGCTTGGATCGCCAAGAGCTGCTCCTCTAGTGACCGGCGAGCGTTTGGCGCAATCTTGGCGCCAGCCTGCCTCTGTGCCTCGCGGTGGGCCTCGATGATCTGGTTGGCGGCGGTAGAATAGCCAGGGAAGTACTCTGCGCAAGAAAGAAAGAGAAAGAAGAGAAAACACCAAGTCAGAAAACGAGCCAAAACGGCAAGCAGTTAGAAAGGACGAAGAAGAAGGCGGCTTACCGTCAACCAAATCTTCGATCTGGCCATAGCCATTGATCAGCGTCTGCTTCGCTTCGGCCCAGCTAGCCGCCTCTGTCTCGTACTCGGCCTGGAGGATGGCCTCCCTGTCCTGCACCGCCTTCAGGGCCGCCTTGTGGCTCTCCTCCTGGTCGGCCAACCTCTTGGCCAGGCGGTCATGCTCCTGCGCCAAGGCGGCAAACTCGACCTCCTTAACACGAAGGGCAGCCTGAGACCCTCCCAGATGCTCCCTCAGACTGACGTTGTCCGCTGCAAGGATGGTAGAGTAAAGGAAGCAATAAGAAGAAGTCGTCAAGGAAGATCCGACCCGATTGCTCAGCAGTCGGCCCGAATCTCGGGGACTACACCCAGTGGGTGCGCTGACGCGCCCCCACGTGAGATAAAGGATGAAGCACTTACCTCGGCTCTCAGGTAGGTCAGCGGTCTTCTGGGTCAGCTCCCGAGCCTGGGAGTTGAAGGCAGCCGCGCGAAGGTTGTGGTAGTCCTGCAAGACAGGCAGAAGAGCGAAGTAAGATCCGCTAAGAAGTTCCAAGCCGCCTGCTCAGCAGCCGACTCGGAACTCGGGGACTACACCCAGTGGGTGCGCTGACACGCCCCCACGGAAGAAACCAAGATCAAAAAAGCAAGACAAGAAGACTAACCCGGATGGCCGCCCGCGTCGCAAGGAACTCGTCGTTGTACTTCCTTAGCGCCGTAGCCTGGGCTTGAAGCCGGGTCTGGACGTCCTGCGCGGCCACATTCATCACGGCCGTCCCTCCGCCCGGCGTCCACCCCGAGCTGGCGCTGGCCGCCTCCATATCCTGGGCCGACGAGCTGGAGCCCGCGGCCGGCTGCGGCTCCAATGCAGCCTTCTGCGGCTCTGACGCGGCCTTCCCCGTGCGCTGGCGCGACGGCGTCCGGACCACCAGATCAGTCCTCGCGGCCGGCTCGCCCCCGGCCGATTGCACAGGTGGCAGGTCAGGCCGGCCGCCTTGAGTCGCCCCAGTCGGCGGGGCCGGTGCCGCCACCCTCTCCAGGATGACGATGTCGTCCTCCCTCTCCAGCCCCGGCTGGTCACCGCCGGCTTCTTCTGGCGAGGGCTCTGGGCCCCAGGCGCCGCGACGCGCAGTGGGGTGACCAGCAAGGCCCCCTCCGCCATCGCCGCAGCCGCAGCCTCCGCTTGGGCCTTGGCCACGGCGTTAGCGCGCGCCTTCGCCGCCTCCTCCTCCTGCGCCGCCTTGGCGGCGGCCGTCCTCAATGCCTCCGCCTCCCGCGCCTCCCGCTCCTCCCGCACCTCCCGCGCGTTCTGCTCCGTCGCCGCCTGAAGATCGGCACGGGGGGTCCACGCGGCGAGTAGTGCTCCCAGATCCTCCCGGCGACCCAACGACGGAGGCGGCAGCAGCCCGCTCGAGCGACAATGGAGCCCTGGTTTTTTGGAGAAAAGACAAGGACTCAAGAGCCACCAGAGGAAAGAAAAAAGAATACACGAAGGAGTATATACTTACGCCGACACCGTCTGCGGCTGCTTCACCGCCTTGCGGAAGCGGGCCGCCTTCGCGGCCGCCTCCTCCCGCCTGGTCGCCGCTGCCCCGCCTCTGGGCTTCTTCGGCCGACTGCCGAACAAGCCCGGCGCGGCACGACGCTTTTGCCCGCCGCCCCGAGCAGGCGGCGCGGCGGAGGAACCCGCACCATGGCCAGGCGTCGGCTGGCGGCGTGGGACGACTTCCTCCTCGTCGTCGTCCGGCCAGTCGTCAAAGCTGACTCCAAGCCCGGAGCCGCCTGCCTCGCCGCTGGCTTGGCCACCACCCGCCTCGGTGTTGTCGTCCATGGTGGCCGCCCCCAAGTCGGGGTCCTCTAGATCGTGCTCCGCCCGGTCGGGGACGAATCGGCGCTCCGCGTCCGACCCGCCTGTAGGCCGAAGAAGAGGGCTCTGTCGAGACAAGCCGACTAGTCAGAGTCGGCCAAAAGGAACTCGGCGACAAAACTGAGAGAGGAGAAAGAGAAAAAGAGAACATACCGTGGGCGGCGGATGAGCTCGGCAATATGGCTCCTTGCCGAACTGCCACTCTGCGAAGAGCTTGTAGTTCGCAAGGTAGTTCACCATATGGGCCACTTCGTCGTGCGGCATGTCTTTGGTGCACATCCGACTCGGATCGAGCTGGCCGCTCATATGATAGATCAGATGAGGGCGGCTCTGGAGCGGAAGCACCCGGCGCATGATGAACGCGGCCAGCAGGTCAGGCCCCGATAGGCCCTCCGACTGGATCATCACCCGTAGTCGGGCGACAGCTGCGGCTCCAGCCGGCGTCAGCGTCACGGCCTGATAGGACCACTGGGGCCGCCTACCCGCCGGCGGGCCGGCTTCGTAAGCCGGCAGATTGACGTAGTCGCCCTGCGGGGCGACGTTCTTCACATAGAAGTATGACTTCTGCCATAGCTTCACCGACTGGATCTGCATGATGACGGGGAAGGGGTTGTCGGCAGTCACCCTCCGCATCGCGATGAAGGCGCCACTCTGAGCCGGCACGCCCTGCATACGCGTGCCCAGCTTGGACTGGAAGAACTCCCCCCAAAGCTCGAGGGTGGGGAGGACGCCGAGGTAGCCTTCGCACAAGGTGACGAAGGCGGACAGCAGCACCACCGTGTTCGGGGTGAGGTGGTGCGGCTGGAGTTGGTAGAACTCGCGAAAGGAGCGGAAGAAGGCGCTCGCCGGTAGGCCGATGCCGCGCAAGAAATGCGAGTGGAAGACCACCCGCTCGCCTTCCTCCGGCTCCGGCGTGATCTCCTTCGCCGGCGCGAGACGGACGCGCACCTTGTCCGCGCCGGGCAGCCGCCGCGTCTTGCGGAGGAACTCGACGTGATCCTCATGGACATTGGAGCCGTCCCAATCCCCGCCGTACTGCATCGCGGCGTAGGGCTGGCGAGAATGAGCGCGGCGGCGGAGAATCGAGTGGTAGAACGGTGCGGCGGCGAGGCGCTGTTGCAAGAAAGAGCAGAAAGAAGAAGATGGCGGAGAGGAGAGGGGCGTGCGAGCGCCTGCCGCTTCCCCCCTCCCCCTACTTATAGCTTCACACGGCGAAGCCGAGGAGGCGAGGCGTGGGGTGGGACGTGGGATTAACTGCACCCATTCCCCCCACGCCCCGCGATTATTACGCCCTAAAGGCGTGCCGAAACCGCCGCAGGAAGACGTGCGGGCGGCTTTGGGCCGCAGAGAATCCGCGCCTGGGCCCGGGCGTAGGAGTGGTGGGCCCTCGACCTGCGGCGACGTCTCGTCGCGCGCGTGGGCTGGCAGGCTTTTTAGCCAAGGGATGCCACGTGTTTCGCAGGCGGCAAGTGGCCGGCCCGCGGCCCGGTGTGCGTGCCGGTAGACTCCCGCCCTCCGACTTCAAAAAAATTCGACAAGACGGCGCGCCTAGCCGAAGCCGGCTCCCAGCTGCCGGCTTGTCAAGATAGGAAGCTGACCGAGCTTCTCGACTCTCACCCCACCTCGAAGCTCAATCAGCTTCGGGGACTACTGGCGGAGTAAATAGCCACGGGTAGCCTAACCGACTCCCCCTGGCTTCTCAAAAAATTATCAGGCCATTTGAGCCTTCAAGCATTCGAAGCACAGGGCCGCCTTCCCCCGGCCGACTATCCCAGGGGCTGACTCTCAGAAGGCGGCCCATTCTAAGAAACCTCCCCCAAGATAGCTACGAGATGGCCGACTCCAGGAAGCCGGCTCCAAAGGGACCGACTCCCGAAAGCCGGCCATGAAGAACACCGACTCCCAAAAGCCGGCCAAGACCGCACCCACCAAAACTACGCCCACATAACGGAGATAAGACGGGGCGTGGCCACAGTACAGCCCACTACCCCCGAATCCCGAAGCAGGCATGGCCACAGGACGCCGTCCGGGTCAGCCATCTCCCGTCCGGCGCGGCACTGTAGCCATGTTGGCCTCGACGTCATCCACGACAGGCGCCAGTACGGCCCGTGGGCGGCGGACCCCTTTAGCCAGAGAGACGCTCGAAGGCAGCCCGGCCTCCCCTAGTCGGCCAGGGGCATAGCCGGCCCCCAGAAGCCGGCTACCCCCCTCCCTCGAGACATGTGCCACATTAAGGAGACAAGACGAGGTAAGGCTATAGTGAGAGCCCACAAGACGGCACACTGTAGCCACGCTTACCTCGACAAAGCCCTCGTCATCAGGGGCAAGGCTACAGTAACCAGCCGCCGACAAGACCCCCAAGCGGTGGGGCCGGCCTGTCGACCAAAAGGCCGGCAGCCGGCGGGACCCACCAGTCGGCGGGCCCCAAAGGCCGCCGGAGAAGTCGGCGAACACAGACACTGACGGCTGGGACCCGCGCCCAGCCAGATTACAATTGTACCCCCGGGGGGTAGGCCTATATAAACCCCCCGGGGCACCCATGCAAAGGGTTGGTCTCATAGAGTTACACACACCATATAGAGAGGAAAGGGAGAGCTATCCTTGCTCTTCTTCTCCCCCGAATCCGACAGCTCAAGGAGCACTTGTAGCTACTCGTTTTGATCTAGTGATCATGCGGAGACCCCGCAGAGCAGGACTAGGGGTGTTATCTCCACGGAGAGCTCCGAACCTGGGTAAGATTCGCCGGCGTGCATGTCTTCGCCTCATCCCGTTTCCAGGCACCGGCGACGTCTTACTGGCTCCCACAATGATAAGCCACCCGTTGGCATATGTCGCACCTACCACCCGACAGGTTCACCAGAATAAGTTCTGTATATAGACCAAAGCTATTTTGTTTGGTTTTGCTGCCTCCTTAATATCTTCTGTTCTGGTACTACTAATGTAAAAACTCAACTTTTCACCAAGCTATGGAAAAAATGGTGGAACCGCCAAGGTGGCGAGGCAACTATAACCGCAATGTCAGCTCTTGCTACAGTGGGTCAGTACCTATCCACTAACAGTGCCAAAAGCATGTTCCTGTGTAATAAGGGGTTGGTTGTTAAGGCAATCTCGTCCAAACTACCTAATGATCAAGATATGCAAGCTCAAAACAATGTTATATCTGCGCTCCAGACACAAGTCCATTCCCTAACAGAGATCCTTTGTGAAACAAGGACAGACATTGTTCGATGTCGTCAAGATATGCATGGTTTTGAAACCAGACTATCAGACATTTGCTATGTTGTTCAGGAGCCTAGGAGAAATGAAGGCGAAGGTTATGGTGCTCCATCGGACAATACAGCATGAAAACGTAACAGTCAGGTCAAATGAACTGAGCTTCTGAACTTCTGGTGGTGCATTTATCTGCCAGACTATTAACTTTTATGCCAACCTTCCTTTTGTTTTATAGTTGCAATTTGTTTTGTTGCGATACAAAATTTGTTCTTAACGTGCAGCCACCGGCTGAAGAAAACAGCAAGCCATTTTTGTATAGTGTAGGGTGTTCCCTATATTTGCACTGGTGGCGATCTTTGATGCCCGGTGGATGTAATCTGTGCAGTCGCCTTTATAGCCTAGCTGTTTCGGGCTTATTTATTTCCTAGTCTTCTTTTTCCCTGGTTTGCTAGTGGCCGCAACAACCATGGGCCATATACAGACCGTGGTAACCTTGACCCTGCTACAGGCCATAGGATCCATGGGCCTCCTACGGGCCGTCGATAAATGGGCCTCCAATAGGGCCGTAGAATCGGTGGGCCTCGGGCCGTCGGATAAACAGGTCTACATGGGCCGTAAACAGGCGTAATTGGTATCGGCCCAGCACGATAACGGGCCGTTAACAGGCCGGAGGACAGCAAAGGCTTAATTCTATCACAGGCATAACGGGTCGTTAATGGGCCAGAATATAGGACGGGCTGGAAACGGCGCAACGGGTTAACAGGCCACAAACGGGCCGACACTTGCCACAGGATGAATTTGGCCCATTAGGGGAACATGCCAGTAACGGGCCGGAAGTAATCGAGGGCCGGAAAGGAGCCCAGGAACTTATGGGCCGTCAGTAGGACGAAAGCTAACACGGGCTGGAAACGGCCCATGTGAATCATGGGTCGTTAATGGGTACAAAGAAATTTACTGTTCATTATGGGCTAGAGTCACCGTGGGCCTCTAAAGGGCCTAAAGATACGAAAGGCCTCATATGGGCCGAAAGACGTCATGGGCCATACATGGGCTAAAAGTGAAACGGGCTGGTGTTATATTCGACGGCCCACATGATGTTGTTGGGCCAAGTTCGGGTAGGCCCTAATGGGTCATGAGTTACCAGGCCGTAAAATGGGCTATTTGCGAAGGGACCGTTAACAGACTTTTCATGGGCCAGCCCGCTAACTTTTGACCAAGTTAAACGGGCCGGCCTTTGTAAGCTAAATGGGCCAGTGGTGGGCCGTTGCACGTGTCGACATATCATAGACGCCTATCTGGCCCACTGACGAGCTGACACGTGTTTCCTCCGGCCAATCAGAATTTGACACGTGGAAAATCCCCATTGGTCCGGGCTGTTAACGGGTTATCGGATCCAAAACTGGACCCAATAGCTTAACGGCGACCCGTTACGGTGGATGCCACGTGTCGGTCACCCTTGACGAAAGCACTTCTGTGACGCGCAATTTATCGTCATGAAAGTGGACACTTCCATGATGATAATTTTGGTAATGTCATGGAATACTTCTATGACAGCGCATGTATGACTATCTTGATTCTGTCATAAAATCGTCATGAATGTACATGCATGACAAAAAACGTGACCTACTGTGACAAACATGTATCATCACGGAAGTGTATTTTTTTGTAGTGGGTATTCGAGGGCGCCAGCCAAGTTGGGGTAATGAGTGGGGTTGGAAAGAGGGACGCCAGTGTGGGAGGATAGCTTGGAGCTAGTGTCAATGGGTGTGGAGACCGGCTTGCAGTTGAGCATCTTGGCGCGCTCTAGGATCTCACGTGTGTATTGTTGTTGGCACAAGAAGAGGCCAGAGGAGTTGGCGGTGACATTAATGCCCAAGAAGTGGTGGAGAGCACCTAAGTCGGTCATGGAGAACTCGGACTTGAGGGAGTTGATGATGTATGTGAGGGTGGAGGAGGAGCTAGCCGTGAGAATAATGTCATCAACATAAACAAGCAAGTAGGCGGTGGAGGTACCATGTTGCAAGATGAAGAGTGAGGAGTCACTTTTAGAAGCCCGAAACCCCAAGGAAAGGATAAACGCCTGAAAACGAAGAAACCAAGTCCGTGGTGCTTGCTTGAGCCCATAGAGAGACTTGCGAAGAAGACAAACATGGTCCGGTTTGGAGTTGTCCACGAACCCGGATGGCTGGCTGCAATACACTGTTTCACTGAAATCTCCATGAAGAAATGCATTTTTGACATCAAGCCGGTGGATAGGCCATGAGCGAGAAGTGGCAATGCTGAGAACCACACGAATAGTTGCTGGCTTGTGACAGCCTGGATTTTGCCTTCTCTCTTTTTACCGGACTTGCCTTCTCTCTCTTTCCGGACTTGGCTTTCATCGTGGTTTTTGCCGTGATTTGATTTGGATTTTTGGATCAATTCAAATGGACTTGTCACTTGGGCATATCCTTGGCTTTCACCCAAGTGACCTATCTACCTTATTCCTCCCACAAATTCCCAAAATAATAAAATGAATATTTTTCCTAAAAGGAAAATATTCATTTTTCTCTCTTAAGCTCATTTCAGAACTTTGTGCTCCAAAGCAACCTCAATTTTTCTTGCTCAGAAAAATCTGAGATAATTCCTAAATATTCTTAGGACCATGGCACATCTTCCCATGCAAAAATATTGCATCACTTTTTGTAATATTTTTGCTGTAGAAAATCTTTTCACTTCTGGACCAGAAATGCACTTTGTACAGCAAGTGCATTTTTCCTTTAGCTTTTGGACTTGAGATTTCTAGAAGGTGGCCAAACTTGGCGACCAGGTTTCTGACCAGAAACTTGCCAGCTTGGTAGAGTCGCGTCTGGTCGGCCTTGGTATGATCCATCACCTCTCCTAGATGTAGCACTGCACGGTCGAGCTCGTAGACAAGGTTTGGTCGCTCCTGGCCGTCGTTTTGGCCATGCCAGCTTGGTGACCGCGCGAGGACACGGCGCCTGGCAGTGTCTCGACGCGCTCTGGCTGGCGCTTTGCGTTCTGTTTCGCGCGTGTGCATGCAAGCGCTCGCCTCCGACTGCTGCAACGTGCCACAACCCTCGACCCATCACCCATGACCCCTCCTTGGCGCTCGCCGACGCCGGACCCGCCCCAGCAAGCCCGGTCAAGTCGCGGCCAAAACGGCACAGTGCGCGCGTGTGTTTGTCCCCATCTCAAACCGCCTCCTATGCTCGTCCGCGAGCATGGGGAAGCGCCGGCGTTGACGCTGCACCATGTCCCCTCGCGTTGGAGCCTCTCGTCGACGTTCGCCGCGTGTCCAGAGCGCTCCGGCGGTGACACGTCCCCCCCCCTCTGCTCCGGCTATATAAAGCCACCCCGCCTCCCTTGCTAGCCACGCACCACTCCACACCACCTCCATGAACATGTAGACGAGCAGAAGCCCGGTCGGGCAGGCCTCTCGCCGTCGCCCAAACCCAAGGACTCTGGCGATCCCCGCAGGCCAGCTGCCGCTCTCTAGGGCCTCTCAAGCTGCCTGGACCCCGCCAAGCCCTCGGAGCTGCCTCTAGCCACCGTCTTCCACCTCTCCGGCGAACCCCGTCCGCCACCGAAGCTTGCGAGCTCGACTGCGACCAGCTCCGTCCACCTTTCGCCAAGCCACGGGTACGGGCAGGTGCGCCGCGAGCCCCACTTCCGATCTATCCCTCTAGCCTAGCCCCAAACCCCCTCGTCGCCGGCATGAGCTCCGGCGAAGCACCGCCTCCCCTCTAATCTCGATCCCCTTCCCTCTCTCCTGACTGGTGGGGCCCAGTGTCAGCCTCACAACTCGCGCCCAAAGCAGTACGAGTGGAGGCGCACTCCCACTTTACGCCTTCGATGTCACCCCCTCCCCCCCCCCCCAGGATTTTCTATTTATTCAAATTTAATTTGGAAATTTGACTAAATTTGACCAGCCACCATTTCTAAACCATAAGTCCAAATGAATTGATTCTTTTTGCATTGTCTTTGTTACAGAAAGCTCTAGCAGCACACCAAAAGGTGGATTTTTCCTTGCTGTCTAGAATTTCTGGTGATTTTCATAATGTGTTTTGACATTTATTTTTGTGGTTTTAAAATATTTTCAGAAGGAGGATCTTGCCTTGAAGCTAACCAGGAGGAGTGTGGCCCTCCTCTGCACTAAGGCAAGCCACAGCATCATTTGGATGGTGTTATTTCAATATCTATGATTTTCTACTTGAAAATGAGTCTTTTTTGTATTTAAAATTTGATAAATTAATATGGTTAATTGCTAGTTGTTTTATGATGCTTGATCTGCTTGTTTTAGCTTCTGGTTGAGTTCATAGAATTGTTTGCCTAAGCAGAGTAAGATGCACTAGATATTTTGTTATGGAAAGTTATGGTAGCTATTTTTGCTAGTAATAGTTTTCAACTAAATGATGAACTAATAAAAATGTTGTTTGTGGATAAAAATAAGTTATAACCAGAGAAGTTCCTGATCTTAGTATTGCAAGATAGTTATGTTGCTTGTTTTGATCCATGCTTAAGAGTTGCTTGCTCTGTGTGACGAGTAGTTGCATGATTTCCGGTATGATGCCATGTTAGTAATAAAAAGTTTTTCTGAAAGTTAATACTTGATTAAGTTCAACCTGAATATGATGTTGATCACATCATAGTGCCACTGAATCGGGTTTTTAATTCAGTGCGACCACATTTACCTAATGGGGAGGTCTTGATTCGGTCCTTTGTCGTGGCTCTCACCAGTGCCTCCCGCGAGGGAAGGTTATGGGCGTGCATACCCTGGCCCGGTAGGCAGACATAACCTTGTGTGCTCATTTTGTTTTTATGGTGCCTTGTCCCCGTTTGGGACCGTTTTGCCACGACAGTGGCCGTTGGTGTCTTTGGTAGACACGGGGCCACCCAAGACCTAGCCCTGAGAGGCAGATGGTCGGAGTGGCCGGGGAGAGTGCATGGCAAAGGGAGGGTTTCGTCGGAAT
This sequence comes from Aegilops tauschii subsp. strangulata, assembly GCF_002575655.3. Taxonomy (NCBI): domain Eukaryota; kingdom Viridiplantae; phylum Streptophyta; class Magnoliopsida; order Poales; family Poaceae; genus Aegilops; species Aegilops tauschii. The sequence goes on from NC_053040.3 coordinate 463,916,106, forward strand.
ACTTTGGTCCACACGAATGGGAGTACGAGGCCAGGTATTCCGTTGTGTGGGTAAAGTGCGCTACCTCTGGAGAGTGTATTTAATCTATCAATAGCCGCGCCCTCGGTTATGGGCAAGACTCGGGAGTAAGTCACACCATGGATCAACTTTTATAATTAATATTGCAAACTAGTAATTGTTGTGATGCATTGTTTCGTGGTGAACCTTGAACACTCGAGGTGTTCATGAGTGATTGGTTTCAGGTGTGACCCCGGTGTGGTCACCGTTTGGTTACGAGGTAACTGTCTGGTAAGCGAGTCTGTGTGACTCGGTGCGCTGTTTGGTTGCATTGCATAGCTTTGCATTTGTAGTAATTTCTTGCATTAATTTAACTTGACTAATTATCATGATATTGTCTGTCATCGTGCTTATGTTTGTTGTGAGCTTGCAAGTACATTCAATGTACTGACCTGGCGTGTCATGCTAGCTTTCAGGCAAGTTGATTCGCATCGGAGCGCATCTCGTGTCTTGGCCGTGTCCACGTCGGTGTCCCTGTGCCATGGAGTTCCGCTATGTCGTTCTTCCGCTGCCACGTAGTTTCGTGTGATCGAGGCCCCAGCCATGTTCATTAAATAATGTACATACTGTCCAGCAGCACCGTGTGTGCCGCTTGGCCTCGAATCTCGATGAAATATCAGACCTTTGTACCACGCTAGTATCAATAAAGTGGTTATTTTTGTACCATGTTGTTGTGTATTGCCAGAAGACTCGATCTCTGGGCTGGCAATGCAGGGTAAACCGGTTGCTCTGAGCCGGGGTGCCACAACGCTTGGTATCAGAGCCGCGCTGATTGTAGGACACGCTAGACCGGTAGTGCGTTAGTAAAACGGTAGATAGTTTCGTTTGAGTGCTGGTAGACATAGGAATTGGTTGTTGCATTGCATGCATGACTTATTGTTGTTATTACTAACCATATGGTTTGTGAGTGTAGATGGCACCAGTACCGATCTTGTACCATCCTGAGCCAGCTCCATGCACATCGCCGCACCTGCTTCAGAACGTGTGGCGATGACTCTATCCAGAGGGTGCTGATCCAGAGTATCGGGTGTATCGCGAGCATCTGGCTGGTGCATTGTATGAGTATTATGCTGAGGTCACTCTACACCACAGTTCCCCATCCGGCTCTTACACTCGTTCGTCTAAGGGTGGTCTTGCTTCTACGCCATCTCAGGCGGTTCAGTTTGCTGCTATCGAGGCTCTTGTAGACTTGCGCTACAATGAGGTTCTCTTGCACACCCACCCTGGACTTTTCTTCTACCCTTCTCTGCACGAGAATGGGTGTATCCGCTTTCCTTTGATTAATCCAGCGTCCGATCGTCCCACCAGCCACCTTGCACGCTACATCACCGCTAGCTATCTCCTTTACTACGAGTTAGCTCGGGAGCTCTCACACGCTCGCGCCGCTCTCGCTGCTGCTCGTATAAGGAACCCTCTTCCCGCTGTCATCTACACTTCTGCTCCTCCCACCTCCGTTCCTATGACGACCTCGCAGGGTACCGTTAACCCTTTGACGGTGAACCCTCGCAGCGCTCCTGCTGCATGGTCTTCTCTTGTCGCTACTCCTGCCGCTCCTATGCTTAGATCCCATCCCCCACCTGCCCCTGAGGGAGAGCCCTCAAGGCAGCGCCAGCGCACCTCTCTTCCCCCGGAGGTCTCTACTATCAGTTCAGGATCTGGGTCTGGCTCAGGAGACGACCTGCAGCAGCACCATCCGAGCAGTAGATCGTTAGAGTATTGTGGTAGTAACGAGCATGATGTATGGCTGTAATCACACTTGTCATGATGCGTAGTTTCATGTACGAGGGTAGTAGACCCATTGCGATGTTTATTTTCATGTTGGGACTATGTATAATTATGTTGGACTCTTTTTTGACTTGGTTTTATTCACTGCTTTCTTCCGGGATTTGTCATTGGTTTTTCCCCCACTTTGGAATTTTCTCATCATGGTTGCTATGTATTGGGAAAATGAAAAATAGGATGCCGCATGGAGGTAGCAGCAGTCAAGCTGGTGAGGATGTCCCTGTCCATCGTTCCGCAAGACAGGCAGGACATTCCGCTGAACCATACCAGCCACCTCCGCCTCCACCGCCACAACCGCCTTCCACCGAGCAAGTCCTGCGAATGTTTGAAGAAAGAAGGAGCAACGATCTGCTGGAAATACTGAGAAGTGTACAAGTTATGGTTGGGCAGATGGAAACCAGAATGGCCATCATTCCAAACTATCATATTTTCAGCGAACCAAGCCTCCCAGTTTCAGCCATGCTACTGATCCTTTGGACGCCGACGACTGGCTAAGGACTATTGAAAGAAAACTGGAAATTGCTCGCACAGACGACGGAGACAAGGTTCCCTTTGCAACGCATTATCTCGAAGGAGCTGCCGCTATATGGTGGGATAATGCCAAAGCAATATGGCCTGCCGACAAGGAAATTACTTGGACAAAATTCAAGGATCATTTCCGCAAATATCATATTCCCACCGGAGTCATGACGATCAAGCAACGCGAATTTCTCGCTCTCACTCAAGGCAGCATGACCGTCGCCGAGTATCTCAATAAATTCAACCATCTAGCCCGCTATTCTCTCCACGATGTGGCCACAGAAGAGTGGAAGATCGACCGATTCCTTGGAGGCCTACATTAGCATCTCTGGTGCACTCTCAGTATGTTTGATTTCCCGGACTTCCTGACTCTGATGAACAAGGTGTTTATGGACTTCTTGGAAAAGTTTGTGGTGGTGTTCATTGATGACATCCTCATTTACTCCAAAAGCAAGGACGAACATAAGGAACATCTTCGCGCAGTTCTGCAACGGCTTCGCGATCATCAATTGTATGCCAAATTCAGCAAATGTGAGTTTTGGCTCCAGCAAGTGGGATTCCTCGGACATATCCTCTCGGCAGAAGGAATCTCGGTGGACCCAAGCAAGGTAAAAGATGTACATGATTGGTCTGCACCCACCACCGTCTCAGAAATTCGGAGTTTCCTTGGACTGGCCGGATATTATCGCCGTTTTATCGAAGGATTTTCCAAGATCGCCAAGCCAATGACTGAGCTCCTCAAGAAGGACAAGAAGTTCGTATGGACTAAAGACTGCGAACGGAGCTTCAATGAGTTAAAAACCAGACTAACATCGGCACACGTATTAACTCTTCCAGATATCTACCGCAGTTTCGATGTTTACCGCGACGCCTCCAGAAAAGGACTGGGGTGTGTACTCATGCAAGATGGCAAAGTGGTGGCCTATGCATCTCGTCAACTGCAACAACATGAAGGAAACTATCCTACTCATGATTTGGAATGGGCCGCTGTGGTGCACGCTTTGAAAATCTGGAGACATTATCTGATTGGAAAGAAGTGACAGATATTCACCGACCATAAAAGTCTCAAGTATATATTCACTCAGCCCAACTTGAACCTTCGACAGCGAAGATGGCTCGAGTTGGTTAAGGACTATGACCTCGGAATAAATTATCACCCGGGCAAAGCTAATGTGATGGCTGACGCCCTCAGCAGCAAACCAGCCAACCTCAATGCCCTAATGGATTCCTTGCCTCTAGAGCTCTATGAAGAAATCATGCAGCTAAATCTGGTAATCACCGACGCCCATCTTACCAATATATTGGAAGTTGCTCCTACTCTCGAAGAAGAAATCCGCAGAGCTCAAGCGGATGATAAGGTGTTACGAATATATGTTCAGAAGCTGCACCAAGGGCAAGCACCTGATTTCACTACGGATCAGCAAGGTTCGCTAAGGTTCCGAGGAAGACTTTGGGTACCCAACCAAGACAGGCTGAAGAAGAAAATATTGGCGGAAGCACATGAAGCACCATACTCAATTCATCCTGGTGGTACCAAGATGTATGAGGATCTTCATCAGGTATTTTGGTGGGATGGAATGAAGAAAGACATCGCGTATTTTGTGGCCTGCTGCGATATCTGCAATAAGGTAAAGGCGGAACACCAAAAACCCGTCAGACTCCTCCAGCCTCTGTCGGTATCGCAATGGAAATGGGACGATATTTGCATGGATTTCATCACCGGATTACCAAGGTCTCATCGAGGAAACGACGCGGTATGGGTCATAGTGGACACTCTAACCAAGGTGGCACACTTCCTACCCATCCGGACCACATACCGTGCAAATCAACTTGCACAACTGTATGTATCAATAATCGTCAGTCTGCATGGAGTACCCAAGACTATCACCTCCGACATGGGATCTCTATTCACATCCACATTTTGGTCCCGACTTCATCAAGCCTTGGGGACCGCTCTGAAGTACAGCACGGCTTACCATCCTCAGACAGATGGACAAATTGAGCGAGTAAATCAAATACTCGAAGATATGCTCCGGGCATGTACATTGGCCCAAGGAACCAAGTGGGAAGACTGTCTGCCCTACGCCGAGTTTTCCTACAACAACAGTTTCCAGGCGAGCTTAAAGATGTCACCCTATGAAGCCCTGTATGGCCGGAAATGCCGCACCCCATTAAATTGGTCTCAAACCAGAGATAGCCATATTTTCGGGACTGACTTAATGCTCGAAGCAGAGAAGCAAGTCAAGGAAATCCGAGACAGACTGCAACTGGCCAAATCCCGACAGAAGATCTACTATGATGCAAAACATCGTCAGATCAGCTTCGAACCCGGAGAACACGTATATCTCCGAGTCACCCCTATGAAAGGAGTCAAGAGGTTTCAGACCCGAGGAAAATTGGCACCCAGATATATCGGTCCATTCCCCGTCATGGCCAGAGTCGGAACAGTTGCCTACCAGTTGGAATTGCCACCAGAATTGTCAGAAGTACACAACGTGTTTCACATCTCACAGCTAAGAAGATGCATCTCGCCACCGGAGAAAAGGACTGATATGTCAGAGATAGAATTGGCTAAGGATTTGACTTATGAGGAAAAGCCAATCAGAATATTGAATCAGACAGAAAGGGTCACTCGCAGCATAGAGATAAGATTTTACAAGGTTCAGTGGGAGCATCACACCGAAGAAGAAGCAACCTGGGAAAGAGAGGAATTTTTAAGGGCTGCATACCCAGAATGGTTTTCCCAAGCAACCGAATCTCAAGGACGAGATTCATCCTAAGTGGGGGAGGTTTGTGACAGCCTGGATTTTGCCTTCTCTCGTTTTACCGCACTTGCCTTCTCTCTCTTTCTGGACTTGGTTTTCATCGTGGTTTTTGCCCTGATTTGATTTGGATTTTTGGATCAATTCAAATGGACTTGTCACTTGGGCATATCCTTGGCTTTCACCCAAGTGACCTATCTACCTTATTCCTCCCACAAATTCCCAAAATAATAAAATGAATATTTTTCCTTTTAGGAAAAATATTCATTTTTCTCTCTTAAGCTCATTTCAGAACTTTGTGCTCCAAAGCAACCTCAACTTTTCTTGCTCAGAAAAATCTGAGATAATTCCTAAATATTCTTAGGACCATGGCACATCTTCCCATGCAAAAATATTGAATCACTTTAATATTTTTGCTGTAGAAAATCTTTTCACTTCTGGACCAGAAATGCACTTTGTACAACAAGTGCATTTTTCCTTTAGCTTTTGGCCTTGAGATTTCTTGAGCTTAAAGAACTTCCTAAGAAACCCTAAACCCCAGGATATTAGCCCTAATGGCCTTCTAGAAGGTGGCCAAACTTGGCGACCAAGTTTCTGACCAGAAACTTGCCAGCTTGGTAGAGTCGCGTCTGGTCGGCCTGGGTATGATCCATCACCACTCCTAGACGTAGCACTGCATGGTCGAGCTCGTAGACAAGGATTGGCCGCTCCTGGCCATCGTTTTGGCCATGCCAGCTTGGTGACCGTGCGAGGACACGGCGCTTGGCAGCGTCTCGACGTGCTCTTGCTGGCGCTTTGCGTACTGTTTCGCGTGTGTGCATGCAAGCGCTCGCCTCTGACTGCCGCAACGTGCCACAACCCTCGACCCATCACCCATGACCCCTCCTTGGCGCTTGCCGACGCCGGAGCCGCCGCAGCAAGCCCGGTCAAGTCGCGGCCAAAACGGCACAGTGCGCGTGTGTGCTTGTCCCCATCTCAAACCGCCTACTGTGCTCGTCCACGAGCATGGGCAAGCGCCGGCATTGACGCTGCACCCTGTCCCCTCGCGTTGGAGCCTCTCGTCGACGTTCGCCGCTTGTCCAGAGTGCTCCGGTGGCGACACGTCCCCCCCTCTGCTCCAGCTATATAAAGCCACCCCGCCTCCCTTGCTAGCCACGCACCACTCCACACCACCTCCACGAACACGTAGACGAGAAGAAGCCCGGTCGGGCAGGCCTCTGGCCGTTGCCCCGACCCGAGGACTCCGGCGATCCCCGCAGGCCAGCTGCCGCTCTCCAGGGCCTCTCAAGCTCAAGCAGCTGCTTGGGCAGGGCCTTGGTGGTCCGCTGGAGCTGCCTGGACCCCGCCAAGCCCTCGGAGCTGCCTCTAGCCACCGTCTTCCACCTCTCCGGCGAACCCCGTCCGCCACCGAAGCTTGCGAGCTCGACTGCGACCAGCTCCGTCCACCTTTCGCCAAGCCACAGGTACGGGCAGGTGCGCCGCGAGCCCCACTTCCGATCTATCCCTCTAGCCTAGCCCCAAACCCCCTCGTCGCCGGCATGAGCTCCGGCGAAGCACCGCCTCCCCTCTGATCTCGATCCCCTTCCCTCTCTCCTGACTGGTGGGGCCCAGTGTCAGCCTCACCACTCGCGCCCAAAGCGCTACGAGTGGAGGCGCACTCCCACTTTACGCCTTCGATATCACCCCCCCCCCCCCCAGGATTTTCTATTTATTCAAATTTAATTCAGAAATTTGACTAAACTTTGACCAGCCACCATTTCTAAACCATAAGTCTAAATGAGTTGATTCTTTTTGCATTGTCTTTGTTACAGAAAGCTCTAGCAGCACACCAAAAGGTGGATTTTTCCTTGCTGTCTAGAATTTCTGGTGATTTTCAGAATGTGTTTTGACATTTATTTTTGTGGTTTTAAAATATTTTCAGAAGGAGGATCTTGCCTTGAAGCTAACCAGGAGGAGTGTGACCCTCCTCTGCACTAAGGCAAGCCACAGCATCATTTGGATGGTGTTATTTCAATATCTATGATTTTCTACTTGAATATGAGTCTTTTTTGTATTTAAAATTTGATAAATTAATATGGTTAATTGCTAGTTGTTTTATGATGCTTGATATGCTTGTTTTAGCTTCTGGTTGAGTTCATAGAATTGTTTGCCTAAGTAGAGTAAGATTTTGCACTAGATATCTTGTTATGGAAAGTTATGGTAGCTATTTTTGCTAGTAATAGTTTTCAACTAAATGATGAACTAATAAAAATGTTGTTTGTAGATAAAAATAAGTTATAACCAGAGAAGTTTCTGATCTTAGTATTGCAAGATAGTTATGTTGCTTGTTTTGATCCATGCTTAAGAGTTGCTTGCTCTGTGTGACGAGTAGTTGCATGATTTCCGGTATGATGCCATGTTAGTAATAAAAAGTTTTTCTGAAAGTTAATACTTGATTAAGTTCAACCTGAATATGATGTTGATCACATCATGGTGCCACTGAATCGGGTTTTTAATTCAGTGCGACCACATTTACCTAATGGGAAGGTCTTGATTCGGTCCTTTGTCGTGGCTCTCACCGGTGCCTCCCGCGAGGGAAGGTTATGGGCGTGCATACCCTGGCCCGGTAGGCAGACATAACCTTGTGTGCTCGTTTTGTTTTTATGGTACCTTGTCCCCGTTTGGGACCGTTTTGCCACGACGGTGGTCGTTGGTGTCTTTAATAGACATGGGGCCACCCAAGACATAGCCCTGAGAGGCAGATGGTCGGAGTGGCCGGGGAGAGTGCATGGCAAAGGGAGGGTTTCGTCGGAATACTTTGGTCCACCCGAATGGGAGTACGAGGCCAGGTATTCCGTAGTGTGGGTAAAGTGCGCTACCTCTGCAGAGTGTATTTAATCTATCGATAGCCGCGCCCTCAGTTATGGGCAAGACTCGGGAGTAAGTCACACCATGGATCAACTTTTATAATTAATATTGCAAACTAGTAATTGTTGTGATGCATTGTTTCGTGGTGAACCTTGAACACTCGAGGTTCATGAGTGATTGGTTTCAGGTGTGACCCCGGTGTGGTCACCGTTTGGTTACGAGGTAACCGTCTGGTAAGCGAGTCCATGTGACTCGGTGCGCTATTTGCTTGCTTTGCATAGCTTTGCATTTGTAGTAATTTCTTGCATTAATTTAACTTGATTCATTATCATGATATTGTCTATCATCGTGCTTATGTGTGTTGTGAGCTTGCAAGTACATTCAATGTACTGACCTGGCGTGTCATGCCAGCTTTCAGGCAAGTTGATTCGCATCAGAGCGCATCTCGTGTCTAGGCCGTGTCCACGTCGGTGTCCCTGTGCCATGGAGTTCCGCTACGTTGTTCTTCCGCTGCCGCGTAGTTTCGTGTGATCGAGGCCCCAGCCATGTTCATTAAATAATGTACATACTGTCCAGCAGCACCATGTGTGCCGCTTGGCCTCGAATCTTGATGAAATATCAGACCTTTGTACCGCTAGTATCAATAAAGCGGTTATTTCTGTACCATGTTGTTGTGTATTGCCAGAAGACTCGATCTCTGGGCTGGCAATGCAGGGTAAACCGGTTGCTCTGAGCCGGGGTGCCACATGGCTTGACCATGGGACTGAATGTTTCACCATAATCCACACCCTCTTGTTGAGTGAAACCACGTAAAACCCACCGAGCCTTGTAGCGAGCAAGAGAGCCATCTGTGTTGAATTTGTGTCGGAAAATCCATTTGCCCGTGACAATGTTAACACCTGCAGGTTTAGGCACCAACGACCAAGTGAAGTTGTTCATTAAAGCATGATATTCACCGAGCATTGCTTGGTGCCAATGAGGATCTTTGATGGCGGACTTGTATGTAGGTGGGATGGGGGAAATAGTGGATGAAGTAGCATCAGCAATGAACAGTCGCTTGGGCATGAGGTAGCCGGTTTTGGCACGTGTGGACATTTTGTGTGCGTTGTGGGGTGGCTGAACCGGAATGGCGTTGGGAGGTAGGTGTGGCGCAGGGGGAGTGGAGGGTGCAAAAGACGAGGAGGATCCAGTGGGGACGGGAGCAGGCGAAGTGGAGGGTCCGGCGGTAGTGGGCGTGTGATCCAAGGCAGATTCGGTGGCAGGTTGTTGGGTGGGAGTGGATCGCGAGGAGGATCTGGGGTTGTTGGGGGGACCGGCGCTTAGCGAGGGGGAGTGGCAGCAGGCGTGGGACGAGCTAGAGGCAGGAGAGCACGTGCAGTCCGGGGAGTGGGCGGTGTTGCGGGAGTGGGCGCGGCCAGGAGATGGTGGGGAGTGGGGCCCGTCCGAGGTAGGTGGGGGCGGGGGATCCAAGAGATCCTGTGGGGGAAGGTGGTTGTGCATGGGGATTGTCTGTGGACGTGGGGGTGGTGCGCCAGGGTTGTGTGGGCGTGTAGGGAAAAATATTCTCATCAAATGTAACGTGTCTTGACACAATAACACGACGCATGATGAGGTCGTAGCACCTATATCCTTTGTGCTCGAGGGGGTATCCGAGGAAGAGGCAACGGGTGGAACGGGGAGCAAGCTTATGGTCCGTGGTGGCGTATAGGTTGGGGAAGCATAAGCAACCAAACACGCGAAGATGGGTATAGTCGGGTTGCTCACCATGGAGGAGAAAATACGGTGTGTTGGGTGCAATGGCACGAGAGGGGCGGCGGTTTAGTAAGTACGTGGCGGTGTGGAGGGCCTCGACCCAGAATGGTGGAGTGAGGTTGGCTTGGAGTAAAAGTGTCCGGATGATGTCGTTTGTAGTGCGGACGAGGCGTTCGGCTTTGCCACTTTGGGGGGGAGGTGTGCGGTCAAGAAAAGCGATATACGATGCCATTGTTTTAGAAGAAGGAGCGGAGGGAGGAGTTGATGAACTCGCCACCGTTGTCGCATTGCATGCTCTTGATGATGACACGGTATTGGGTATGAATGAACGTAAACAAACGTTGGAGGATGGTGGATGTTTTGGACTTGTGACGCACGGGAAAAGACCATGAATAATGTGTGTAATCATCCAACACTATGAGATAATATTGAAATCCAGAGAAGCTTACAATGGGGGAGGTCCACAAATCACAATGGATTAAATCAAAGGGAGCACAAGTTTTGTTAGAAGAAAAAGAAAATGGGAGGCGTGGTTGGCGCCCTAACTGACAGGCACTACACAGGGAGTGCGGCTGTTTATTACAAGAACTAAGAAAATCGCTAGACAAAGTAGAAAGAGTGTGGGTGCCGGGGTGTCCAAGGCGGCGGTGCCATAAATCCGATGGAGTGGTGAAGAAGGCGGCCGCCTGGGCTGGATTATTGCCGATGAAGGGGTACAGGTCGCCGGTGCTAGCAGAGATCATGAGAACCTTCCGAGTGCGAAGATCCTTCACAAGAAAACCACACAGATAAAATTCATTTGAGCAAGAGTTGTCTTTAGTAAATTTGCGCACAGAAATAAGGCTGGTGACAACAATGGGCGAGACAAGAATATCAGTAAGGCGAAAGTCATAGGGATGAAGTGTGGTGGAGCCAGTGGCGGTGACAAGAAGACAGTGCCCATTGCCAACAAGAATACTACGAGGAACATGCTTTAAAGAAGAACTAGACGTAGCAAGGTTACCTTGATTGCCTGTCATGTGGGAGGAGGCGCCGCTGTCGAGGTACCACTGAGCGCCGGAGCTGTTGGGGAAGCCGGAGTTGCTGTAGGCGGCGTTGAGCATGGCAAGGTGCTCCCATGAAGGTGGCTGCGGCGGGTACGGCTGAGGAGGAGGCGGTGCAGGATGGTACACCGGGTAGGCGTGCGCATGGGAGCCGGGGCAGGGACCAAGTACGCCAGCGGCGTTGGGCGGCACCCAACCAGAGCGTGGAGACGGGAGCGCCATGCCGTATGGCGCAAAGTAGCCGGTGAAGGGCGAGAACGGCAGCTGGGTGCCGGATCCGCGACCAGACTGGTCGCCCCGACCACGACCACGACCACGACCACGGCCGCGGCCGCATCCGCGGTCACCACCGTCGGACGAGCGGTCACCGCGACCATGACCAGGGGCGGGCGAATATTGAGGAAGATGGCGCTGGGCGCGGTCGTTGGTGTGGTCCGCGCGATCGCCCTGTCCACGAGCACCCCCACCAGAGACACTGCTCTGGCCGCGGTCACCACCGGGGAGCGCGAACGCCGAGGCGCTCTCCTCAGTGGCATGCTGCGCCTGAGACTCCTCAACCAGGATGACCCGAGAAAGGACGGTGTCGAAGGGCAGCTCCTGGTTGCCAAGAACGACCTGAATGGTGTCGAGGCGCTTGTCGATGCCGTGAAGGAACTGAGTGCAGAGATCCACCTCGGTGACGGCGTGCTCGATGTCGGTGAGGCCGTCAGTGAGGAGCTTCATGTGGCGCGTGTACTCAGTGACGGGAAGATCACCCTGCTTAGGATTGCGGTACTGCCGGTTAAGGATCATGAACCGGGTGGCACGATTGGCGAGGAAGAAATCCTTGATTTTGTTCTAGAGGGCGAGGTGGTGGTGGCGCCGACAACATGATCCACCATGGAGTCCGCAAGGGTGGCATAGATCCAGAGAACGACATGGGCGTCGAGCTCGAGATAGGCGGCATCAGCATTTGGGGGAGGGGGATGCTCGATGAGGAACTTGACGCCGTGGCGAATAAGAACCATGAGGAAGAAAGACTTCCATTTGTGGTAGTTGTGATCGGCAGGGTTGAGAAGAAACTTGATGTGGTTGGAGATGTGGTCGTTGTAGATGGAGAGACGGGGAGCCGGGGGTGGTGGTGCCGTGGTGGCAGAGGAAAAGAGAGGGGCGAACTGAGATCCGGTGGAGGCGGAGCTGTTGTTGAAGAGGGAGGGTGTGGTGCCGAAGACGAACGGCGGGGAGGAAGTGGAGGAGGAGGCCGCGGCAGTGGTGGCGGCGGGCGCCATGGAGGAGAGAGAGCCCGGCGAGGTGACGGAGCCCATGGCGACGGCAGAGGGAGAGGAGTCGGTTCCGGCCATGGGGGGAGACCTGGCAGCTGATACCAAGTTGGAAACTATATTTCCTTGATGATGCAACTGTTACAGAGTACATGGCTTAAGAAGGGAAGGTGGAGCACACCGGTCGCCCTACAATGTAGGCACGCAGGCCATGGCGAGGTGCGATCCTACAATCCCGGAGAGTATATAACAGAGGCAACGTTAGAATATACAAAAAGCTATACACAGATTCTAACAGTAACTTGTCACTACTATCATCGATGAGCTTCGAGTATGGGCACTAGCCGGAGGTAGAGGAGTGGATGACCTTGTATGAGTAGTTAGTGTAAGTGGTGGAGTGAAGTGGTGTGCTTGCCTAAACCGACTTGCGGTTTTTTGGCGGCTCTTTCTCTTGTACATGTTACTTCTCTTTTCTATAAAGCTATGTTACTTCTCTTTTCTACAAAGCTAAGGTACGCAATTTTGTGTACTCTTAAAAAAAGTATCGGGGATTTTGGGCAATTGCTGAATTCTAAGAGCCTGTTGTAAACATTGGCCATCGGTACAATTCAACATGCTTGTACTTCAGTCGCAAGAAGGCCGAATTTTGTTTAGTTATGATGTGACAATTTCCACAGGATGTTGATGTGCACATGGGCTCTCCTAGCTATGTTGGGGCTCAAACTCAGGTGTTCGGGCGCATGGGCTTGAGACAAAGAAGCAAATGATAATTATCAATACTTGCATCAGAGACCAGGCATTGTGATTATTAGAGATGAAATGTATTCAGGGTGTGAACGAGTTCAAGAACATTTCTTAGAAGAGGCCACGACAAATGTGTTTGCATCATTGAGAAAAGAATATCAGATTTTACCTTCATCATACCTATAGGTATGGCATACCTAGATACTCGAAAGTTGAAGTATTTGATTATAAAACATGTATATGTTAATGGCTAACATTCTATTATGTGGCAAACTTGCTCATTATTCATCTGCTTTCTACAATTATGTATTCCTAGAATTATGCAGGAACCAGTTTTTCAAACGCAAGCATGTGAAAGTGCATTGTTGTGCATCTTGGTGCGTCTTTATTTTATTTTAAGGGGAAATGCATCTTTATTTGTATCTTCATGTGGTGATGGATGGGGGTTTGTTTTCCGCTAGCTGTCGAGAGCTAGGCTGCGACTGGAAGAGAATTAACCACCGCTATCCATTTACACCTTCCCTCATGGAAACAATATAACAGCGTAAAAGAAACTAGAGAAAATTAACCATCACTACCCATTTTATATTGATTACCTCTTTTCTATGAGAGGCTTCATTTGTTGATTTGAGCAGAAGATGTGTGATGTGCTACACAGAGATGCCCTGAGCATGTTTTCATGCTCAGCTGGCAACGGCAAGGACAGTGGCGATGTTGAGATCGGGCAACATTGGCGATGGCAGCTAGCGCTCGAGATCGAGCCAGAAGAGAGAGGGGAAAGAAGCGACGCTCACCTGGGAGCACACGGTGGCTCTTCGAGTGAACGGGAGCGCATGCAACGGTGGATCGACGACGAGGAAGCTGCGGTGGCCAACGAAGGGAATCGACGATTGCGACGGCTTGAGGGCTCCCCAGCTCATGCGAGTTGGTGTGGAGGAAGAGGATGAAGGCGCGCGTCTTTTGGACACCAAGTTAGCCGGCGGGAAGGACGGGGAGCATGAGGTACAGGTACCGGAACCAACGGACGTGATAACGCGGCGCAGATGCCTAAGCTTGAAAAATCCGTGGCCATTTTGAAGCAGGTGCTGGCTGGAGGGGCTAAGAGGTGGAGTGGTGTTGCATCTACCGCAATTGATGACGGTGGGTCTTGGTGGCAAGGCGTAGTGGATTGTATATGCAAAATCCCAACCCGCATAAGTCATCGCCCGCGCCGGCCTGCATATGCAAAATACCAAAATCCCAACCCACATAAGTCTAAGAGGTGGAGGGGCGTATATGCAGGCCGGCGCGGGCGAGGTCAGACTCAGACCCCGCAAAACGGACCCGTAAAAAAGGATATTCGATGAATATGCTATTTTACGGGTCGGCTACGGCGGGTCTGCTCCGGCACCGCTGCGTCGACCCGCAAACCGAAGACGCCCAATTATCGAATTTGACATCGGTTCCGACAAATAAGTTCAAATTCAAACAATAAAACACAGTTCACGCGCAAATAAAAGCTTAAGTATTGTAGGACAAACGCAAAAGAGGGTCTTGCAAAAGTGACGACCACGTCCGGCATCATCTTGGTCGATTTTCACTCCGCGCCATCGAGTCCATGGAGTTCATCGGAACCACCGAATCCACCTCCGGCGCTTGTTCCAACGCCCTTGGAGCGACCAAAATGTGCGTGGAGTCCATTGGGATACTTTGCCATCATGCGGAAGTATTGATCTTCGATCCTTTGCCAATACTTCTTGGCGGTTTGAGAAGTACCTGTGCATGCATCAAGAGACACCGCACTCCATGCCTTGATCAAGATTTGATCTTCCAAGATCGTGTAGTTCTTCGATCTCTGGCTTTTTTCACTTCTTGCTTGCGGTTGCTCATATGCCCTCTCATCGATCTCCTCCACTTCTTCTTCACCCCCATGATCATCCACGCCGCCCTCCGTTTCATTGTAATCAAATGCGGCGAACGGGGCTTGATCGATGTCAACGGCGTTGGTGTCCAACAAGTTCACGAAATCGGTAGTTGCATTGTTCGAACTACCGCTATAGTGAATGACAACAAGTCACAAGCTATTGCCAATGGCAAAAAGCAAATAAAATTTCCATGACCGAAGAGGCATACCTTCTGGCCATTTCGTCGAACACCTCGCTTGCGGTGGGAGCAGCACAGTTGAGCGGCATCGCCGGGGAACCTCTTTCCGGGGCGGAGGGAGTGGATGAAGGAGCCGGCTTCTTTGTAGCCGGAATCCTCTTCCGCTTTATGCCGGAGACCATGCCGACCTTCTCCGCCGCCGGACGGGATCACGCAGCGGCGTTGGCGCCCGGAGCGCGGGCCTTCCCGGTGGGGGCAGCCGGATTCCCGCACTGCCGCTTGCGGGCAGGCACAGTGGTGCCTTAGGCGACGGCGGGGCCAACATGGCCGGCGACGAGATCTGCCCGAGGGGATTGAGCGTGCACGACCTCGACGGTGACAGGGGACGGCAGGGAGCCATCCATGCTAGCGAAGGACAGCCGGGGAAGATGCACCGGAGCGGGAGGTGGCGGGGGCAATGGTGGTGGAGGGTGGGGGAGCGGGAACGGCCGCGCAGAAATGTCCCTCCCGCCAAATCTCGCTGCAGATAGGGGCCGAGCTCGGGTCGTCCTCCCACCCCGTGAATCTAGAGGTCGGAGGAGATCTTTTGCCACGCCCCGTAAAAAAATGTATGGGTCGGTCGCGTATGCGGGGTCTGTTCGGGCGGGATTTCCCCCGCCGACCAGCATTTTGATGGTTATTTTGCGGGTCGAGGCTTTTTGCGGGGTCTGCTAGAGTTGCTCTAACCACTCCACCCAAGTCGTTTCATGCTAAGAAGTAGGGCGCGTCCTAAGGCTACCGAACGGTTTTCTTTGGGGTTTTTTCCCCTATTTTTGTTTTATTTTGTTTCTTTGTTGTTTTCTTTCATTCACTTTTGTTTTATTTGGTTATTATGTTTGTTGTTTGCATTATTCTATTTTTTTGTTTTCTTTTTTCTTCTCAATTTTTTGTTTGGTTTTCTTTTTTCTTCTCCATATTTTGTTTCTTATGTATGTTTTTTGTTTTCACTACAAATTTTTGTATAAGTCAAAAATAATTTTTAATAAGTGATCAAAATTTTTTGTATACATGTTTAACATTGTCCAAACGCTTATTCAACATTTTTTAAACACATGTTCAACATTTTAATACTTATTTAATATTTTTAAAATACTTGTTCCACATTTTTTAATACTTGTTCCATATTTTTTAATACTTATTCAACATTTTTAAATACTGCTCAACATTTTTAATACTTATCCAACATTTTCAAATACTTATTCAATATATTTCAAATACTCGTTCAACAATTTTTAATACTTATTCGACATTTGTCCAATACTTATTCAAAATTTTCAAATACTTGTTTATGTATGTAGAATATTTTAAAGTATAAAGAAAGTACAAAAATTAAGAAAAAACGAGAACAGCAAACTGAAAAAAAAAAGGCCGTCGACTCCCGTGCGGCTGGGCCAGCCCATCTGGGTTCCCCCCGACGCGAGGCTTCCCCTTGTGCTCGCTTAAAGCGAGACATAGGGGCGCCCTTCTTGGGACGGGGAGGAGCTCACAATTTTCGGGTCGGCCTGCACAACCAGCTCGTGAACCTCAGAATCATGGGTGGGCGACGCGTCAAGATGTCCGTCAAAGCCTGTGCCACTGAGAGAAGCCCGTGACACTGAGCGAAGCCCGTTTCGCCCGACCCACTGGCACCCGTCACTAACTTCCAAGGAGGATCCGAAGTCTGGTGTTACACCATCACATTGCTCTTTTTCACAACCTGGTCTATTTTTGCCAGTTTCCTACGTCATGTTTGGCAGATTTAGTCGAAATCCATCGCTGCACCGGACCTCATCTGCATCGGCACTGACAAAAAAATCAAAACAAATACTAGAAAAAATCCAATTTTTTTTTGTGTTGTAGACAATTTGATGCGTGAGGTCCGCTCCAATTTTTAAATCATTTGAACATCTGTGGAGCTCTCAGCAAAATAAATAAATTGAGGGTCTGTAAAAATGTTTATTGTTCATGTACTGTTTTGGTCGGATTTATCTTTTTTGCTGAGAGCTGCTCATATGTCTAAATGACTTGAAATTTGGAGCGGGCCTCACGCATCAAATTGTCTACCTAAAAAAATTGGAATTTTTTGATTTTGTTTTGTATTTTTACGATTTTTTTACTAACCGGATGCAGATGAGCCTGGGTACCGAAATGCCCTACTCAGATTTAGTATCATATTTTCTTTTTTTACTTTTTACTCCTTCCCAAAGTGTCGCCCCTATGAATCTAAGTTTATTTTTTAGCCATCATATATAATATTCTCTTCTCCTTCAACAGGAGGATTTCATTGAGCATAAGAATGTCGACAAATGACTGGCTTGCATCGAGGATATGATGATTAAAGAAGAAATGAGGATTAAGTTGAATTTAGCTTTCGGATAAGAGGAATGTTGAGAGCATCACCTGACTATATCACCCATACATACTTGAGTGTTCTCTGGTTACAACACACGAGTTCATGAGTTAAAGGCATGGAATGGAAAAATAAATCTCCCATTGCAACGCATAGGCATTTGTGCTTGTATACATATGATAGAGGGAAAATATTAGTGATTACAAATTTTTTTGAAAAAACTCTGAAACATTTTTTGAAATAAAATTGACCTTATGTTGTACTCTATAAAAAATTGTGGAGGAAAACATCCCGTCGTCTTCAGAGCAAAAATGAAAACAAAATTTCAAGGGAAAATGTAATTAGTAACTTGTATATAGTGTTGATTTTGTTTTTTATTTTTTGTTTTCACCAAGGATTCCATGAAAGACATTCATTGGCCAATCTTTTTATCCGAATACAACAAAAGGTCATGTTTATTTCCAAATAGGTTTTGGAATTTTTTGACTTATTATATAAAGAAATCATATAGAGTGTATATACTCCCAAAGCCAAACGTTCATGTCCATATATAGCGATCCCCCATCCCTCGTGCGAGTAGTGCACATTCATCTTCCTCGTAGCAGCCTCGCAGGCCTGTTGCAGCGAGGGACAACAACATGAGAGGCTCAACTAGCAGCATCCGTGGTCCATCGAACCGCAACATCCATTGCGGGCCATAACAACACCTCCGGACTCGCAGCCATGGCAGCACTAGCGACGCCCACTTGTAGAAGCAGTAGTCGCCACCACCGGCAGCAGTGGCCATTGCTAGCGTTAATAGAGTCGCGTGGCTCGCAGCCATGGCACCGCCATGACCATGGTTGTTGCTGATTGTAGCACTAGGCTCACGCTAGTTGTCGCCGTTACAGCATCCGGCCGCGACAGTCGTAGCTCCGCACACACAAAGTTGCAGCTCCGTGTGACACCGCTCGCCACAACGGGGGTCTCCGGTCGCAGATCTATCATTGCTGACTTGCATCTCCCCGTCATGCTGGTCCGAGCATCGCCGCCCACCATTGCAACATCAAGTGTATCATCATAGCACCGACATGCACGGGTCGTGAAGCCACCACCCACTGGTCCTAGCATCCCTTGTACTGTGGCAGCATTGCCACAAGGAGGACCACCGCTCACTGCTTTGATGCTGATGGTCGCAATCTTCCGCCACACCGCTCGCATCTCCGGCTGCGGCTTAACGCAACACCGCCAGACGCTTGTTGCACCACGCCACGACTCGTGTTCCCCGGGTCGTCGGTTCGCCCCGTGATGGTCGCCAACTCCGGCGCGACTCGCAACAGGCAGCGACCCTTGACTCACAACAGCCGTGTGTTCGCTTGCAGCAGCGAGGGGGCGGCATGTGTCCAACCTTGAAACTCCCTCACGGCGCTTGCTGTTGAGGAAGGGAGAGTGGGCTGCATCTCTCGCACGGGGGATCGACATGTGCACGTGGCGATGGACGAAGCTAGAAGAAAGAGTCGAGTTCGTGAATGATATACGAGTGGACATGTGGGGAGGTGGGCTGGTTGAATAGATAAGGACACATACAAGTCGTCAAATTGATATGCGATGGGTGTCTCTCGCATGGACCAACCGCACTCTAATCAGTCGCCTGACCCAGAAGATTTTCCTTGTGGCAAAGGTGTGACACCCAAATTTTTTTTTTTTGGCTTTTTCAAACTTTTATTTGATTTAAGGGATGTTATTTAAAATTTTCCTCTAAAGAACTCTCCCTCTCAAAATATTTTCTTTTATGACAAGTGTTTTGTTTAGGATTCACCCAAGACTTGATTTTGGTCTTGGAGGTTTTTCCTTCTTATGTGGACTCAAAACCAAATGTTTTTCACTTGGGAGATTTCTTTTGAAAAAAAAATCTTGTAAATAGCCCTATGGCATTTGGAGTGATCTTCTCCCCTTTTTAAAAATCTCCTCTTGCCATGACATGAGTGGAAATCCCCTCCCAAAAGCCATTCCCCATCTTTGTGTCAAGTTATACTTCAAATCCAGCAAGTTGAACCTCTCCATGTATTTGTTTCCATTTAATTCTTATCAAAAATAATTTCTGCCTTCTATTTTGATCCTTGGAGGTTTTCAAAGGAACTACCATTTCTACTTTGAGTTTTGCCTCCAAACCTTTTTCCCTGGCTAGTCCTTAGAGCCCTCAACCAAGATCCATGAAGATCCACTGGTCTCCAGTTCAAATATTTCAAATTGTGCTTGCTGCAAGTTTGGACCATATTTGCCAAATTTGATGAAATTCATTTGAATTCTTCTCCTAAAAATATGAGTAAATTCAGGCAGCCTCTGGGTGCATTGAGAGGTCACCTCACCAAGTCCCAGCTCCAGAAAAAAATTTCTTCAAGCCAAATCATTTCGTCGAGCACTTGATGGGCACTGTTGCTGTCATGTTCAGAAAATTCAGAGATACAGTTTCAGAGAGCACTGTCGTTTTCTTCAGAGTCCGTTCTCGATCTCGCCAGTACCGCGGTGGCGCCTTGCTCCCTGTTCTCTCCTTCTTATCCCTGCGCCGCACGATCTCCTGGAGGCTTGCGGGCGTCGGCGACGAGCAGGAGGACGTGCGCCACCCGTGAGCGACGGCAGCAGCGGCTGCCAGAGAGAGGCGCAGCGTGGACGGCGCCGTCCAGCGCCGCCCAAGCCACCGGAGTCCGCCGCGTGGCCATCCACTCGCCCGTGCGCGCTGCCATCCTTCGTCTTGAACTGCTAGGCGCGGAGCGCGCTCTCTGCCGCCGCCGTGCCCGTACGGCCGCCCCGTCGAGGATCGGCGTATTACGCCAAGCCCGACCAAGGTTTAGCGGGGGAACGGCACCAGTGAACCACCCTGATGGTGCCTAGCCTCCTAAACCCACTGCCCAACCACTGCCTCGCCGTAATCGCTCGCCGGAGCTACCCCGTTCACGGCCACCCCCTCGGATCGCCTATAAATAGAGGCCCCGAGCTCGAACTCGAACCCACACCACCTCTGCACTCCACCAATACCACGCCAAGCCACTGGAAGAGCCCCGAGGGAGCCTTCTTCCCCAACTCCGGCCGCCTCGACCCGCCACGGGACCCAGCTCGATTCGCTCTCGTGCGTGTACCCCTACCCCTCAGCTCTTGCCAGTAGCTTTCTAGTGCATCCACTCTGCAGACCCGCGCTTCAATTTGGAGTTTGCAGCACCCACCGGAGTACTCCACCATTGCCCGAACCACCGTCCGCCGGAGAAAGTGTCGCCGTCGACGTGGTGCTCTCCGTCGGCCAAGTCCACCACCCACCGACGCGGAAGAACACACTGAACCTCTTGGTACCTTCCGATCTCTCTATCTTCCCGCGGTTCAACGCCGGCGACCACCGCAGCCTTCGGGCGCCGGCGAGCTCCGTTGGCCGTTTTTAAACCTGACGTGTGGACCCCCCCGTCAGCCTCTCTTCTATTTCCCTCGAACCGTTTTCTGATGGCGCCTTCGGGCAGAATGCGTTTTCTTTTTGGGCTGGCGCATTTCTTTCCGAACCGTTTTCTATTTTCTCAGTTAAGTCCCTGGATCTTTTCTGTTTCATCACAGATTAGTCCATGGACTAAAACCCTTATATCTTTTTAATAAAAGATGGTTTTTGATTGATTCTTTTTCTGTCAATCTTATATTTTTGTCTAGTTTTTTATAGTATTTATTTGGAAAATCTTTGGAACAATTTTTATGCACGCGATGATTTTTACGATAGTGTACGGTTTCGATTACACCGTAGGTTCCGGAGGAGGTGACGGAGCCGCGAACTTCGCCGAGCTAGACTCCGACTTCTCCGAACCAGGCAAGCATGTTTGAACCTTTGATATGATAGGTGTTTTGCATGTTTGCTTGAATGGTTTGTGCATGGCATAAGAGCATCGGTGAGTATTACGTTGCATGCAAGGCAACTGACCGTGTGTTTCGAAGTTATCGTGATCTCTGATGAGAGATGACCTGATCATGTGGTGACATGAGAGGTAGTAAGATGGTATTTTTGTAGCATGCCAGTCTTACGTCATCCGATAAACTCCGACGTTAACGTGGTCTGAGCCACGTTACCGTTCTTCCCCTTTCGTGCTGCCACATGTTTTCTGCAAAGAATACGGTTTAGTAAGTTGTTAACCTCTTTCCGTGTACACACCAAATAGAGGGGCCGGGATGAGGGTTCCATGGCCCTGGATTAAAGCCAGTCATCCGGTCAGGGGGCATGGGTGTTTCCGGTTGGGACCGAGAGGGGGGCACCCCTTAGAGCGCGCGTATATAAATTTGATCCCATGCTACGCGAGGTTGTAGCCTCCCCGTCTCAAGGTTTTTCTTGAACGTTGCCGAGGGTGATTCCTGGCTTCGGAATGTTGAATGGGTGTGTACTGGTTAGATGTGTTTCTTCCAAAACACCGTAAACGGAACTAGCCCCTGAGACTACTGAAATCCGTTGGCTGTGGTTAAAGTACAAACTCTGCAGAGTCAAATCCTTCCGAATCATCGTGTCCATGGTCAAGGACCATGGCCAGTATATCCATATCTATGTCAGTCCTCGTGGTAAATCCCCAATGAACAAGCTTGAGTGGTATACCCGTTTGAATTGTTATTCCTGTGGATGGACTAACCTATATTTTATCTCGTACCTGAATATTCCCTTGCAATGATTTAAATTCATGAGCTACTGAAATATTAAGTTATGGAATGTAAGCCCTTTATGTGATGTCGCTTAGACGTCCGACTGTGGCACTGTTGTCATTTACTTTCAATATAAGCCCTTTATGTGATGCCGCTTCAGACGTCCGACTGTGGCATGCACTATTATTTGTTTTCCCATTATAAGCCCTTTATGTGGTGTCGCCTTGACGCCCGACTGCGGCATTGTTATTTCTTTTGTTTCCTTTCGAGGAGTCATTCAGACACTCGCTTGGCCTTCAGTATTACATTGGGATTACGGGAGGACTACCGCCCGACTTCTCTTTTATTCTTCATGCAAAGCTATCTCATTGTCTGAGTGCGCTCTATTAATCTGTTCATATGCATCATGTTCACATTTGTTATATCTTATGTCCGAACTGTCTTGCGAGTACTTTCATAGTACTCACCTGGCTTGTTGATTTGGCCAGATGTTGACGAGGGCGATCTCATGGATGAAGAGTTTGATAGTGAGTCCGACGCCTAGAGGAATCCCAGTCAGTCCCGTGCGATCCTGGATATTGGTCACTTGTATTATATACGCTTCCGCCACCCGCAATAAGTCTCCTCGAGCCTCACTCCGACGCTCGAAGAGCTGTTAGTTTCAGGAGTCATGTCACCCTCTTCGCTGTGACATATCCACCACCGCTTTTATCGTGAGTTGTAGTTATGCCACCCTATCCGCCTTTATGTGTAATATCGGCGTGTTTGTAATAAATTGTTGAGCAGTCTCCGCTCAACCTTGTATTATATTCAGTACTCCTGGTTTTTCTTCTGTGATCAAGAAATTGTCTACCCGTGAGAAGGAATTCTTCTCTACTGGTCCGTAAAAGGGATCGGTTTCTCAATAAATATTTTTATTGGAAAACCGGTCGTGACAAAAGGCTCTTACAATGTTCACACCTTGAAGGGGAATAAAGGCACATCCTCTGCATTTCTCTTTGCGGAAAGAAATGTAGCTTAGAAGCTTTCATGGTTAAGATTTTAGTTGACAAGGACTTTTGAGATGATGATGATGGTGAAGAGGATGAACATGCTACCATGGATCTTTGCTCTCGCATGCTTTTGGAGCTTCTAGTTCTAAGGACCAACGACTGAGAGCAAGATTGTGTGAGCATTGAAGTCTTTGCCATGCACGAGGAATGTTATGTATGATAGGCAGTACAATGACTACGTTGCTCAGAAGATGAGTACTTGGATAATCAAGTAAGATCATTGTATGCGAGGAGAAGATGTGCATGCGATTCCGTGGAGGAGATTAGTTCCGAGTAGTCTTCCGATTATCCTTTTGCACTCGATGATGTCACTTCACCGCCTCCAACTCATGCTCACGATTTCAACCCCAAGGACGAGGAGTACTAGTTGTGTTCCTATGGACGTTAACATCACTTCTTTTCCCTTCATGTCATCTAGATGCCAAAGGGAGGATAAGTAAGATATATATTAGGTTATGGTTGGAGTTTATTCATGGGTACTTTGTCATAAGCTCTTGTTTTCGTTTGCTTCTTATCGAGCTTGTGATAAATTTTAAATTTTATCTTCTATATTGTCGTGTGTCTCTACCATACTATTTATGCACGTGAGATTATGTTGGTTTGCTTTGTAAAACATGGTCGTGCCACTTTGCTTATATCATGTTGCCATGTTTACTTACGGAGCATTTTTAAGATGCTCCCTCTTACCCCCTCTTTTCACATGGGATATAAGAAGGTAAGAGTTAATTAGACCCACTACTTGATACAATCAACGGCTCGGATCTATTATACACTCTTACCTCTCATGTGAAAAGAGGGGGTAAGAGGGGAGCATGTTAAAAAAATTCTTACTTATTTCTATCTCATTCGTATACTCTCTCATTCCACGTCACAGACCTCTCGTGCTTTAAGATGAATTTTGGTCACTTCCTTATCATCTCAATCACAAGCTTGTGTATAAGTTATGCTTACATGTTTATTAGTTGGTCGCCTTTGCACCCCCTCTGTTTCTAAAGATATAGGAGGGGCATTGATTGTGTGCTTTGCATTAAAACACAAACATTTGATCCATACCATACGGCTATTTTTTATATGTATTAATCATATTGTCATAAATAACCAAAGGGGAGGGGGGGTTGAAAAGACATCTTGCCACTAATGAGAATTTTGGTGTTAATGACACCATGATTAGAAGACTAACCATGTTTTAAGTGCTTGCACAACGTATACATTGATCAAGTAGAAAATTTTTGTGGTCGGAGAACCCTCCCCCGCCCCCTCTTCATCAAGGATTTTATCGTTTTTTAGTCATAGGCATGGCATACTATAGCAACAGGGTACAACACAGATATATGCATGCGAATGAACACTCTAAACACTAGGCAAAACACCCACTTCCTAGAGTGTGTGTGTGTGTGTGTGAGAGAGAGAGAGAGAGAGAGAGTCAAATAATTAATTCCAAGTGTGCAACTCACTTTATAGTATGATTTTGTTTAAGCTCCAAGTGTGTTCGGAGGTGCCTCCGATCCTCCAAGCGGGTTCGAGCTACCTACTCCCTCCGTTCCAAATTACTCGTCATGGTTTTAGTTCAAAAATTACTCGTCGTGGTTTTAGTTCAAATTTGAACTAAAACCACGACGAGTAATTTGGAACGGAGGGAGTACATCTTAAGGTACAGAGTTTTTTGTCTTAGTCTGGACGTACATTAGTGTTCGGGAACGTAGTAATTCAAAAAAATTCCTACGATCACGCAAGATCTATCTAGGAGATGCATAGCAACGAAATGGGAGAGTGTGTCCACATACCCTCGTAGACCGAAAGCGGAAGCGTTTAGTAACGCAGTTGATGTAGTCGAACGTCTTCACGATCCAACCGATCCAAGTACCGAACATACGACACCTCCATGTTCAGCACATGTTCAGCATGATGACGTCCCTCGAGCTCTTGATCCAGTTGAGGACGAGGGAGAGTTCCGTCAGCACGACGGTGTGGCGACGTGATGATGATGTTACTGGCGCAGGGCTTCGCCTAAGCACTACTACGATATGACCGAGGTGTTAAACTATGGAGGGGGGCACCGCACACGGCTAAGACAATTGATCTTCTGTCCTTTGGGGTGCCCCTGCCCTCGTATATAAAGGAGGGAGGAGGAGGAGGCCGGCCAAGGGGGGCGCGCGCCATAGGGGAGTCCAACTAGGATTCCCAATCCTAGTTGGAGTCCCCTTCCTTTTCCAAGAGGGGGGAGAGGGAAGGAGGAGGAGAGGGAGAAGGAAAGAGGGGGGCGCCGCCCCCTTCCTTGTCCAATTCGGACTAGCCATGGTGGGGGGGGCGCTGACGACGACATGTACCTAGGGTAGGGTCATAGGCCTGACCTAGACACCCTCCCGAAGGACATTACCCTAAAGTCAGAAGCATTCAAGGGATAACATCATCCACTCGACCAGAAGCATTCCACTCGGAAGATTCAATGTCACTCGACCATAGCAATAGTCACTCCACGGCCAGAAGATCTAAAGCCACTCTGTACAGCAACGGTCGGGCGTTTACTCTGTAGACTTAATGGTCATTCATGTATCTTTATTACCGGCGTTACCAGTAACGCCCCATCTTTATGTACCTTAAACCCTATGTAACTGAGGGCCGGAGGGGTCTGGCGAACTCTATACAAGCCACCCCCACCTCAGGGACAAGGGTTCGCACCCCTGTAACGCCACACACATAATCCAATCGACCGAGCTCCCGAGCACCGAGACGTAGGGCTATTACTTCCACCGTGAAGGGCTTGAACTCGTAAATCTTGTGTGTACAACTTCACCATAGCTAGGATCTTGCCTCCTCATACCTACCCCCCATTCTACTGTCAGTCTTAGAACCACGACAGTTGGCGCCCACCATGGGGCAGGTGTCTTAGCGACTTTTTGGTGAGGTTGCGATTTTTCCGATTCCCATCATCATGGTTTCCGGCGGTGGATTGGCTGAGGGCCGCGAGATCCGTCTCGGCGCGCTCGTCTTCGTCGCCGACGACTCCGCCTGGCTCCAGGAAGCTCCCCTCGATGTCGAGACGCTCCCCATCCGCGGGGTGACGCACTTTCGCGCATGCGTTCGCAGCGTCCTTCTCTGGCAGCCGTCGACCCAGTATCGGTCGGCTCCCGTGGTGTCCCCGCTCCTCGCTGTTCGCCGATGCAAGCGATCCGGTCGGTCGCGGCTTCAGCTGTGGGTGAAACACGTGGTGGCTCGTCAGTCGGCCACCCCACAAGTCGCGGCAATCGAGCCCGACGAAACTCTCTACGGCCTGTTCGACCTGTCGGCTGGCTCCGTCGAGACCGCATCCGAGTGCGATAGCAGCGATCCTGCGGCTGAAGTCTTGATGGTCGACGGGCCACGCAGTCCGCCTGGTTTCCGCCGTGACGGTGGCGGTGATGGTGGCGGTGATCCGTCGCGCGTTCACGAGGAGTACCACCCTGAAACCCTTTCTTCGCAGCTGAGGGAGGAGCTTCACCGCCGCAACATGGAGGTGCTCCACACGCCCATCGTTGGGGAAACTGTCGTGTCAAAACCGGCGGATCTCGGGTAGGGGGTCCCGAACTGTGCGTCTAGGATCGATGGTAACAGGAGACGGGGGACACGATGTTTACCCAGGTTCGGGCCCTCTCTATGGAGGTAATACCCTACTTCCTGCTTGATTGATCTTGATGAATATGAGTATTACAATAGTTGATCTACCACGAGATCGTAATGGCTGAACCCTAGAAGTCTAGCCTATATGACTATGGTAATGTGTGTCCTTTCCGGACTATCCCCTCCGGTTTATATAGACACCGAGGGGATCTAGGGTTTACATAGAGTCGGTTACATAAGAAGGAATCTTCATAATCGGTCGCCAAGCTTGCCTTCCACGCCAAGTAGAGTCCAATCTGGACACGGGTATAGTCTTCGGCCTTCATGTCTTCACAGCCCATCAGTCAGGCCCATAGATAACAGGCCGGACTCCCGAGGACCCCTTAGTCCAGGACTCCCTCAGTAGCCCCTGAACCTGGCTTCAATGACGCGGAGTCCGGCGCGCAGATTGTCTTCGGCATTGCAAGGCGGGTTCCCCTCTCCGAACTCCAAGAAAGTCTTCGGATGCGATGATAGTATCCGGACCTGTCACATACACACCATACATAACCGCAGAGAGAACATATATTTTCACACGAGTTCTATCCGCTGACATCTTTTTACAACACAACATCACGTCTCTCCGGTCATAATTTCGAACCGCTTTTTGTCTGCCGCTCCATGTTTTGAGACGCGGTTGCCATTGGCACGTCTTGTCAAAGCAGAGATCGTGTCCCCTTATCGCGGGATTCCCATCAATGCGGGCATGGGTAACCCAACCGTGCCGTTTATACAGCCCTTGGGAATAGGCGAGTTTTTAGGACGAGTGGGGAGGCGCTTGATGTTCGCGGCCTTTATAAGGGGATAAGGACACTCTCCCTTTACCCACACCCTTCCTCTTCTTCAGTCCTTCCGTCCTTGAGCTCTAGCGCCCAAGCTTTAGCTTTTCCTCGTTCGAGAAGGTACTCCAATCATGTCCGGATCCGGAGCTGGAGGCAAGTGGATGGCCTCCTCCGTCAAGAAGAAGGACATCATGGAGCTCCGGGAGGCCGACTATTTAGCCAAGGAGATTGCTCACCGACTCCCGGCAAAAGGGCAAATCGTCCCTACCCTGAGCCCCATGAGAGGGTTGTGTTTCTCACACACTTCGTCCGTGGGCTGGGATTCCCTCTTCATCCATTTGTCCGTGGATTGATGTTTTACTATGGGTTGGATTTCCACGATCTGGCCCCCAACTTTATCCACAATATCTCGGCTTTTATTGTTGTGTGCAAGGCCTTTCTCCGCATCCCACCTCACTTCGGTCTATGGCTGAAGACCTTTAATGTGAAACCGAAGGTGGTGAGCGGTCAACAAGCAGAGTGCGGAGGCGCTATGGTGGGCAAGATGCCCAACATCACCTGGCCCGAAGGTTCTTTCGTGGAGACGGTGAAGGGATGGCAATCGGGGTGGTTTTACATCACCGAGCCGCGTGACACCGATTGGGTAGCAGCCCCCGAATTCCGATCCGGAGTTCCGATGCGGCTCACTTCCTGGCAAGAGAAGGGCCTAACCTGGGGGTCTTCGGACGACATAACTGGGCTCCAGACATGTGTCCAGAACATGATAACCAAGAAGATCAAGCTTGTGAATGTGATCCAGGTTATGCTCATTCGCCGGATCCTTCCATGCCAACGCCGGACTTGCTTTTTGTGGGAATACGACCCGGCCAAGCACCAGACGCTGCTAGAGCTCTTCGGCGCGACGCACGAAAGTATCTGGAAAGCGCTCTACAAGGCTGGCGAGACGCCACCGCACACGACTGAAGATCGCGGGCTTAGCTTAAAGCGCCAGCCCAATCTGGTAAGTCTTTTAATGTTTACAAAGTATACCTTTCACCGGCATATTTTGAGGATGGATTCTAAGCTCCTCTACCCACTTTGCCAGGCCTGGATCGAGGTGGCAGAGCAGATCGACTGTCCAGCTCTGCTTCCTGAGGAGCAAGAATTCCCGCTTCTGACGAAGATGTTGTTTTCGGCGCCTTATGACGTGCCAGAGAAGACGTCCAGGAAAGCGGCCAAAGGGGCCAAGAAGGGCCATCGCTGAAAAGGCGCTCCGGACGTGACGTCCGAAGAGGAAACTTCTTCTTCGTCCACCGACGGCGATGACGAAGAGGAGGAAGAAGACGACTCCCCACCTGAGGTGGGGAAGAAGAAAAGAGCGGCCCCCACGAGTCTGGAAGCGAAAGCGCCTAAGAGGGTTAAAGGCTCCCTTGCGGATAACTCCGCGTGGGATGTTGACAGCAGTCCGGAGCGACCTCGCCGGACCAAGCCTCGGGCCGCTTCGTAAGTACCAGA
Source organism: Aegilops tauschii subsp. strangulata (assembly GCF_002575655.3). NCBI lineage: Eukaryota > Viridiplantae > Streptophyta > Magnoliopsida > Poales > Poaceae > Aegilops > Aegilops tauschii. Next base: position 463,944,920 of record NC_053040.3, read on the forward strand.
ATCCGCAAACGTCTGGCCTTCCCGGTTTGTAATATTGACATATTGTAAACTTTGTCACTGCAGTCCGGCACGCGATGGCTCCCCGCGATCCTCGATAGAGGATTCGCTGGACTCGAAGGAGATGGCTAGCATGTCTCCGCCACCTACTCATTCCGTCTCACCCAAGGGTGATGACGAGGTGGTGTCCAAAAAGACTTTCCTGGGCCGGGGGGAGATTCCGGAGATCATCGGGGTGACGTCCCAGGATGACTCCTCGGCCGCCGGACATACGGGGGAAAAAGTCCCCACGGGGACTGGTGAAGAGGCCCGAGTTCCCTTCGGGCCTCAGCCGGATACCATTCCGGAGATCTACACGGCTCCGGGGTCCAGCGAACGGCATTCCCCACAAGGAGGGAATGTGACTGTTCCACCGGTGACCACTGTCCAACCAGAGGCACCGGATAATCTGCTGGAGGCGCTACGAGGCGCCTCTATCATGGATGAGCATCGTGTCCTTATGGACACGGTAATAGAGAAGGTTCAGTTCGTCAAAAGCGGACTGACCGAAGCCTGCACTAGCCTTCTAACGGGCTTTGAGGTAAGTAATGTGATTGTAGGAAAAATATCACAGTATAGACAGTAGCCCCTGATGCTCTGTTTGGTGTTCGGGAGAAAAAGCCGAACAGAGGATCAAGAATAAATATCGCAGGAGTCTAACATGAGTTGTCTATGTGAATAAGCAGGTATCGCTGCATGCTGCCACTGCTCATGCTGCGGAGGTTTCCGGACCGAAGCGGAAACTGGAGCGGGCCGAGGAGGAGCTCGGCCTCGTGAAGAAGCAGCTGGAGGATAGCCAAGGTATGTAGTAACCTGTGGGTACATTTTGAAAAAATGAGTAGTCCCACCGGACTAAAGTGTCATAAACTTTATTAGGGGCCACGACCGAGGTGGCGGCCCTTAAGAAGGCGCTAGCCGAGGCCAAGGACAAAGCGGCCAAGGAACGCGCCTCGCGCGAGAAGCGCGAGGCCTGGGTTGGCGAGGCGCAGCAACAGCTCCAGGGCGCGATAGAGAGGTTTGAGTCCTTGGAGCGTGATTGTAAGGCGCAAGAGTCCGAATTGGTGAAGGCCCGCCAGAGCGTGCAGGATGCACGAGCCAAAGCCCAGAGCGCCCTCCAGAAATTCAGGCGGCCAAGAAGATTACGGCGGGTAAGTCTTTCACCATGTATAGCAAGTATGTAGAAGAAACGTTCCTTGTACTTATCCTGAATTTGGATTTTCCAGGGGCATTTACAGATCTGCCGCACAGTGTATCAGATGCTGCCGAGCATTATAGAGCCGAAGAAGGGATGTCTACGGAGAAGCTATTCTGGTCCCAATATCTGGGATCCGGACATCCGGTGCCCTTCAGCGACCAGCCAAGGCAGTTGGTCGAGCTGCACAGGTTGGCGGAGCTAGCCATGAAGGACCTGATAGTCCGGTTGTGGCCTGCCGATCCTATACCTAGCAGCTACTTCGGACTTGTGCAGCGGCTTGTGAGTGCCTGTCCGCGGCTCGAAGCCGTGAAGCGGTCGGTCTGTATTGAAGGTGCGCGTATGGCCTTTGCCCGTGTCAAGACGCATTGGGCAAAGCTGGATGCCAAGAAGCTAATGACCGAGGGGGCGCCGGAGGGCAAGGAGCATCGTCGGCCCGAGCTCTATTTTGATGGTGTCCTGGAGGGATCCCGCCTTGTGGCGGAGCAATGTTCGAAGGATATCATATTCCCATGAGAACATGTGTATTGCCTTGCCCTGTAATGTGGAACAATGATGTTATGTAGTATAATGCTTATGATTTAAATTTACCTCATGTGCGGCCGTTTATTAAATCTGATGGTTGACCAGTCGTCGGCTTCTGCCCCCACGTAGATAGTACGGGGGTGTTCGGGATAAATCTAAACACTCTTTACTCCATATTCTGGTCCTTAAAGGAGGTGTTTAGCGCAACGAACAAGGCAATCAGACTATGCGACCTTTACCGCCCTCACTTAGCCATAGGAGTTTGACAATTAAGAAAGTTGGCGAAGCCCCTGGTATTCGGAAGACCGAACTAGGGGCGCTATACACGCCTAATCGGGGGAGCCGATTCTTCGCAAGAAGCGGAAAAAAATCTCTAACGATTTGGAACCTCTCGAACAGCTGACCGGCTCTCGCCGCATCATGACAGTCAGTTTTCGGATTTCTCTACTGAGGTGCTCGTCCGGAAGAACCACTACAAAAAAAAGACACATCCGTGACATTTTGGGCCGAACGAAAAAAAATCCTGTCATACATATGACACTTCTATGACGATAATTGTGACAAAACCCGGTATCATCATAGATGTGGTGGGATCCTACTTCTATGACAAAAAATCATGACAGAAAATGGGCTTTTCGTCCTGGGCGGGCCGGAGACACTTTGGGCCGTCCATGACGGAAAAAACCATGGTAGAAGCGAGGGCGAGGAAAATTTCGGGGAGTTCCCGGTTACGGTGGGAGGTCGGGGGCCGAGCGATGCGCATTTCTCTCGTACACATACGCGCGTGTGTGCGAGGCGTTGGCTCTAACTGAACCCGAGCGAGCCGTTGGGCTCTAACTGAACCCGAGCGATTGCACTGCAGGCTATGCATTACTGAACCCGAGCGATCGATCGATGGCTGTTAACTGAACCCGATCGAGCGATTCCTTCGCTACTGCTGCTAACTGAAGCCGATCGATGCTGCCTCTGGATGAACAGTGAGTGTTCCTGGGGGGTTTGGATGAACAGTTCCCGGTGGGGGTGGATGAACAGGACCCCGTGGTGTTGCCTCTGGATGAACAGGACCCCGATTGATCGAGCCGGTTGGGGCTGGATGAACAGGACCCCGTGGAGGGCAAGATGAACAGGACCACCCCGTGGAGGGCAGAATGAACAGTAGACGGTGGAGGGCTGGATGAACAGTAGCCCATGAAGGGGTGGTTGAACAGGAGCCCGTGGAGAGGGCTGGTTGAACAGTAGCCGGTGGAGTAGCGCGTGGTGGAGGCTGGATGAACAGGAGCCCGTGGATGAACAGTCGCAGGTGGAGGCTGGAGGAGGTCGACGGTGGATGAACAGTAGCCCGTGGAGGCTGGAGGGGGTCGACGGTGGAGATTAACAGTATCTCGTGGAGTCCCGTTTTGCGGTACGCCACACCCCTCCCGATGAACAGGACCCCCGTTTCGACCGTAGCGCTCCAACACAAGTCCGTTTCCTCTGTTTTGCGATACGCATCACCCCTCCCGATCAATAGGACCCCCGTTTCGACCGTAGGAGGTCCGTTTCCTCCGTTTTGCGGTACGCCAGACCCCTCCCGATGAACAGGATCCCGTTTCAAACGTGGCCGGTCGAACACAAGGCCGTTTCCTCCGTTCTGCGGTACGCTAGGCCTCGTTTCCATCGGCTGTTCCGTCCAAGCCCTCCCGATGAACACGACGACGCATTCCGTTCCGACCCAGCCGGTTGGCTCCCACGCGTTCCGTTGCCTCCCGATGAACCCGACGCATTCCGTTGCCTCCCCATGAACACGACGCATTTCGTTGCCTCCCCATGAACACGACGCATTCCGTTGCCTCTCCATGAACACGACGACGACGCTGTTTCTCCATTCCGACCCAGCCATGTACACGAGCCCTGGCCGTACGTATGCGCGAGTAGGCGTTCGAGACCCCGCCCGTATGTACACATATGTGGCCGTATTTTCTTTCTTGCACTCTGTCCGCTGTACGTACGTGCACATGCTACGTGCGCGCCTCTACTACGACACGTACGCGCCTCTACTACGACACGTGCGCGCCTCTACATCCACCAGTATATATGTACGTACACGTTCGCGACCAGAATGACAACGCTACGTACCCTTCGACCAGGTGGGTCCTGACTGTCAGGCACTTCCTTGCCTGCGAAGATGTAGCTGGTGGGTCCCAGCAGTCAGGGGGGCGAATCTTTTTTTTTGCCCGGACGCACTTCCTTGCGTGCGAAGATGTAGTCCCAGCTGTCAGGTGGAGGAATAATTATTTTGCACGTAATAAGGAGGCACTTCCTTGCTGCGGCCGTGGACCCAGCTGTCAGCCTCTCCACATACAGTCCACGTCCGATGGAAGCCGTTCCTTGACCACGTTGACCACGCCGCGCCGAGAGCACCAGGGCGGTGGACGACGGCGAGGCCTAGGAAGGGGACGACGCGGAGCCGGGGAAGACGCGGCAATTGATGCCCACGCGTAGAGGAGTACGAGGATTCACTGGTTCGCTGCGGTGTGAGGCTGCCGTCGCCGCAGAATAACAGGGGGTGTGGGTGAGTAGAGGGATGGCCTGGCCAGCGGTGGGAGTAGTAGGGGGCGGTGAGGCCTCCGCCGCATCGCAGCCGGCCACGGGAGGCAGGAGCACGAGGCACGACCGACGCTGCTTTGGGCGGCTGGAGCAAGAAGACCAGAGGTTGAAGAAGCACTACGGCCGTTGGATGGACATCGTACGGTCACTGGAGCTAGAATCGTGCATATTGACTAAGTTGACAAAGCCCTCCATCCCCGTCAACTTAGTAGGCCCACAAGTCAGCCTGCCACTATACTGGGTCCCAGCTAACAGGGGGAGTATTCATTTTTTTTGTGCGTAATAAGGAGGCACTTCCTTGCGTGCGAAGATATAGCTGGTGGGTCCGAGCTGTCAGCAGCGGTAATGTTTTTTCGCGAAATACAGAGGCCCTTTCGGTGGGTCCCTGATGTCAGGTGGAGGAATCATTATTTTGCACGTAATAAGGAGGCATTTCCTTGCGTGCGGCCGTGGACCCAGCTGTCGGCCTCTCCACGTACAGTCCACTTCAAATGCATGTCGGTCGTTGACCACGTTGACCAGGCCGCGCCGAGAGCACCAAGGCAGTGGACGACGGCGAGGCCTAGGAAGGTAACAACACGGAGGCAGGGAAGACTCGGCAGTTGTTTCCCACTCGGAGGGGAGTACGACTGTAGGAGGGTTTACTGGTTCGTCTGCCGTCGCCAGAGAATAACAGCAAGTGTGGGTGAGTAGAGGGATGGCTAGGCCAGCGATGGGAGTACGGTGGGGCGGTGAGGCCTGCGCGGCAGCACAGCCGGCCGCGGGGAGGAGGGAGCAGGCAGTCCCGTCGGCGCTTGTGTGAGCGGCTGGAGCAGGAAGAGCAGAGATTGAAGAAGCACGACGGCCGTTCGATGGACATCCAACAGTCACTGCTTGTGCGTCAACCTTTTTAAGGAAAGCCTCAAATCTGTGGAAAACAGCATACAGCCCATCTGCCATTATTTCTAATAATTTACAGCCCATTTGCTAATTCTTAAGGTTTTTTTGGAGCCCATATTCTTTTTGTTAGCATTACAGCCCATATTGTGGCCACGGTTAAAAAATTATACGAAATTTTGCATATTTCGATGCGGTCCGAACTGTTTTTAATCCCGAAATTTCGACTCACATTCAAACTGATTTTAAAAATAAATGTATATCAATATAAAATCCAACAAATTCTCCACGCATAAAAATTAATGTAATTTAAAATCTCGAAATGAAAAAAAGATATTTGAAACTAATTGCCGGTTTGATGTGTTTTAAAAATGTACAGCCCATTTCTCATTACTGATAGGACATTTTCTCGGCCAGCCGAATGAAGCTCTCCTCTTCTTGAAATATTTGCAGCCCAACAGGCCTGACAAAGCGACTTACTTGGCAAATCAAAAACTGGGCTGTGGCCGTGGACCCAGCTGTCAGCCTCTCCACGTACAGTACTCTTCCGATGGATGTCAGTCGTTGACCACATTGACCACGCCGCGCCGAGAGCACCAAGGCGGTGGACGACAGCGAGGCCTAGGAAGGGGACGATGCAGAGCCGGGGAAGACGCGGCAGTGGATGCCCACGCGGAGAGGAGTGCGAGGGTTCACTGGTTCGGCTGCGGCGTGAGGTTGTCGTCGCCGCAGAATAACAGGGGGTGTGGGTGAGTAGAGGGATACCCTGGGCCAGCGGTGGGAGTAGTAGGGGGCGGTGAGGCCTCCGCGGCATCACAGCCGGCCACGAGAGGCAGGAGCACGCGGCACGACCGGCACTGCTTTAGGCGGCTGGAGCAAGAAGACCAGAGGTTGAAGAAGCACTATGGCCGTTGGATGGACATCGTACGGTCACTGGAGCTAGAATCGTTCATATTGACTAAGTTGACAAAGCCCTCCGTCCTCGTCAACTTAGTAGGCCCACAAGTCAGCCACCCACTATGGTGGGTCCCAGCTAGCAGGGGGTATTCATTTTTTGGTGCGTAATAAGGAGGCACTTTCTTGCGTGCGAAGATATAGCTGGTGGGTCCGACCTGTCAGCGGGGGGAACATTTTTTTCGCGAAATACAGAAGCCCTTCCCACGTACAGTGCACGTACAGTGCGTAATAAGGAGGAACTTTCCTTGCGTGCGACCATGGACCTCATGGGTCCCAGCCGTCAGGCTCTCCACGTACAGTCCTCTTCCGATGACTCTCGTATGTTGACCACTCCGGGCCGAGCGCACCGAGGCGGTGGACGACGGCGAGGCCCCAGATTGGAACGACCCGGAGATGGGGAAGACGCGGCAGTGGAGTCGCAGACGAAGAGGAGTGGGAAACTTGACTGGTTCTGGTGCGGGGTGGGCCTACACTCGGCAGAGAATAACAGGAGGTGCGGAGTGGAGGGATGGCCTGGCCGTCGGCGGGGTAGCGTTTCGCTGAGGAGCGCAAAACAACGCCGCTGGACGCCGAAGGCTGGAGCAGGCGGTTCCGGCAGCGCCGGGGGAAGAAGACGAGAGATTGAAGAAGAATGCCGGCCGTTGGATGTAAATCCAATGCCTTCTTAGGCTTCGACCTACTGGCCCACATGTCAGCAAGTCCATTTGTTTTTTTAGTCCATTTGGTGGGCTGGGTGAAACAATGATGTAGCATCTATGCAGCCCGTTTAAATCCCATTTGCATTTTTCTCGAAATCCGCGGACTTGCTGGGCTGGGTGAAAATATCATGTTGGGCTAGACGGAGAAATGTTATAAAAACATAAACACATGATTGCACGTCAGTAAAATCTTTGCAAGCTTATGTACGCAATCACTAGGAGTTAACTTGCCAAGTTATATATAAACAATTATTATTATTATTTTGTAAGAACTTTCAACTTACGAAATAAAATATCATTTTAATTTGATGAGTTAATAGTACATGGGGTATTATTATTTTTTAGGCTAGACGTGGGACAGTTGAGTTTGTTCTAGGGGAAAGTACTGGGAGAAAACTCAGTTTACATCGAAAAAGAAAGTGGGAGAAAATTCAGAGACCTGCTGGGTCCACCTAAGGAGGGGAATATGTTGGGAGGAAGGAGATTCAAAGCACGGCAGCCGAGTGAACTAGTTTTTTTACGGACAAGTGAACTAGTTTACATACATAAGCAAACAGCCACTAAAAAAGCAATCAGGTTAATGGGTTCTTAAAAGAAATATTTCAGACAAAACAGATAATTACGACACATAGGCTAATGCATGAAACACTCAGATGATAAAGGTGCTTATAAACAGATAAAGTACAACATCTAGACCTTCCTGGCACTCTTGATCATGACGCTGCGGCTGTCCGTGTACTCATCAGTTACGGGAAGCAGACACGCCCTCATGTCCAAGATCTGCCTGTACATGTCGTAGCATGCGTATGCGTCCTTGGCCGCTTAGGTTATTAGGCTAGATTCAGAGGTACCTCCCACGTGTTCAGGTCGTCTTCTTTCATGTTGGCGTATCAGGGGTCGATGATGGTCTCAGCGAGGTCAACCACAGAGTCCTTCTCCTGCCCGTTGCTGATGATCTTGTATTGCTTCTGGATGTCGACAAGCTTGTTGCACCAGATGGCCGAATCGTCGCGTTCTTCCTCCTCTCCACCGTAGCGAAGGTGCAGTCGGCGCTGCCGATGAAACGGGCGAATGCTCCAGAACCTGGTGCAGCCATAGGACTGAGGCGAGGCAGAGCTTCACCGAGTCCGTATCGTTGGTGTACATCACATTCAACTTGGTGCAGCCGTAGGACTGAACGGCGAACTCAAAGGGGAACTCCTTGCTGAAGTCCATATCCAGTAGGCTCACCCCTCGGATCGCCATTGGAGTCTCTTCGAGTGAACGAGTGTGTAGGCGGCGGCAGCAGTTCGTTTTCCAGCTCTTGGGGAACTGGATTCAACAGTAAGCTGAGTGTGTACAGGCGACAACAGTTACTACCCCTCCCTCGTCCGCTGCACGCCCGGCAGAAGATGCACCCTCGGCCACACGTCCGTTCACGAGCGGGTCTGTATTGGTACTGTAATAACAGGAGTTAGTGGTTACTTTACTTAAATTTAATTAGCTTTAATAGAAATTTATACTTAAAACAAGCAATGCATTCGCTCGTTCTATCAGTGCCACAGGATCAACATGCACAACAATTAGAATTACTATTCTCAGGACGCTCATGATCAGCACATTTGTCGCACTTTCACAAAGATAATACTACCAAGTTTGAACTGTTTGTTATGGTTGTTGTCCTCTGCATCATCATGCCGTGTTTCCCAGCTTGCAAGATTCAGAACCAACAAATAAGATCCAAATAATAAGTACAACAAAGATGCCTACACATCTCATTGATTCCCAGCTTGCAAGATTCAGAACCAACAAATAAGATCCAAATAATAAGTACAACAAAGATGCCTACACATCTCATTGATTCCCAGCTTGCAAGATTCAGAACCAACAAATAAGATTCAAATAATAAGTACAACAAAGATGCCTACACATCTCACTGATTCCCAGCTTGCAAGATTCAGAACCAACCCATTAGAGCCTTTTGATAAAGTGAATATCGGGATTAAATCCATCTTGGCTAGCCATGTCATACAATCGAAGAACTTGGCGAATGCTCTTGACCGTCACAACATCTGTAGTTGAGTATTCCTGTTTGCACAACGCAGATAATAAAGAGCATGATTACTATAATTGTGGCACTAGTGGAAGTCAACCTGCAGCTCCAATCGATGATTCAATTCATGCCACTTTTTCTGCAGTTCGCCTGAAATGAAGCAAAGATTGCATCATTCAGCTATGGCTCATCTTGCAAAGGCTAATAAAATGTTGCACGAGATTACCAGCAGAATTTGACGGAGATTTTGGAAACTCCAATCACCATTTTGTGCAGTTCCACCAAAATTGAGAGATGTTGCCCATGTAACATTTTAGTTGAACTGCACAAGACACTCATTCCAAAAAAGTGTTTTGTGCAGTTCACCAAAAGGTCACAATAGCAACAAGGTGAAATGGATATCCCTATCTGCACAAAAAGATAGAAAGTAAACAGTTGCTGGTCAATAAGAATATACGAAACATATACAAAATGAAAAGAAGCATCTTAATTATGTTCATGGCAATCACGCAAGGACAGTAGAAATTTTAAAACGTCAGCAATGCTTCATGTTACCAGAAGCATTACAATCAACAATGAGATTCCTCAAATATGGGATTACTTTAATGGTGGCATTGCTTGTTTACCAGACACAATAAATCAACAGCAGCTAAAGAGTTGGTTTAAGGGCATGGGACCATGGGGACACCAGGACACTCAGCAGCGTAAAGGAGCAACTTACTTATCATACTGGGGAAAACAGCAGGAGTGCCATTTGTAACACAGTTTAATTACATCTTATCACTGGAGGCATTAGATTAACAATAACACTGGTTAGACATGTCCCTAAGGTAACAGTGTGATCGCTTCATTTTACATGCGCCCTTACATTAACAACAGCAAAAGGTTGGTATAAGGACATGCGACAGTGGACGCATCAGCACAATGTACCTACAAGGAGGCATAAAGTGGTGATGCCGAGTTTGTTCATGCTATGTGAGGGCAGCAAACCTAATCTTGTAGACCTTGTACTATGTGAGGGCAGCAAATCTAATCCTGGAGACCTTTTACTATGTGAGGGCAGCAAATCTAATCCTGGAGACCTTTTACTATGTGAGGGCAGCAAATCTAATCCAGGAGACCTTTTACTATGTGAGGGCAGCAAATCTAATCCTGAGACCTTTTACTATGTGAGGGCAGCAAATCTAATCATGAGACCTTTTACTATGTGAGGGTAGCAAATCTAATCCTGGAGACCTTTTACTATGTGATGGCAGCAAATCTAATCCTGGACAAACTCTGTTGACTTGTCCACCAGCCGCCACTTTCTATCCTTTTTTTAACCAATAATAGATCTGTTCCTTATCCAGTTTGTACTGTGTTTTCCCATTATTTCCCTTTTCAACCAAGAGACCCGTTGGGTATCCGGTCTCTACTACTTTCACCATATTATTTCCTCTTTGAATCAATTCCTAGATTTATGCTACAACTTTCCCCCCTTTCTTCGTTGTTTGAACAAAGCCCTAGATTCGAATGCATGAAGTAGCTTTACCTCTAATAATACTAAAAATTTAGGTGGCTTTGGAAGAGCTGATGGGAGTAGAAAAAGATGCACATGCAGACACGTGGGGAGCTGGGGCAGTAGAGCAAGGCCGCTTTCGAAGAACTTATACCAGAGGGTCGCCGGGATGTCGGCGGCGGCAGGTCGGATCTGCGGACAATACGGCAGGGAGGAAGAAGGGTCGGAGGACCTCCCGAGCCGGCGCTGTGTCGGAGAGAACGGCACGGGCAGAGGATCGGGCCCCTCCGGCAGCTATGGGTTTCCTCCCTCGGCAGCGATGACCGCATGAACGATGCACCTTTTAGTCCTCTACACACACCGGCCGAAGGGATCCGGCCGGATCTGTGACCAGCGGTGAGCAGAGAGAAAATGTCGCTACCGCTATCTTGTTTATATCTGGAGTGGATGAGAGAATGAAGAGAGCAACCCTAGTAAAGCAAGCGCTCAGGCCCCTGCGTCCATATATAGTGGAGTGATTATCTTTTTTCTCTCCACAACAAGCGTTTCAATTTGTGTACGTGGCATTAAAGAAAAGAAACTCTCTATTTAAGGTGACTACTGTACAACTCCTACTTACTACTAGTAGTACTACAGTATTGTTCACTTGTGCTCCCCTCCCCTCCATTCATTGAACAACCCCACGGGTGAATAAACATACAGTAAGTATTGTATTTATATAGAACGAACAAGCTCGAACTATTTTCGCGTAGTTAAAAGTTGAGGGCGAGGCTTTTCCCCGGCAGTACGCGCGGCAGTTTTCGGGTAGGCGGTTTAACAGAGAGGCGAGGAGGGTGAGCGAGTGGGGCTGTGCGATTTGACGGTGCGTTACTGCTGGAAAGACTTGTGATATGACCACTCACTATAGTCATGAATTACTGGCGCTCCGACCGGGGTGATGCCCCCCTTCCGTTCCGCGCTCTAATCTGGTGCATGACACGTCGACCCAGATGCTGGCTCTCCCACATGTCGGAGTAGTAAGAAGGAGCAAATAATGATGCGGTATATACTAGTACTATACTAGAGTACTACTCGGGTCGGAGGAGTGCGAACTACGACAGCCCAGTGATCGAGCAGTACGAACCACGGTAGCCCAGTGAACCAGCAGTAGAAAACAATGTGGTGATATGGCCATAAAAAACAATGTGCTACGGTCCACACTGTAGCATGTACAGTAACACTCCTCTTTGTTTGGATCCCTGAGTTAGAGCTAGTTTGGGTTGAAATAGCCTCACATTATCGAAACAAGAGGGGTTAGTTTGAGCTAGTTTGCTCTAACCCAGCTAAAAAAACTAGCCCGGTGGAGAGGTTCTAATTGGGTTAGTTATCCTCGGGCCCACTAAAAGAGAACTAAAAATTCTCCCCTGCCCGCACCAGATCGCTCCCCCCGCTCGCACGACTCCTCTCTCTTCCCCATAGGGCCGCTCGCCCTCTCTCTCCTCCGGCTGCCCTCTCCTTCCGGCCTCCACCGCCCTACTCCGGCCGCCCTCTCCCTTCGGCCTTCGAAGGTCGCCCCGCTCCCCCTTCACCAGTCATTTTTCTCCCTCTGTCGTGCGCAGCGGCGGCGCATCTACCAGGGAGGTCGCAAAGGGGTGAGTTTGTTCGTTCCTTCTCTGTCTCACGGCCATATCATTGATCTTGCTTGCTCTAGCGCTAATTCTGATTTGGAAAAGTAGATCCTGATCAAACTTGGTATAGATTTGTGGTGCACACATGGAATTGTTTGATGCTGCTTGAGGAGGTAATAAATCTTTCTAGAGGCCCAAAGATTCAGGTCACCTTTCTAGGTATTTCAATTTCCGGCTTGCATTATTTCTAGAGGCCCAAAGATTCAGTTCACCTTTCTAGGTATTTCAATTTCAGGCTTGCATTATTTCTAGAGGCCCAAAGATTCAGTTCACCTTTCTAGGTATTTCAGTTTCAGGCTTGCATTATTTCTAGAGGCCCAAAGATTCAGTTCACCTTTCTAGGTATTTCACTTTCAGTCTTGCATTATTTCTAGAGGCCCAAAGATTCAGTTCACCTTTCTAGGTATTTCAGTTTCAGGCTTGCATTATTTCTAGAGGCCCAAAGATTCAGTTCACCTTTCTAGGTATTTTAGTTACAGGCTTGCATTATTTCTAGAGGCCCAAAGATTAAGTTCCCAGTCGGCGGCAAGCGGCCCTGCTACCCATGCCGGTGTCGACCTCAACTTGCAAGGGCCGGCGTCGGAGGGGTTCCCGGGGCTTGGGCTCTACAGAGCCTTCCTCCAGAGCAACGATGGCGAGCTCCTCCGTCGGTGCGTGAGGGGCTCCGGGCTCCCTCCCTATCGTGAATGACTTCCGTGATGAGTTAGCTCATTCTTTGTTTCATGAAGTGTTTTTTTATTTTGTGAAGCTTGATTGACGACTTGTATGTTTAAGTGGGATATCTCATTTGTATGGACAAAGTAAAAATTATCATGTTTTGCATGCTTGATTTGTATAGATGGTTCGTTTATGTCAATTGTGAGCGGGAGGAGGCCACAGAAGAGCCGGCCACACCAAGAGGGTGCTTGGATCCAAGGGACTTATTTTAGTCTGACTAAAAATAGTCTCTTTAAGAGGCTAAAGTTCCAAGCACCCCTGACTAAAGAGGGGCTAAAACTAATCTTGGGACTAAAAAAATTTAGTCAGGGGTACCCCTACTAAAATGTGGATTAGTCCTCTCTCTCCTCATTTAACTCCTCTCCTTTAACACAGGCGAGTTCTGGATTGGAGGGTTTGGACGATAATAAATGCTCGTTAACTTGATTTTAGTCTCTTTAGTATTTGTATCCAAGAATGGGTGAGGCTAGCAAGTTTTAGTCCCACTACTTTTAGTCATGGAACTAAAACATATCCAAGCACCCTCCAAATCCGGCAGGAAATAGGGTCCAAAGTAGTCAAATGATTGAGATAGAGCATTTATTGTCAATCTAACCCTGCCATCCATACACCTCTTTGGTTTAGAGTTAGTTCAGGGTTAGAATCTAACTCTAACCTCTAACTGAGTTAGAGTTCTCCTCGTCTCGGTTCATCGCCATCATACTTTCCCCATTCCTGTGTTTTCAGTATCCTGCGAATCAAAGAGGCCCTTTTTTGCGGGAAAAATCAAAGAGGCCCTTAGACTGGTTTCGGTCCGGTCATTTTTTATAAACGTGTTATGTCCAAAATTTAATGAACGTGCTCCGGTTTCCATGAAAATAATCCGGTTTCATGTAGTAATTCATTCATTTATTTATTCTTCTGCGGGGGATTTGCATGTAATTCGTGAGGTCTGAAATGTAAAGTACCCCGGCATATGCTCCGAGTCATGCATGCACTACGACCCAGATGCTCTATATCCCACATGTCGGCGAATGGGAGCACGTGGAAATAGCCTAGGAGTACATATAGGAGGATAAATACGTGAAATAATATGTACTGTGAAGCATAGCCGCGGTTCGAAAAGGAGACCTAAAGTGATGACAGCTATAGGTCGCACGCACCCAACTAGTGGTACTAGACATACGACTAATTTTTCCCTCAAAAAAAAAGTGGCACGAGTGCTCAGTACTCCTATTCTATAAACACGAGTCCCATCTGACAACAGCGTCCGTGCTACAGCTAGCTCTCCTCCCTCGTTTCACTCTTCTAATTCTAAACTCGGCCGACGCCCGGTGGGCGGGGTGGGTTTGCTCAACTGCGGCCCCACCTCACAGTGAAAACATTACGACTGGAATAAAAATGCCATATACTCCCTCCGTTCATAAATATAAGCCTTTTTAGATACTATTTCAAATGGAATACAGCATACAGATGTATGTAGACATAGTTTAGAGTGTAGATTCACTCATTTTGCTCCGTATGTAGTAGTCACTTGCTGGAATCTTTAGAAAGACTTATATTTGGGAACGGAGGGAGTACTATACTAATAAAACATTAAGGCCACGAGGCGATGCAGTGCTGGTTACAGGAGGCAAGAAGAGATGCATTCATCGACGACGTCCGCCTCCTCGACTCAGGGCGCCGGCCCACCGAACGGCGCCTAAGTAGCAGCGGCTTTCGTGGCCAGGTCGACGTGCTTCTGAACAATGGCGTCCAAAGATTCCAGCCACTGGAAGAAGGCCAACGTCTTTCTGTCCTTGCTTGCCTTGTAGTGGCCTATGTAGACGATTTCCTCGTAGACGTGGATGTGCAGGTCGACGGTTTCTTGCATGGCGAGGCGCTGCGCGGCGAGCACGGCCTCGAGGTGCACATTCTTCGTCGCGACCTCCGGCACCTGCAGGGCCACCAGGGCTTGAAAGAGTTTGTCACCATGGAGGCCGATGAGGGTGGCAGGCAATGAGGAGCCTGGGCGAGCGGGCTGGAGCAGTACGGCAAGGTCGTCCGCGCGCTTCTTGACGTCGGTGAACTTGCGGATGGAGTTGACCATCATGTCGTCCATGCGAGAGGCGAAGCCGGCGTCGACGAGGGCTACGATGCCTGCGGTTGCTAGCACCGTCTGGAAACGCTGCGCGGTGCGGGGCCGCAGGCCGGCACCTTGGATGATTTGGCACAGCCAACTGCCGCTCGCGTCCATCGCCTCCATAGGTGCTTGTGGCTTCTGGTCACTTGGTCTTGGATTGGAGTGAGCACTGTTGCGCAGAGACTTGGGAGTAGATGGATTGGAGTGGTGGGGCGCCTTTATTATATGAGAGTCCAAACTGTGTTGCATTCACATCGTGCTGGCTCTATTCTGCTTCTCCAATTATTTCCCTCTGCATGTAATTGAGGATGCATCATTGACCGTTTAACGTCTCGGGAACCGCTACCCTCTCCGTCCTTGGCATTCAAGCACCTATGGACCCGTCGACGACGAGGTGCCTATGATAACTTCGTAAATTTCAAGATGATAGTGCCGTGCGTGTGTGCGTTCATAGGGGTGAGTGTATGCGCGTGTATATGAGCGCTTGCGTCTGTCCTGTGTAAAAAAACGTAAATGCGTGTCAAAAAGAGAGTAGTCAGTATACTCAATATTGTGCACCTCAGAGAGGAAAATGATAGAACTAGTACGTATTTATTTACGGTACAGATTCACTCATTTTGCTCCATATGTACTCCTTCTCGGTGTAGTCTAGTCACTTGTTGAAATCTCTAGAAGGGCAAATACTCCTTTCTGGTTTACAGGGCTATACTAGCAAGTAGTTGTACGTACTAGTACAATAGTGGGCTCACATAGCAATTTTGTCTCATGCAAGAGCCTGGCTATATGCGTGCTCCAATGTTCGCAACTGCAATGTTCGGTTTGCGCTTGGCTCTTCGCCTCTTCGAGAAGACAAACAATGATGTTACTACTACTGCTTCTACAGTGTCGAATCCACTGCTGCATGTCCGTCCACCACGAGCGGGACGGATAGCTTGTTGTAGAAGTACTACTAAGCAAAAGCCTGTCCTCATTTGCGAGCAACCGCGCGCATGGGTGAGGGAGAAGGCGTGTAGTAAAATCAAGCTTCTCCTCGTTGTACGAGTTGACGCGACACATCATAGCACTGGCCCCACATGCTTGCCTCTAAACTTGGCTGAAAGACCCACAGTGTACAATATACTTGCTGCAACCTCTAACATTTACCCACCACAAATTAAAATATATGTGGCCGTATGCATCATTCTGATGCAGAGGCCGGGGAGTCCCCCCTTTTCGAAAAAAAACAAATTAAAATATACATTCCTGTCTTGACCAGATGAGCGTGCAAACTAAAATCACCAGGGTGTCAGGTAGGGCCAGAAGACTATTTTAATTTTTTTTTTAAACTTCAAGACGGCCACATAGCATGGAGCCGTTCCCAACGATTTTAAGCTTACAGGCACGGTACACGCTATCCTAGACTACTCTACACATGAAACTGCCACACGAGCGTCCGGGCTGCGCTTGGCTCTTCGCCTCTTCGGGAAGTCGAACAATGATGGAGTACTACTGCACTGGAGGAGTACTACAGTACGCTTCTGGCCATCTAACACCGATTGAACTGCTGCATGTCCACCGCGTGCGGGAGGGAGAGCATGTAGCGAAAGCTTCTCCTAGTCTTGCCAGCCACCACGCTCATGGGCGAGGGAGGGACGCTCCTGCCTTTGCGTGTATGACAGGTGGACCCGACAGGTGTGTGGCCAACCTGTCATACAGCCAAAGGCAGGTGCAGTTAAGTCCGCGAGGGAGAGGATAATCAAACTTCTCGTTGATGTACGAGTTGACGCGACACATCAAAGCACTGCACTCGATATATTTCAATAATTTGCGTCTACCGATGCATTAATTACAACGCATGCATGCATGCCATGACTCTCGTTTTGATACTTGCATGTGTTGATTTAATGCACCTTGAAGTAGTATAAAATATGTGACGGTAAAGCTTTGTAATACCCCGGCCCAAGTCGAGAGATGGTTGTGCACGAGGAGGGCGAGATCATGCAGACCGAACAGGACCCGACGATGGAGCTCTCTAAGGTCTCAATGGACCTCACCGTGCTCCACTGCCCCTTGTGCCTCCGCCCCTTGAATTGTGGTTTCTCAATGAGTTGTGCTAAACTTCTTGTGAATTGTGGTGGTTTTCAGTAATGAAAATCGGAAGGGGCAAGCCCTTCTTTGATCAAAAAAAAAATTAATCGTCCTTATATATTCATCAGTCTTGCTATAAGTCGCAGTAGATGCTATATAGGTCCATCGGATCTTACATCAAGATCCGTGTTTTCAGATTTTCTTTTTTCTCTCTTAAATCTCAGTCGAGTGAGACATAGCCACGTCATTAAACAGAAGCTCGGGCGCCATTAATGGAGACCTTCGGAGAGAGGTGGCCGGCCGATGGAGGTCAAAGGGCTCTCCTCCCGATAAGCACACGCAGGGGTTTGATCGCACGCCTCTCGTACTCAAATAGCTACCCTGCACGGCGCCTCCTAGCTAATAAAAAATGGGGACGCGTGGCGGCACGTAAATGGTACTAGTAAGTAGAACGCCCACGGTTTCAATAATACTTGTGTTTCCGATTGTAACGTGACAGCACTTGTTCCAAAATGACTTTGTTGATTGTTAATGTGTGCGCCTTCGCAAATCGGACTGCAAATTTACCACAGCATGTTGGTGCCATGTCATGGCACCAAGCCAAGTTTCATTATTTTCATGCGTCTTTTGGATTTAGAGGAATTAAAAAACTAAGTTTCTCAATGTTTCCAACCCAGCCACGACGCCCAGAATTTTGAATTTCATTCCCATTTCTTGCATGGAACCTAGAAATTTACCCGAGGACACACATGTGATTTTTCAACCAACTTTGGTGCACTGGAACATGTGCTTGTATTTAAAATTTGAATTATGCACACAAAGGTGACACGTTCCCTCCCAGAACCACGAGCCTTCTTGAGAGAAGCTCTGATTTGCAAGAAGCTTATACCAAAATTTGTTCCTATTCGGCCAATTTTTTTACCATGGCATGGTACTACCATGACATGACACCATGCCAAGTTTCATGATTTTAAAACCAAGTTTCTCAATGTTCTCGACCGAGCCACGATGCCCAGATGTTTGAATTTTATTCTCATTTTTTGCATGGGACCTACTCCCTCCTTCCATCTATATAGGGCCTAATGTGTTTTTCAAGACAGCCTTTGACTATTGACAAGATTAATAGCACATGAGATGTATACTATGAAAATTATATTATTGGAAGCTCCTTTGACATACAAATTTGAAGGTATGCTTTGTGTAAGTTGCATGTCATATATTATTGCTCTAACGTTTGGTCAAAGTTAGCCTCGAAAAACGCATTAGGACCTATATAGATGGAAGGAGGGAGTAGAAATTCACCCGAGGACACAAATGTGATTTTTCAACCAACTTTGGTGCACGAGAGCATGTGCTTGTAGTTCAAATTTGAATTATGCACATTAAATGACCAAAAACTCAATTAATGTGTAAATAAGGCCAAATGAAGCCGGAATAATTCCAAAATTTAACAGGGCACTCATGTAGTTCTATGTTGCCTTTGTAAATAAACTCAAGGGGGACAACGTATATCGTTTCGCACTCAAAGGTGGCACATTCCCTCTCAGAACCACGAGCCTTCTTGAGAGAAGCTTCGGTTTGCAAGAAGCTTATACCAAAATCTGTTCCTATTCGGCCAATTTTTTTACCACAACATGGTAGTACCATGACATGACATCCATGCCAAGTTTCATGATTTTAAGACGTGTTTTGGATTTACAAGAATTTTAAAACCAAGTTTCTCAATGTTCTCGGCCGAGCCACGATGCCCAGATGTTTTAATTTTATTCTCATTTCTTGCATGGGACCTAGAAATTCACCCGAGGACACAAATGTGATTTTTCAACCAACTTTGGTGCACGAGAGCATGTGCTTGTAGTTCAAATTTGACTTATGCACATTAAATGACCAGAAACTCAATTAATGTATAAAAAACGACAAACGAACCCTGAATAATTCCAAAATTTAACAGGGCACTAATGTAGTTCTATGTTGCCTTTGTTAAGAAACTCAAGGGGGGCAGCGTATATCGTTTTACACTCAAAGGTGGCACGTTCCCTCTTAGAACCACGAGCTTCCAAATCGGACCAATTTTTTACCACAACATGTTAGTGCCATGACATGACACCATGCCAAGTTTCATGATTTCCAGGCGAGTTTTGGATTTACATGAATTTAAAATCAAAGTTTCTCGATGTTCTCGACCGAGTCATGACGTCCAGATGTTTGAATTTCATTCTCATTTCTTCCATGGGACCTAGAAATTCAACCAAGGACACACATGTGATTTTTCAACCCACTTTGGTGCACCGGAGCACGTGCATGCAATTCATATTTAGATTATGCACATTAAAAGTCCAGAAACTCAATTAATGTATAAAAAGGCCAAATGAAC
Source organism: Aegilops tauschii subsp. strangulata (assembly GCF_002575655.3). NCBI lineage: Eukaryota > Viridiplantae > Streptophyta > Magnoliopsida > Poales > Poaceae > Aegilops > Aegilops tauschii. Next base: position 463,964,246 of record NC_053040.3, read on the forward strand.
CCGAAATAATTCCAAAATTTAACAGGGCACTCATATAGTTCTATGTTGCCTCTGTAAATAAAATCAGGGGGGAGGCAGCGTATATCTTTTCGCACACAAAGGTGACACGTTCCCTCTCGGAACCACGAGGCTTGTCGAGAGAATCTCCGGTTTTGCAAGAGGCTTATACCAAAACTTGTCCCAATTCAGCCGAAAATTATACATATGAAAACAGGGTTTTGATTATCCCAAACATCTCGCTACCTAGACCAATAATGTACTATGATTTGAATTCAACATAAAATGGATACAAATATTTGAATTGGAGAGCGTATGGTACATGTAGTTCATAGTGAAATATGATTACTGCTATATGTATGTTTTTTGTTATCAAGATAATATTTAAATTATTGTATAACTTGACAACAATCGTATTCAAATAAGGAAAATTGATTCAAATTTAGTCCATATGGTAGACGACAATATATATGTTCACATGGTGGAGTAAAATGTTCATATATGATGGAAGATCAAAATGTACGACTACATCAATTATAAACCGCAAGGTCACCTAACGATATATTCGAATTCAACATAACGTGGATTCAAAAATTGAAATTCGAGATCATGGCATTTGTAATCATATAAAAAGGGACATTACTCTTTCTTTGGTGGTAATTGATTTGTTTTTTGTTGTTGCTGAGGGAAGTGCGAATCGATTTGGTACTGTGCAGGGTAATCTTGTTCTCCCGATTTTTTTTACATTTTTCTTGTAGTTTTTTCAATGGCATCTATAGCAATATAGTAAAAGGGGACATACTCTCTTGTGTCTTGTATGAATTATTATTTTTACACGTTAAGTTTGTTCTGCCGAACAAGGAATCCGCACCTTGTTACCCCGAAATTTTCAAGCTCGAGTATCTTTTGTCTCACCTGCTTTGAAACTCCCGCTTCTTCAACCCGCGTCGCGCCTTGTTATCCCGAAATTTGGACGCGCGCGAGAACTCCCTCCTCATCCAAAATCGCTCCCGCAGCCCAGACACGTGAAATCCTCCTTCTACCTCTCAGCCGGAAATGAAGCTCCAAGTCACGGTGTCAAAACCGGTGGGGGTACGCTGGTAACTTACCCTACATTTCGGACAAGCGCGTCCCTAAGCTTGGCTCCCCCCTCCCCCTTCGCCCCCCCCATTCGTACACCGAGGCCGCCAAAACCCGCGAAACCCCACGCTCCTCCGTCGGCCTCCTGACCGCAACAGCTTGCCGTCCCTCATCCACCGCACCGGATGAGGATCCGTTGTCGATCTCGTCGTCCCGCCGGATCAGCTGCCCCGTCCTCCACCTCCAAGGAGCTTCCCCGATGTTCGCCTCGTCTATCGCACCACCACAATCCCCACAGTGACGTCTTGACCTGCCCCACCGGAACCGTAGCACCCTCACCAATTCCTCCGATGAAGCCGAGGCCAACTCGGCGCCACCAAGGAGGTTCTGCACTCACCGCTGCATTTTATCTTTTATTCGATCTCACGGGGCTGCCAGTGCTCGATACCGAGCAGACATGGCATGTCTCCATCGACGGTGTCGTCGCCGGCCACATCATCCACGACGTCTCTCCCCCATGTCGTTGCTTCCTCGGCGGCGACTTCCACAACTGCACTAGCTGCAGCTGCTCCGGCTTTCGCTCGCGCTGCGGCTCTGTTCTTGCTATCGGTCGCCCTGCTGCACTGCTCCTGCTTTCGTTCGTGCTGCTGCTCTGCTCTTGCTCTCGCTTGCGCTGCTGCTGCTGCTGCACGACCTCCGGCAGCTACAGGAGTTGCTGCTTTAGCACTCGCTCGCGGTGCTACTGCACGACTTGCTCTGTGCTAGTGCGTTCCCTGCTCGAGCGTCTGCTGATTTAGATCACTGCTTCTCTGCTACTAGTGTTCGAACGCCCTAAACATCTGTTGCAATGCTCTGTTACTAGTTCAATCAGTTTCGACAGTAAAATTCAGTTTCGACAGTAAAATTCAGTTTCGACTGTGAAGTTCATTTTCTTCAGTTAAGTTCAGAGTGAACAGTACTTACAACATCTGTCGGAGCGGCCGTGGCGCGGCTGATGCGTTTTACATCTAGCACTTTTTGGTGATGTATTTTACATCATCTATTGCAGATGATATTAGGGTCCCACTTTAGATTAACGTTGTCTGTCTTGTCATGCTTCAGCCTCGTCGCTGTACACCTTAGCGGAGCTGCTCCAACGACGGAACCGTCCATCACAGCGGAGCAGTACCCTCGGCGCCGTTTCCAGAGGCCTCGGATCTTCTTCCCCGCCTCCGACAGTCACACCAGCATCATCACCATCCTCCACGTCCAACCCAATGATGCTGAGGTCCACAAGGCTATGCCAAAGAGGTTGTACACTCGTCGCATCAGTTTGTTTCTCCATTCCTCTGTTCTTCCAATTCATGTGAGCCAAACACCCAGGTTGACTGAAATCCTATGTTTCCAAATGCTCTGTTTTGCACGTGCATTCCTATCCTATTCCTCTGTTTTTCCTGTCCCTGCGTTTATAGAATCTTCCAATTCTAAGGAGCCCTTAGAGATTTACTTCATTTTCAGATAGGCGTCAAAGAAAACTCGGTGTGTTATGTCCTACTCCTGCCGTGCCGTCATCCACCCCACCTGAGGTGCACCATCGACAGAAGCGTTCACTGCAGCAGAGATCCCCCCTGCAGACTTCCTTTTGCCGCCTCAGATCATCTTCCCCGTTGCCGGCAGCCACGCCAACTGCATTACCATCATTGACTGAGCAGATGAACCTGAGGACTACACAGTTCCGTAAGAGAGGTCGCAGTCTTTCGTGTTTGCTTACGTTATACATCGGTTATTATTACCTGCTACTTTATCGTTCAATCTTGAGTTTTGAATTGCCCATGGGTCTCATATTGAGCCAGCAACGAATAGTATCTGTCTAATATCTGGTTCATCTGGGGTCTTATATGTGGTTCATGTTGGGTGGGCAACAAACAATAGATGATCCATTGTCTATCTTTTTAAACTGAAGCTATAATCTACCTGCTATCATTAGTTTTGGATCCATCCACTCGTTTGCTACCATCAGTCTTGATTTTTGCATGCACCCCTTAGGCCTTACAAAATCTAACTATTTTTTTATTATGCATGTCAGATATTGTACACAATCGTACTGAACATGTAGAGAAAAAGAGAAGACCGTTGCGTGCGAATATAATGTCATGCAGACGCCGCTCCATGGTGGGCGAAGTGCCCCCCCTCCTGCATTTCCAGATTGTATTCCAGAGGAAGATAACTATTCAGATGGAGATTCAGAAGGAGCCGACCACGCCTGTTTACCACCTGAGGTGTTTGCTCTAACCTGGCATGCTGATGTTGGTCATATCATGCATATGCCGCCTTGCATTGCTTACATTATACATCTTATATGTCATCAGCTTAGTTTAGATTTGCTTTGTGTGAATGCCACCTGTTTGGTTTCTATATCATACTCCCACCATTCCTAAATATTTGTCTTTTTAGAGATTTCAACAAGTGACTACATACGGAACAAAATGAGTGAATCTACACTCTAAAATATGTCTATATACATCCGTATGTGGTAGTCCATTTGAAATCTCTAAAAAGACAAATATTTAGGAACGGAGGGAGTATATGGGAATTATGCAATGCCATCTTCTTTAGCCAGGCATCATATACGTGAATCATGCAATGCCATCCTGTTTAGCCAGCCATCGTATATGTGAATTGTATTGTGCCATATTTTTTTCCATAATGTATTCCATTTGTCAACAATGTTTATACATTCATCTACTCTTCGTGTGCATCAGCCATTTGAGTCGGTCATGGGAAAATCTGGAGTGAAAACAAGGTCTTCTGAGCAGTCAGTGCTACCTGTCGATGCAGATTTCTTGCTGGTTACAGATAGCTCCTCAGAGGAGGATTCAGAGAGAGAGATGACCAGTCGTATCCCCCCCCCCCGAGGTGCATGCTCTAACTTGGCTGGGTTATATTGCTCATATCATGCATATGGTGTCTTGCATTGCCATGCCATCTGCTTAGATTAGACATGCTTTGTGTGAATGCCTCCTGTTTGCTTTCTATATCAGATATGTGAATTATGCAATGCCATGTTTTTCAGCCAGTTATCATATATGTGAATTATGCACCGCCATGGAGCCAGGCATCATATATGTGAATTATCTCATGCCATCTTTTTTTTCATTACGTATTCCATTTGTCGACAATCTGTGTATATTGAACTACTCTTCATGTGTATCAGCTATTTGAGCCGGTTATGGAAAAATCTGGAGTGAAAACAAGGTCTTCAGAGCAGGCAATGGTACCTGTTGAAGCATATATCTCGATGGTTATAGGGAGCTCCTCAGAGGAGGATTCAAAGACAGATGACCAGTCCTATGTCCCACCTGAGGTGTATGCTCTAAGTTGCAATGTTTATATTTCTCATATGATGCATATGGTGTCTTGCATTGCTTAGTTTAGACATCATATGCACAATATTGAATTCTATCTGCTTAGTTTAGAGATCATACATGCGAGTGCCAGCTGCTTAGTATATGAATCAATTATGTCAATTATATCATGCCATCCTGTATACTTAGACAACATGTATGTGAATTATTTCATCCCAACCTATTTTAGAAAGACATCATATAGTTTTGTCATGTCATCCTGTTTAGGTACTCATCATATGTTGAATTATGCCATTATATCCTGTTAAGTTATCCATCATATATCTAAAACTGTGTCATGATATCCTGTTTAGTTAGGCATCATATATGTGAAATTGTGTCATGTTGTCCTGTTTGGTTAGACAACATATATGTGAATTACCACATCTGTCTATCATACAATGTCTGTACGTTCAATTTCTTTTCTTGTTTATCAGCCATTTGAATTGGAGGGGGTGATGGCAGTATCTAAGGGAGCAAAAACCCGTTCTTCACAAAAGACAGTGCTACCCGTCGATGTAGATAGAACCATGGTTGTACTGGCCCACAAACTAGCCCCACCACACATAATCGAGACTCTTCCAGATTGCACACTTACACCGTTGGGCAGAGAACCAGCTACAACCCATCTAACCGCAACCCCAGCGGATAGTAACCCACTTATAGTTGACAAAGCACCATGTCCACCACAAAGTACCCCCACACGAGCAGTTTGTAAAGCTACTGCAGTGCCCAAAGCACGAAGACCACCATAGGTAACCCAAACTCCACGTTTAAAGCAGAAAAGCAACTGTTCTCAGGTCAGATTCTGTAGCTATGGTCCATACTCCTTTGCTGTTGCATCACTGTATTTACTCATACCAACTACTTTCGAATTTAAAGGATCCAATTGAAACTCCAATGGCGCAACAGGTATGTTTTAAACCTATTTCTTTAACTGGATTGCTGTTCTAACTTCTTGCTCTATGTTGATTTCAGTTTAAGTTGTATAAACAATTATGTTCTCATGTGATGCACATTACAAGTGCTGCCAATGCTGTGTAGTTTCTCACACTTATATTCTGTCTATGCTGCTGTGTCTTAAAAATATATGAGTTGAACTGTGTCTCTATCTTGATTAGGGAACATAAACTAGAATGATATGGACAATACAGTGACCATAGTACATAGATATATGTTTGTTTCATGCTGTTAACCTGTCCACCTTACTACTGAACCGGTTTACCAAAATGAGTTTCGTATACTACAAGCTAAACCTGTGATGTGTCTGCTTGTTTCTCTTGTAGTATGCAAACAGAATATTGGAGAAGAGCACCCCACTATGCAATGGTAGAGAAAGTAATGCAGATAAGGTTCAAGATAGTGAGACAACCCTGTTGGTCTCCAAGAAAGGTGATAAAAACGATCTTGTAGACAGTGAGAAAACCCCACAGTCCTGCGTTGATGTAGTGTTCGAGTTACTGGCCAGTACCGCTGGCACAAGCTCTTCGAACTCGCTGCCTGAATCACTTCGGCTTCTTCAGTCTCAGCTACAAGCTGAAAGGCATCAGTCAGCTGTGCTGCGGCAAGAAGCCAAGGACTGAGGAAGTCCCTGCAGAATTCAGATGCGTACTTTCTTGCGCAATAGCAAGCGCTGGAGGATTTAAGCGCCAAACAAGAGAAAGTTAATAAGCTTGCTAAGCATCTTGCCAGCATTATGGGTACCCAGGATATTGTTTCTTGAACTCTTCTGAAGTGGTTTCAGTTCTGGACTTGTTTTGCTGCGGCGTTTATATGCTGCTTTGTTCCCTATATTTGCACTGGTGGCGAACTTTGATGCCCAGTGGATGTAATATGTGTAATAGCCGTGATAGCCTAGCATAAGTTGCTTGCTTATTTATTTCCTTGTTGTCTTGTTTATTTGTTTGCTTGTAGTCAGTGCAGTTCTTTTTCCGCGGTTTGCTAGTGGCTGCAATAACCTATTTTTTAAAACTAGGCCACAATAACCATGGGCTAATATTTACTGTAGTGACACTGGGCCTCCTACGGGCCGTAGAAACAGTGGGCCTTCTACGGGTCGTAGAAACAGTAGGCCTTCTACGGGCCCTAGAAACAATGGGCCTTCTACGGGCCGTAGAAACAATGGGCCTTCTACGGGCCGTATCATCAATGGGCCTTATACGGGTCGTATGATCGATTGGCCAAACATGGGCCAATAACAGGCCGCATTATGGTCGTAAACGGGCTAGAGTTGGAATCGTCCGTTCATGGGCCGACCATAACGGGCCATCGTTAATAGACCATATTTGATGACGCTATGAAAACGGCCCAACTTATTAACGGACCACAAACGGGCCAACTGTAACCACGGGCTGAATTTGGCCCACAAGCAGAAAATGACAGTAATGGGCCGTAAGTAAACGAATGCTGGAAATGAGCCCAAGAATAAATGGGCTCTGAGAAGGCCGAAAGATAACATGGGCTGGAAACGGCCCAACGGAATAACGGGCCGTTAATGGGTATAAAGTGATACACTGTTCATTACGGGCCAGTTTCACCATGGGCCGTTAATGGGTATAAAGTGATACACTGTTCATTACGGGCCAGTTTCACCACGGGCCGTTAATGGGTGTAAAGTGATACACTGTTCATTACGGGCCAGTTTCACTACGGGCCGTTAATAGGCCAAGAGTTACATAGGGCCTCATATGGGCCGAAAGACGTCATGGGCCATACATGGGCCAGAAGTGAAAATGGGCTGGAATCATATTGGATGGCCCAGATGACGCTACTGGGCCTAATTCGGATAGGGCATAACGGGCCTTGGGTTAGCGGGCTGTAAATGGGCTATATGCGAACAGGCCGTTAACAGGCTTTCCATGGGCCGGCCCGCCACCTTTTGACCAAGTCAAACGGGCCGGCCTTTTCACAGGAATGGGCCTCTGTTGGGCCATGCCACGTGTCGACGTATCATAGGCGCCTTCCGTCCAATGAGTGGATGACATCTGTCCCAACGATGAGTCGACACGTGTTTCCTCCAGCCAATGATGATTTTACACGTGGAAAATCCCCATTGGTCGGGGCTGTTAACGGGTTATCGGATCCAAAACCTGACCCGATAGCTTAACGACGTTCCGTTACGGTGGATGCCACGTGTCGGTCGCCCTTGACGAAAGCACTTCTGTGACGCGCGATTTATCGTCATGAAAGTGGACACTTCCATGATGATAATTTTGGCAATGTCATGGAACACTTCTACGATAGCACAGGTATGACTATCTTGATTCTGTCATAAATTTGTCATGGATGTACATGCATGACAGAAAACGCGACCTACTGTGACAAACACGTATCATCACGGAAGTGTTTTTTTTGTAGTGAACCGGGACACAATCGCAGTAGTTCTCCCTTTACTACCCTAGCCAATATAGCGGAACGTAAGGTAGTAAGCACAGGAGCCGGGCAACCCGACTATTGACCATAGACATGATTCGGAGCTGATGCATATAATGCTATAAGTTCGGGGTGCCGAACTATACTATAAAAGTGTTCGTACTTTTTATTGCTGTAGTGTTGGGTGTAATGAAGCCCCTGGCGTAGTAATACGTACCATGGTGTACGTGTGCAGTGAGTAATTAATACCGAGGTGAGTAAACGGAAAAATGAAATAATAAGCTGACGCTACCGTGTATTCACCATTGTGATGTAACTAGTACGTTGAGGCATACTTTGTACAAGTAATGCGATAAGCAAGTAAGGCTATTTGACATGCCGCAACCAAGGGCGAGCTACGTGCGGGTATGAAAAGCAAGTATGGCAATCGTTTAGTAGAGATCACCTGGGGATTCCCTTGTAAGCCAGAGCTCCTTGCCTCCTTGGTGTGTTCTGCAAGCGGGTTGTTCCGTATAGACCTCGAAAAGAGAAGAAACCCCGTAAAAAAGAAAAAGTAAAAGCGTGCGAATCCCAGGGTCGGTCAAGCCATATTGTGGATCGCGAATGATTTATGCCTCCGTAAATACCCATGGGGTTTTGAGTGCGTAGTTTATGTACGCGCGGTATTAATGCCATTGCCTTATCGGGGCTGGGACGGAGGCCAAATTGCTAATTCAGCTCATGACGAGCCGAGCTGTCCTGTTCCAGTGTGGTCCGGACCTTCTTAATGATATCCAGGGGCTCGGCGCCGAATTATAATGCTGCTTGAGAAGGTCACGCTGTACTTCTACTGCTAGGGTGGCGGTGTGCTCCTCTGTATGGAGGGAGCGTTCCGTGTTTCCATTTACTGTAATGACGCCACGTGGACCGGGCATCTTGAGCTTGAGATAAGCGTAATGTGGCACCGCATTGAATCTAGCGAATGCGGTTCATCCGATCAGGGCGTGATAGCCGCTGCGAAATGGAACGATATCAAAGATTAGTTCTTCTCTTCGGAAGTTATCCTGGGAACCGAATACCACCTCCAGCGTTATTGAGCCCGTACAACGGGCCTCTACGCCTGGTATGACTCCTTTAAAGGTAGTCTTTGTGGGCTTGACTTGTGAGGGGTCGATGCTCATTTTACGTATTGTATCCTGATAGAGCAGGTTGAGGCTGCTACCACCGTCCATTACGACTCGTGATAGGTGAAATCCGTCGATGATTGGGTCGAGGACCAGTGCGGCTGAACCGCCATGGCGGATGCTGGTTGGATGATCTCGGCGGTCGAAGGTGATCGGGAATGACGACCACAGATTGAATTTCGGGGCGACTGGCTCTAACGCATAGACGTCGATAAGTGCGCGCTTGCGCTCCCTTTTGGGGATGTGTGTAGCGTACATTATGTTCATCGTTTTGACTTGAGGGGGAAATTTCTTTTACCCCCCCCCCCAGTGTTCAGCCGCCGGGGCTCCTCGTCATCGTCCTCGCTCTGTGATTCCCCTTCCTTGTTTATGCTGTTTGCCTTGCTGGCTTGTTTAAAGACCCGACAATCTCTGTTAGTATGGTTGGCCGGTTTATCTAGGGTGCCATGTATCTGGCAAGGACGATCGAGTATGCGGTCCAAGCTGGATGGTCCTCCACTGCTCCTTTTATAGGGCTTCTTTCGCTCGCCGGACTTGGAGCCACTGAATCCGGCGTGAACTGTAGTGTCATCGGTGTTATCGCCATTGCTTCGGCGTTTGTGTCTGTTGCGCTGGAGCTTGCCGGTGTTGTTTTTGGCCTCGGAGGGGCCTGTTTTGTTGGCTGTGTTTATACTGCGAGCCAGCCAACTATCCTCTCCCGCGCAGAAGCGGGTCATAAGTGCCGTGAGGGCTGCCATGGACCTCGGCTTTTCCTGGCCGAGGTGGCAGGCGAGCCATTAGTCCCGGATGCTATGCTTAAAGGCCGCTAAGGCTTTGGCATCCGGACAGTCGATGAGCTGGTTCTTTTTGGTTAGGAACCTAGTCCAGAATTTTCTGGCTGATTCTCCGGGCTGTTGAACTATGTGGCTTAAGGCGTTGGCATCTGGTGTTCGGACATAAGTTCCTTGGAAGTTATCAAGGAAAGCCTCTTCCAAGTCCTCCCAGCTGCCGATGGAGTTCTCAGGCAGACTATTTAGCCAGTGTCGGGCTGGTCCTTTGAGTTTTAATGGGAGGTATTTAATGGCATGGAGGCCATCTCCTCGAGCCATATGGATATGGAGAATAAAATCCTCGATCCATACTGCGGGATCGGTTGTGCCGTCGTATGATTCAATATTGATGGGTTTGAACCCCTCGGGGAATTCGTGATCCAGTACTTCATCTGTGAAGCAGAGAGGGTGTGCGGCACCTCTGTATCGGGCCGCATTGTGGTGTAGCTCTGATGGAGTCCGTCTGCGGCATTCTGCCCGGGCGTGGTTAGGTTTGTCACGTCCGAATAGGTAGCCGTCGTCGTGCCTTGAGGCGCGTCCTCGCGATCCGTAGATCGATCTTGTATGTCCTGCTCTACTGTCCAGGGTCTGCCGGAGGTCGTACGTGTGACCCCGAACTCTTCCGTCTCTATTTTTACGGGGCAGTGGGGCAGGCTGCTGTTCGGCCTGAGTTGCCGCTTTATCCCGACCGCGGGGTGGCCGGTCGGCCGCCCTGTCTCGACCACGTAGTGGTCGTTCCGCATTACGCGAGGGAGATATGTGCTCCGATGCCTCCTCATCGAATTGAGGTAGCAGTCTGCATTTCGGGTAGCTCTTGGCTGGGCGCTTGAGGCCGTATTCTTCGGCTCTAAGGACATCAGTCCATCTGTCGACGAGCAGATCTTGTTCAGCTTGAAGCTACTGCTGTTTCTTTTTCAGGCTCCTTGTAGTAGCTATGAGCTGAAGCTTAAAGCGCTCCTACTCCAGAGGATCCTCAGGCACGATGAAGTCTTTGTTGCCGAGGCTTGTCTCCTCCTTGGAGGGTGGACGATAACTGTCGTCCTCCGAGTCATCTTCTATGGCCTGTTCATCAGACTTATCTTGCCCGTTGTCATGTTCCTCCTGTTCGGATGCAGCTCCGACAGGGTCTTCATTGTTTTCGGCGTCGCCTGGAGTACTATTTTCTCCGGTGCCGGTGTTGCCGTCTTTTGAGCGACGAGGCTTAGAACGGCGTTTGGGGCGTCGGCGCTTCGACTGCGTCTCAGAGGTTTTATTCGCATCTGGCTCTTCTTTGTCGTCGCCAGATCCTTTGGGTGTATCAACCATGTACACGTCGTACGAAGAGGTAGCCGTCCAACGTCCAGTGAATGGCGGGTCTTGGCCTTGCTCCTTGTCGGCATCGTCGTCCATACCGTCGATGTCTTTGGAGCCATAGTCAAGCACGTCGGTTAAGTCATTGACAGTGGCTATGAAGTGGGTGGCGGGTGGGAAGCAAAATTCCTCGTCATCCGTCTCTAGCTCGAATCGGACATAGTTCGGCTGTGAGTCCTTCTCCAAGGACAAATTCTTTAAAGAGTTTAGCACGTCACCCAAAGGTGAATGCTGGAAGATGTCTGCAGCGCTAAATTCGAAAATCGATAACCGATCCAGCTCGGTGTCCGCAGGCGTACCTGGTCCGGAACTTATAGCCGGAGATGAGTCCGGAGTTCCATTGATGTGAATATTGCGGGATGTCGAGTCCGTGTGTGGCTCCAATGCCGCGGACTCTGTGGCCTCGGATGGCACGATCCGCTTTGGCTCTAAGGCCATTGCAGCAGCAGGAACCATCTCCTGGGTGTGATCCGATGACAGATTTAAGTCACGTTCATCGAGGCGAGGGGGAGCGATCGCCGCGGGCTTCCAAATCTCCACGGATATCCGTGACATAGTTCAAGCTTCCAAATCTGGCCTGATGGCCAGGGGCGTAGCTATCGACCTGCTCCCGAAGGCCAAGCGAGTTGGCCCGCGGTACAAAGCCGCCGAATACAACAATCTGTCCGCGGAGGAAGGTTCCTCCTTGGACAGCGTCATTATTGACGATTGAAGGGGCCATCGAACCTTTTGTCGACGGCACAGCGGAACTCTCAATGAAAGCACCAATGTCGGTGTCAAAACCGGCGGATCTCGGGTAGGGGGTCCCGAACTGTGCGTCTAGGATCGATGGTAACAGGAGATGGGGGACATGATGTTTACCTAGGTTCGGGCCCTCTCTATGGAGGTAATACCCTACTTCCTGCTTGATTGATCTTGATGAATATGAGTATTACAAGAGTTGATCTACCACGAGATTGTAATGGCTGAACCCTAGAAGGTAGCCTATATGATGGTAATGTGTGTCCTTTCCGGACTATCCCCTCTGGTTTATATGGACACCGAGGGGATCTAGGGTTTACATAGAGTCGGTTACATAAGAAGGAATCTTCATAATCGGTCGCCAAGCTTGCCTTCCACGCCAAGTAGAGTCCAATCCGAACACGGGTACAGTCTTCGGCCTTCATGTCTTCACAGCCCATCAGTCCGGCCCATAGATAACAGGCCGGACGCCCGAGGACCCCTTAGTCCAGGACTCCCTCGGAAACCTCTGAGGCTCGGGCCTTGGAGGAGGCGCGCCTGGCCAATTTGGCTGAGCGCACTCGACTGGAGAACCTTCAGCATGCACTCGACGAGCGTGCTCAGCAGCGGATCCCTGAGTCCAGTCGACGACAGCGACAACTTTTCTCGCCTCAGCCTCAGGTATACCGCACTCCGATTCAAAATCTCATAGCTGTGGCCCGTATAGCAGAGTCAATTCAGCCTTCCCAATCAGAGGCTAGTAGGGGTTTGATGCAGATCCGGGCCTTACTCCGGGCAGCAGGAGAGCAGAACACAGCGGTGTCTCAGTCGTGGAATAGGATTCATAGCAGATCTGTGATGGCAGATACAGTTTAGTCGGCCCACAGCCCAAGATCACCCCCGCGGCGTGAGGGACGTGGGCACCGGCAGGATCAGTACATGGGACGGAACCACGAGCAGTATGATCACCGACTCGGCCGTGATGACCGTCGTCGAGTGCCCACACCTCCTCCGAGGAGTGGATCATATGTGCCCCGACAATATGATGACAGACGCCCGCACAGTGGCGAGCGAAGAATACCAGTCGACCCAAGGGATCCAGGCTTTGATGCGAGATCTATTCTCGTTCAAGGTTTGGTCAACAGGAACAGAGCACACAGAGAGGGCCTTGACAGAGATCGCCCGACTGGCAGCAAAGTTCATGTTTCAGGTCCAGAGTGTTTCAGCAGAGCCATCAAGGCTGCAGAGATTCCTCCCAACTTCAGGTTGGCGACTGGAGTCAGTAAGTTCACTGGTGAGTCCAGGCCCGACACTTGGCTTGAGGATTACCGAGTGGCTGTGCAGATTGGTGACGGCAATGATGAGGTGGCCATGAAGCATCTTCCTATGATGCTGGAAGGCTCGGCCAGAGCATGGCTGAATCAATTGACCCCAGGTAGTATATTCTGTTGGGAAGAACTTGCCCGAGTGTTTGTGAGAACTTTTGAGGGTACTTGCAAACAGCCAGCAGGTTTAACAGAATTGCAGCATTGCGTGCAAAAATCGAATGAGACTCTGAGAGATTACATTCAGAGGTGGACCACTTTGCATCACACAGTGGAAAATGTATCTCAGCATCAAGCAGTTTGTGCCTTTAAGGAAGGCGTTAGGTATCGAGAGCTTAACCTAAAATTCGGTCGGACAGGGGATATGTCTCTGACTCGAATGATGGAAATAGCCACTCGGTATGCTAACGGAGAAGAAGAGGATCGACTCCGCAGTGGAAAGAGCAAACCAGTCGGTCAGGACACCGGTGGAGGCAATTCCAATCGGAAACAGAAGCGTAAAGCTGAGCCTGCAGGACTTGGTGAAACTACGGCAGTAATTCAAGGAAAGTTTAAAGGGAAACCTAAGGGGCCCTGGACCCCCAAGAAGGTAAAAGATCAAGCAGGAAATGATGTGTTGGATTTGCCATGTCACATTCACACCAAGAAGGATGAAGAGGGTAATCTGATTTATCCTAAACACACCACTCGACAGTGTCGACTCCTGATCCAGCAATTCCGAGAGAAGCAACCCAGTGAAAAGGAAAAGGAGTCAGAAAAGGATGAGGACAAGGAAGACGGTGATGATGGTTTTCCCAACGTCAATTCCTCTCTGGTAATTTTTTCTGATGTTGAGAGCAAAAGTCGACTGAAAGTGATAAATCGTGAAGTGAATATGGTTGCTCCGGTAACGACATCATACCTAAAGTGGTCGCAAACAGCTATCACATTCGACCAATCTGATCATCCTGCACGCGTTGCCACTCCAGGGAGGCAAGCGTTGGTAGTCGACCCAGTTGTTGGAGGCACTCGACTGACCAAAGTGTTGATGGATGGCGGTAGCGGCCTGAATATTCTTTATGCTGAAACTTTGAAGGGAATGGGCATTCCGATGTCCAAGCTTAGCGAGAGCAACATAAGTTTCCATGGCGTTATCCCTGGAAAGAAAGCCGAATCACTTGGTCAAATCACTCTTGATGTGGTTTTTGGCGACTCAAAGAATTACTGTAAGGAAAAGTTGACATTTGAAGTAGTGGATTCCAGAGTGCTTATCATGCTATTCTGGGTAGGCCTGCATATGCACGTTTTATGGCCCGACCATGTTATGTGTACCTCAAATTGAAGATGCCTGGTCCCAGAGGAGTGATCACGAGCACTGGCAATCGGCAGAAGGCAGAAGAGTGCCTCCAGAAGGGTTCAAAAATTGCCGATGCTCAAATGGCAGCAGTTGAAATGCAAGAATACCAGAAGAATGCAGATCCGAGTGATTTGTTGCGAGCCAAGAAGCCTGCCACAAACTCTGCATTTCAGTCATCAGGTGAAATAAAGTCGGTTCACATTCATTCGACCGATCCCAATGTTGCTCCTACTCATATCTCAACAACACTCGACAGCAAATAGGAAGAAGCGCTCATCCAGTTCCTCCATGAGAACTGGGACATCTTTCCATGGAAACCTTCTGACATGTCGGGTGTACCCAGGGGACTGGCTGAGCACCGTTTGCGAGTCGACCCAAAAGTGAAACCAGTCAAAGAGCATCTTCGACAGTCCGCCGTACAGAAGAGAAAGGCAATTGGCGAGGAAGTGGCTTGGCTTCTCGCAGCTGAGTTCATCCGAGAGATTTACCACTCCGAGTGGCTCGCCAATGTTGTCATGGTCCCCAAGAAGGACGATTCACTTCGTATGTGTATTGATTTCAAACATATCAATCAGGCCTGCCCGAAAGATCATTTCCCTCTCCCCCGCATCGACCAAATTGTCGACTCAACTGCCGGGTGTGAGTGTTTGTCTTTTCTGGACGCATATTCCGAGTATCATCAGATCCGACTGTATGGACCCGATGAAATAAAAACAACTTTCATCACCCCATTCGGGTGCTTTTGCTATGTCACCATGCCATTCGGTCTCAAGAACGCTGGTGCCACATTTATGAGGATGATTCAGATGTGCCTGCTCACTCAAATCAGTCGAAATGTGGAAGCATATATGGATGACATTGTGGTCAAGTCACATAAAGGTTCCGACCTGCTGACTGACCTCACTGAAACCTTTGCTAACCTAAGAAGGTATGATATTAAGCTTAATCCGTCGAAGTGCACATTCAGAGTTCCAGGTGGAAAGTTACTCGGTTTCCTCGTTTCCGAACGAGGGATCGACGCAAACCCAGAGAAAGTTGGTGCCATACTCCGGATGAAACGCCCTGTGCGTGTGCATGACGTTCAGAAGCTTACTGGTTGTTTGGCCGCCTTGAGTCGATTCATCTCTCGCCTCGGTGAAAAGGCACTGCCTCTTTACCGACTGATGAAGAAATCTGATAAGTTCGAGTGGACTCCTGAAGCTGACGCAGCATTTGCAGAGCTCAAAGCCGATGCTCGCTGCCCCAATCAGCAAAGAGCCTTTACTGCTTTATATTGCAGCCACTGGACAAGTTGTCAGTACAGTACTCACAGTCGTCAGCGACGCACCATTGTTAGAAATTCTGAACAACAGAGATGCAACTGGTCGAGTGGCAAAGTGGGCGATTGAACTCCTTCCTTTGGATATCAAGTTTGAGGCAAAGAAAGCTATCAAGTCCCAAGCAATAGCAGATTTCCTCGTCGAGTGGGTTGAGCAGCAACAACCGACTCAGATTCACTCGGAGCATTGGACCATGTTCTTTGACGGATCCAAGATGTTGAATGGTTCTGGTGCTGGGGTGGTATTGGTACCCCCCCCCCCCCCGAGGCGACAGGCTCAGCTATGTTCTCCAGATTCATTTCGATTCCTCCAACAATGAAGCTGAATATGAAGCACTTCTGTACGGGTTGCGTATGGCCATTTCACTCGGCGTCCATCGCCTAATGGTCTACGGCGACTCAGATTTGGTGGTTAATCAAGTAATGAAGGAGTGGGACATTAGGAGCCCGGCTATGACTGGCTATTGTAATGCAGTAAGAAAGTTAGAAAAGAAGTTTGAGGAGTTAGAGCTTCATCATATACCCCGACTGAAAAATCAAGCAGCTGATTATTTGGCAAAGATAGTTTCCAAGCGTGAGCCTATTCCCAGTAATGTGTTCTTGGAGCATCTTCACACACCGTCAGTTCAAGAGGATCCCTTCACAGAGGAGCCCCCACAACCTAAAAGCCCTACTGATCCGACTGAAGTTGAAATCCCAGTCATGGTCGACTTGATCATGGAAGTTTTGGTCGTCATGCCCGATTGGACAGTGCCGTACATTGCATATATTCTCAGGAAAGAGATCCCAGAGGATGAAGAAGAGGCCCGTCAGATTGTCCATCGATCTAAAGCTTTCACAGTAATGGGTGGACAGGTTTACAGAGAAAGTGTTACCGGAGTCGCTCGGAACTGCATTACACCGGAAGAAGGTCGAGTGGTCCTCAACGACATCCACTCGGGGACCTGTGGTCACCATGCGTCCTCTCGTACCATTGTTGCCAAAGCATACCGAGCGGGATTTTATTGGCCACGAGTGAATGAAATGGCAAAAGACATAGTCGACAAATGTGAAGGTTGCCAGTTCTACTCCAACATGTCCCACAAGCTTGCATCAGCCCTGAAGACCATTCCACTCGTCTGGCCTTTTGCTATTTGGGGATTGGATATGGTTGGACCACTGAGGACCGGCAGGAGCGGCTTCACTCATGTGCTTGTAGCAGTCGACAAGTTCACCAAATGGATTGAGGCTAAACCAATCAAAAACCTTGAGGCAGGTACTGCTGTCAGCTTCATCAGAGAGTTAACATTTAGATATGGAGTTCCACATAGCATCATCATAGATAATGGGTCTAATTTCGATTCCAATGAGTTCAGAGCTTTCTGCGCTTCCCAAGGTACTCGGGTCGACTATGCTTCAGTCGCCCATCCCTAGTCGAATGGGCAAGCTGAAAGAGCAAACGGATTGATTCTCAAAGGGCTGAAACCTCGATTAATGCGTGACCTCAAGCATGCAGCAGGCGCTTCGTCGATGAACTTCCATCAGTACTTTGGGGATTGAGGACAACTCCTAATCGGTCGACTGGTCAAACTCCATTCTTCTTGGTCTATGGGGCTGAAGCTGTGCTTCCGAGTGACTTACTTCACAACGCACCCCGAGTCGAACTTTTCTCAGAAGATGAAGCAGAACAGGCTCGCCAAGATGCAGTTGATCTCCTGGAAGAGGAAAGAGAGATGGCCCTGATCCGGTCGACCATTTATCAGCAAGACCTACGTCGATTCCACGCCAGAAACGTGAGAGGTCGAGCATTTCAAGAGGGGGACTTGGTTCTTTGAGTGGATCAGCAGCGACCACACAAGCTCGCTCCTGCTTGGGAAGGCCCCTTCATCATCACCAAAGTGCTCCACAACGGAGCATATCACCTCTACAATGTGGAGCACAATAAAAACGAGCCACACGCTTGGAATGCAGAGCTGCTCCGCCCCTTTTATACTTAAGCATTCAGACTGTTGAGATGTAATAAGAATACCTCCTAGTTTGATTTTTAAAGACACAACTTTTACAGTCTCCTAATTGATTGTTGTTCCTTTTTATATGTTCTAAATCCCCCAGCGGGTGCCTTAGCTACGAATCCGCTTCACCTAAGTTCCAAAAAATCCTACCGAGTGAAGAGCAAGCCTCTCACTCGGGGGCTTAGCTGCGAATCTGCTTCGCCTAAGTTTGAAAAATCCTACCGAGTGGTGAGCAAGCCTCTCACTCGGGGGCTTAGCTGCAGTCCAGTACTCGCCTAAGTATAAAACACGTTCCGAGTGAGGACCGATCTTCTCGCTAGGACGACGAGGTGCAGGTTGGCTGCGACCTTCTCCTCAGAGCTGCGCCCTAAGTACAATGTGCGCTCCATCCCGATCCGCAAGGACGACGAGGTGCAGGTCGACTGCGACCTTCTCCTCCGAGCTGCGCCATAAATACAATGTGCGCTCCATCCTGATTCGCAAGGATGACGAGGTGTAGGCTGACTGACACCTTCTCCTCAGAGCTGCATCACAGATACAAAGACTATTCCGAGTGAAGAAACAAGTTCCACTCGAAGGCAAACACAAGCATATTCAAAGAAAGACCAAGGTCAGATAAATATCGAAAAATTCCAGACCACGGGTTGAAGTACTCGGACATCAGGCCCGAAGGAGTTTAACGGTTACAAAATCACTCGGCATTCCGAGGCAAATTTAGGATGAGGCATAAAGTTTGTTCACTCCGCAGGAGGAGGGCTAGCAGGTTCGACGAACTCGTCCAGGTCGATTCCATCAGCAATCCGAGTGGCAGCAGCAATGAAGGTTTCCATGAAAGATCGGAAGTCGTGCCTTTTGGTATTGGCAACCTTGATCGCCGAAAGCTTCTCTTCCCGAGCTTCCTTCCAGTGGACACGAACCAGAGACAGAGCCACATCAGCACTGCATCGAGCAGAAGACTTCTTCCATTCCTGCACTCGACCAGGGACCTCATTGACTCGAGCCATCAGAGACGTGAGGTCATTTTGGAGTGTCGCCCCTGGCCAGAGCGCTGTGTCGATTCGTGACACCGCAACTTTCAGCCGAGCAAGGTAGTCGACAACTCCAGCGACACGAGATTCCAGTCGGAGCATGTTCATGGCGGCTTCGTCCTTAACAGGAGAGAGGATGGGGTCCAAGCTTGTCTCAATTCGCCCAGTCTCTTCCTTGAAGTTCTGGCAAAATTCTGCACTCACAATACAATGATGAGTCAATAGCTATATATCGAGTCGACAGCAACAAGTCAGTCGGACAAAGGAAAGCACCTTCAAGCATAACGAATAACTTCCTGGCAAGTCCTCCCACATAATTCTCCAGCTCATCTCTCTTACGGGCGATGTCTTCTACCTTGTCGGTCAGGGCCCTCTTGTCCTTCTTCAGATGAGTCGCCTCCTTGTTGGCTTCATCAAGAGCAGTCTTCAGCTTGGCGTTCTCTTCCTCCAGTTTACCGACTAAAGCGAGCTTCTGGTCGGCGAGTGCGATTTTTTCTTCTGCTGCCTTCTACGCAGCTGCAAGGTCCAGATCCTTCTTCGCCAGAGCCTTGTTCATTGTTTCTAAAAGAAATAACACTCGGTTCAGAGAAAGGAAATAACACCCGGTTCATAAAAAAATCAGTCAGCAAATTTTTCATAACAACAGCTTCATCCTTGGCCTTCTGCAAGTTCGTCTTGGCCAACTGCAAATCGAGATTGAGCTGAATCTGCTTCTGATCCAGGCAGCAAAACAAGCTCCAAGTTCACAAGATTTCTGTGATCAGAGGATGGTTAGTCGACAAATGCGATGATTGGTTACTTCAGAACAATAGAGTGACAAATTCAACAAGTTCTAAGACTACTGCCGAATCAAACATCCAACAGTAGTCTCGGGGACTACGCCCAGTGGGTGCACTTAGCATGCCCCCACTGATCCAGTTTCCACTCGACATGGTCCGTCCAGGCCGAGTGTTAAAAAAACGAGGAAAGTTGTTCTCAGATCACAGTCGACTGCCCGCATTCGACTACGGTCTCGGGGACTACACCCAGTGGGTGCACTCAGCGTGCCCCCACTGGTTCAGGTTCCACTCGATGTGATCCGTTCAGACCGAGTGAGAAAGTTCTGATTCTCAGACCATAGCCGACTGCTCGTAGTCAACTATAGTCTCAGGGACTACACACACTGGGTGCAATCAGCGTGCCCCCACCGGTTCAAAGACTCAATCGACACCACCTATTTGACTCAAGAAACAAAACTATTCAGCAGTGAGTTAAACACCCAGTGGGTGTACAAATGCAAGATGCAGACTGACGAAAAGATGCACAAGGAAAGTTCTCAGGTAGCATATCCTAACAGAACAAGCGACAAGCTAAAAGATCAGTCGGTAACCAACCAACC
This sequence comes from Aegilops tauschii subsp. strangulata, assembly GCF_002575655.3. NCBI lineage: Eukaryota > Viridiplantae > Streptophyta > Magnoliopsida > Poales > Poaceae > Aegilops > Aegilops tauschii. The sequence goes on from NC_053040.3 coordinate 463,984,496, forward strand.
TGGACGTTGCTCTGGAGGGCCGAGCTGGCGTCATAAGCAGCTTGACTGGCTTCCCGAACCACCTTCATCTGCTCCATCATGATGCCTACCTGACGTATAGCTTCCTTGGCAGCACCCACTGGGTCCTCTGGGACGTGATGCGCAGTGAAGAGTGAAGACGATGGATCGGCTGGAATCTGTGCAGTCGACGCTGAAGGCTGAGCACTTGACAATGGTACGGCAAAAGTCACAGAAGCCTGGTTGGCATCGCCAGTCTCCTGGATCGCCGGTTCCGTCACTGGCGTCGACTGAGACACCTTGCCAGTTGATGTCTTCCTGCTTCTCCTTCCCATAGGCCTCAGCGGCACATCCTCGTCGTCATCTGGAAGATCAATGACATTGGGAGGAGCTGCAAAAGAATCAATCGCCAGAATTCAGTCGACCAACAAAATGGCTGAGAAAGTATGGACAAGAGTGCAAAAGTCATACCCGGGTTGGAAGTGACCGCGTCTCCCATTTCCTCGTCACCATCTCTGTAAGTAGAAGTCCCAGAGGTAGCAGCACTGCAAGTTTCAAGATTCACTCGGTTAAATCAGGAAGAGAGTCGACGGTATAGGTCCTTGAGAGGACAAGGCACTTACGCAGAAGCGACAGGAACATCGATCTTGATCTTGGGCAGGGTCTTCCGAGACTTCGATGCTACAACCTTGGGCTGCTTTGGAGCCTTCTCAGTCGGCACAGGGGAAGAGGTCCGAGTGCGCTTGGAAGTCTGTCCAGTCGGTTGAGCTACTTTGCCATGGATACTTGTTGGGTCGTGCTTATGCTTGGAACGCCTTTCGTTGCGAGGTGGTGACTCAACTTCTTCGCCACTGCTCGAGTCCTCGCTTTCCTCCTCCTCTTCTCCTCCATCAGACTGCCAATCCATGCTTTCGCCTCTTTCTTCTCCTTCCTGGTACTGCTCTTGCTCCCCGTTCGGCATTGAGTATGTCTCCGTATAGATCTGCGAAGCAAAAGAGGTGAACAAAGGATGGTCGACTCAATGAACAACTGCAAATCAGAATGAAAAACACTCGGAAATAAAGAATAGACCTTGTCTAGTTGGTTGTTGGTGTCGAATGGTAAAACTCTTCGGGACCCCCTGGGGTTATCCTTGTTTCCTGTGATGCCTTGCACCCATTGCGCCAACGTCTTCTCATCAACATCCTCCGGGTTGATCCGAGTCGAATATTCAATCCCCGAGTACATCCACATGGAGTGATCACGAGCCTGGAGAGGCTGGATACGTCGACTGAGAAATACCTCGAGCAGATCCATGCCAGTCACAACCTCGTGGATCCGCTGAACGACTTGCTCCATCAACATGGTCACCTCCACCCTATCTGCTGGAGTCACTATCAAGGAAGTGGGTTTCTGGACTCGCTCCAGGGAAAAGGGAGGAAGACCGATCGAATGACCAGGGGTCGACTTGTCTTTGCAGTAAAACCAAGTCGACTGCCACCCTCTAACTGAGTCTGGGAGAGTCATTGCGGGAAAAGCACTCTTCCCCCTCATCTGGATACCTAAGCCCCCACACATTTGGATCACCTGGGTTCTCTCGTCACTCGGGTTGGCTTTTTTCACAGTCTGCGAGTGGCACGTGAAGATGTGCTTAAACAGACCCCAGTGCGGTCGACAGCCCAAGAAATTCCAATTGTGTTGGGGGAGAAATGGTGGAGTTGAGCCCCGAAGAAGTTTAGAAAAGCACGGAAAAAAGGATGTGGGGGCAAAGAAAAACCGCGGTCGACGTGAGTGGCGAGTAAGACGCACTCACCCTCCTGAGGCTGCGGCTCAGTTTCCTCCCCCGGGAGCCTCCAGGAACCATGCTCAATCAGCCCGCTCTCAGCCGGATCTTGCAAGTCTTCCAGCTCGATTGTGGAATGGATCCAGTCGCCCTGAACCCAGGCGCGTAGCAAGGCGGACCTCGACGACAACCCGCTCCTACCGGTCTTCTTCCCCTTTCCCTTCACCACCCCTTTCTTTGCACGTTCCAGCGCCGCCGTCTTGTCCTTTGCCATCGCAGCAAGAGGCGCACGGGCGGGAGGCGGCGTCGAGATCGGAAGCGGCAGTGGTGGAGAAGCAGAGGAGGAAGAAGGAGAAATTGAGGCGCACTGTGCAAAATTCCCCAACCCAACGCCTTATGTGGAGTCATTTCCGAGTGACTGACTGCTGGGCCCAGGCAATCCTGTCAAATCCCGCAACTGTCGCTCGCTCGGTACGTGGCGAAAAAGGTGGCACGAAGATCGAGGTGCCCCTGCCTAATCCATTCCGATTACTGCGGCCTCCTCCGTCCCGTGCACTTCCCAAAATTTCGAATCCCGCAAGATCCGGGAGCAGCAGAGCAGTCCGTCAGACTGAAGATTTTTTCCATATCAACACTCAAAGCTTAGCAGCAAAGTTCACTCGACAAACTAAGAATGGATCAACGCGACTGAAAAAGAAGTTGAAGTCGTCACGTGGTTCATTGATCCCAGCAAAACGCTTCCGAAGCGTAAGAACTGAGTCGGAATTATTTTCAACTACTCCTCCACTCGAACCCTGAACCATTCGGGGGCTAATGACGATGACATGTACCTAGGGTAGGGTCATAGGCCTGACCTAGACACCCTCCCCAAGGACATTACCCTAAAGTCAGAAGAATTCAAGGGATAACATCATCCACTCGACCAGAAGCATTCCACTCGGAAGATTCAATGTCACTCGACCATAGCAATAGTCACTCGACGACCAGAAGATCTAAATCCACTCTATACAGCAACGGTCGGGCGTTTACTCTGTAGACTTAATGGTCATTCATGTATCTTTATTGTTGGTGTTACCAGTAATGCCCCATCTTTATGTACCTTAAACCCTGTGTAACTGAGGGCCGGAGGGGTCTGACGAACTCTATATAAGCCACCCCCCACCTCAGGGACAAGGGTTCGCACCCCCTGTAACTCCACACACATAATCCAATCGACCGAGCTCCCGAGCACCGAGACGTAGGGCTATTACTTCCACCGTGAAGGGCTTGAACTCGTAAATCTTGTGTGTACAACTTCACCATAGCTAGGATCTTGCCTCCTCATACCTACCCCCCATTCTACTGTCAGTCTTAGAACCACGACAGGCGCGGCCAGCCCTTATGGCCCTTCTCTCCTTTCCACTAAAGCCCATTAAGGCCCAATACTTCCCCGGGGGGTTCCGATAACCTCCCGGTACTCCAAAACTTATCCAAAACTTCCCGAAACCATTCTGGTGTCCGAATGTAACCTTCCAATATATCGATCTTTACCTCTCGACCATTTCGAGACTCCTCTTCATGTCTGTGATCTCATCCGGGACTCTGAACAAACTTCGGTCATCAAATCACATAACTCATAATACAAATCGTCATCAAACGTTATGCGTGCGGACCCTACGGGTTCGAGAACTATGTAGACATGATCGAGACACATATCCGGTCAATAACCAATAGTGGAACCTGGATGCTCATATTGACTCCTACATATTCTACGAAGATCTTTATCGGTCAAACCGCATAACAACATACGTTGTTCCCTTTGTCATCGGTATGTTACTTGCCCGAGATTCGATCATCGGTATCATCATACCTAGTTCAATCTCGTTACCAGCAAGTCTCTTTACTCGTTCTGTAATGCATCATCCCGCAACTAACTCATTAGTCACATTGCTTGCAAGGCTTAAAGTGATGTGCATTACCGAGAGGGCCCAGAGATACCTCTCCGATACACGGAGTGACAAATCCTAATCTCAATCAATGCCAACCCAACAAACACCTTCGGAGACACCTGTAGAGCATCTTTATAATCACCCAGTTACGTTGTGACGTTTGATAGCACACAAGGTGTTCCTCCGGTATTCGGGAGTTGCATAATCTCATAGTCAGAGGAACATGTATAAGTCATGAAGAAAGCAATAGCAATAAAACTAAACGATCATTATGCTAAGCTAGCGGATGGGTCTTGTCCATCACATCATTCTCTAATGATGTGATCCCATTCATCAAATGACAACACATGTCTATGGTTAGGAAACTTAACCATCTTTGATTAATGAGCTAGTCAAGTAGAGGCATACTAGGGACACTCTGTTTTGTCTATGTATTCACACATGTACTAAGTTTCCGGTTAATACAATTCTAGCATGAATAATAAACATTTATCATGATACAAGGAAATATAAATAACAACTTTATTATTGCCTCTAGGGCATATTTCCTTCACTTAGGGCCTCGGGAGCCTTTGGGATGCCCAGCAAGTGGCATAATAGGTAGAATTTCCAGCCACCCTGTGTAAGGGCATCTCCAAGGTGGATCTGTAAACCGCCCGCATTCGTTTGGACCATGCTGTTTGGACCGTGAAAGCCATCCAGCGCGGGTCTATATCGGTTCGTGGGGCAGTCCGGACGCGTTTTCTCTCGCAAACCAGAGACAAAAGTTGGTGAGGTTTGCGGGAGTCCGGGCACCAGACACGTAGGACTCCGATACCCCCGGCCCATTCAAAAACCTTCCCGGACCCCGCGTCTCCATCCTCCCCATTTTCTCTTCTTCCTTCTCTCTCTCTTGCCTTCACCGCCGCTCCACCACCCGACCGGCCACGCCACATCCCTGCTGGAACTCTATGTCTTCGTCACCTCTAGCGCTCCAACATGGCTCTTCTCCGTCGCCATTCCACCCCTGTCCTCCGACCGTCCCGCTAGGTACCATCCGCTGCTTCTATACTCACCATGCCCAGCAACTATTCGATGAATCGCTGGAGCTAAAAATAGTTTTTCCTTCTTCTTTCTAGCAATGGATTCCGATTCGGAGCACATATACGAGCAATATGTTGAGTTGCCCGATGGCTCATCAAGCGAGGAGAAGTACTCTGATGAGACGGTGATGATGCAGGTTGTCCTTGAAGATGCGAAGAGTGCGGAGAAACATGTTTTCAATTTCAAGGGCTCGATCAAGGGTCATCGAGTGCTCAACCGCAACAAGGCACGCGACCATTTGACACTGATGGCCGGCTACTTTGCCCCGGATGCACTCTTCACTAATCATTTTCGCTGGTGCAAGACTGTCTTTGATTGTTTGTACCATGCGTCCGCTCCTACGATGACTACTTCATCCTAAAGAAGGACGCGGTGGAAAAGTTGGCTTCTCTGGTTACTGTCACGACCGGTTTTTCAATAAAATATTTATTGAGAGACCAATCCCTTTTACGGACCAGTAGAGAAGAATTCCTTCACACTGGTAGACATTATCTTGGTCACAGAAGAAAAATACCAGGAGTACTAAATATAATACAAGGTTGAGCGGGGACTGCTCAACAATTTATTACATGCACGCCGAATAGACATAACGGCGGATAGGGTGGCATAACTACTAACTCACGATAACAACGGTGGTGGAAATATCACAGCGGAGCGGGTGATATGACTCCTGCAAACTACAGCTCTTCGAGCGTCGGGGTGAAGCTCGAGGAGGTTTATTGCGGGTGGCGGAAGCGTTTATAATACAAGTGACCAATATCCAGGACCGCACAGGGCTGACTGGGATTCCTCTAGGCGTTGGACTCACTATCGAATTCTTCATCCAAGAGATCGCCTTCGTCAACATCTGGCCAAATCAACAAGCCACGTGAGTACTATGAAAGTACTCGCAAGACAGTTCGGACATAAGATATAACAAATGTAAACATGAAGCATAAGAACAGAATAACAAGTGCGTTCAGGCATAGAGACAATATTGCATGGGGAAATAACAGAGAAGTCGGGCGGTAGACCTCCCGAAATCCCAAAATAAATACTGGGTGCCAAACGAGGGTCTGAATGACTCCTCGAGAGGAAACTGCAAGAATAGTAATACCGGTGCCAAACGAGGGTCTGAATGACTCCTCGAGAGGAAACTGCAAGAATAATAATGCCGCAGTCGGGCGTCAGGGCGACACCACATAAAGGGCTTATAAAAGGAAATAAAAGATAGTGCATGCCACAGTCGGACGTCTGAGCGACATCACATAAAGGGCTTATATCAAAAGTAAATAATCAATATGCCACAGTTGGACGTCTGAGCGACATCACATAAAGGGCTTCATAACTTAACATATTATTAGCTCAAGAATTTAAATCATATCCAGAGAATAATCAGGCATGAGATAAATAACAGGGTTAGTCCATCCACAGGAGTAACGTTCAGCTAAGTCTACTACTCATGCTCACTAACCGGAAAGAAGAACAAACCACGAGGACTTGACATAGATATGGATACACTGATCACGATACTTGACCATGGATACGATGACTCGGAAGGATTTGACTCTGCAGAGTTTGTACTTTAACCACAGCCAACGGATTTCAGTAGTCACAGGGACTAGTTCCGTTTACGGTGTTTTGGAAGAAACACATCTAACCAGTACACACCCATTCAACAATCCGAAGCCAGGAATCACCCTCGGCAACGTTCAAGAAAAACCTTGAGACGGGGAGGCTACAACCTCGCGTAGCATGGGATCAAATTTCTATACGCGCGCTCTAAGGGGTGTCCCCCTCTCAGTCCCAACCGGAAACACCCATGCCCCCTGACCGGATGACTGGCTTTAATCCAGGGCCATGGAACCATCATCCCGGCCCCTCTGTTTGGTGTGTACACGGAAAGAGGTTACCAACTTACTAAACCGCATTCTGGCAGAAAACAAGTGGTAGCACGGAAGGGGGAAGAACGATAACGTGACTCCGTCCACGTTAACGTCGGAAATTGTTGGATGACACAAGGCTGGCATGCTACAACAGTACCACCTTGCTGCCCTCCATGTCACCACATGATTAGGCCATCTCTCATCAGAGATCATCGCAACTTTGGAACACGCGGGTAGGTGCCTCACAAGCAACGAGGTACTCACCGATACTCATACGCCACGCACAACCTCTCACGCAAACATGCAAAACACCTATCATATCAAAGGTTCAAACATGCTTGCCTGGTTCGGAGAAGTCGGAGTCTAGCTCGGCGAAGTTCGCGGCTCCGTCACCTCTTCCGGAACCTACGGTATAGCGAAGAAGCATACTAACGTGAAAACCAACGCGTGCATAAAAGTTGTTCCAAAAAATTTCCAAATAAATCCCATAAAAAACTAGACAAAATTATAAGATTGTCAGAAAAAGAATCACTCAAAAATCACTTTTTATTAAAAAAGTTATAAGGGTTTCTGTCCAGGGACTCATGTGTAATGAAACAGAAAAGTTCCAGGGGTTTAACTGAGAAAACAGAAAACGGTTCGAATAGAAACGCGCAAGCTCAAAACCTAAGCCGCACCATTATTGCAGGGGTGGGGCTCGGCCTCCGAACCGTATGTGGGACGAGTTTCTGCTCCAGGTCCAGATGGCTTCTCTGTTAGCTTTTTAGAGCTTTTTGGCCCCTGACGAAAAAGGCAGTCATCAGTCGCCCCCTTTCCTATTTAGCTTTGCTTGCTGCCTATTATGAGAATAGGTCCCGGTTCAAGCGGCCCTGCGGTTTTCGTTCCTCTATTGATATTTCGTTCCTCGAATCGAGACTTTCTTTGTCGAGGGCGAATGAAGTGGATCAACCTCTTTTTGGCTCGGGCCAAACACTTTTTCTCGCTGGTAGAGCTTTCTAAAAAAAAGCGATGGGGGATTAGCAGGGGATTTTGTCGTAAAGGAATTATAGAAATGGAAAAGGGACTTCAAAGCTCAGAAGAGACGGTCCCACTTCTATCAGGGCCTACAACTTTGCCAAAGCCGACTAGCATCCCTTTCCGTGGTGAACTGGCCGTCCCATACCTTCATTTTGTCTCATGTGTGTTGAACATTGTCTTCCTCGGTTCCAGCTTCACTGATGTAGGTAGGGCTGCACGTGAGTAGGTCAGTATATGCGTATTTGCCAATAGAGGAAAACACGTAGTAAGTAGGCTTGCTTTTTCGTAGGGATAGGTAGCTTGCCAACGCGGTTAGTATAAGTCGATCGGCTGCCGCCGGTTGAGTGATAGGCCTACCTAAATGCTCCCGGCCTTTTCTTTGGTCTAAAGGACCTAAACTACTCACTTGCCAAACTGCCTATTCATATGCCCTTTCCTAAACCACTTTGCATTGCAACTCACTGATGGAGAAGAACTGGAGAGCTCAGCTAGAGCTGGAGGAGGTGGTAGTACCTGTTCCCTACTGGTACCAGTGGTGGCTTGATCACTTCAAATTGGAGGGACTATTGGGCCAAATTAGGGGAAACGCATTTGCCCGAAGGCGCCAACAGAAAACGTTTCGAGGGAGAAGAGAATAGAGGCTGACAGGGGGGTCCACATGTCAGGTTTAAAAAGTTCGCCGGCGCCCGAAGACTGCGGTGGTCGCCGGCGTCGAACCACGGCGAGACAGGGAGATCGGAGTGTACCAAGAGCTTCAGCGTGTCCTTCCGCGTCGGTGGGTGGTGGACTCGACCGACGGAGAGCACTACGTCGACGGCGACACTTTCTCCGGCGGACGGCGGCTCGGGTGATGGTGGAGAACTCCGGTGGGTGCTGCAAACTCCGAATTGAAGCGCGGGTCAGGAGAGTGGATGCATAGGGAAGCTACTGGCAAGAGTTGAAGGGTGGAGGTGCACGCACGAGAGCGAATCGAGCTGGATCCCGTGGCGGGTCGCGGCGGCCGGAGTCGGGGAAGAAAGCTCCCTCGGGGCTCTTCCAGTGGCTTGGTGTGGTCTAGGTGGAGTGCAGAGGTGGTGTGGGTTCGAGTTGAAGCTCGGGGCCTCTATTTATAGGCGGATCGAGGGGGCGGCCGTGAACGGGATCGCTCCGGCGAGCAATTACGGCGAGGCAGTGTCTTGGCAGGGAGCTTAAGTGGCCAGGCAGCATCAGTGAGATGTACTGGTGTCGTTCCCCCGCTAATCCCGATTGGTCTTGGCGTAATGGCGCCGGTCCACGGTGGGGTGGCCGCACGGGCACGACGGCGGCAGAGAGCGCGCTCCGCGCCCAGCGGTTCACGACGAGGGTGGCAGCGCGCACTGGGGAGTGGAAGGCCACGCGGCGATTTCCGGTGGCTTGGGCGGCGCTGGGTGGCGCCGTCTGTGCTGCGCCTCTCTCTGGCGGCCGCAAAGCCGCCGCTGGCGTCGGTCACGGGGCGGCGCACCTCCTCCAGCTCGTCGCCGATGTCCGCAAGCATCCAGGCGCTCGTGCGGTGCAGAGGACAAGGGGGAGGGGACGGGGAACACGGCGACGCCGAGGCACTGGCGAGATCGACTACGGACACTGAAGAAACGACAGCAACACTGAACTGTTCTCTGAATTTGACTGAACCTGATTTTGACAATGCTCTGCAGGTGTTCGACAGAATGATTTGGCAAGGAGAAAAATTTTCCTGGAGCTGGGGCTTGGTGAGGTGACCACTCAATGCACCCAGAGGCTGCCTGATTTTTCTCAGAAATTTTGGAGAGGGATTTGAATGAATTTCATCAAATTTGGCAAAACTGGTCCAAACTTGCAGCAAGTATAGTTTGAAAATTTTGAACTGAAGACCAGTGGATCTTCATGGATCTTGGTTGAGGGTTCAAAGGACTAGGAAGGGAAATTGGTTTGGGGGCAAAAATCAAAACAGAAATGGTAGCTCCTTTGTAAATCTCCAAGAGCTAGAATAGAAGGCAGAAATTGTTTTGATAAGATTTAAATGGAAAAAAATCATATGGGGAGGTTCAACTTGCTGGATTTGATGCAAATCAAGATCCAAAGGTGAGGGAAGGTTTAGGAGAGTGGATTTGCACTAAGGCCATGGCAAGAGAGATTTGTTGAAAGTGGTAAAGGATTATTCCAAAAGCTATAGAGTATTTTCAAAGGAATTTTCAAAAGACATTTTTCCCAAGTGAAAAGCATTTTGGCTTGAGCCAAAATAAAAAGCAAGAACCTCCAAGACCAAAAACAAGTCTTGGGTGAATCCAAATAAAACTCTTGCCATAAAAAAAAAATTTGAAAGGGGTTTTTTTTGAAGAAAAAAATTTTAAATCACCTCCCTCAAGTCAAGTAAATTTTTTGAAAAATCCAAAATGAAATTTTGGGTGTCACAACACCTACCCCCTTAGGAAAAATCTCGTCCTCGAGATTTCAGCTGATCCTCGAATAGATATGGATATTCTGCCTGAAGAAAATCTTCCCTTTCCCATGTAGCTTCATCCTCAGTGTGGTTGCTCCACTGAACTCTGAAAAATTTGGTCGTTTTCCGACGGGTCCTCCGTTCAGACACTCCCAGTATCTTTACTGGCCGCTCTCTGTAGGTGAGATCTGGTTGTACATCAATGCCCTCATGAGATACATGCTTCTCCGGGTTACTCACACATTTTCTCAATTGTGAGACGTGGAATACGTCATGGACGTCTGACAGTTCCTTGGGTAAGTCTAGTTTGTAGGCCACTGTGCCTCTTCGTGCCTCTATACAAAATGGTCCGATAAATCTCGGGGCTAGCTTCCCCTTAATTTTGAACCATTGCAGGCCCCTCATAGGAGACACTCGTAGGTATACGGAATCACCGGGTTCAAAGCTGACATCATGATGTTTTTGATCGTAGTAGCTCTTTTGTCGGCTCTGTGCTGTCTTGAGTCTGTCCCTGATCTGCTTAACTTTCTCCTCGGCTTCTTTAAGCATGTCTGGGCCGAAGATACGACTGTCACCTGTTTCTGACCAATTTAGTGGGGTACGACACCTCTGTCCGTACAATGCTTCGAAGGGTGCCATTTGCAAGCTGGCTTGGTAACTGTTGTTGTAAGCAAATCCGGCATACGGCAAACTCTCTTCCCAACTGGATCCATAGGTGAGCACACAGGCTCTCAGCATATCCTCTAGGATTTGGTTTACACGTTCCGTTTGTCCATCAGTCTGAGGGTGGTATGCTGTACTGAAAGCTAGTTGCGTGCCCAGAGCTTGTTGTAGGTGATCCCAAAATTTGGAGACAAATTGGGTGCCTCGGTCGGATATTATAGTCTTTGGGACTCCATGCAAACAAACTATACGAGAGAGATAAAGCTTGGCCAGCCTTTGTGTGGAGTAGGTAGTCTTCACGGGAATGAAATGAGCAACCTTGGTTAGTCGGTCTGTGATGACCCATATGGCGTCATTTCCGCGTTGTGATCGGGGTAGTCCGACGATGAAGTCCATTCCTATTTCATCCCATTTCCACTCCGGTATCCTGTTTGGCTAGAGTAGCCCTGCTGGCTTTTGATGCTCGGCCTTGATGCGCTGACATGAATCGCAACAAGCAATAAATGCAGCTATATCCCTTTTCATACCGTGCCACCAAAATCTTTCCTGAATGTCTTTGTACATTTTGGTTCCTCCAGGGTGGATCGAGTATGGAGCGGTGTGGCTTTCGGTTAGGATTTGTTGCTTGAGTTCCTCAATGTTAGGTACGCAAAGTCTGTCTCCGTACCATAATATTCCTTCACTGTCTGTGACGAACTCTGAAGCCTTACCAAGGTTCATTTTCTTCTTTATACCTTCGATGCTGGGATGCCCCTGTTGAGCCTTCTTAATTTGTCCCACTAGGGTGGGTTGTATCTCCAGATTTGATACAGTGCCCTCAGAGACTATCACCATGTTGAGCCTAGCGAACTCTTGCTGAAACTCAGGCCTCAAGTTTTGCGGACCGTCGTTGTCCGGGCTGGGGTTTCGACTAAGGGCATCAGCCACTACATTTGCTTTCCCTGGATGGTAGTGAATGCCGACATCATAGTCCTTGACCAACTCCAACCAGCGTCGTTGGCGTAAATTTAGCTCTGGCTGTGTGAAAATATATTTGAGGCTCTTATGGTCCGTATATATTTCACAGCGATTTCCCAACAGAAAGTGCCTCCACTCCTTGAGTGCATGTATGACTGCGGCTAGCTCCAAGTCATGTGTTGGGTAATTTTCTTCATGTTTTCGCAGCTGCCTGGAGGCATACACGACAACTTTGCCATCCTGCATTAGTACACATCCGAGGCCTTTTTGGGACGCGTCACAATATACTTCAAAACTCTTGTGTATGTCTGGCACGGTTAATACCGGTGCGGTTGTTAGCTTCTTCTTAAGTTCTTGGAAGCTTCTCTCGCATGCTTCCGTCCACACAAATTTCTTGTCTTTCTTGAGCAACTGTGTTATTGGTTTTGCCACAGTGGAGAATCCTTCAATAAATCTTCTGTAATATCCGGCCATTCCCAGGAAACTCCGCACATCTGTAACGTTGGCGGGTGGCTTCCAGTCAAGTATGGCTTTGACTTTTTCTGGGTCTACGGCCACGCCTTCTTGGTTCAATATATGGCCTAGGAAACCAACCTGCCTTAGCCAAAACTCACACTTGCTAAATTTGGCGTACAACTGATGTTTCCTTAATTCTCCCAAAACAATTCTGAGATGCTCAGCATGCTCTTCTGGTGTCCTTGAGTATACCAGAATATCGTCGATGAACACCACAACAAGTTTGTCCATGAATTTCATGAACACTTTGTTCATGAGGTGGACGAAATATGCGAGGGCGTTTGTTAGACCAAAAGGCATCACTGTGAATTCATATAATCCGTATCTGGAGGTGAATGTTGTTTTAGGGATATCCTCTGTCCGTACTTTCAGTTGATGATATCCCGATCTCAAATCAATTTTTGAGAACACCTTGGCTTGTGCGAGCTGGTCAAACAAATCATTTATCCGTGGCATCGGATATTTGTTTTTGATGGTGACCATATTGAGGGCTCGATAGTCTATACATAGTCTCAGTGTCCCATCCTTTTTCTTGGCAAATAAAACTGGCGAACCCCATGTCGAGGAGCTGGCTCGAATAAATCCTTTGTCCAATAATTCCTTTATCTGCTTCTTCAACTCCACCAATTCTGAGGGTGCCATTCTATAAGGTTTCTTATAGATGGGAGCGGTGCCAGGTGCTAGTTCGATGCTGAACTCTATCTCTCGGTCTGGTGGCATGCCTGGTAGTTCTTCAGGAAATACATCAGGGAACTCGCATACCACTTGGAACTTTACTCAGTTCTGAAATGTCCACTTTGTTCAGCTTTGGTTGCCATGACCGTGGTCTTTCCTGAGCTGTAACCTTTATTGTCTTGCCATGATGGTGGGTGAGAATCACGGTCCGATTGAAACAGTCAATGAATCCTTTGTTGGTGGTCAACCAGTCCATCCCTAAAATGACATCCAGTCCTTTATTTTCCAACACGATGAGATTTGCTTGGAACTGTAGTCCTTCGAACTCAATGATTACTCCTTGGCAGTAACTCTGAGCGATTTGCTTATTTCCGGGGGACTTGATGATCATAGATTTTTCCAAGGGAAGTATCGGAAAACCATGTTGCAAAACAAAACTCTTCGAAACGAACGAATGGGAAGCTCCAGAATCAAACAAAACCGTGGCAGGTACTGTGTTGACAGGGAACGTACCGAGCACGATGTCTGGGGCATTCTGCGCTTCTTCCCTGGTCACATGGTTCAGGTGACCCTTCTTGTGGTTGTTGTTGGGATTGAAATTGTTGTGCTTGGGGGCTGGATTGTTTCCACCATTGTTCGGCTTGGGGGCCGAGTTCCTCGGTTTTGGGCACTGTTTAGCATAGTGCCCTTCTTCTCCACAAGCATAGCATGTGACCCCTGGATGGTACGTGAACTCCTTGTCCCTGGCATGAAACTGCCTGACGGGCCTTAGATCAGTAGTCATGGATTTCCTTGCTCCTGTCCTTGGGACCTCAGTCTTGCTTCGGTTGTTGCGAGCGAGAATCGTCTTGTCCCTCTTTCGCTTACGGAGATCTTCCAGACTACGGCGCTCATTCTCCAAGGTAATGGCCTTGTCAACCAGAGTTTTCAAATCCGGGAAAGTGTGTACAATCAGTTGGCATTTTAGTGCCGGTGCCAGGCCGTCCAGGAATTTTTCCATCTTCTTGTTCTTAGTCATATGCTCGTCGTAGGCATAACGGGATAGCTGGGTAAACTGACCATTGTATTCTGTCACTGACATGCCTCTCTGCTTCAGGTCATCAAATTCTCTCTTCTTGATTTTTATGATGCTCCTGGGGATGTGTGCCCCACGGAAGCCTTCCTTGAACTCTTCCCAGGTGATGTTGTGTTCACTGGGGTGCATGTGTAGGAAGTTTTCCCACCATGCTGCAGCTGCTCCAGTAAGGTAGTGTGGTGCATAAAGCACCTTCTCATGATCTGAACACTGAGCAATAATCAGCTTCCTTTCGATGTCGCGAAGCCAATCGTCGGCTTCTAGCGGCCTATCGGTGTGAGCAAACGTTGAAGGGCGAGTTTTCTGTAACTCGGATAACTTGGAATGAGGCTGATAGGGTTCACGGTGGTTTCCCATATTGATGACGTGATTCATCATCTCTTGGTGCTGTTGCCGGCTTTGTTCGAAGAGACGGCATACTTGAGACAGGGCTGCTTCGCTGTCTTGTTGACTGGACTGTCCCTGAGTGAAATTGTTGCTAGTCTGTGTCCCATAAACTTCTTCTGGCTGATTGGGCATGGAGCGAGTCCACGGGCGAGACATTTTTCCAGTCTGGGGTATTATTTTGCAAAACCCATGAGAAGAAATGCGTGGCACAAGGAAAATCTTGCAAAGGCAACAATTTAAAAGACCTCAAGGTTTTCAAGAAAACATAAACAATTTTGCACGGAGAAGAACTGCTTAGCATAAATCTTACACGCGAAAAGCAAACACACGATACAGCACTCGGGATGTGCGTACACAATCCTGACATGTTATTTGGACTAGCATACTCCTCCGGAAAGCAGCGAACACACTAATACAAACTAGCGTACAGATAAAACACATCATACAAGCAGACAAAACGCGCGGCTACTCGGCGCTCTCAGTCGGAGATGGTGACGATGTCCTTCCCCTTGCCGAGGGCAAGACTCAGCGGTGCAGGAGATTCAACCTCCACCTCCTCTCTAGCAGGTTCCTGGCGCATAACACTGCGCTGCGGTGATGGTGCGGGGGCGACAGGCGGCAGAGCGGGTGCGGCAGGCGGTGCAGCTCTGACTGGAGTAGGAGCGATGACTCTGTCGAACTCCTCAGTTGTAGGCAGACGGCGAGCAGTGGCCAAAACGGCCGGTGTATAAGAGGCTGAAGACGAGAAGAATGTCAGAGGCGGTGCTGTGAGGAGAAGCTCCTTCCTGCTGGCAGGACCGCCCCGGACTAAGTCCATGCGGGCAGCCACAAGATCGTCCACGAGGTTGTCGAAAGACTCCTCCAGAGCCTTGAGATACTCCACAACCATCTCGATGGCTTCATCTCGTTCTCCCCGATGGCAGGCGAATGCATAGTGACAAGTATATGGCACATGGCATGGGAGGTAGCGGTAGCGGCGAGTCTTCATCATAGGAAGAATATCCCGAAGGCGAGCTATCGCCTCACGGGCAGCCATCTGCATGGCATGCCTCTCCGTAGGCATGGCCCTTCCCACAAAACGGAAGTGGCGAGACGCAGAACGTCCTCCCTTGAATTGCACCACGACTTGGTGCATAGACACGTCGTCGCTGAGCTTGTGCTGGTAAAGCGTGAACTCCGGGCGAGTCATTGGCCCGATCGCGAGCTTGGTGATGGAGACGAGGAGTTTGACAAACCCCTCGGGCACGTTCGTGAACACTCGAGTCTCGCAGTTGCTGCCAGCCATCTACAAAAGTAGGCAAAAATTCTGAGTAGTCATGTCATAAATTTATGATGACCAACAGAAAATAGCTACAATTGCAAAATGCTGAAAAAGCACAAAAGACGCTAATAACCGATTAGCGATCGCACCTAGTGGCTTCCTACAGTCAGCCTGGCTCTGGTACCAAGCTTGTCACGACCGGTTTTTCAATAAATATTTATTGAGAGACCAATCCCTTTTACGGACCAGTAGAGAAGAATTCCTTCACACTGGTAGACATTATCTTGGTCACAGAAGAAAAATACCAGGAGTACTGAATATAATACAAGGTTGAGCGGGGACTGCTCAAAAATTTATTACATGCACGCCGAATAGACATAACGGCGGATAGGGTGGCATAACTACTAACTCACGATAACAACGGTGGTGGAAATATCACAGCGAAGCGGGTGATATGACTCCTGCAAACTACAGCTCTTCGAGCGTCGGGGTGAAGCTCGAGGAGGTTTATTGCGGGTGGCGGAAGCGTTTATAATACAAGTGACCAATATCCAGGATCGCACAGGGCTGACTGGGATTCCTCTAGGCGTCGGACTCACTATCGAATTCTTCATCCAAGAGATCGCCTTCGTCAACATCTGGCCAAATCAACAAGCCAGGTGAGTACTATGAAAGTACTCACAAGACAGTTCGGACATAAGATATAACAAATGTAAACATGAAGCATAAGAACAGAATAACAAGTGCGTTCAGGCATAGAGACAATATTGCATGGGGAAATAACAGAGAAGTCGGGCGGTAGACCTCCCGAAATCCCAAAATAAATACTGGGTGCCAAACGAGGGTCTGAATGACTCCTCGAGAGGAAACTGCAAGAATAGTAATACCGGTGCCAAACAAGGGTCTGAATGACTCCTCGAGAGGAAACTGCAAGAATAATAATGCCGCAGTCGGGCGTCAGGGCGACACCACATAAAGGGCTTATAAAAGGAAATAAAAGATAGTGCATGCCACAGTCGGACGTCTGAGCGACATCACATAAAGGGCTTATATCAAAAGTAAATAATCAATATGGCACAGTCGGACGTCTGAGCGACATCACATAAAGGGCTTCATAACTTAACATATTATTAGCTCAAGAATTTAAATCATATCCAGAGAATAATCAGGCATGAGATAAATAACAGGGTTAGTCCATCCACAGGAGTAACGTTCAGCTAAGTCTACTACTCATGCTCACTAACCGGAAAGAAGAACAAACCACGAGGACTTGACATAGATATGGATACACTGATCACGATACTTGACCATGGATACGATGACTCGGAAGGATTTGACTCTGCAGAGTTTGTACTTTAACCACAGCCAACGGATTTCAGTAGTCACGGGGACTAGTTCCATTTACGGTGTTTTGGAAGAAACACATCTAACCAGTACACACCCATTCAACAATCCGAAGCCAGGAATCACCCTCGGCAACGTTCAAGAAAAACCTTGAGACAGGGAGGCTACAACCTCGCGTAGCATGGGATCAAATTTCTATACACGCGCTCTAAGGGGTGCCCCCCTCTCGGTCCCAACCGAAAACACCCATGCCCCCTGACCGGATGACTGGCTTTAATCTAGGGCCATGGAACCATCATCTCGGCCCCTCTGTTTGGTGTGTACACGGAAAGAGGTTACCAACTTACTAAACCGCATTCTGGCAGAAAACAAGTGGTAGCACGGAAGGGGGAAGAACGATAACGTGACTCCGTCCACGTTAACGTCGGAAATTGTCGGATGACACAAGGCTGGCATGCTACAATAGTACCACCTTGCTGCCCTCCATGTCACCACATGATTAGGCCATCTCTCATCAGAGATCATCGCAACTTTGGAACACGCGGGTAGTTGCCTCACAAGCAATGAGGTACTCACCGATACTCATACACCACGCACAACCTCTCACGCAAACATGCAAAACACCTATCATATCAAAGGTTCAAACATGCTTCCCTGGTTCGGAGAAGTCGGAGTCTAGCTCGGCGAAGTTCGCGGCTCCGTCACCTCTTCCGGAACCTACGGTATAGCGAAGAAGCATACTAACGTGAAAACCAACGCGTGCATAAAAGTTGTTCCAAAAAAATTCCAAATAAATCCCATAAAAAACTAGACAAAATTATAAGATTGTCAGAAAAAGAATCACTCAAAAATCACTTTTTATTAAAAGGTTATAAGGGTTTCTGTCCAGGGACTCATCTGTAATGAAACAGAAAAGTTCCAGGGGTTTAACTGAGAAAACAGAAAACGGTTCGAATAGAAACGCGCAAGCTCAAAGGGGAAATGCATTTGCCCGAAGGCGCCAACAGAAAACGTTTCGAGGGAGAAGAGAATAGAGGCTGACAGGGGGGTCCACATGTCAGGTTTAAAAAGTTCGCCGGCGCCCGAAGACTGCGGTGGTCGCCGGCGTCGAACCACGGCGAGACAGGGAGATCGGAGTGTACCAAGAGCTTCAGCGTGTCATTCCGCGTCGGTGGGTGGTGGACTCGACCGACGGAGAGCACCACGTCGACGGCGACACTTTCTCCGGCGGACGGCGGCTCGGGTGATGGTGGAGAACTCCGGTGGGTGCTGCAAACTCCGAATTGAAGCGCGGGTCAGGAGAGTGGATGCATAGGGAAGCTACTGGCAAGAGTTGAAGGGTGGAGGTGCACGCACGGGAGCGAATCGAGCTGGATCCCGTGGCGGGTCGCGGCGGCCGGAGTCGGGGAAGAAAGCTCCCTCGGGGCTCTTCCAGTGGCTTGGTGTGGTCTAGGTGGAGTGCAGAGGTGGTGTGGGTTCGAGTTGAAGCTCGGGGCCTCTATTTATAGGCGGATCGAGGGGGCGGCCGTGAACGGGATCGCTCCGGCGAGAAATTACGGCGAGGCAGTGTCTTGGCAGGGAGCTTAAGTGGCCAGGCAGCATCAGTGAGATGTACTGGTGTCGTTCCCCCGCTAATCCCGGTTGGTCTTGGCGTAATGGCGCCGGTCCACGGTGAGGTGGCCGCACGGGCACGACGGCGGTAGAGAGCGCGCTCCGCGCCCAGCGGTTCACGACGAGGGTGGCAGCGCGCACTGGGGAGTGGAAGGCCACGCGGCGATTTCCGGTGGCTTGGGCGGCGCTGGGTGGCGCCGTCTGCGCTGCGCCTCTCTCTGGCGGCCGCAAAGCCGCCGCTGGCGTCGGTCACGGGGCGGCGCACCTCCTCCAGCTCGTCGCCGACGTCCGCAAGCATCCAGGCGCTCGTGCGGTGCAGAGGACAAGGGGGAGGGGACGGGGAACACGGCGACGCTGAGGCACTGGCGAGATCGACTACGGACACTGAAGAAACGACAGCAACACTGAACTGTTCTCTGAATTTGACTGAACCTGATTTTGACAATGCTCTGCAGGTGTTCGACAGAATGATTTGGCAAGGAGAAAAAATTTCCTGGAGCTGGGGCTTGGTGAGGTGACCACTCAATGCACCCAGAGGCTGCCTGATTTTTCTCAGAAATTTTGGAGAGGGATTTGAATGAATTTCATCAAATTTGGCAAAACTGGTCCAAACTTGTAGCAAGTATAGTTTGAAAATTTTGAACTGAAGACCAGTGGATCTTCATGGATCTTGGTTGAGGGTTCAAAGGACTAGGAAGGGAAATTGGTTTGGGGGCAAAAATCAAAACAGAAATGGTAGCTCCTTTGTAAATCTCCAAGGGCTAGAATAGAAGGCAGAAATTGTTTTGATAAGATTTAAATGGAAAAAAAATCATATGGGGAGGTTCAACTTGCTGGATTTGATGCAAATCAAGATCCAAAGGTGAGGGAAGGTTTAGGAGAGTGGATTTGCACTAAGGCCATGGAAAGAGAGATTTGTTGAAAGTGGTAAAGGATTATTCCAAAAGCTATAGAGTATTTTCAAAGGAATTTTCAAAAGACATTTTTCCCAAGTGAAAAGCATTTTGGCTTGAGCCAAAATAAAAAGCAAGAACCTCCAAGACCAAAAACAAGTCTTGGGTGAATCCAAATAAAACTCTTGCCATAAAAAAAATATTTTGAAAGGGGTTTTTTTTTGAAGAATTTTTTTTTAAATCACCTCCCTCAAGTCAAGTAAAAAATTTGAAAAATCCAAAATGAAATTTTGGGTGTCACAGTTACCTGAAATGCACGACTGCACTCCGAATGCTTGCGTATGGCATGGCTGCTGATTCGTGGGCCGAGTACTTATACGTCCATTTTGCATCATGCTTTTATATCGATATTTATTGCATTATGGGCTGTTATTACACGTTATGTCACAATACTTATGCCTATTCTCTCTTATTTTACAAGGTTTACATGAAGAGGGAGAATGCTGGCAGCTGGAATTCTGGGCCGGAAAAGGAGCAAATATTAGAGACCTATTGTGCACAGCTCCAAAAGTCCTGAAACTTCACGGAGGCAGTTTTTGGAATTAATAAAAAATACTGGCGAAAGAATCAACCAGAGCGGGGCCACCCACCATCCACGAGGGTGGGGGGCGCGCCCCTGCCTCGTGGGCCCCCTGGCAGGCCTCCGGTGCCCATCTTCTTCTATATCAAGTCTTTCACCTTGAAAAAAATCAGAAGGAAGCTTTCGGGACGAAACGCCGCCGCCATGAGGCGGAACCTTGGCGGAACCAATCTAGGGCTCCGGCGGAGCTGTTCTGCCGGGTAAACATCCCTCCGGGAGGGGGAAATCATCACCATCGATCCTCTCATTGGGAGGGGGTCAATCTCCATCAACATCTTCACTAGCACCATCTCCTCTCAAACCCTAGTTCATCTCTTGTATCCAATCTTTGTCCCAAAACCTCAGATTGGTACATGTGGGTTGCTAGTAGTGTTGATTACTCCTTGTAGTTGATGCTAGTTGGTTTATTTGGTGGAAGATCACATGTTCAGATCCTTTATGCATATTAATACCCCTCTCATTATGAACATGAATATGATTTGTGAGTAGTTACGTTTGTTCCCGAGGACATGGGAGAAGTCTTGCTATAAGTATTCATGTGAATTTGGAATTCATTCAATATTTTGATGAGATGTATGTTGTCTCTCCTCTAGTGGTGTTATGTGAACATCGACTACATGACACTTCACCATTATTTGGTGTAAGTGCATCTAGTGCCCCTTAGTGATTTTGGTGTATTGAAGACTTATAGGTGAAGGGACTGATGCGTTTATGAGTGTACGCAGGTCTATAAGTCTATGAGGAGTTTTATTTACAGAGAAAGTCGACCCCTAAAAACGAATGTCTTCGACTGAAGACTTTGGATTTCGGAAGACTTTCTGAAGACTTTTTAATGAAGAAATTGGTGTGATCCTAAAGACTTGGTATTCATTCGAGGAACATGAAGCGTGAAGACTTTTGTTTTCGTAGTTTCATTTTCTCTTTCTTGAGTCATAGGAAACACCGTACTGTTAAAGGGGGTCGAGGAAATACTAAGGAAAAATTTCCATATGATGCTCAACTCAAAATCCTACACCTACTAATCCCTTCAAGTGAAGCCATTGGAAATCTCGTACAGTTCAGTCAATTTCTTCAGTGACAGAGACGAAGTTCTTCTAGTCTCTGAGGAATTTGTTCTGACTGAGGAGTTAGGAATTCGCCAGTGTGGATTGCCTACACAGTGAGGAACATGATAGCCCTGAGGTATTTGATACTCAAAATTCCGACCGTTGTTGTGCTACGCGCCAGCTATCCCAAAATATCTACCCACCTAACGGTCATATTATTGAAGGGCATTTATGTCTTATCATGTCGGGCTGCTCCCTAGGCTATAAATAGCCGCCCCCTACAACCACTAGCTGGTTGGCTGCTCCGAGAGAAACTGGCACTTGTCATTTGAGAGCATCCCATCCTCCGAGGACTTTGAGTGAAAATCATCAAGTGAGGAAAACCCAAACCCAAACACCTACAAACCCAAAGTGATTGAGCATCACTGAAGAGATTGATCTTCCGTAGATCCGACGCTTGTTACCTTTGAAGACTGTGCTTCTTCCAGACGGTTAGGCGTCATGGTCTGAGCATCCAAGAGGAAATTGTGGATCACCGAGTGACCGAGTTTGTGAAGGTTTGGAAGTCACCTGAAGACTTACCACGAGTGATTGGGCGAGGTCTGTGTGACCTTAGATCAAGGAGAATATGGTGAGGACTGTGTGTCCGGGACTGTGTGTCCTCAGGTTTAAATACCTAGCCGCTCCAACCAGATGTACAACTGACACAGCAATTGGAACTGGTCTACCAAATCATTGTCTTCACCAAACTTACTGGTTCTGTTTCCTCAACTCTTTCATTTCCTCATTACTATGTTGTGTGCCTGTTCATATCTGTTTGAAGACTTTGACTGAAGACTTTCTCAATTTCCTCAATTCAATTTCTTCAGTCTATTTTTCTTCATCCTGTGTTATCCTGTGTTTACGCTTTCTGTACTCTGTGCTTGTCTTCATTTCATCATGTTGACCATGCTTGTGTTCTGTTATGTTTACATCTGAGTACTTATTCTGTTGCAAGTAGTTCTTCGCTTAGGAATTTCCTCACCCGCAAATTCCTCAGTGAAGAATTCATAAAATCGCCTATTCACCCCCCCCCCCTCTCTAGTCGATATAACGCACTTTCAATTGGTATCAGAGCAAGGTACTCCCTTGTTCTGTGTGATTTTGGTTTAACCGCCTGGAGTTTTAGTTATGTCGACCGCGGGTATGAAGACCGTGTCATGCCCCATCTTTGACGGTCATGAGTATCCCAAGTGGAAGGGCATGATGAAGAAGCGCCTCATGGCAATGAACAGCGAGCTGTGGACCGTCACTGAGATTGGTCTTACCGATCTATGCAAGATGGCGGAAGCTGATGACATTCGCAAGTACACCCTTCTCTACCTCACGGGGAAGGACGTCATCTGCTCCTGTCTGTCTCAAAATCAGTTCAGGAATATCATGCATCTCAATCATGCAAAGCTTATCTGGGACCGTCTCTCTGAGGTCTATGAATGTCATCGAACCCGTCATGATCCTTGGTTTGAGGATTTCAAGGAATCACTCAAAGCGATGACATTCGAACCAGAATCATCATCCTCTACACCATGCCTTATGGCAAAAGATGCCAAGGTAACTGAATGCTACCTATCCGAGTCCAATGATGATGAGTCTGGTGATGAATTTGGACCCAGCTATGTCAAACTTTCTTCCCTTGCCACTAAACAACAAAGAGCTTTGGAAAAGTTTCAATACATGCTAAATAAGAGCGATGATATGTTGGGTGAAGAAATGGATCAGTCAAAAGCTTTGGCTAAAAGTCTTCAGAGACTTCAGTCTAGGTTTGACAACCTTCAAGGTCATCATAACACTCTCTTATCTGATCATGAGAAGCTTTCTTATGAATTTCTTCAAAGAAAGCAAGATCTTGAAAAGCTAAGAGTGAGTTATGAAGATCTTCAGAAGGAGCGCGATTCATTACTTGCTCAACAAATCAGCGCTGCTCAGGAAGAATTTGTTCCTCCATGTTTAAAGTGCATTGAACGTGAATCTGCTAATTCTTCACCTGAATGTTCAAATGCTTCTAATGCTACAAATTCTTCACCTGTCTCTGCTATCACTAATTCCTCGTCTGAGGACATTGCTAGTATCACTGATGATGCAGGGTTGAAGGAATTGTATATGACAGGCATGTACAAAAGCCTCAAAGGGCATTAGACTCTTTGTGATGTGCTTAAAAAGCAGATCCTCAATAGGAATCCTAGGAAAGAGGGTATTGCCTTTGAGAGGAAAATCAATGCTGATGGAACATATTGGAAGCCTGAGTAGTACCCCAAAACCTCATGGGTTGCTACAAAGGGACCTCCAGTAGATCCATCTAATCTATCTGGCTTTACATGTGATTCTCCTCATTCTGATGATGAGTCATTTGACTCCAACTATAAACTGTTCAAAAATCAGAATGGTGAAGTATTTGCTAGATATGTTGGCACTAACTGCAGGAACGGTTCCCCTATGAAGAAAATCTGGGTTCCCAAAAGGTGCCTTGAAAGTCTTCAGGTGAATGTCATCATGACACCACCTGTGAAGAATAGGAAACCCAGATCAAATTCTTCATATGGACCAAATTCTTCATATGGATCCAAGTCCTCATACGGACAAAATTCCTCACGTGGATCAAATTCCTCAGGAGGATCAAAGTCCTCATATGAATATCATCAGGATAACACCTCTGTTTCGCAGGGAAGAGCTAAGGGCTATGAATATGGGCATTATTCTTCTAATCATTATGTTCATAAGTCCTCGAAGAATTTCTCTGCTTATTCATATGCTTATCCTAACTCCTCTTATGTGAAACGAAGTGGACTGGCTTCTATGCCACCTTTCTCGTATGGAGCTCGCAGAGTGATGAACTCTTTGCCACCCCTTCAGATGTGGGTGGTGAAGAAAAAGAACTAATTTCTTCTGCAGGGACAGGTCTCCAGACGTGCTTAAACGTCTAAAGAAGTTGCTGGAGACCTGAAAATACCTGAAAGGACGCAGGCTAATCATGAAGAAATGAATCCTCATTTCTCACATCCTAATACTGCTTTATCTGTTTTGTTGCTTGATGAAATTGATCTTATGAAATTGATGGCATATTCTTCACTGATGAAGTATATGAGTTCGTAAGCTGCACTAATTCATCTGCAGGATTATCAACCCAAAGCCAATGAGTGGGTCCTCGATAGTGGACGTACAAATCACATGACTGGTGACAAGAATCTATTGATGGATGTTCCCTTATCTCCATCGCATCTGAAGCATATCATCTTCGCTGACAAAGGCAAAAGTCAGGTATTGTGTCTAGGTAAGGTTGCGATCTCAAAGGATCGACACATGGACACAGGCATGCTTGTTGAGTCCTTAGGATACAACCTCATGTCTGTCTCAATGCTTTGTGATCTTGATATGGTTGTTGTCTTTGGCAAGTATCATTGTGTTGTGATCATGGAAGTTGACAATTCCAAAGTCTTCGAAGTCTTTAGGAGAGGAGACGTGTATATTGTTGATTTCTCTACAGGACCTCAACCAGCTGTATGTATACTTGCAAAAGCTTCAGAAGGCTGGCTATGGCATCGACGACTTGGTCATGCTGGCATGAGGAATTTGCACACGCTCACGAAGAAGAAGCATGTCATTGGCATTGAGAATGTCAAATTCCTCAAGGATCACTTGTGTGGAGCCTGCGAAGCTGGAAAGATGACCAAGGCCAAACATCCAGCGAAGACAATCATGACTACCACTCGACCATTTGAATTGCTTCACATGGATCTCTTTGGTCCTAATCATTATTCTGCAGTTACAAATGATGCATCTCTATATGGCTTTGTTATTGTTGATGATTACTCTCGTTACACTTGGGTGCATATTGTCACTTACAAACATGAGGTGCAGGAAGTCTTCAAATGATTTTCCTCGAGGGCTTCAACCAACTTTGGTGTGAAGATCAAGCACATCAGAAGTGACAATGGAACTGAGTTCAAGAATTCTGGTCTTCATGACTATCTTAATGAACTTGGTATTACTCATGAGTTATCTGCTCCTTATACTCCTCAGCAAAATGGCGTCGTGGAGCGGAAGAACAGGACTCTTGTTGAGATGGCTCGCACTATGCTTGATGAATACAAGATGCCTCGTTGTTTCTGGTTGAGGCAATTGATACTGCATGCCACATCATCAACAGGGTATATCTTCACAAATTCTTTAAGAAGACTGCTTATGAACTCCTCACTGACAAGAAACCCAATGTGAGTTATTTCAAAGTCTTCGGTGCTAAATGTTGGATTAGAGATCCTCATCACAGTTCTAAATTTGCATCGAAAGCACATGAGGGTTTTATGCTTGGTTACGGAAAGGACTCGCACACCTACAGAGTCTTCAACAACGTTCTCCACAAAGTTGTTGAAACTGTAGATGTGCGGTTCGATGAAACTAATGGCTCGCAAAGAGAGCACCTACCTTCTGTGTTAGATGAACAGTCACCTGAGGAATCTATCAAGTTCAAGGCTACTGAGGATGTCATTCCTACTGAAGAATTTGTTGAAGAAATCATTCCAGAACGTGAAGAACTTCATGCTGATGCACCTGAAGAAAATGGTGCTGAAGAAAATGCTGATCAAATTCCTCGACGACAACCCGCTCATCCTCGCGTTCCAAACGAAGTGCAGATTGAGAAAATCATCGGCGACATCAACATTCCAGGTCCTCTCACACGCTCAAAAGCTTCACATTTGTCTAACTTTTGTGGGCACTTTGCTTTCGTCTCTATCACAGAGCCCACTAAGGTAGATGAAGCATTTCTGGAGCCTGAGTGGATTCAAGCTATGCAAGAAGAATTACATCAGTTCGAGCTCAACAACATCTGGGAACTGGTCAAACGTCCAGATCCTCGCAAGCACAATATCATTGGCACAAAATGGATCTACCGCAACAAGCAAGATGAAAATGGCCGTGTGGTGAGGAATAAGGCACGGCTTGTAGCTCAAGGCTACACACAGGTTGAAGGAATTGATTTCGATGAAACTTTTGCACCTGTTGCTAGATTTGAGGCAATTCGCATATTACTTGCTTATGCTAACCATCATGATATTACTCTATATCAAATGGATGTGAAAAGGGCATTCCTCAATGGTAAGCTTGAGGAAGAAGTATATGTTGCTCAACCCCCAGGTTTTGAAGATCCAAAGCATCCTGACAAAGTCTTCAGACTCAATAAGGCCCTCTGTGGCCTCAAGCAGGCCCCTCGGGTGTGGTATGATACTTTGAAGGAATTCCTCATGAAGAAAGGCTTCAAACCCGGTTCACTTGACCCTACTCTTTTCACTAAATCCTATGATAGTGAATTGTTTGTGTGCCAAATATATGTTGATGATATTATCTTTGGTTGTACTGACCAACGTTACACTGACGAATTTGGTTATATGATGAGGGAGGAATATGAGATGTCTATGATGGGAGAATTGAAATTCTTCTTAGGTCTTCAAATTCGTCAACAACGCAATGGCATATTCATATCTCAGGAGAAATACCTCAAGGACGTACTGAGGAAATTCAGCATGCAAGATTGCAAAGGGGTCAAAATTCCTATGCCCACCAATGGCCATCTATGCACTGATGAAAATGGCCTTGACTTCGATCAAAATGTATACCGCTCCATGATTGGTTCTTTATTGTACTTATGTGCATCTAGGACAGATATTATGCTTAGTGTTTGCATGTGTGCCCGATTTCAAGCTACACCGAAGGAATCACGCCATAAGGCTGTGAAGCATATTCTTCGATATCTAGCTCACACACCAACACTTGGATTATGGTACCCCAAGGGCTCGGCTTTTGATCTCATT
Organism: Aegilops tauschii subsp. strangulata; assembly: GCF_002575655.3. Classification (NCBI taxonomy): domain Eukaryota; kingdom Viridiplantae; phylum Streptophyta; class Magnoliopsida; order Poales; family Poaceae; genus Aegilops; species Aegilops tauschii. The sequence goes on from NC_053040.3 coordinate 464,011,493, forward strand.
GGATATTCAGACTCTGACTATGCCGGTGATCGTGTGGACCGCAAGTCAACATTAGGCACATGTCATTTCCTCGGATGATCTTTGGTCTGTTGGTCCTCGAAGAAACAGAACTGCGTATCACTGTCTACTGCTGAAGCTGAGTACATTGCTGTTGGTTCTTGCTGTGCTCAACTGCTATGGATGAAGCAAACTCTCAAGGACTACGGCATCAACATGAAGAATGTGCCTCTCTACTGTGACAATGAGAGTGCAATCAAGATTGCTCATAACCCAGTTCAGCACTCGAAGACAAAGCACATTCAGATTCGTCATCATTTTCTTCGTGATCATGTGTGGAAGGGTGACATTTCTATAGAGGATGTAAGGACTGAACAACAGCTAGCCGATATCTTCACTAAGCCCTTGGATGAGAAGAGATTTAGCAAGTTGAGGTGTGAGCTAAATATCCTAGAATCTTCGAATGTTCTTTGAAAAGGACACTCATCCTAATACTTATGCAAAATTGATGACTTAGATGTGCAACACATGAAGAAACGTTTTTCTTCAATCAATGAAGACTAACACTCTAAGTGTGAAGAAATTAATGAAGAATTTGATTCTCAGAACCCTACGACAATTGTACGCGGTGTCTGAAATCATCATTCTTATACGGTGGGTCATGCCACCACCAAAAGTTCAAAATCTTCAATTTGAGTTTTTCCTCAGTTTTTGAAATTCCTCAGTTGTTCAATTTCTTCAACTTTGCAATGTCTTCACCATTTCCGTCGTTTTTCTTCATTGGCTATATATATATATATATAGATATATATATATATATATATATATATATATATATATGAGTTTATGTCCTCTACAGCATTCACTTATTGCTAATTCTTCATGTCGCCTTTTCTACTAAGTGAATGTGATCGGACCCTTCCCCCTCTATGCTAAACTCAGCCTAGTCTATTCACAAATTCTTGATGTGCGTTCTATTTGGAACACGTTCAAAATCTTCACTGTGTCCTTGTCAGCTGAAGATTTTGCGAACGTAACTTTAAAACTTATCTTATCCGAATTTTATGTTGTTGCCGCTCAAACCGTTCCACATTCCATGATAATACTTATCTATTCACCCACGATCTCACACGATCGCCACCTCTCAGTACGTGGGTGACATATGTCAAGCCAATGAGAAGGGTTAGGGGCACGTTCGTCCAAATTCTTCGGGCGAACAGTTTTTCACTTCGGCTATAAATACCCCTCCCCTTCACTGCTTCGTTTTTACTCCGCTCGACCACTCTCCCGCTCGAGCTTCTCAAACCCTAGCGCCGCCACTACTTCCATCATCGCCAGTGAAGAAGAGCTTCACTGCCTCGACCTCGTCGTCGTCGTACTCGCGCCGGCTGTGGATTTCTTCACTCCGCCACCGTCATAGCTGTCTTCCTCTGCCAAGTTAGGGCGTGGAAGATCTGAACTGACGAGCTTCACATCTACACTTCCCAGTTCGTCGTGTTCTTAATAAAGGGTAATTAAAAGTTACTTTTACTGCCCTCTTTGATTCAAATGTTTTCTACAAAATCTTCGAAGTTGTTTATTCTTCAAATCTTCACACACTGAACACCTCTCTTAACATCTGTTCTTGATCTGTTTCCCTAAGCAACATTTTTCTTCAAGATTCCTCAATTGTGTGGATTTTTTAATCTGTACAACTCTGTTACCTAAGTCAAAGAACGCTTAGTGAAATTCTTCAAGACTCATCTGGTCAAATTCCTCAAACTTGTTCTTTTTGAAAAACTTCTAAGAACGCATATGACCTCTCCAAATTCCTCGCAACTATACTCTGTTCACAGGTACTCATGTACGCTGCTGAATCACTAGGTTCTCATCAACTTAACTCATTTGCAGTGTTCCTTGAAGAAAAGTTGCACACCTCTTCAGAAAATTCTGTTGTTCATATTCCTCAGCTGAAGAAAATGGCTGACGGTAAAAAGCCATAGAAGGGAGGAAAAAGGCCTGAGATCAATACTGCTTTTGAGATCCCTGATGACATATACATGGATTATTGCACTCCTGGTGAGGCCAAGTTTGGCAAGAAGGACAAAAATCGGCGCAAGGTGCGCATACAAAGGATAGAGAGGAGATGGGCACGGGAATGGAGAGAGTACAGATATGTTACTCCCAAGTATATGAAGAAATTCTCTCTAAATCCTCCATGCCCAAGACCTCCATTGGCACCTGGCCAAGAAGCTGATCCCACCATCCTCAAGCGTGGTGAGGACTATCCTGATGAATGGGCCAAATGCCAGGTCAAGCTAGCCAAAATAGCAAAGGAAGCAGTGAGGAAATTTAATGAAGACTCTGCTGTTGCTGCTACCACTGCTGAGGCCTCTGCAAGCAAGCCAAAGAAGGCCGTGGCAAAGAAGCCTGCTCATAAGCCAAGTGCTTCACCCCAAATGCCCTCACGGCCAAGTTCCTCAGCAATGCGCCAGATTCTTCAAAGCCCTCACGGCCAACTCCTCAAGCTGCTCCAGCTCCTCCAAAGTCCTCAGCTCCTCCGCCAAAGTCCTCAGCTCCTCTGGCAAAATCCTCAGCACCTGTGCATCTCGCCTCGTGCCAAAGGACAACAGGCATCTCTATTGCCTCAGGAGATTCTGCTAGTTCTTCAGCTCCACCAAATTCATCAACTGACCCCTCTCTGCTGAAGAAAAAGGCCACTGGTGGACGAGGCTCTCGACCAAGTCCTCACAAGAAGCAGGTCGCCTTTCAAGTGTCGTCTGATGAAGACGAAGCTGATGATGATGAACTTGTTGAAATCATCAGAGACAGGCAGCTCAAGGCCACTAGAGCCAAAGGCACAAATGTGCCTCTACTTTTGGATCCAAAATTGATCCTTGATTACATTGACCTCTGGCACAAGGACCCCAACACTCCTATGCCTGATTTCAAGCTGACTCCTAGCCAAAGTCATATGTTGACTACCTTCATTCAAGAAGAAAAATGGAAATTTGAAAAGGCCAGGCAATTGAAGAAAGCACAGTACATGAAGGAGCGTTTCCTGAAGAAAAACGTTGTCTCTATGACAACTGAAGAACTTATCACTATTCAATCTGAGATTAAGAAACTTAGTGATGAATTTGACGTTTACCGTGCTGACTAGCTTAGAGCCAAAGTCAGGTTTGTGAATTTGATTGAGAAGTTCTCTACAAATGTTGCAGCTCCATCGCAACAAGAACTTCCTCAGGCTGAAGCATCTGCTCAGCCGACTGAAGAACATGCCAGCACCGCTGATGAAACTCAGGCTGCTGAAGAAACTCAGAGTACCAGGGCAGATGACTGCATTCCAGCCGCTGAAGAAATTGCCAGGGCAACCACAAGTGTTGCGCCTGAAGAAACTGTCAGGCCAGCTGAAGCTTCTGTCGCTGAGCCTGAAGTAAATGAACCAAATTCCTTTGCTCCTCCTGCACCTACCCCAACTCCAATTCTTCCTTCTGCATCAGATGTGAAGAAGACCAAGGTTGCAGAGCGTGCAGTTGTGAAGAAAAGGAAAGCATCAACTTCATCAGATTCTTCAGCTCCGAAGAAGATGAAGCCATTGACTAGCTCTTTTGACAACCCAATTGATGTTGGTCCTGTCTCATCCATGCCATCAAAGGACCTTGTTCCTTTTGATGAAGAATATGTGATCCCAAGTGGATCAGATGAAGATATTCCTTCTGCTGCTGGTTCAGAGCAGTTGGATGAAGAAATTGAAGCGGATGCAATCCCTTCAACCCCAATAGTCTCATCGCCCATGCCTCAGTTCACTACTGAAGAGGCCGGCGTTGAAGAAAAGAGTGAAGAAGAAGATGTGGACATTGGATGTACAACACTAGTGCTGAATGATGACTTTTGGGAAAGTCAGCACCCCAACTCTCCTCTGTTCACACCTCTGCAACAAATTCCCCAGTCCCCAGTGACTACTGTTCAAATGGGATCTGAAGAACCTCATGCCACACCGTCTGCCCATGAAGAGATTCCAGCCACTAGTGCTGAAGAAAATGTTAATGAAGAATTAAAGACCCAGGCTGCCACTGAAGAAGAACCTGAAATTCCTCAACCTGCGGATCCTGAGATTGCGATTCCTGAGGTGGTGATGCAATTGACTGATACTCCTCAGCCCAAGCCAAAGGATCCCTTCTCAAAGAAGCAGAAATTCAAGGCTGATGACTTCTTCGGCGAGCATGTTTTCTTCACAGACTACAATCCTTATGACTCTGCTCGTCTTAGAAGGAAGCGCTTCTGGACTGCCAGCCAAGAAAATTTTTATTCTTCACTGCTCTTCAACAAGGACAAAGTCTTCGACCACGAGCATATTCCTCATGTGGACATGGAATCACTGCCTTGCTTTACCCCAGTCCTCAGTGTGCTTCATGATGCAGGACTGCGCAACTTTTGCTCTGGCATTGTTGATTGGAATGAAGAGCTTATTCTTCAGTTCTACGCAACTCTGCACGTCACAGGTGATGCTGATGACATCAACACTTGGGTGTTGGACTGGATGGCCGAAAATACTCATTACAAAGCACCGGCCTCTGAATTACTTCATGCCCTGCCAATCAGTCCTCCCCTTGAAGGTGCTCGTTGTCTGTACCAAGAGCCTGAACTCACTGCTCATTACATGCAAGTGCTAATGAAGCCTCTGAAGCCCGGTCAAGCCCCAAGGACCAAATTCCTTGTGAAGGAATTGCTGTATGTGCCAAGAACAGTCTATCGCATTCTGACGAAGACTTTGAGTCCAATCAAAGGCCACGACTCATCTGATGAGGAAATCGTTGGCATCATGAAGAACCTGCTATTCAACATCATACATGGCATTCCTGTTAATTATCATGATTTCTTCATGAGGACTCTGGCAAATGTTGCACTCTCTCCGTTTGAGTTGAAGCCTTACGCACCTTGGATTATGAGATTCCTCAGAATAAGGTCTTCACTCAACTACAAAGCTGATTTTCAGAATCACCTCAGCTACTTGCCCCCGATTGAAGTCCTCAAGCGGACAGATTCCTCAGCTGATGACAAGGGTAAGGCTCCAGCTATTATTGATGAAGGCATTCGTCCATTGGATGGTCAGTTTCGCAAAGTTGCATCTTATTCCACCAATGATGACTCTGCTGCCAATGCATCCAAGCCAAATCCTCAAGCCACAGCTCCCAGGGTGATGACTGACGGTGAGCTGCTTCTTAGTCTTCACCAGAAGGTGGATCGAAATCACAAATGGGTTAAGCGTCAGTTTGGTTCTATTCTTCACAACATGACTGCTACACACAATGTAGTGAAGAAAAACCATTACTACCTCCACGAAGTCTTCGGTCGCACCTGGGCTATTCTGTCACATCTATATGGTGAAGATCTGAAGCAAATGGGTCTCAAGGAGGACTTTGTCTGGTCTGAACCACCAGCGAAGAAATTCAAGAAGGTGAAAGTTCCTTCCTTGGTGGCCAGATCATATTCTTCATCACACGACACCGACGAGTATGAAGACTTGGACGACACTGTGGCAGGCCCTACAACAACACACGACCCCATCAACGCTGGCACTCCTTCTTCAGGGGCGTTAGTCCTTATTTTTTCGATCCTTTTGGTCATTCGATGACAAAGGGGAGAAATTTGAGTTAGTCTTCAAGTGGGTCTATCTATATGGGCGTTTTTTTGCTAAGTTACAACTCTCGTTCTTCTGAGTCTTTATTCGATCGAGTTTTAAACTTAAACTCTATGGTGGTCTGATACTTTTGCTGAGTTTTTCTACATGCTTATTCCTCTTTAATGTTAATGCACGCATGCTGAATTACATCAGTCACCATATTTCATCATGCATTTCAAATTCTTCATATTATATGTCAAATGCGTGTATGATTTACAAGATATAGGGGGAGATCTCCATGATTCTACTCTTCAAGTGTGCATTGCTTCAAACGCAAATATCTCACTATGCACATCTTCAGGGGGAGTTCTTCTATATCTTGCTATCAAATTCCTCATTATCAGTATTTACACTTCATATATTTATCCCCGTTGAAAACTTAACCTATATTGTCATCAATCACCAAAAAGGGGGAGATTGTAAGTGCATCTAGTGCCCCTTCGTGATTTTGGTGTATTGAAGACTTATAGGTTAAGGGACTGATGCGTTTATGAGTGTACGCAGGTCTATAAGTTTATGAGGAGTTTGATATTTACAGAGAAAGTCGACCCCTAAAAATGAATGTCTTCGACTAAAGACTTTGGATTTCTGAAGACTTTCTGAAGACTTTGAAAATAAAGAAATTGGTGTGATCCAGAAGACTTGGTATTCATTCGAGGAACATGAAGCGTGAAGACTTTTGTTTTCGTAGTTTCATTTTCTCTTTCTTGAGTCATAGGAAACATCGTACTGTTAAAGGGGGTTGAGGAAATACTAAGGAAAAATTTCCATGTGATGCTCAACTCAAAATCCTACACCTACCAATCCCTTTGAGTGAAGCCATTGGAACTCTCCTACAGTTCAGTCAATTTCTTCAGTGACAGAGATGATGTTCTTCTGGTCTCTGAGGAATTTGTTCCGACTGAGGAGTTAGGAATTCGCCAGTGCGGATTGCCTACACAGTGAGGAACATGATAGCCCTGAGGTATTTGATACTCAAAAATTTGACCGTTGCTGTGCTACGCGCCAGCTGTCCCAAAATATCTACCCACCTAACGGTCATATTATTGAAGGGCATTTATGTCTTATCATGTCGGGCTGCTCCCTAGGCTATAAATAGCCGCCCCCTACAACCACTAGCTGGTTGGCTGCTCCGAGAGAAACTGACACTTGTCATTTGAGAGCATCCCATCCTCCGAGGACTTTGAGCGAAAATCATCAAGTGAGGAAAACCCAAACCCAAACACCTACAAACCCAAAGTGATTGAGCATCACTTAAGAGATTGATCTTGCGTAGATCCGATGCTTGTTACCTTTGAAGACTGTGCTTCTTCCAGACGGTTAGGCGTCATGGTCTGAGCATCCAAGAGGAAATTGTGGATCGCCGAGTGACCGAGTTTGTGAAGGTTTGGAAGTCACCTGAAGACTTACCACGAGTGATTGGGCGAGGTCTGTGTGACCTTAGATCAAGGAGAATACGGTGAGGACTGTGTGTCCTAAGGTTTAAATACCTAGCCGCTCCAACCAGATGTACAACTGACACAGCAGTTGGAACTGGTCTACCAAATCATTATCTTCACCAATCTTACTAGTTCTATTTCCTCAACTCTTTCATTTCCTCATTACTGCGTTGTGTGCCTGTTCATATCTGTTTGAAGACTTTGACTGAAGACTTTCTCAATTTCCTCAGTTCAATTTCTTCAGTCTGTTTGTCTTCATCCTGTGTTATCATATGTTTACGCTTTCTGTACTCTATGCTTGACTTCATTTCATCATGTTGACCATGCTTGTGTTCTGTTATGTTTACATCTGAGTACTTATTCCGCTGCAAGTAGTTCTTCGCTTAGGAATTTCCTCACCCGCAAATTCCTCAGTGAAGAATTCATAAAAATCGCCTATTCACCCCCCTCTAGTCGATATAACGCACTTTCATTTGGTCCTAGAGGAAGGCATTGGGAAGTAATAAGTAGATGATGGGTTGCTAGAGTAACAGAAGCTTAAACCCTAGTTTATGCGTTGCTTCGTAAGGGGCTGATTTGGATCCATATGTTTCATGCTATGGTTAGGTTTACCTTAATACTTCTTTTGTAGTTGCGGATGCTTGCAATAGGGGTTAATCATAAGTGGGATGCTTGTCCAAGGAAGGGTAGTACCCAAGCACCGGTCCACCCACAAATCAAATTATCAAAGTAACGAACGCGAATCATATGAGCGTGATGAAAACTAGCTTGACGATAATTCCCATGTGTCCTCGGGAGCGTTTTCCTTTATATAAGAGTTTGTCCAGGCTTGTCCTTTGCTACAAAAAGGATTGGGCCACCTTGCTGCACCTTGTTTACTTTTGTTACTTGTTACCTGTTACCAATTACCTTATCACAAAACTATCTGTTACCGATAATTTCAGTGCTTGCAGAGAATACCTTACTGAAAACCGCTTGTCATTTCCTTCTGCTCCTCGTTGGGTTCGACACTCTTACTTATCGAAAGGACTATGTTAGATCCCCTATACTTGTGGGTCATCAAGACTCTTTTCTGGCGCCGTTGCCGGGGAGTGAAGTGCCTTTGGTAAGTGGAATTTGGCAAGGAAAAATTTATATAGTGTGCTAAAATTTACTATCACTTGTTACTATGGAAAGTAATCCTTTGAGGGGCTTGTTCGGGGTATCTTCACCCCGACCAGTAGAGCAAAGAGTTGCTCCTCAACCTACTGAATCTACTGAAAATGTTTACTTTGAAATTCCTTCGGGTATGATAGAGAAACTGCTATCTAATCCTTTTACAGGAGATGGAACATTACATCCCGATTTGCACCTAATCTATGTGGATGAAGTTTGTGGATTATTTAAGCTTGCAGGTATGCCCGAGGATGTTATCAAGAAGAAGGTCTTCCCTTTATCTTTGAAGGGAAAGGCATTAACATGGTTTAGGGTATGTGATGATATGGGATCATGGAACTACAACCGATTGAAATAGGAATTTCATCAGAAGTTTTATCCTATGCATCTTGTTCATCGTGATCGTAATTATATATATAATTTTTAGCCTCACGAAGGAGAAAGCATCGCTCAAGCTTGGGGGAGGCTTAAGTCAATGTTATATTCATGCCCCAATCATGAGCTCTCAAGAGAAATTATTATTCAATTTTTTATGCTTGGCTTTCTCTCAATAATCGCTCCATGCTCGATACTTCTTGTACTGGTTCTTTTATGATGAAGACTATTGAATTCAAATGGGATTTATTGGAAAGAATTAAATGCAACTCTGAAGATTGGGATCTCAACGAAGGTAAGGAGTCAGGTATAACACCCAAGTTTGATTGTGTTAAATCTTTTATGGATACCGATGTTTTCCGTGAATTTAGCACTAAATATGGACTTGACTCTGAGATAGTAGCTTCTTTCTGTGAATCCTTTGCTACTCATGTTGATCTCCCTAAGGAGAAGTGGTTTAAATATAATCCTCCCATTAAAGTAAAAGTAGTTGAACCTATTAAAGTTGAAGAAAAGACTATCACTTATAATGTTGATCCTATTGTTCCTACCGCTTATATTGAGAAACCACATTTCCCGATTAGAATAAAGGATCATGCTAAAGCTTCAACGGTGGTTCGTAAGAGTAATACTAGAACACCTACACCCTCTGAGCAAATTAAAGTTGAACCTAGTATTGCTATGGTTAAATATCTCTTAGCCGATAATATTGATGGGCATGTTATTTATTTCTGTAATGAAGCTGCTAGAATTGCTAGACCCGATACTGAGGGTAAACATAGACCTATTATTGGCATGCCGGTTATTTCTGTTAAAATAGGAGATCATTGTTATCATGGCTTATGTGACATGGGTGCTAGTGCAAGTGCAATACCTCATTCCTTATACAAAGAAATTATGCATGATATTGCACCTGCTGAGATAGAAGAAATTGATGTTACAATTAAGCTTGCCAATAAAGATACTATTTCACCAGTTGGGATTGTTAGAGATGTTGAAGTCTTGTGTGGGAAGGTTAAATATCCTACTGATTTTCTTGTTCTTGGTTCCCCACAAGATGACTTTTGTCCCATTATATTTGGTAGACCCTTCTTGAATACTGTTAATGCTAAGATAGACTGTGAAAAGGATATTGTTACTGTTGGTTTAGGGGATATGTCTCATGATTTTAATTTTGCTAAATTTCATAGACAACCCCACGATAAAGAATTTCCTAGTAGAGATGAAATTATTGGTCTTGCTTCTATTGATGTGCCTCCTAATGATCCTTTAGAACAATATTTGCTAGATCATGAGAATGATATGTTTATGAATGAAAGAAGGGAAATAGATGAAGTATTCTTCAAGCAGAGACCTATTTTTAAACACAATTTGCCTATTGAAATTCTAGGGGATCCTCCTCCACCCAAGGGTGATCCCGTGTTTGAACTTAAACCATTACCTGATACTCTTAAATATGCTTATCTTAATGAAAAGAAGATATATCCTGTTATTATTAATGCTAACCTTTCAGAGCAGGAAGAAGAGAACTTATTGAAAACTCTGAAGAAGCACCGTGCTGCTATTGGATATACTCTGGATGATCTTAAGGGCATTAGTCCCACTCTATGCCAACACAAAATAAAATTGGAGAAAGACGCTAAACCAGTTGTTGATCACCAACGACGATTAAATCCTAAGATGAAAGAAGTGGTAAGAAAAGAAATACTAAAGCTTCTGGAGGCAGGTATAATTTATCCCGTTGCTGATAGTCAGTGGGTAAGTCCTGTCCATTGTATCCCTAAGAAGGGAGGTATTACTGTTGTTCCTAATGATAAAGATGAATTGATCCCACAAAGAATTGTTATAGGTTATAGAATGGTAATTGATTTCCACAAATTGAATAAAGCTACTAAAAAGGATCATTACCCTTTACCTTTTATTGATCAAATGCTAGAAAGACTATCCAAACATACACATTTTTGCTTTCTAGATGGTTACTCTAGTTTCTCTCAAATACCTGTGTCAAAAGAGGATCAGGAAAAGACCACTTTTACTTGCCCTTTCGGTACCTTTGCTTATAGACGTATGCCTTTTGGCTTATGCAATGCACCTGCTACCTTTCAAAGATGTATGACTGCTATATTCTCTGACTTTTGTGAAAAGATTGCTGAGGTTTTCATGGATGATTTCTCCGTTTATGGAACTTCTTTTGATGATTGCTTGAGCAACCTTGATCGAGTTTTGCAGAGATGTGAAGAAACTAATCTTGTCTTGAATTGGGAGAAGTGCCACTTTATGGTCAATGAAGGTATTGTCTTGGGGCATAAAATTTCTGAAAGAGGTACTCAAGTTGATAAAGCTAAAGTTGATGCTATTGAAAAGATGCCGTGTCCTAAGGACATCAAAGGTATAAGAAGTTTCCTTGGTCATGCTAGTTTTTATAGGAGGTTCATTAAGGACTTCTCAAAAATTTCTAGGCCTCTCACTAATCTCTTACAAAAAGATGTTCCTTTTGTCTTTGATGATGATTGTGTAGAAGCATTTGAAATACTTAAGAAAGCCTTGATTTCTGCACCTATTGTTCAGCCACCTGATTGGAATTTACCCTTTGAAATTATGTGTGATGCTAGTGATTATGTTGTAGGTGCTGTTTTAGGACAAAGAGTTGATAAGAAATTAAATGTTATCCAATATGCTAGTTAAACTCTAGACAGTGCCCAGAGAAATTATGCTGCTACTGAAAAAGAATTTTTAGCAGTTGTATTTGCTTGTGATAAGTTCAGACCTTACATTGTTGATTCTAAAGTAACTGTTCACACTGATCATGTTGCTATTCAATATCTTATGGAAAAGAAAGATGCTAAACCTAGACTTATTAGATGGGTTCTCTTGCTACAAGAATTTGATTTGCATATTACTGATAGAAAGGGAGCTAAGAACCCCGTTGCAGATAACTTATCTAGGTTAGAGAATGTTCTTGATGACCCACTACCTATTGATGATAGCTTTCCTGATGAACAATTAGCTGTCATAAATGCTTCTCGTACTACTCCATGGTATGCTGATTATGCTAATTACATTGTTGCTAAATTTATACCACCTAGTTTCACATACCAGCAAAAGAAAAAGTTTTTCTATGATTTAAGACATTACTTCTGGGATGACCCACACCTTTATGAAGAAGGTGTAGATGGTGTTATTAGACGTTGTGTACCTGAGCATGAATAGGAACAGATCCTACGCAAGTGTCACTCCGAGGCTTATGGAGGACACCACACTGGAGATAGAACTGCACATAAGGTATTGCAATCCGGTTTTTATTGGCCTACTTTCTTCAAAGATGCCCATAAGTTTGTCTTGTCTTGTGATGAATGTCAAAGAATCGGTAATATTAGTAGACGTCAAGAAATGCATGTGAATTATTCACTTGTTATTGAACCATTTGATGTTTGGGGCTTTGATTATATGGGACCGTTTCCTTCCTCTAATGGGTATACACATATTTTAGTTGCTGTTGATTACGTTACTAAATGGGTAGAAGCTATTCCAACTAGTAGTGCTGATCATAACACCTCTATTAAGATGCTTAAAGAAGTTATTTTTCCGAGGTTTGGAGTCCCTAGATATTTAATGACTGATAGTGGTTCACATTTTATTCATGGTGCCTTTCGTAAAATGCTTGCTAAGTATGATGTTAATCATAGAATTGCATCTCCATATCACCCACAATCTAGTGGTCAAGTAGAACTTAGTAATAGAGAGCTCAAATTAATTTTGCAAAAGACTGTTAATAGATCTAGAAAGAATTGGTCCAAAAAACTTGATGATGCATTATGGGCCTATAGAACTGCATATAAAAATCCTATGGGTATGTCTCCGTATAAAATGGTTTATGGAAAAGCATGTCACTTACCTCTCGAACTAGAACATAAGGCATATTAGGCCATTAAAGAGCTCAATTATGATTTCAAACTTGCCGGTGAGAAGAGGCTATTTGACATTAGCTCACTTGATGAATGGAGAACCCAGGCCTATGAGAATGCCAAACTGTTTAAAGAAAAAAATTAAAAGATGGCATGACAAAAGGATACAAAAGCGTGAGTTTAATGTAGGTGATAATGTTTTGCTATACAACTCCTGTTTAAGATTTTTTGCAGGAAAACTCCTCTCTAAATGGGAAGGTCCTTACGTCATCGAGGAGGTCTATCGCTCCGATGCCATAAAAATCTACAACTTCGAAGGCACAAATCAGAAGGTGGTGAATGGTCAAATGTAACATCCCAAATGACTTTCCCAAAATAAAGAAATACTGAGGATTTAATAATAAAATCAAATAAGATTTTATTTCGGATTTTTATCGCTATTTTATTTGAATTTAGGAAAAATGCGCGTTTTTCCAATTTTCATTTAGGCCCCAAATAAATGTTCATCTTGTCCGGCTTGATTTTAGAGAGAGGGAATAAAATGACTTTCCCAAAATAAAGAAATATTGAGGATTTATTAATAAAATCAAATAAGATTTTATTTCGGATTTTTATCGCTATTTTATTTGAATTTAGGAAAAATGCGCGTTTTTCCAAATTTCATTTAGGCCCCAAATAAATGTTCATCTTGTCCGGCTTGATTTTAGAGGACGGAGAAAATTTATTTCGAAATTTTTGGAGTCGGTTTAGTATTTCTTTTCTTTGTTTTTCTGCGAGAAACTATTTAAAAAAACGAACCGACCTAACCGGGCCGTGTCCGCCTGCGACACCGACCCGGCTGGGCCTTTAAAGCCCGAGGCGCCCGAGCCGCCCTAGCCCCGCCAAACCCTAGCGCCGCCGCCGGATCACGCCGCCGCCGCCGGATCCCGCCGACGCCGCGCCCCGCCGCCGCCGACGCCGCGCCCCGCCGCCGCCGTCCCGACCGCCGCCGCCCGTCCCGACCGACGCTGCCTCGTCGACCGCCGCCGCCGCCTCGTCCCACCTTGTCGACCGCCGCCGCCGCCGCCCCGCCCGCCGGAGCCCAACGCCGGAGGTAGTCGCCCCGCCGCCGGCGGTTTTCTTCGGAAAAACCGCGGTTGTTTTTTTATTATGTCGGTTTTATTTTTTCCGGTTTAGTTTATTTAGCGAACGCCCGTTCGTACGTTCGTTTTAACGAACGGTTTTCATCGTTTAGCCGCAGACAGCGAACGTTCGTTTGTTAGCCTGTTCGTCAGTTTTTCTTTTTCTCAAAATTTTTGCGATTATTTTCGATCGCGATTTCCGATTTGTTTTTCGTTTTAGTATAACTTTTCGCTCGATTATCGAAATCAGGCGATTCAAACGCCTAACCCTCTTTCTGTTTAACCAACTTAAACAAGTTTTTGCTACTGTAAAAATTGACTTAGGTCCATATTAGTAAACGGAGATTTGTTTCTTCCGCCGTTTGAGTTTCGTTGCTTCGTTCGATTTGATTCTTTTTGCAAACCGGAGTTCTTAAGTTGAACTTTCTGGTTAGATCTCTTATTTTGAGTTTTACCCGTGCACCCTTGCTTGATTGCTTATGTATGTATTGTTTGTTTGCGATAGAGTACACGGAGTGCGAAGCGTGCTATTACGAGTCTCTAGGTTTCACGGATCATCAGCAAGGCAAGTAACACTTTGATCATACCTCTTTACCACCCAGTTTTATTGCATTAGATCAACCCTCAAACTATTGCATGGTTAGGAACTGTTTAATATGTGGGTTTTGAGAAGTAGATGAGGCAGTACCTATTGCCCTGTTTATTATCAAACCGTTGGGAGTTACTTCTACGTTTGCTTATATTGCTATGCTATGCCCGTAGACGTGGATTGGGTTTGAGTGAATTTCCATGACAGATGTGAGGATGTTAATTAATGGTTCAACTTAAGGTGGTTACTTTAATTCACATCTGGGTGGATTGAGGCACCTGGGGAACCCAGTGTTGCCTGTATTTTTGGATATCCCGGAGTACCCGTGAGATTATCCTACGGACCGCCACCCAGGCTCAAAGGGATCATGAGATTATTCATACTAGAAACTTCCGTGTGCAGCCACAAGCTATTATGGGCTCTAGCATAGTTGAGTAGGTTACATGACCTCTTGAAGAGGTGGGCTAGCAGATGTAGGGGAAAGTAGGTGTAACTGTCCACCCGGAGTAAAGAGTTATTGTTTCTGAAAGACTGTGTCTCGGTCATACGTTTCTCAAACACCATGTAGTGCGAGAAATCAAAGGAGGAGATCGAGTCTTGTGGGGAAAAGTGCGCAAACCTCTGCAGAGTGTACAAACTAATCATGGTTAGCCGTGTCCCCGGTTATGGACATCTTGAGTATCTAGTTCTTGGATTATCATGTGAATCTCATCATCATGTTACTTAATTTAATTTGATTGGGTTAATCACGTTCTTAATTGGGATTGAGTTGGAGGTACCTTCTCAATGTTTAACAACCACCATGGTAGTTAAATAAAATTTATTCCTTTGTTGTAGGGAAAAATTGGCTTTTCGCAAACTGTAACCATGGAGCTTTCCACCAGACATATGTGCATGTAGTGATAGCATTATTCTGTTCATTACTCTCTATGTGTTACTTTGCCAGCATATTCCATGTGCTGACCCATTTTCGGACTGCAACGTTCATGTTGCAGACTTTTCAGATGACGAGTAAGGTGCCATAGGTCGTGGTCTTATACTCAGTGATGCCGTTGGAGTTGATGGACTCACTTTATATTCCAAGCCTTCCGCTGTTATCGTATTTAGATGGCCTTAAGCCATATTTATTGTAATAAGTTCTCTCTTGAGACTATTCGATGTAATAAGTGTGTGATTGCTACTCTGTTATAAATCCTTCAATACTGTGCGTGTCAGCATTACCGATTCAGGGATGACACTGATGCACAGAGACTAGACTGTTTGAGGTCTGGTCGCTACAAAGATGGTATCAGAGCACACGCTGACTGTAGGACACAACCACTAAGCTAAAGCCCTAGATCACTACTCTCTTCTCATTTCTGACTCCTCTCCTTTCTTCCACTCTTTTAGGATGGCGGATGCAAGGAACAAGTTCGCGCAACCGGATGAGGATACACCTTTTGGACGACACTTGAAGGAAGTTACTAGGTACCTGAACATCGGAATACCAAGCTTCACCGGGACCTACAATGCCACACTACCAGAAGAGGAGCGTTGGATGATTCAAGTTCAAGTTCCAGGAAGGATGTTCATGCCAGTCACAGAGCCCATAGAGTTTTCCTTTGATGCACCAACCTGGAGTCTAGGAAAGAGCATGGCAGCCCACATCACCATGGGACGCATTGGAGAAGTGTACCACAATGATCTCAAGGATACTATCTATCAGATTTGTGGGCGCCAAGACGAGCAATGGGAGATGATTAGCACCAGGAAGGATAGATCTATTGCAGCTTTCATTCAGGAGTTAAACCAGCACATTCGTCGCCAGGAGAACCAGATGTGCGCAGGCATGATAGATTTGAAGAAGGCAATGACAAGGATCACGGAGCTGGAGGAAGAACTCAAGGCTACACGCGAAGATTATATGGAGGAAATCGTCGCACTAGTAGAGAAGAATGGCGACCTGACAAAGAAGCTAGGAGTTTTCATGGGAGACCCTGCGCCAGGAGGAGAAGATGACGGTTCCACTTACCCAGAGAACTATATCATCATCGACGACACCGACTCGGACCCTGACGATAGCGATGATGACTATGTTGATGAAGCTGGAGCAGATATCATGGAGTCTTCGACCGATCAATTTTTCTAATCGACCACCATATCAGTAGTAGTATTCCACCATGTATATAGTATAGTCCAAGCACTTTGTAACGATAGTTAGATCGATTGTATGCCTTGTTTGAATTGATTGGAGTGATATGATTGTGTTTGTCTCATGTGCATATGGTCAGTGTTTTCCCTCTAGACCTCATTCTATTCTGTTTTCTCATCCTTTCTAAATCCAGCAGATGCCTCCGAGACGCGACACTGGATTTGTTTTCCCACCGGAGATCACTCAGTTGATTCAGCAGCAGAATGCCCTGATGCAAGTGCTAGTTCAGAACCAAGGCAACAACAACAACAACAACAACAACCCACCACCACCCCCACCAGTTGACCACTTAGCCCATTTTCTTAGGCTGAATCCGCCGGTGTTCTCCAGTAGCACCGAGCCGATTGTTGCAGATGATTGGCTTCGCAAGATTGATAGGGAGTTGACCACTGCAGGATGCACAGATGCGGAGAGAGTGCGTTTTGCCGCACATCAGCTTGATGGACCCGCAGCATCATGGTGGGAGAATTACACAACCACTCACCCCATTGACACTGTCACATGGGACCAGTTTCAGAGCTTTCCATACTGCCCATGTTTCAGCAGGAGCTATGGCTATGAAGAAGCGTGAGTTTTGCAACTTACGCCAAGGAGGACGTACCGTTGGCCAATACGTGGAGGATTTCAGTAAGTTAGCACGTTATGCCCCAGATGACGTTGCTACGGATGCAGCTAAGCAGGAGAAGTTTCTGGAAGGACGGAATGATGAGCTGAGCATGCAGTTGATGGTGGCAACTTTTAACAACTACTAGGAGTTGGTAGACAGAGCTCTCATGATTGAAGGGAAGCAGCAGCAGATTGAGAGCCGTAAGAGGAAGTATGGACAAGGAAAGTACAGTACAGGAGCTCATCAGAAGCCTCGTTTTACCCCGAACTCGGGAGGACACCTTCAGCAGAACCACAGAGGTCACAATCACAATGGAGGGAGCTCGCACAATCATAGTTGCCCCAAGAATGGCAATGGGAACGGAGGAAGCAACGGACAGAACCGTACCAACCAATCAACCCCAGCCAAGAGGGATCTGAGCCACATTACTTGTTTCAAGTGCCAGAAGACTGGACATTATGCAACTGAATGTCCGGAAGCTAAGAATGGAAATGGCAATGGAAGCTCGGGGAAGAAGCCGAACCCTTTCAACAGGGGACAGGTGAACCACGTTAACGTGGAGGAGGTTGAAGCACAGCCTGATGCAGTAATAGGTAAGTTTTTGGTTAAGTCATTTACTGCAATCGTTCTTTTTGATACTAGTGCATCACATTCATACATATCAAGGGGATTTGTGGATAAGTATAAGTTGCCCACCAAAGTTCTTAGAACACCTATGTTAGTAACCTCGCCAGGAGCAGAGTATATGGCAAGCCAAGGATGTTTTCAGATGCCATTGGCCATAGGTAGGCATGTTTTCCCCTCAGACCTAATAGTTTTGGAGTCGCAAGGTTTGGATGTGATTTTGGGAATGGATTGGCTATCGATGTATGGAGGAAACATCGATTGCGCCAGTAAGACGATCTTGCTTACTACCCCAGAAGGAAGAAGGATTAAGTATGTATCCCGGCATGTGCCGAAGAGGACTCAAGTGAATTCCTTATCAGGAGTTGTACAGGAGAAGTACCAGTGGTGAAGGATTTCCCTGACGTATTTCTAGAAGAGTTGCCAGGCATGCCACTGGATAGAGACATTGAGTTTTGATTGAACTTTTGCCAGGCACAGGGTCGATATCTAAGAGACCGTACAGGATGCCCGCTAAGGATTTGGAAGAAATTAAGAAGTAGATTAAGGAGTTACTGGATAAAGGATATATTCGCCCAAGTTCGTCACCTTGGGGATCACCAGTACTTCTAGTGGAGAAGAAAGATGGATCGTTGAGGATGGTTGTTGATTATCGTGGATTGAATGAAGTAACAATCAAGAACAAGTACCCACTGCCGATGATCAATGATCTGTTTGACCGACTACAAGGAGCTAAAGTATTTTCCAAGATTGATTTGCGGTCAGGATACCACCAGTTGAAGATTCGAGAGCAGGATATACCCAAGACAGTTTTTACCACAAGGTATGGGCTATATGAGTACACCGTTATGTCATTTGGCCTGACTAACGCACATGCCTATTTCATGAACATGATGAACAAAGTGTTTATGGAGTTTTTGGATAAGTTCGTCGCAGTGTTCATTGATGATATTCTGGTCTATTCGAAGAATGAAGAAGAGCATAAGGAGCATTTGCGTTTGGTACTTGGAAAGCTCAGAGAACATCAGTTATATGCCAAGTTCAGCAAGTGCGAGTTTTGGTTAAAGGAAGTTGGATTCCTTGGACATGTTATATCCGGAGAAGGAATAGCAGTAGATCCCACCAAGGTTAACACTGTGACAAATTGGGAATCACCCACGTTAGTTGGAGAGATCCGGAGTTTTCTTGGACTCGCAGGATACTACCGGAGATTCATTGAGAATTTCTCGAAGATTGCAAAACCTATGACCGAATTGTTGAAGAAGGACACCAAATTCAGTTGGACTGAGGAATGTGAGGCCAGTTTTCAGCAGTTGAAAAGACGTTTAGTTACAGCGCCAGTATTGATTCTGCTAGATCAATGCAAGGATTATGAAGTATATTGCGACGCTTCTCGTCGAGCACTTGGAGCAGTGCTTATGCAGGAGGGAAGAGTTGTTTCATATGCCTCAAGACAGCTTAAACCCCATGAGTAAATTATGCTACGCATGATTTGGAGTTAGCAGCCGTAGTGCATGCGTTGAAAACATGGAGACATTTTCTCATCGAAAACCATTGTGAGGTATACACGGATCACAAGAGTTTGAAGTATATCTTCACGCAGAAGGAGCTGAATCTCAGACAGAGGAGATGGCTAGAGCTCATTAAGGATTATGATATGAGATTGCATTATCACCCAGGAAAGGCTAACATAGTAGCTGATGCGTTGAGCCGCAAGAGTCATGTAAATACCCTCATGACCGGAGAGTTACCCAAGGAGTTAGCAGAAGACCTTTGCGAGCTGCGTTTGGAGATAGTTCCAAGAGGTTATGTAGCAGCCTTAGAAATTCAGTCTACCTTGATGGATAAGATCAGAGAAGCTCAGAAGACGGACAAGGAGATTTCCGAGGTAAAGGAAAGGATGAGTAAAGGAAAGGCTAAAGGATTTTGTGAGAATGAGCATGATACCTTATGGTTTGAGGACCGCGTGTATGTGCCCAATGATCAGGAGATCAGGAAGTTGATTCTGCAAGAGGCCCATGATTCACCATATTCGATTCACCTAGGAAATACCAAGATGTATCTGGATTTAAAGGACAGTTTCTAGTGGACCGGAATGAAGAAGATATTGCGGAGTATGTAGCAGTTTGTGATGTATGTCAGAGAGTGAAGGCAGAGCATCAGGAGCCAGGAGGATTGCTACAGCCATTGCCTATACCCGAATGGAAGTGGGATAAGCTAGGCATGGATTTTATCACGGGATTGCCCAGGGCTCGTTCAGGCTATGACTCGATATAGGTTGTAGTCGATCGTTTGACGAAGGTAGCTCATTTCATCCCAGTGAAGACCACCTACACCAGTGCTAAGTTGGCAAAGATATACATGACCAGGATCGTATGTCTGCATGGAGTTCTGAGGACCATTGTATCAGATAGAGGAACCCAGTTTACCTCAAAGTTCTGGCATCAGTTGCACGAAACTTTGGGTACCAGGCTAGAGTTCAGTACAGCCTTTCATCCACAGACAGACGGACATACCCAGAGAGTCAATCAAATTTTGGAGGACATGCTGAGAGCTTGTGCGCTTGATTATGGATCTAGTTGGGACGATAATTTGCCTTATGCAGAGTTCTCTTACAACAACAGTTATCAATCCAGTTTGAAGATGGCCCCTTTCAAAGCTCTGTACGGAAGGAGGTGTAGGACACCATTGTTGTGGGATGAAGTTGGAGACCGCCAGTTGTTTGGACCAGATTTGATTAAAGAGTCTGAACAGAAGGTGAAGTTGATTCGTGATAGGCTCAAGGTAGCCCAGTCCAGGCAGAAGAGCTATGCAGATTGTAAACGCAAGGAGACAGTTTACAAAGTCGGAGACAAAGTTTATCTTCGTGTGTCCCCACTTTGAGGTGTTAAGCGCTTTGGGGTTAAGGGAAAGTTAGCGCCACATTTTGTAGGACCATACAAAGTTTTGGAGCGTATGGGAGAAGTTGCTTACAAGTTGGAATTGCCCGAAGGATTGTCGGGAGTTCATGATGTGTTCCACGTATCCCAACTGAAGAAGTGCCATGCGGAGATGGCTGAGATACCACTGAGAGATACAGTGCCACTGGAAGCGATTCAGCTGGATAGTGATTTGACCCATGAGGAGAGACCAGTCAAGATTCTCGAATATGCCAGCCGAGTCACCGGCAGCAAGGTTATCAAGTTTTGCAAAGTTCAGTGGAGCCACCATACCGAGGATGAAGCCACCTGGGAGCAAGAGGAAGATCTACGGAAGGACCACCCTCACCTATTTTCTAGCCAACCCGAATCTCGAGGGCGAGATTCATCTTAAGGGGGGTAGGTTTGTAACATCCCAAATTTTCAATTTGGAATGTTATACAATAGATCATCATTGCATATCATATTTTTATTTGCATCTTGGCTAGATCCTAGAAATTCTACGCAACTCAAGGACCCACGGAGAGAGTTGGGGATTTCGTTATTTTCATATTTGGGTTTCTCAAATTTTGAAAATAGGATCATTTGATTTGATTTATTTTATCTTCAATTATTTTAATAATAAAAATAAGAGAGAGGGAATAAAATGACTTTCCCAAAATAAAGAAATATTGAGGATTTAATAATAAAATCAAATAAGATTTTATTTCGGATTTTTGTCGCTATTTTATTTGAATTTAGGAAAATGCGCATTTTTCAAAATTTCATTAATGCCCCAAATAAATGTTCATCTTGTCCGGCTTGATTTTAGAGGACGGGGAAAATTTATTTCGGGATTTTTGGAGTCCATTTATTATTTCTTTTATTTGTTTTTCTACGCGAAACTATTTTAAAAAAACGAACCGACCTAACCGGGCCTTGTCCGCCTGGGACACTGACCCGGCTGGGCCTTTAAAGCCTGAGGCGCCCGAGCCGCCCCAGCCCCGCCAAACCCTAGCGCCGCCGCCGGATCGCGCCGCCGCCGCCGGATCCCGCCGCCGCCGTCCCGACCGCCGCCGCCGCCTCGTCCCGCCTCGTCGACCGCCGCCCCGCCCGCCGGAGCCCGACGCCGGACCTCGCCGGAGGTAGCCGCCCCGCCGCCGGCGGTTTTCTTCGGAAAAACCGCCCGGTTTTTTTAAAAAACTGCGGTTGTTTTTTTATTAGATCGGTTTTATTTTTTTTCCAATTTAGTTTATTTAGCGAACGCCCGTTCGTACGTTCATTTTAACGAACGGTTTTCATCGTTTAGCCGCAGACAGCGAACGTTCGTTCGTTAGCCTGTTCGTCAGTTTTTCTTTTTCTCGGAATTTTTGCGATTATTTTCGATCGCGATTTCCGATCTGTTTTTCGTTTTAGTATAACTTTTCGCTCGTTTATCGGAATCAGGTGATTCAAATGCCTAGAGTTTCGTCTCGAAACCCTCTTTCTGTTTAACCAACTTAAACAAGTTTTTGCTACTGTAAAAATTGACTTAGGTCCAGATTAGTAAACAGAGATTTGTTTCTTTCGCCGTTTGAGTTTCGTTGCTTCGTTCGATTTGATTCTTTTTGCAAACCAGAGTTCTTAAGTTGAACTTTCTGGTTAGATCTCTTATTTTGAGTTTTACCCGTGCACCCTTGCTTGATTGCTTATGTATGTATTGTTTGTTTGCGATAGAGTACACGGAGTGCGAAGCGTGCTACTACGAGTCTCTAGGTTTCACGGATCATCAGCAAGGCAAGTAACACTTTGATCATACCTCTTTACCACCCAGTTTTATTGCATTAGATCAACCCTCAAACTATTGCATGGTTAGGAACTGTTTAATATGTGGGTTTTGGGAAGTAGATGAGGTAGTACCTATTGCCCTGTTTATTATCAAACCGTTGGGAGTTACTTCTACGTTTGCTTATATTGCTATGCTATGCTCGTAGACGTGGATTGGGTTTTAGTGAATTTTCATGACAGATGTGAGGATGTTAATTAATGTTTCAACTTAAGGTGGTTACTTTAATTCACATCTGGGTGGATTGAGGCACCTGGGGAACCCAGTGTTGCCTGTATTTTTGGTTCAACTTAAGGTGGTTACTTTAATTCACATCTGGGTGGATTGAGGCACCTGGGGAACCCAGTGTTGCCTGTATTTTTGGATATCCCGGAGTACCCATTATATCTCAGGTAATCCCATAAATGTTGAAACTAATGTTATTGAAACCGTAACCCCGGAGGAATATATAAGGGACACTTTCCAGAACGTTTCAGACTCCGAAAAGGAATAGGTATGTGGTACGGTAAGTAAACCGACTCCAAAACAGTTCTAATTGCAATTCTTCTCCGTTTTGGAATATTTAAGAAAATAGGAAAATAAGTAGTCCGAAAGGGACATGAGGCATCCACGAGGGTGGAGGGCGCGCCCTACCCCCTGGGCGCGCCTCCTGCCTCGTGGGCACCTCGTGTGCTCTCCGGACTCCGTTTTATTGCACGATACTTCTTTTGGTCGGTAAAAATTCATTATATAATCTCCTGAAGGTTTTGACCACCGTACCACGCAAATATCCTCTGTTTTGGTTTCGACCTGTTTCTGCCGCAGATTAGAGCAAGATGTATTCTCAAGAGTCAGTCGGGGAGAGCCGGGTGTCTCATCCGACACCGGGACCAGGAGCAAACAGTGATGCTGACCACTTTGGGCCATCAACGGAGGAAGAGATGGAGGCCGACTTGAAAAGGATAGATGCTATGGAGGAGGATCAAGAAGTTACTTCTCGTTTCCAAGCTGGATTCACGGTGGGGGAATTACAGAGCTCAGCTATTCCAAACTCGGTTATCCCCTCCAACATTAGATTTCTCTCTTATGAAAATATGAAAAAGAGTGTTACTTGTTCTCCCGCAGCTATGCAACATCCATGGGTGAAAGGAGCTTTAGCCGTCACGGGTAAGCTCCGTAAGGAAATAATGGACCTCAAGCAGCAAGTCAATAAGCTTGAGGAAGAGAATCGTATCCTGAGGGGCATCATCGCCTAGAATATCACATCACCACCTCCGAAGAAAGAGACATAAATACATGGGTATGGGTACTCCCCTTGGCAACTGCCAAGCTTGGGGGAGGTGCCCCGGTATCGTATCACCATCACACTCCTATCTTTACCGTTTTTCTTAGTTCGATCCTTTTGGTAATATCTTGATCTAGTAGAATAAAGTTTTAGTATGATTTAGTTTTGAGTTTTTCTTTATGATCCTTCTATGTAATCGAGTCTGTGAGTTATATATAATAAAGATTAGTTTTGAGTCAAGGGCTTGATTATCTTACTATGATCTTGAGGGAATAAAAGAAAAGAATAAAAAGAAATAAAGAGATCATATTGATCTTATGGAGAGTAATGACTTCACATATAAAAGAGTATGATGAATAAAAGTTGTTGAGAGTTGACAAACATAGTTTTGGTCATCGTTGCAATTAATAGGAAGTAATAAAGAAAGAGAGGTTTTTCACATATAAATATACTATCTTGGACATCTTTTATGATTGTGAGCACTCATTAAAATATGACATGATAAAGAGTTGATGTTGGACAAGGAAGACAACGTAATGGGTTATATTTTCTTATATCCGAAATAAAGTATATTGTCATGGATCATCCAACATGTTGAGCTTGCCTTTCCCCCTCGTGCTAGCCAAATTCTTTGCACCAAGTAGAGATACTACTTGTGCTTCCAAATATCCTTAAACCCGGTTTTGCCATGAGAGTCCATCATACCTACCTATGGATTGAGTAAGATCCTTCAAGTAATTTGTCATTGTTGTATGCAATAAAAATTGCTCTCTAAATATGTATGATTTATTAGTGTGGAGAAAATAAGCTTTATACGATCTTGTGATATGGAAGCAATAAAAGCGACGGACTGCATAATAAAGGTCCATATCACAAGTGGCAATATAAAGTGACGTTCTTTCGCATTAAGATTTTGTGCATCCAACCATAAAGGCACATGACAACCTCTGCTTTCCTCTGCGAAGGGCCTATCTTTTATTCTTGTCTTATACCTTATGCAAGAGTCATGGTGATCTTCACCTTTCCTTTTTACATTTTATCCTTTGGCAAGCACATTGTGTTGGAAAGATCCTGATATATATATATATCCAATTGGATGTAAGTTATCATAAACTATTATTGTTGACATTACCCTTGAGGTAAAAGGTTGGGAGGCAACACTATAAGCCCCTATCTTTCTCTGTGTCCGATTAAAACTCCATACCCATAAGTATCGCGTGAGTGTTAGCAATTGTGAAAGACTAAATGATAGTTGAGTATGTGGACTTGCTGAAAAACTCTTATATTGACTCTTTCCGATGTTATGATAAATTGCAATTGCTTCAATGACTGAGATTATAATTTGTTAGTTTTCAATGAAGTTTCTGATTCATACTTTACATTGTGAATAGATTGTTACTTTAGCATAAGAAATCATATGACAATTATATATATATATATGTTGCTATTCTAAGAATGATCATGATGCCCTCATGTCCGTATTTTATTTTATCGACACCTCTATCTCTAAACATGTGGACATATTTTTCGCTATCGGCTTCCGCTTGAGGACAAGCGGGGTCTAAGCTTGGGGGAGTTGATACGTCCATTTTGCATCATGCTTTTATATCGATATTTATTGCATTATGGGCTGTTATTACACGTTATGTCACAATACTTATGCCTATTCTCTCTTATTTTACAAGGTTTACATGAAGAGGGAGAATGCTGGCGGCTGGAATTCTGTGCTGGAAAAGGAGCAAATATTAGAGACCTATTCTACACAGCTCCAAAAGTCCTGAAACTTCATGGAGGCAGTTTTTGGAATTAATAAAAAATACTGGCGAAAGAATCAACCAGAGGGGGGCCACCCACCATCCACGAGGGTGGGGGGCGCGCCCCCTGCCTTGTGGGCCCCCTGGCAGGCCTCCGGTGCCCATCTTCTGCTATATGAAGTCTTTCACCCTGAAAAAATCGGAAGGAAGCTTTCGGGACGAAACACCGCCGCCACGAGGCGGAACCTTGGCAGAACCAATCTAGGGCTCCGGCGGAACTGTTCTGCCGGGGAAACATCCCTCCGGGAGGGGGAAATCATTACCATCGTCATCACTATCGATCCTCTCATCGGGAGGGGGTCAATCTCCATCAACATCTTCACCAGCACCATCTCCTCTCAAACCCTAGTTCATCTCTTGTATCCAATCTTTGTCCCAAAACCTCAGATTGGTACCTGTGAGTTGCTAGTAGTGTTGATTACTCCTTGTAGTTGATGCAAGTTGGTTTATTTGGTGGAAGATCATATGTTCAGATCCTTTATGCATATTAATACCCCTCTGATTATGAACATGAATATGATTTGTGAGTAGTTACATTTGTTCCTGAGGACATGGGAGAAGTCTTGCTATAAGTAGTCATGTGAATTTGGTATTCATTCGATATTTTGATGAGATGTATGTTGTCTCTCCTCTAGTGGTGTTATGTGAACATCGACTACATGACACTTCACCATTATTTGGGCCTAGAGGAAGGCATTGGGAAGTAATAAGTAGATGATGGGTTGCTAGAGTGACAGAAGCTTAAACCCTAGTTTATGCGTTGCTTCGTAAGGGGCTGATTTGGATCCATATGTTTCATGCTATGGTTAGTTTTACCTTAATACTTCTTTTGTAGTTGCGGATGCTTGCAATAGGGGTTAATCATAAGTGGGATGCTTGTCCAAGGAAGGGCAGTACCCAAGCACCGGTCCACCCATATATCAAATTATCAAAGTAACGAACGTGAATCATATGAGCGTGATGAAAACTAGCTTGACGATAATTCCCATGTGTCCTCGGGAGCGTTTTCCTTTATATAAGAGTTTGTCCAGGCTAGTCCTTTGCTACAAAAAGGATTGGGCCACCTTGCTGCACCTTGTTTACTTTTGTTACTTGTTACCCGTTACCAATTACCTTATCACAAAACTATCTGTTACCGATAATTTCAGTGCTTGCAGAGAATACCTTACTGAAAACCGTTTGTCATTTCCTTCTGCTCCTCGTTGGGTTCGACACTCTTACTTATCGAAAGGACTACGTTAGATCCTCTATACTTGTGGGTCATCAAGTACCTACGGATGTCTGAGAGCACATGAGGAGATGCCATGGTCAGGTTTGCAACTGTCGTGGTCGAGGTGTTCAGACCTCAGTACCTGAGAGAACCAACCGTGGAAGGCACCGAGAGGCTCTTGGCAATCTCAGAAGCAAGAGGGTGGCTAGGTTTGCTTGGATCTCTTGACTGTATGCATTGAAAATGGAAGAACTGCCCGAAGGCCTTACAAGGGCAATATCAGGATCATGTTAAGAAGCCCACCATCATTCTTGAAGCAGTTGCATCACATGATCTTTGGATTTTACAAGCTTTCTTTGGCATGCCCGGGTATCATAATGACATAAATGTGTTGCAGCGATCGCCGTTGTTTGCGAGGCTGACTGAAGGAAAAGCTTCTCCTTGCCACTATATTGTCAATGGACATGAGTACAACATGGGCTACTATTTGGTTGACGGTATCTATTCTCCGTGGGCTATCTTTGTCAGCACCATCTCTAAGCCAGTTGGCCAGAAAAAGGCTCACTTTGCCCAAAGACAAGAAGCAGCTACAAAGGATGTCGAGGGGGCATTTGAAGTTCTGCAGGCCCGTTTTGCAATTGTTCGCGGACCTGCTAAACAATGGGATCCGGAGACCTTGTGGAGGTGATGACATGTTGTGTGATCATGTACAACATGATCATCGAGGATGAGTGTGACAGTGCTGCTGCAACTCAATAATTTTGAGAACATGTGTGATCCTATCCAACTTCCAGACCAGAGTCCGGTCACATTTGAAGAGTTTATTCAAATGCATGAACAAATTCGGCATCGACCAACTCACGAGCAGCTGAAGGAAGATCTGATTGAGCATCAGTGAGCGGTTAAAGGGGAAAACAATGTTGGATGTAATATTTGAACTTTTTAAAATTTGAACTACTGCTGCATGCGGATATTTGAACGTCTGTACCCTTTGTATACGGCTATTTGAATGTCTGTACCCTTTGTATACGGCTATTTGATCGTGCGTATTTAAAAAAATTAAGGAAGGCCGGATATATGCGGCTACAGTTGGATGGCGTCGTCCGGCATCCGTGTCCGCGGACTGGGACCCCTGTCTGCGGACGGATACGGGAGGAAATTTGCGGGTTGGCGTGGAGATGCCCTAAAGCATCTTATTAACCATGAAGTAGGTGACGACTCCATCTATCTCCTCCACCATTGTTGAAAATCCAAAAGATCACCCTCCTTAGCCCCCACCCTGCCTATTCTTTTTAGGGAGACCAAGAGGAGATCCTGATATATACTTTCACCAAGGCAAATCTCAAGTTCATCGATTCCTTAATATATCCCTTGCGAATCTTGTTATTCTTGGTTTTATGCGCAACCTAGATGGTTGTGGTTCCCCGGATTTGTGCCCATGGCTCATTATGAGGTCTGGAGTACGAGCCAAGAGCTACCCCTAGTGAAGGTTGGTTGGACGTTATTTGGCCATGGCACTCAAAGACTTATGTGAGACATTTGTTGTCGTGGGAGCATTCGTTGTTCCCTACCTCTCCAACGGAGATTAGCACCCCCCCTAAAAGTGTTGGTGACACTAGGTGTGGATTACCGTTGCTTGGTCCCTTGTTGTCACAAACAAGAGAGAAAACCGCGGCAAAAAGAGAATTCGCTTGAAGCTGCCAGCTATGAGATTGTGGCGGGGAGCACCGAAAAGAAAGGCATAATCGACCAAACCCCTACTCACCATCTATCATGTTTTTTTAAGACATCCATCTTGGTTGCTCAAGTGTCTTTAGTACTTGTGTCTTGAATATGTACGTGAAATGACCAATTATTGGTGTATCTACTATAACCTATGCCATCAAGTTATTTATTATTGCCTTTTAGGTCGTGTTGTCTGAAGTATTGTTATATTATTTGATTAATCAATGTTATTGCTGTTCCATTTTCTTTTGCTTATTGTTCTCTTATTGTTTTCTATACTTTCATTATGTGGAACTACTAATCATGACTTAGATTTCCCTCCTTTTCTATTTGCGTGTTTTTATTAGTGTGATCACTAGGAGGCAATAGATTGCATTGTATGCCATTGAACAGGGATTCCGACGATGCAGTGTCCCATGTGACGAGCAAGGTCAACCCACCAACCTACGCAAAGGCGGCTGGCCTCCATTGTAGATGTCACACACCAATGCAAAAACGATGTCGTCACGTGGCAAACACCGCGGCCACACCACACCACGACTACAAGGGGAACACGGGGTCGACACCGCCAACACAATGAGGGCCCACACAGCAACGCCCCACACGGATGGGTCGACACGACCCACTCGAGGGAAGGAAACCCCACCCACAGCCTCAGCCTCACACCCGCTCCACGCGCCGCCCGAGCTCGTGAGGCCAAAATCAAGGCGAGAAAAATAAAGAGCATGCATTACTTGTTTTCCAAGGCTAAGAAAAAGCGGACTGATTTTCACGCCTGTACTCCACTTGTACGGGTGAAAAAGAGTCGAGTGAGAGACAGACAGACATTACTGCCCAACCAGAAAACCTGGGAAGAAATAAGTAATGATAAATTAAACGACCAAACACCATCATTATGCTTGGTGCCCAGCATCCTTCCACTTCCCGATAAGCAAGCTTTGCTGCTCGCCTCTCCTAATCAAGCCCCAACCCAACCTCGGTGGAAAAGCCCGCACCTTTTGCGCGAACTCCCCGTGCTTTCTCCCGTATCAAAGTGAATCCACTGGTTGCATCCGTCTACATCTCGCCGCCGGTGAGCTCGCCTCAGCCAAAAACAGCCCCCCACCAACTCGCAAGTACATACATTTCGTCTCGGAACCGCGGATTCGGGCATGAACTCCAGAACTGTTTGGCTGCCACTGTAAGAGCACGACGGCGCCCGACCTCCTCGTGCTCTCTCCCGTATCGCGCTGCATCTTGCCGCCGGTGAGCGCCGCTGTCGAGGTCACCTGCCCCCCCTCGCCGCCTGTAGGTCTTCTCCTCGACCTCTCCTCCCTGCCTCCTTCCATTTCTTCTTCCGCCCTGACCCCAGTTCACTCGGTCGACAGCACGCCGTCGTCCCCGCCGGATTCGTTCTCATCCGCCGCAGCCTTTCGCCGGATCCGCCCGCCTCTTGCCGCCTCCGCTGCAGATCGAATCCCGTGGCATCGCCCCGGTCCGTCTCCGCCGCAGATCCCGACCTCCACGCCAGGGCCTTCGTCCACCTCCGGCGCCTTGCAAGGTACGCTCCGTCCATGCCTTGGCTGCTTAAAGCTCTTGGGTGTTGTCCCGGACATGGAAATCTTGGCTACAAGCAGGGCGTGTCTGCATTTTTTCACGATTTCTGAACTCTGCAATTGCACACTGCAACTAGCTGCATCTCTTGTCTGCACATGACACTGGTGTCTTTGCACAGGACACCAGCTGCCCAGCTACTGATCCACTAGTACCAATTTGTGTTATATAACTAGTTGAATTTTGGCTGCAAACCAAGCATGCTCTAAATCCTTGCTTGTGATATGCGAGTTTGTCAAATTGATCATACCCGTGCATCTCTTAGTTGCCTTTTGAAACTAAAGATGCATATGCTATATTTTGATTCCTTGATAATTTTGAAGCTAAACAAGGGTCTAGAGAAACGAAATGCTTAGCCTAGTTTGGCTCAATGAGGCCTGATACTGCATGGAATTAGTCCTATGTATGAATTATAGCAGGACAAGATTCTTGAATACTGCCTAACTTTACCTGTCTGGGTGAACTGGGGACAAATTCCTGTCAGCTAGTATGTTTCCACCCTGTGGCTCTAGATCTACGCGGATAAAAAGTTAAATCCGGGCATCTTGGTGTAGGTGAATTTTCAGTTATTAATTTTTCATTATACCGTGTATCTAACTCTGGTGAACATGTGAGGTGCTGAGAAACATGTGGTTGTTAGTAGGAATAGCTATGAAATTGTTGGGACCATAGTGCAGAAAACAATATGTCTTCAATTCTTTGTATAACTGCTATCATGTGAGTGTACCAGCCAGTTGCTTTTAATGACTAGCTTTTATACTGAATTTTTCTCATTGGTGGGTATGATTCCTGTCCCCGTGTTTGTGTGTTTGCACATGCATGAGGACATTCTGATCTACTCCCTCCGTCTCATAATATAAGAGCGTTTTTGACACTAGTGTAGTGTCAAAAACACTCTTATATTATGGGACGAAGGGAGTATCTTGTATGGTTTTTGGCTTGAATTTTGTTTGATTTGAAGGAGATTTTTAAAATGTATTTATGGATTTAAGGAAGTTTATATTGTCTTTGGTGCTTGCTTTCAGACAAAAGACCCCCCTAGAAGTACCAGATGCTTAAAGTATAAAGATTGACAGCATGTCAAGGGTGCGAAAATGGAAGATTGAAAAGGCCAAAGTTAAAGTTGTATTCCGGCTGCAATTCCATGCAACAAATGTAAGATCAAGTTATTTATGCTAACATAATTTCTTTGCCTTTTTGGTTGTTGAGACATTTTTTTGGTGAATCTTACTTTCGAGGAAAATATCCATTTTTCCTTGACTCTTGCACGGGTCTAGATTTCATCTCAACTCAAAAACCAGACACATTTCACCCTGAATTCCTGAAACCATTTGTTTTCACCTGTAGGCTGTTCTTTTTTTTTTTTTTTGCAAAGGAGCCAAAGCTCTGTTTTAACCAGACAACAGCTTTATGAGAAAACCCCTGAAAGAAAAGGAAAATATAATCCAGTCCTTAGGGAATCCTCCACCCCCCACATGTCGATGGAACATTGATGTTGGCACAGCTGGAGTTCCACACCATCGCCGGGACAAAAAAGTAGTGTCCACACAGGCAGCTAGGAAGTCACCCTTAGGCTGGTTTTATATGTGCTTTTCGGCTTTTCACCAAGTCGGCTGCCACATCGCTGATTTCAGCTTACATGCAGCACAGTGAACGTAATAAGAAATAAATATTTGTTTATTTGGGTGATGTTGTATTTTTCTTATTTGTTGATTTGCTGACTAGTTGCCTAGTTATTCTCAACCTAGAGCATGATTATGGGTCCCATGACATTGCCTGTCAAAAACATCCTAGATCCTACATATAGTGGCGTGTCGCCGTGTCGCCCAAAACCGTGTTGGGATTATTTGTGGGGGTGGGGGTGGTATTTCCAAAATTTAGGCTGTGGTTTGTCCATTTTTTGAGTTAGGGGTGAAAGATGCTAATACATACCCTGCCAAAAGTTGTAGGGTGTAAAATTGACTTATTTCCTGCTCTCTGATTTTTACTAATATGAGTCTTGCAGTTTGTGTGAATACTCAGGATTATTGCGTGTTTCTGCCATCCATAGTTGAATGATCTTTACATGGTTACTTGTTTCTGTTGCAGATTCCATCTACAGGATGGGACAAGTTGTTTTTGTCCTTTATCTCTGCTGATACAGGAAAGGTAACTGCAAAAACAAATAAAGCAAATGTGAGGAATGGAAGCTGCAAATGGCCAGATCCTATTTATGAAGCAACCCGACTTCTTCAGGATCCTAGGACTAAGACATATGATGACAAGCTCTACAAACTTGTTGTGGCCATGGTGCGTTGCACAATTGGTTTCGCTTATCCTACATCTTCCTTGGCCATGGACTTGCACACACGTTACGTTAATGTTTTGATATTGTGACCACTTAAATGCTGGATGAACTTACTAACAAGTGATGCTTGCTCTTTCTCCACTTGTTCTTGGAAAATCAGGGGACTTCTCGATCTAGTATTCTTGGGGAGGTCGATGTTAATCTTGCCGAATTTGCAGAAGCAGTGAAGCCTGTTTCAATCGCACTTCCTTTTCGTGGTTGCGACTTTGGAACAGTATTACATGTATGGTTTTTCCCCTACAATATACGTGCATGGGTTTTAGATAATGTTTTAACTTATGTCCATAATCATCAGAAAATAGTCTTTCACTGTTTTGCTTGCCTTCTGGTTGTCCTTTCTAATGTTGTTCTTTGATGAATACCATTGCAGGTCACGGCACAACTGCTCAGCACCAAAACTGGCTTCAGGTTTGGCCACGACAACAACGAAATTAGTTTTGGATTATTGGTTCCAAATCTTATGAGTGCTTTCTTGGTACAGGGAATTTGAACAGCAAAGAGAAACTGGTGCCAGAAGTTCTCAGCAGCTAGTGAATCAAAGAAGTCATGATCCTTCTGAAATTGCTGTTGCTTCATCCGATGTTGGTAGTGATAAGGTTGGTATAAATCCCTACGAAGTATTGGACCTCACTGCAATGGCACATGAAATGAAAACAAAAGAGTTCATTTTCAGGACAGTCATGTGTTTTATACTGTTTCTTGGTAGTAACTACTAACCTCCATGTCCCTAAAAAAACTACTAACTTCCATGCGTACATGGTTTACTGGTGAAAAATAATTCAAAACTTCTGACTTGAACTGCAACAAAGTAGACCAAGTTATGTGCCAGATTGCTTTGTTGAGAGTGACCTTGGTTATCTCAAGATTATGAAAGGATACATTTGAAGGGACTGCGGTCCTTTGGTTCTTTAACTGGAGGCATCGATCTATATTGAGTGGTCCTTTGGTTCTTTAACTGGAGGTATCGATCTATATTGAGTGTACTATTGCTGATTGTGCTGCAGATACATCACTAGAGAATTTACGTATTAGGCCTATATTCGTGACAATGAATGGAATCTGCATATCATGCAATGCCTACTGTTTTCATTTAATAAATAAATTAGCTAAACCATCTCCATATCCTTTTCTATGCATTTCGTCATTTGATGTAATTAAGTTACTTGGTACAAACCATAATTACCTTTATCATTTGTTATAGGCTAACACAAGGAATAAGTTAAAAGAAACTTCTTTGGGGTTCCCTGTGGCCGAAGATTCTGCGGGTTCAACCGAAGATTATGAAAATTCGTCACATAATTCAGATGGTTATTTTGCCGAAAAGAATGATCCATGTGGCAGTCATGAAATCAGTAGCTTTAGGAGCATACACTCTGGTGATTTACCACTGTGTCCGACAAGTCAAAGCCCTACACCAGAGAAGGGGCCATTTCGGGGTAAGCGTCTTTCACCACAAGGGAGCAGTGATTGGAGTCATGGTTGGACTCCTGAGTTGTCTACCAGTCATGATCTTGCTGCTGCTCATGACGAGAATAATCGACTCAAGACCAGATTGGAGGTGGCTGAGTCGGCCTTTTCTCAGCTGAAGTCAGAAGCAACATCCCTGCAAGATGTCACTGACAAATTAGGCAGTGAAACACAGGGCCTAGCTAACCAGCTTGCTGTTGAACTTATGTCACGCGGCGAGCTCACTACTGAAGTATCTTTCCTAAGGACAGAATGTTCTAGTTTGAAAAGAGAGTTGGAAGAAATGAAATCTGCTAAACCCTTGCAGCATGAGGCTGATGGAGGAAATGGTGTTCTTGCTACAGATAGTTCAGTACATAATCTCCAAACGGAATGGCTGCAAGGCTTGCTGCTTCTTGAAAGTAAACTGCAGCAGACCAGAAATAATGCTCTCCATGGACTTCAAGCAAGTGATCTTGATTTCCTTCTTGCTGATATAGGGGCTATTCAGCGTGTTATTGAGAACCTCAAGCAAGGTGTTCAGCTTGGACAAATGAAAGAAAATAACTATCAAGAACATTTGGCTCCACCATCCAATGTTGCCCATCAATCAAGCTCCGGACGTGATCATAATTCCGACAAGAAAAACACTGGCAGTACAGCCACGATGGAGGAAAAAATGTGTGGGCTCTTGCAGAAGTTGGAGGACTCAAAAACTGAGAAGGAGAATCTGCTGGAGAAGATGAGCCAGATTGAGCGCTACTACGAATCTTTTATCCACAAGCTTGAGGAAAGCCAGAAGCAGACAGCAATTGAATTGGAAAATCTCAGGAAAGAACACAATTCTTGTTTCTACACAGTTTCTGTCCTCCAAGCCCAGAAGCAGAAAATGCATGAGGAGATGAATGACCAGCTAATGAGATTTGCTGAGGACAGAACAGCTTTAGAAGCTCAAAATAAGGAGTTTGAGAGGAGAGCTGTTGCTACGGAAACAGCACTTAAGAGGGTCCGATGGAATTATTCTGCAGCTGTTGATCGTCTACAGAAAGACCTTGAGTTGCTGTCCTTTCAGGTTCTCTCTATGTATGAGTCAAGTGAAACTCTTGCAAAGCAGCCCATTGTAGAAGATGCTGAGCATTTTCCTGAAGAGCATTCTGCAATAGCAGATTTAAGCGGTACTATAGAACATGACCAAGACAGGCCTGTTGTCAAACAACGGGGAACTGAAGGTCTTCATGAGGCAACTGCATCTCAAATGTTTTCAACTGAAAATGGCACATCACGTAGTTTTAGCTACAAAATGGATGGCCAGCAAAACCTCCTTCGGGCTGCCAAAATTGAAGAACTTCGTAGCAGATCTGAAGTCATATGTAATCCTGATTCACAGGTGAACTGCTCCAACACCGAAGGACCAAAAGATGCTTCTTCCACAATGGAATCTGATATTTTAGAAACGTACGCTGTTAACATTCAGTGGCAGGTCTTCTCTGATGTGCTACGAGAATCTCACTATACTGCACTGGATATGATTAAGCAAATGCAGGGAAGGCTATACGTGCTAGAAAAAGAACTCCATGACTCTAATGATGCTAGGGAGTCTTTAATGCTCAAGTTAAACTCTGCACTGGACCAATCAAAAAGTTTGAAAGAAAGTGAATCAGGATACATTTTCAAGTGTGATGATCTGACAGTGAAGAACCAAATATTAGAAGCAAAGCTCCAAGATATTTCAGTTGAAAATGCTTTACTTATGGAAAGGCTTGTGGTATCTGAAACACTTGTTGAGGAACATAAAACTTGTGAAAGCAAGTACAGTGCCTGCACTGAAGAAAGGAAGAGATTTGAGAACCTTTTAATGAAAGAAAGTCAGCAAACTAGTCAGCTTAAGGATGAGCTCAGATCAGTAATGGAAGATTTTGAGGCAGTGAAAGATGAATTACGTAAGCAGTCCTCCTTAATCACTGAGCAGCAAATTGTTTCTACATCACTTCAAGAGCAACTGAGCATCCTATGCTCTAAACTTATTTCTTTGAGCAAGGACATCGACATTCCATGCTTGGATGACGTATCTTTGCTACATGAACTTGAGAACAAGAATTACGCTGCTGTCATAGCAAGCTTGGAATTCTTCCAGCAGCAAGCATGCCAGAAGGTGCTTCATCTCCATCACGAAAAGGAGGCATTGGAAGAAATGTGCGATGTTCTCCGGAAGAGATCAGACAAGTCTGAAACAGAATTGCTTGATGTGAAGCAGAAGTTTCATTGTGATATGGCTGGAACAGAAGAAAAGTTGAATATTTCTGAGGGACATGTAGAGAAGCTTCAGCAGGAACTGCAGGAAATGGTACATAAATTTGAGACAATCTCAGAGGCTCAAGAGCAACACTCAGTCAGCAATAGTGACTTAACATCAAAGTTGGCAAAAATGGAAGTTGAGCTGCGGATTGTCACCAGTGAGAATGAGACTCTTGTTGAAAAGATGAAAGACATTGCTGCTGTTGTTCAGGAACTTGAGAGGACCAAAGTAACTCTTGCAGAATCCGATGAAGATAACAAAACTTTGGCCCAGTCTCTACAGTCTAAAGACGAACTGTTGATGCACATGGAAAATGAAAACAGAGGTTTGCAAAATTGTCTGAGCTGTACTGAGGGAAATTTACTAAGAGAAAAGACAACGAGGGAAGATCTTGAATCTGCCCTCGCAAGTCTTACATCTCAACTTAGTGAGAAGGATCAGGTCCTGCTATCTTATAATGAGGACAAAACAGAGTTACTTCATCTGCGGGACCAGATTTCGGACATGAGTAAAGAAAACAGTTTGATGCAAGATGCTCTTTCAGAAAGTGAGCAAATCAAAAGGGACCTCAGTTGTAAGAATTGCTACCTTCACTCCCAGCTCTCCAATGCTGAAAATCAGTTAGGAACAATTCTGGAGGACTTGCTTGCCAGTGAAATTGAAGCTAGTTATATGATAAGTCAGGTTGAGGAGGTTGCCGTGCAACTTGATTTCTTAAAAAATAATTTTGGGAAGCTTCAGCTTAAGAACAAAGATGCTGACGAGTTATTAAGGGCGCACATGTTGACTATAGCAGAATTAACTGACAGAAATGCCACACTTGAATCAGCTATCCATTCTCAAGAAATCAACTTTGCGAGGGTTATTCAAGAGAAGGAAGGGCTTGAAGAGCTTATGAAAAGAAATGAACAAACATTGGCTCAGGTTAGCAATAGCGAGTCTCGAGATACATCAGTATCAATTAATAACAGTGAGGCAGAATTGAAGTATCATGACGAGATTGTGCAGCTTAGAGACGTGCAGACAAATCTTGAAGAGCACGTTGATGGTTTGAGATCTGCGAAAGATGAAGTTGAAATTCTAAACGTGGTTCTGAAATCAAAATTGGAGGAACACCATACTGAGGCGTCATCACTGCTACAGGATTCTGGATATCAGTTGACAACTTTAAAAGAACAGAACAAAGAGCTTACGCAGAAACTTGCTGAACAAACTCTGAAGGCAGAAGAGTTCAAGAACCTGTCTATCCAATTGAGAGAGCTAAAAGAAAAGGCTGAAGCTGGGAAAAAGGAGAAAGAGGGGTCATTGTTCGCCATACAAGATTCCCTTAGAATTGCATTTATCAAAGAGCAATATGAATCAAAGGTTCAAGAGCTTAAAAGTCAGGTGTTTGTCTCTAAAAAGTATTCTGAAGAGATGTTACTGAAGTTACAAAGTGCTTTGGATGAGGTTGAAACTGGGAGGAAAAACGAGATTGCTCTGGCTAAAAGAATTGAAGAGCTATCAATGAAAGTTTCTGAACTGGAGGTGGAGATGCAGGATTTATCTGCTGATAAAAGAGAGTTGTCTAATGCATATGACAGCATAATGACGGACTTGGAATGCACAAAACTGAACTTCGATTGCTGTAAAGAAGAAAAGCAGAGGATCGAGGTCTCTCTTCAGGAGTGCAGTGAGGAACGTAATAGAATAAGGGTGGAGCTTGACTTGGTGAAAAAGTTGCTGGAGAATATGGCATTAACCGACCATGTCGCCTCACCTGATAATTCTGGATCACGCATCTCTCGTGCCACATCTATCGGGCAAATTCTGGGAGATGTTAAATCTGGGTCTGCACCAGAGTTAATACCAAAACTAACAGAAGTTGATTCAGAATTACCCGAAGATGAAGGTGAAATCCATAGCACACATATTTCATCAAATGTAGCAGAATCAGAAGATGTCGGTAAGTCTGATGAGCATCCACATGCCAAGCATGCACCGACAAAGAACTTGGAGGTAATCAATCTAACATAAATGTCTTTATCTTAGTTTAGACTAATTGCGATTGAAACTAGGGCACATGGAATACTTGACAGTTGCTCACAATTGAAGTAATTTTTTCCCTGTAGGATAGTATGTTTACACATATGAGATATACCATGGTTCTCATGTTATATTATTGTAGTTACCAATTACCTTGAATCTATATATTTCAAACATAAGAGGACTAGAAAGAGGCCTGCGTCTAAGATCTGAATAACCTAAGCACATTTTAGAAACTTCTGTTTCAGCGTTTGATGGGAATAGCTTGTTAATCAGATGGCAATATTAAGTTGGATGATGTCGCGGAGTCCTTTGACCCAACTTCACAAGAAATAAGATCTGGCTCTTGTTGAATTTTTACCTGTCAGTGCTTTGTTTAGAAGTGTATATACACACCTCCTGGTGTGACACTTCACTTTTGCTTTTGCTTCACAATCACCAAGTAGAGTTGAAAGATATTCATCTGGCAGTGTGCATTTATATATATATTTTTAATAATTGTTTTGCTTCGGTATCTGTAACATTTATAGCAGTGTTTGTTCTCTCAGCTTACTTTAATTGTACTATTTTGATAGAATTGCCATAAGCAATCTGACGAATCATTGGAGAATCATCCAACTGTCGACAATACCATCAAAGATATTTCTAAAGAGCATAAGAAATTGGCAAATGACTTGAATCTTTTCCAGAAAGAGGTATGTTGAAACTTCTCTTACTGTACTTTAACACAAATTCTGTTCCTACCAAGTTTTGAAAGGGTTCTTACATGAAAAATAATAAAATATATGATTTTTCTTATTACTGACGAGGAAAGGATATGAATCTAATCAGTTAAGTTTTCAGAGCAGTAGGTTTGAGTGTTTCAATCTATATCCATGGTGCTTAGATATCATCACATCTGTGAATGGGCAAGTGCTTGCCTAAAATGGAAATCTTAATTTCATTTTCTTCCTCATGTTCCCCGTTAATCTCTATCTTCTTTACCATAGACATCTCGTACGCAGCAAGCCTTCTGGCTACAAATCCTCATTTCATTAGCATTCCTCTCGTCTCTTCATTGCTTTAGCGATGAGCAGCAGCAGAAATATAATCCAACTCCTCTCTGTCCCTTGCTCTAGCTTTTTTGTAAAAGTGATTCACACTTTATTAATTAGGCAAAGGATTACAATCTGATTGGACATTCCCAAATCGTCCGTAGCTCTGGGTTTGCAAGCCCGTTGCACACACCCTTAGGAGCTTTATACATCTTGGTTTGCAAGCCCGCTGCACATGCCCTTACGAGTTTTATCCATATGGGTTTGTTTGATAATAGTAAGGAAGATCTTTGACTTTGTTTTTTGATAGAAAACAGCAGGAGAATTTCTTACTATAGCTTTTTATTAATTTTTATATGAGAACTTGAGAAGTTAATTACAATATGCACCCAAAAACAGTCGTAGCAAAAAGTAATACAAGAAAGAAGGAAACTAATGCTATTAGCCAATCTCCAATGTTGGTTTTGTCACTAAAATTGGGTAATTCAAACAATAAACAACTTATGTTTGGTTTTTATGAATCAGTAATTACTTGATACTTGGCATGATGTGGATCAGGGCTAATTCATTGCAAATTATTTTACATATGCAGCTGGAAAGACTTAAAAATGAGAATTCATCCCCTCTTCTTCCCCTTGACATTAATCTTATTGATCCGTCCCTCAGTGGTTTGGAAAGGGCGTTATCACAGCTTGATATGGTATGTGTACTTCTTACCTTTCTGTTCTAATATAACTGTACAACATTTTTGTTGCCACTACCCTAAGATGATAAAAGAGTTCTGCCTCCACCACCCACATGCATCCACCTCCATCGTTTGACACGAATCTGCAGTCCATTGTACCTTGTGCTAAGTTTGTGTTTGCGCATGTCGCTATTTTCAGGCAAATGAACATTTGCGAAGCATTTTCCCTTCATTTAAAGAGCTTCCTGGTTCTGGGAATGCCTTGGAAAGAGTACTTGCTTTGGAGCTTGAGTTGGCGGAAGCGCTGCAAGCAAAGAAGAAGACAGACATCGTTTTCCAGAGGTAATTAGTCATAGTGCATCTATTTTCATAAGTTTACTCTTGTCCAACGAAAAAAATAGCACGCTATTTCGCGGTTATAGCGCGGTTATAGCATATTCGGAAGGGAGGCGTTACGTTTTGGCAAAATCGGCCGCTACGGCGCTAATTGCGTAATTAGCGCGCTACACACGCTATAACGTTGTAGCGTTACACGTTTTAACGTGCAGACCATGCAAAATTTAAACAACCACAGCCCAGCAGGCCCAACAGGCCAAAACCAACCCACGACCACTACCTTTCTCACTCTTTTTATCTTGAAACTGTTTGAGACTTACAATTTTTATGTCCTAGATTTGGCCCTTATGCATATATTGCTTGCTCCTAGCAAAAATTTAGTTGCTTAAATACTTTATTTCTAGATATATTTGAATTTTTTTGAAAACGCTATTTTGAAATATAGCACGCTATTAGCACGCTATAACTTGTGTAGCATTTGGAGAAGGGCCTCGCTATATTTTGTAGCGCGCTATTTTTTTCGTTGCTCTTGTCTAGTAAAGCAGGTTCCCCTTTATTATCAGCTGCCCTTTCATTCCCTCGTAGTGAACTAAATGCATGCTCACATATCAAGTCTGGTCATGGTAATACACCAAGGGAAGTATCTTTTTAGGGTTGATTGGTTGGTCGTTTTCGGGCCCAAAACCGTCGTATTAGTCGGAGGTGTAAACCAATTTTTGCCAATGTCTCAAATCATGCTTGGTTCATCGTTAACGTTTTATTTCCGGACGTTTCGGTGTCGTTACGGTCGGAAAGTTTTAAGCACCGCCGGAGCCCCCGATTGAAATCCTGGAGAAGAGAAACGAGGGAGAGAGAGAGAGGAAAGAACTGCAGCGATGGCGGCGCACGGAGCATGATGCTCTACTGCCGACCTTCTCTGCTCCTCCAAGGGATCTCCACAACGCCCTGACCTGGTGTGCTCTCCCGCTATCGTGGGCACCGTCGCCACCCCCTGTTCTGCCTGGCTCCATCGCCGGCACCTCCTTTTGGGTGCTTCACCGCCCTCATGGTTGTCGGGCCGACCAGGCCTTCTGCGACCTGCCCACCTTGATACTGCTCCCTAGTGCGGCCTTAGGACCTCCAGAGTTTTAGAAACTGTGTTGATTGATATAGAGCCTCTTTTCATTCTTGATGTTTTTTGGTCTGTCAAGCTACTAAGGTCTCTTCTTCAGAAACTAAGCTAACTAGGATAAAGAAAAAAAACATGAAATTTGTAGCTTCCAGTAATGTAAGTCAGGTTTTA
Organism: Aegilops tauschii subsp. strangulata; assembly: GCF_002575655.3. Classification (NCBI taxonomy): domain Eukaryota; kingdom Viridiplantae; phylum Streptophyta; class Magnoliopsida; order Poales; family Poaceae; genus Aegilops; species Aegilops tauschii. The sequence goes on from NC_053040.3 coordinate 464,052,940, forward strand.
CTTAACTAACTAGATGCTCATCTCTTGAACATTCAGCTCATTCTTGAAGCAACACAATGACGAATCGGCGGTGTTCCAGAGCTTCAGGGACATCAACGAGCTGATACAGGATACAATCGAGTTGAGGAGAAAGCAAGTGGCTGTCGAGAGCGAGTTGGAGGAAATGCAGGGCAGGTACTCGGAGCTCAGCTTGCAGTTTGCCGAGGTGGAAGGCGAACGGCAGAAACTCGCAATGACCCTGAAAGCCCGCTCACCCAGGAAACAATAGGAGGAAACGAAGGAAGAAGAAATGTTAGCCGATCGGTAGTCTTCTTCTGCGGCGGGGAAGAAATACATTTTGTAATGTAAATCATCATGTGTGTGTGTGATATAGTTTCATAAAGATGCAACATCTGACCTGTGTACAGGCCCTCCCTCTGACACAACCTTGTCCATCAACTAATTAATTGTTAATATGGCGGGCGACATCCGCTGACTGCTGCATCTCAGCAGTTTTTAGAGGGTGACTTGAATTGCTTTGCTGTTCTTATTAATTTTTGCCAGAATGTGAGATCGAGATACTACCAGCATTCTTTCCCAGCTTGATTTTGCTTCATTTGTTCTTGAACCAGTTGTCAATGGTATCTGTTTGCTTGCGCGTTACGAGGCTCTCGCTCATATACCATCTCTTACTGAAAATATGCACAATGTTTTTATACAAAGGAGAAAGAAAGGAAGAAATGATAAGTATGCATAAACTATCTCTTACTGGATGCTCATGTGAAGTTATGTAGGAGTAAAACCAAACATTTAGGTGTACATATTTAGACTAAACACAGATTGCATGTACATTGCTGGCAAGACTAGACGAGCGTAGTACTTTTGTTGGTAAAAAAAAATTACTGTTTTTAAAGACAGTATTTTTAAAAAGATGCCTCAAAAGATGTAGACCAAAAAAATAATACAGACATGGTACTATCTAGCGCACATTTGAAAAAGATGCTATGCAGCCGAATTTGTCTTTTTGTGATGTTACGAATCAAATTTTGGTTGAATATTTTGTAGCATGTTTAGTGAGTATTATGTGCATCGTGTGTACATGATTTTCTTTGGATTATTCAAATATTATATATGGGCATTTTCACTAGTTCTTTTAAGGAGGCATTTTGACTAGTTAGCTAGTGCACTAAGAGCATCTCTAGCAGGTCCCGTATACCCCGTCCCATGAAAATCGGTTTAAAGGATACCGCAAAATGTTTTTTTTTTACATTTTTACGGTATGACTTTTGTTCAGGCAGAAAAGATCCCGTAAAATATTTCATTATTCTGGTAAAATTGCGCAAATCCCCTAAAAACGTCCTTTAAATTACAACTGGATCCGTCTCGACCGCTCCCACCGCGAGGATCTTGTCAGGTACAGAGGAGGAGCGCACATCTTGCCGGTGACGACACCGCCATGGAGCAAGGCGAGGATCACGCGGACAGACGCGACGAGCAGGCAGCATCATGTAGCTCGCGGCGGTGGCAGCTAGCTAGCTCGCTCGCGACACAGCAACAGCTAGCTAGCTAGTTCGCCGTGGAGACAACATCAACAGTAGCTAGCTAGCTCGCGGGCGACGGCGTGTGACAGCTCGCGTGCGGCGGCGGTGTTGAGGTTTGGCCAGAATCGAGCTCGGGAAGCCATGGCGCCGGCTGCGAGGAAAACTGTTGGGGCTAAAATTTCCTTCCCGCCAAAGAAAAGGGAAGCCTCCAAAACCGAGCGAAATCCTATAGATATAGAGAAAATGGGCTCGCGGATGCGGGATCCCATAATTTTTTTCCGAGACGGCCGGATATGGAGGATCTATTTGGGCAGGGACACATGATACACCCTGCAAACCGACGGTTATTATAGCGGACGGCCCGGTTTGCGAGATCTGCTAGAGATGCTCCAAGGCCATCTCTAGCCCATCCCTCAAAATCCGTTAGAGGAGTAAAAAATTGGTTTGAGGGGTTAAATCGGACCTAGCCGATCCCTTATCGGCTTTAGTCCCTCAAATTTTTTACTCCTCGCGCCTCTCGATCCTCAAATATACTTGGCCGACCACGAGGTGAGGTCCACATGCCGACACGACATAAGCCACTTATAAAATGGAACTTTGCAGGTCATGTCGGGCCATGGCCGTTTAGGCGTGTGCCGGGCCGTGAAGTGCTCGGGCCGACTTGTTGGCTACCTATGATCAGGTTTATTGTGCGTAAAGTACCATGATGTCTACGGAGAAGTTATCGAGGGTATGTTTTTTTAACTTCTTTTGCCCGGATCAAAATTACCACGATATTTGTACGTAAGTTATTAGGTATGCGGCTGAATATTACCATGTTATTTACACAAAAAATGTCGAATTTATGTTAAAAAAACCTAAGTCAAAAGTTATCACGGTGTTTGTACGTAAGTTATCAACTCTGTTGGTATTTATACATGAATTATCAGCTCTGTTATGTGTATATTACCATGCTATTTGCACAAAAATTACCGGGAGTCTTTCTCCCTCCCTCACCATACTATGAAGACGAAGACATACCCGTCACTTCATTTGACGACCATCACTACACATCATTTTCGTTATCAAATGGGTGTCTTGTTGGCGAGTAAAATAATTCGATGGACATTCGGTCCTATTTGGTCGTCCGTGCTATGTTTGCTGCCTTGTGGTCAAATAAATCCGGACGACAGGGGTATGTTTTCAACCAATTTTTTTGACTAGTCAAAATTACTATGGTGTTTATACATAAGTTATAAAGTCTGCGGTGTGTATATTATCATATCATTCACGCAAAAGTTACCGGGGGTATGTTTTCAATAACCCTTTCGTATGTCAAAAGTTACCATGATATTTGTAAGTGAGTTATCAGGTCTGAGGTGGGTAAAATTACATGCTATATACGCAGAAGTTACCAGGGGGTGTAATAAAAAAAATCCACTAGTCAAAGTTACCGTGGTGTTTATACACAAGCTATAATCTCTGAGGTGAGTATATTATTGTGCTATTTGCATAGAAGTTACACGTATGCTTTTCAACAACTTTTATTCTGGAGTCGAAAAGTTACCATAGTGTCTGTACATGAGTTATCAACTCTGATGTGTGTATGCTACCATGATATTTACACATAAGTTATCGGAGTTATGTTTTACACAACTTTTTTCCCGAGTCAAAAGGTATACGTAAGTTATCACGCCTATAATGCGTAAATTATCATGCTATTTACATAAAAGTCAGAGGTGTGTTTTTCAACTAATTTTTTCTCCTATTAAAAAACTTACCATGGTATTTGTACATAATTTATCATCTCTACGGTGTGTAAATTATCATGTTGTTGACAAAGAACTCGCCGAGGTTTGTTTCAACAAATTTTTTTGTTGGTCAAAAGTTAACATGATGTTTGTAAGACTGGCTACAATGGGTAGTAACATAGACTAGTAACATGCACATGTTACAACCTCTATAGTGGGGAGTAACATATGTGTGGTAACATGCAACACTTTATTTATTAGGCTATAGACTCATTTTGCCTTGATATGTGTGATGTTACTCATACTACTAGTAACTAGCTATGTTACCACTTTCCTCCATTTCTTCATTTATTGCTTGCCACATCATCTATTTTATCTAGATATGTGTGATGTTACTACCTATATTACTCCCACTATGGGTAGTCTAAGCAAGCTATGAGGTATCCGGTGCGATGATTATCATGTTATTCACACAGAAGTCAACACGATGAGGCCTTCGAGCGAGACAACACATCTCACATCCTACCCTCTCTTCCATGATTCTGCCTCAGAAGAGGGTGAAAGATTGAAATCCTGATTCACTCAATTTCGCTTATATCGCGTTGGAGTATTGCTCGGTCAATTTTTTCTCTAAAAATTCTAGTCGGGTTTGTTGTCTGACAGTTTTTCAATTCGATAGTACCTCAAAACAACAGATTAAATACGAGTTGCCTTCAACATAAACAACAAACATATGGTAGATTGATTGGTTGGCTAGCTAGAGCCTAAATGAAACAACCAGAGTTTGAATCCCTTGACACATGAATATTTTTGTGTACAATCACAATTTGAATGTGCATGCATATAATTAGGAGGTGCAATTAAAGGAGATGGTTACTTTCCTAAAAATCAAGGACAAAATCATGGTTTAAATGCGCATATATAAAATTAGGAGACACAGTTAAAGGAGACCGAGATAATTAAGGCGATCCATTAATTAGCAATCAGATAATTAATACGATCCAATAATTGCGGGACGGTGAAGAACTGGAAGAAAAATCAAATGAAGATCAGGTCCGCTCGATCCCAATCCAACGCTAGGCGATGTGTTCGAATCTGTTAAGCAATTTAAGTGGTTTGGAATTTAGCTTTTCCCATACATAAATAACTAAAGCTTAATTCTTGAAGTCTACTTTATCAAAATGAACAATAAACTTTGGATTCATTCTATGCCCCTTTTCCTTTTTGTAACTTTGTTATGTTCTATTCTACTTTTATTAAGATTCAACAGGATATCTATTTCTTTGATGATTTACATTGATTGCAAGGGCATAAAATTGGGGTAACAGCAATGGTCAATGCCTCCTTTCCCGTCATTTTGTTTACATGTGTTCTTCGTTTCATTCTATATTGCATGTTACTTTGCTTTTGTTTTACAATGCCTCAATCTAAGCATTCCATGCTGCAGGTTATTCAAAATGTATATTTTGCGATGTTTTTCTTTTCCGTCGCAATTTGGCCGATGGCTTAAAGAAATAGAGCAACAAATGAAAAATGATTCAAGAAGAAGTCGGTTGAAATACTTACACACACACACCTGATGAAGAAGACAACGACAAAGTGTGAAGGCCAACAACGCAAGACCTGAAGTGCACATTAATGACACGCTTGGCAGCCTGCCTCAACTCCAACCAGGCCACTGGATGCATCTTTTTCGGTTTCGTGCTGTTTGGTTGTGTTTAAACAATGTTGGGCCTACACGACACATTGCTTACCTCTGGGCCTGGCTCTGGGAGAACGCTCGAATCGATCGTTTTTTCAGAGCCAGGCCCGAGAGATGCAACTCGAGTGCACCTGGTGGCTCTGGCGGAGCGAGTCTATAGGTGGGTTTGCACATGTTCTGTTCCGCACACCTCCCTAATCCCCTTCACATGATCCCTTCTAATCTACATGATGGGTGCTTTGATTCGAAATAAACTCTACTCAAAAAAGATGCACATCAACGTTGTGGTTCCATTGTATATCTTGAATTTCGTGCTAATTCAAAGGTTTTTAGAAGAATTTTGGTAAAATCATTGCATCCAGTCAACCATTTGAAATTTTCTTTAACCACTAGCTCCATCTCGCCATTTCACGCGACTTGCATGTTGCATGTTTTCTGTTTCGACGATCGTAGATGAGTAGATCTACGGCTCCCTATTGATCGTACAAACGTGTCACACCTGGGCGTCAGTCAACTAAAAAACGATTCGTGCCTAGTCGATTTCGTGACCGTTGGATGAGCATTTGAGGGCAGCCACACCTTCTTCTACCTCTAGCCGGCCCTTCTCTTCTTCCTTCAACGCCCCGTTTCCGCGTGAGGGTAAGTTAACCACATGGATAAGATGTGAGATCAATCCTCCATGCGTATGTAACAAACATCAATATGTTGTATCTGAGAAGAAAATGCTTGTAACCAAATAATCATGTGTGTGTTTCTTCTCAGCCTAGCTGAGGAGGATGCAAGCTACCAAACTATCTACAGAACATGGTTTTTACTCGATATTCACTTAGCGAGGCCCAATTCAGCTAGGCTCATCGGACACGCGAAAATGTTCTTGACTACCAAACAAGCCATAACCACCCCTCCCCATTTGTACTCGTAGACCATCTAGCTCTAAATAAGTTCCAATAAATCTATTGTGCATTTTGGTTCATCTTCCTTTGTATGTCGCTGAATTCCACAATTTACCTAAAGGTCAGCGTGAATAATAACATATTAAGCTATAGCAATGGGTTGTCATAGGAGCGCACACTGAGCGTACGCAATACTAGTTGGTAATTATGCCCTGCAAAGATAATAGGTTTTCTAGACTATTCTGAGGACTATTCAGTTAACAACTATTGAATTGCTTCTTTATGTCTAAATTTGTTGAACTGCTTCTTAGTAGCTGAATTGCTAGGTGTTTATGTGCACATGTCATCGGTGAACTACTTTGTATTTGAATTGATGACGTCAAGAACTATGATACTATACTATGCATATGCAAATATTTTACCAGTATGAATTGTTTAACTCAAGAGTAAAAATACTATGTCTAAATCAAAAAAGTTCTCATTGTTTTTTTAGAGGGTGGAGGGGGGGGGGGGGGGGGGGGGGGAGGGGCGATGGTCCCCTCTATTTTTCGGGCGGGTTGAGATTTGGGGAGTTCGTAGGGGTGGCTCTTCGCTGTGCTCTGCTCGGGACATTGAGTGTGCGAGAGTCGCTCTTTTGTTTTTTCTTTCTATACATCTGGACGTGCATTGCCCAGGTAATAATAATTAAACAATTTACAAATAAGGCAGAGATAGTGATTATTAAACATTATATGGTAGTTACGTATATAGTCACACGGTCACAAACACACAACATCATACTATCATAGTAATGTATGTTAAATCACACCCACATATACGGTACTAGTCACGCACCACATCATCATAGTATTGTTTTGCAAATCCATATGAAATAGTAGGAATCAGTCAACGTACGTAACAATCATCATACAACGCGCGACATATCAATACAGTATACATAGGAGGTACTAGTATATAATCACACAACATGCGCAGTGGTAGGGGCGGTGGTGAAGATCATAGCTGGGACGCTGGCGAGCCAAGCAAAGAAAGTCTGGACCCCGGCAGACTTGAACCACCTGCAAGCGCCTCAAGGCAGTAGGCTGCAGTACCCGACGTCGTGCTCCAGAAGGTCTTGGACCGTCAGGGTGGACACCGCCGCCGCAAACATGATGTGCAACATCATCTGCAATATTTGAATCGTCTCACAAGGGGATGGGTATAATATAATATGTATGTAGCATTGCAGCGACGTATAATATAATACGTACCCAGTCGAGGGCAGCTATGGCGTCCAGTGCAGCTAGCCTGGGGGCGCGACATGGTAGAAAACGAGGGCCGCATCGTAGCAGAGTTGTATGATGTCGATGACGACCTGAACCGGCAGTATCATCTTGAGGTACCTGGACGGTGAACATTTATAAAAAGTCAAGTAAGGTAATTTCTGAAATATGCGGAACATATTTTGACGAAATAAAGACAAATGTATAAAAAAAGGAAAGCAGAATGGGCCAGCCCAATAGAGGTTGAATTAATGACGTCAAGAACTATGGTTACTACACTGTGCATAACATGTGATGGAAATATTTTACCAATCTGAACTGTTTAACTCAAGAGTAAAATACTATGTCTAAATCAGAATAAAATATGTTCTCATTGTTTTTAGAGGGTGGAGGGGGGGGGGGGGGGGGGGGATTGTCCCCTCTCTTTTCTTGAATAATTATTTACATTAGATAAATTACACGTGTATTGCATAACAATTTTCGGTGGATGCGAGGAAGAAGCTTGGAAGACGAGAGAGAAGAGGAGATGTGAGCAGCATCAACATCACGAAGTCACGGCCGCCTACCCTGGTTAGTTCTGATTAGAAGGAACAACGTGAAGAAGCTTGGAAGACTAGAGTTGTGTCCAAAAGTGACATACTTGCGTGGAAAATCATTTCTAGCAAGCTCACGGAACATGCCTTTGTCACCGATCATGTGATCGGTGCATCCACTATCAAGAATTCATTCCTTTTCTCCGGACATTTAGTTTCTAAGGTTAGCCATGAGACTAAGATTCCTCATAGTCTTCTCATATTCAACATTGAACTCTTCATCTTCATCGTAATTGCCATGTTCGATGTTGTCATCATCACCTTGAGAGGTGATTTCATTAGTTTCATGCTCATGACATCTTTCAAGAGAATGAATGTGAATGGATTCTAAAATGACACTACTAATAATTCCAACATCTCCTTTTGCACGCATAAGATCTCTATGATCATAAAGGCAATCATCAAATTTTGGATCACTGGGTTTCATCTTATGAAAAGCCCGTGATTGGATGCTTGGCGTAGAATGAGTGGAGCATACTAGGAATGGCGAATACTCGCTCAGTGAGGGAGCTCTGTTGGAGAAGAGTGGGACTAGAAAGAGGGAATACCCATGTCAGGCCATGTAAGGCCAATATTTGAGGTACTTGGATCCAGACAATACTCAGCCCTTTCCATTTTCGTCGGGAAACAACAACGAAGTCCATCCAAACCGTCAATGAAGAAATAAGAGGAGGGCAAAGCGCCAATGGCGCGTAAATGGTCTTGTGAAGAATCACATCCGGATTCTTTAGAGCGTAATCTAGATATCGCTTTTCCAGACCTTTCCACAAAGTATGGGCACATCGGAAGTTTTGTAAGCGTCTAAGAAAAAGATTTGGTAGACCTCTAACGATGAGATTAACGGTTCATAGATTATGAAGCATGTCAATTTCTTCCTTAGCAAGGGATGAATGGGAGGCACATAAGGGCTATGAATATACTTGCTCAAGTTAAATTCAATAAATATATTAAGCATTTCATGTTTCCAAGAAGTATGGTACTCCCCATCAAGAAAAGACACTCTACATCTAAGACTCCCAAAAGTAATGGAGACCAAAGCTCTGATACTAATTGAAAGACCGAGAAGGTGGAGTCTAGAGGGTGGGCGGGGAGGGCGGGGGGGGGGGGGGGGGGGGTGAATAGACACTTCACAAGGCAAATGTGCAATTTTAGTTTTCTTGAAAATTAGGCAGATTTGAGCACAAGTTAAATGACGACCAATACTTCCTACACACACATATCTAGAGATTGGGCAGCGGATAAAGAACAACATGCAAGTGTGCGAAAGTAAAGATATGTGGAGTTAGGAAGGTCAAACACAATGAAGACATATAGATTTTTGGCGTGGTTCTGATAGGTGGCGCTATCATACATCCATGTTGATGGGGACTTCAACCCAGGGAGGGTAACAGTTGTGCAAGTCCACGAAGGGTCCACAAAGAAGCAACATTGTCTATTCCATCATGGCTTATGCCCACGAAGGACCAGCCTCACTTGGGGTTGATTTTTACGAAGTGGGCGATCTCCTTGCCCTTAGAAACTCCTTGGTTCAACTCCACATGATCTTGGAGGCTCCCAAGTGACACCTAACCAATCTAGGAGGCACCAATCTTCAAAATGTAATAGATGTGATTGTTGATGATGAACTCCTTGCTCTTGTGCTTCAAAAGATAGTCTCCTCAACACTCAATCACTCTCTCATGGATTTGGCTTGGGTAGGAGAAGGATTGGAGTGGAAAGCAACTTGGGGAGGCTAGAAATCAAGGATCAAATGGTTGGAGTGGAATCCCTTGATCTCAACACAAATGTAGGTGGTTCTCTCCCAGAAAATGGATATGAAAAGTGTAGTTGGTCCTAGTTGTTCTCTCTGAGAGTAGGTGGTGTGTGTGGGGTATATATAGCCATCAACAAAGATCTAGCGGTTACAAACTTTATGCACAACTCGGTTACACCGAAAGTGAATCTCAGTGAGACCGACCAGTGCAAAAGATTCGAACGTTAGACGTTTCGATGAGACCGGATGAATCCACTCGGTGGCTCCGATATGCGATGACCTAAGAGCTTGCATCATCTAGGTGATTCCGATCGGTTTCACTTGGTAATTCCGAAGTGACATCGATGGGTTATAGAAACTTAGCCAACACACTTCGGTGGGATCGAATGTCATCTCGGTGGAACCGAGTTTCTAGGGTTAGGCTTGTGGCTCTGTCTTGTGTATCTCGGTGGGTCCGGGTGTAAGTGTTTCGGTGGGACCGAGAATAACTTTGGGGGATATTGAGAATGTGGTTGAGGGTTTTTGGAGCAATATCTTCAAGCACTTGAGCAAATGACTCATAATCGAAACATCATCCCCTTTTAATAGTCCTATGGACTCAATATGATCTTCGATCACTTAACCAAAAATGAGGAGTCTTGGAGCTTTTGCCAATGCTTGTCCACTAGCTTGAGGTTTCCACATCTCCATACATCTACTAGCGTAGGTTGAACTTTCCTAGAAATGTGCTCGAGGAAAACATTAGTCCAACAACATGTATGTTCTCATGAATTATCAAAACCATCAAGGGAGCAAATGTTCTTTCACCTCCTGCGACCACGCTGCCGCCGACGTTGCCTCGCCGCCCGCCTCACCCCTCGCTGCCCGCTACACTCCTCGCCGCCCTGCGTCACAACACCGCCCGCCCACCCCTGCAGCAACCCCCGTCTGCTCCGGCCGCTGGGCCGTGCCACGCCGGCCTCGATGACCTCTTATGCTTCGGCCTCGACCACCTCCTCTGCTTTGGCCTCGACCATCCCTCTGCTCCGGTCGCTGGGCCGCCACCCCACGCCACGCCAGCCACTGGGCCTTTGCCCCGCCGGCCCCATTGACCTCGACCACCGCGGCTCTCCCTCCGGCTCGCCATGCCGCCTGCTCCAGCCGGTGAGCTTTTTTTGCATTAAATTTTTTTAGATCAATGTTTTAGATGAATATATGATGATATGTTGTGGATGATCTCAATAGATGCAATAGATGATGAATAGATATTAATGTTGTTAGAACAACGGATAGATGGATAGTTTTGTAGGTTTTGTGTTGTTGGTTTTTTGTTGAGATGTGATATGCTATATGATATATGTGATATGCTAAATGTGAAGTAATTTTCTGGATGGATGGATGCTATATGAGATGTGATACGACCACGTTAATTTTTTCTGGATGCTATATGAGATGTGATAAGATCATGATGGATGGATGGATGAATGCTGTTACTCACCTGGAATTTGTTAACTTGTGAATTTTTTTCATGTCATTATCATTTTTTCATCAAAGAATGCTATATGAGATGTGATGGTCTAAGGTTTTCATCCGGTGCAATTTGCAGGCTTTGTGGTGTCACATCTCCCTGGAATGATCGTCATCGAATTGTTGGTCCCTGATCCCGCCGTTTTTGACTACTTCCTCCAATGTTTTTTTATGTCACTAGATTTTGTTTTCATGTCAAGTCGCGTAACCTAGGCGTCTCTTGTCCGGAAGGGTTACATCGATAAAGATACATTCAATTGCATATTAATAACTGTAACTCTTTCAAATTGTCCAGGGCTTTTCACAGACAACCTGAGGATGTGTAGATTGGGTACGTTTTCCATGGTCTACCCCGTTCCGAGACAGGATTTCAGCAGCGCCTCCTCGTTGTTCTCCAGATGCGCGTTCTCTCGGGTTTTTGTCAAGACGTGTATCTGGAGAACGGCGGGGAGGTGCTGCCGAAATTTTGTCTCGGAACGGGGTAGAGCATGGAAAACGTACTCAATCTACATATCCTCGGGTTGGATTAGACCTGGCCATGGGCAGCCCGGCCCGGACGGCCCGACCCGAAAATCCCGGGCCGGGCTGAGCCCGAACTTGCCATCGGGGCGGGCTCGGGCCTGTAAATCAAGCCCGACAGGCAGATCGGGCCGGGCTCGGGCCTGTGAAAAATGAGTTTTTAGCTGTGGTCGGGCCGGGCCGAGCGGGCCGTGTCAGGCTTTTCCAGGTTCGGGCCGGGCTCGGGCCCAATTTAGTAGGCCCGGTGGTCGGGCCGGGCCGGGCTCGGGCCTGGGTTTTCAGCACCGGGCTTTTTTAGGCCCGGCCCGGCCCGGGATATGCCCACGTATAGGTTGGATTAAGGATCTCTTTACCTATTAGAGAAGTAGGTTGATTCATTTCCGTATCTCGTAAATCCGGTAGAAACTAAAAAATTGATACTATTAATTAGATATTAATTTAAATGAAATGTTAATTTGTGTGTGGCTCCCAATAAAACAAAGATGGCTGATAATGAGTGGATGTACAATGGTCATACCGGTCCGAATAGAACAACATAAGAGTGGGCCGTGAAAACCGATGTGTTCTTGAAGGAGGTCCACCATGGTTCAAAGAGAGCCCCCCCCCCCCCCCCCCCCACATTGCCCTTGCGCCCGATGCGAGAACCATCATCGTCTACAAAGTCTAAGATGACAAAACAACTTTGCAAGTATTGGTATATGAAAAACTTTACCATGGCAGTAAACTTTGCTCGAGAGGGGTGTGTTAGAGAGGAGGTGATACGACAACGCGTCGGTGATCATGAGGACAATGGGGTTAGAAACATCGTAGATGATATCCGTGCTGCAGAGATGCCACATTCAACACCTTCAGAGAATGAACCGGAGGAACCAGAGGAAACCGCAAAGAAGTTCATGCGGATGTTGGCCTCGTCAAAGAAACCTTTTTACGAGGGAGCCAAATTTTCACAGCTGAATGCCATCTCGCAACCGGTGGAGATCAAAGCCGAGTACGGCTGTACCCGAGCTTGCTTTGAAGCATTTCTAGGAGCATGGGGTAACATCCTCCTTGATGATCATGAACTGCCAAAAAGCATGTACGAGACGAAAAAAAATCATGAAGGCACTTCCTATGAATTATGAGAAGATACATTTTTGTCCAAAGAATTGCTTTTGTTTAGAAACGACGACGCGGATGACAAATACTGTAGGTCCTCTCTAAGTATATTGAGGTGGACAATGTTGATGGGCAGAAGCAGCAGCTAGCCATCCCGTACGGAAGTGGATGTACGTTTTGCCAAAGACCATACATACGTATTGGGTACCCAAGCAGGGCTCAATTTATTCTGCGTGTATTTCATAGTATTCTTATCCAGCAAACACACAATGCAAGAATCACACAAATATTTAGTACTCCCCACAAATATTATGGTACAGAGAGGGAGTACTACCTACTAGCTAGAACCGGAGCAAAGTCGTCTGACTTGTGCAGCAGGCTTCTCCTCCTAAACAAGTCTCCGAACTTGCGTAGGACGGACCTCCTCTTCTTGTGCTTCATGGCATGCTCTAGGCCACCGTACTGTCTTCCGTCATCGAAGTGGTCGAACTCGTAGTAATCATCCATGGCCGCCGCTGCCGCCGCGGACCTTAGCTCGGCGAGGTTGCTGATGGACGCGAACATCCGACGATCCCTCCGGCTGCCGGCGGCCATCACCCTGCCGGAGTCCAGGAACGCCGCCGCGCTGAGCTTCCCCTGCGCATCGGTTTTCCACTCCTCCAACAGCAACCCCGATGCCTTCTCACCGCCACCAGCAGCGGCGGCCGTTTTGCTTGCCGCCGTGAGCTGATTGTGCAGATCCGTGGCACGCCCCTGCGCGGCAGCCTCGCTGGCCTTGAGCGACTCGTTCTCCAGCCTCAGGGACCCCATGGCGTCCTCTTTCTCGGCGACGGCGTCGCGCAGCTTGGAGTTCTCGGCGCTGGCGAACTCGAGCGACTCGCTGGCCGCGTTGGCCTCCTCCGCCGCCCGCTCGAGCGCGCGCCGCAGGCCGTCGTTGTCGTGGTCGACCGCCCGGTGCATCTCGGCGAGCTCGGCGTTCTCACGCCGGGCGCCGGCGGCGTCCTCCTCGGCCGCGCGGGCGCGTCCGAGCAGCGCCTTCTCCCTGGCGCGCCACGCGGCCGCGGCCTCCTTCCAGTCGGACATGACGCCGTCGAGCTGCTCGGTGGCTGACCACAGGTCCGCCTCGGTGGCGCGCAGCAGGCCCTCGAGCCGGCCGGTCTCGGCGTTGGCGCGCTCGAGGTCGGCCTGCGCGTCGGACAGCCACGTCTTCACCTGCTTGGCCTCCATGGTGACGGCGGAGAGCGCGGCGGCGAGGTCGTCCGCGGCCTTCCGGCTCCTCTCCTCGGCGGCCAGAGCGGACCGGAGCCTGCCCCGCAGCCCGTTGATCTCCTCGTCGACGCCGCCGAACATGAGGTCCCTGACGCTCCACTGGCCCTGCTGCGCGGGCCCCGCCAGCCGCAGCGCGGCGGCCTCGAGCCTGGCCTCCTCCAGCGCCATCTTGGCCTGCTCCAGCTCCTTGGTCTGGCTGATCAGTGACTCCAGCATCTTGTTCTCGGTCTGCTTCGCCGTTGCCACCTCTCGATCCAGAAGCCGCACCCGCGCGGACGCCGACGACGATGACGTGTCGCCGTCGCTCCGCGGCTCCATCTTGTTCTCGGTCTGCGCCACCACTATCTGCTCCGTCGTGCCACCACCGCTGCTGCTGGCACGCTGCATGCAGTGAGCCCATACATAAGTTGTATAGTACCATTACCTACCGTACGTCGACCAAAGGGACGCAGTGCAATTATGTTTATGTGCGCACCTCGGAAGATAGCAAGGAGAAGGTGGTGGTAGACGTGCTGCGCTCGTGCCGGGGCGTGGCTTTGGAACTGGAAGCCGGAGGAGTCGTCGGCGCACCACCCCACGATCGCGATCTGCACGGCGAATACTTACATACATAGTCGTCAGCTCGATCGGAATGCATGCTCGGCCGGCCCGGTCGAAAACTTTCTCCGGGACCAAAAATTGTACTCCGGCTGCCTACCTCGGCCTGGAGGGCAGCATCAGGCCGCGCGCGGGAGCGGCGGAGCACCACTGGAGCTAGCCGGGAACTGCCAGTGCAGTGTTTCCTTGCACCTTTGCCAGAAACCGGTCTAGAGTACACCAGATTTATAGTGGATCACGTACGCTAGACAAAAAATACTGCTCGGGGTGTGGAGCAGGTGGAAGAAGGAAAGAGACGGCGGGCTTGATCTGCACCGTTGCGTGCGATCCCACGCCAATTTACAATGCCGCGCGCGCGTAGGGAGTGACGGGTGTTACTAAGGCCCTGTACAACGGTGAGTGCTTACACAGGTGGCTCAAAAAAAACCCGTTTTTTTCATAAGAATGAATTACACAGGTGCTTAGGACGGGTGGCAGAAGCAAAGTTTTGCTTCCGATGCCAGCCGGTGCTTACAACAAATAACCGCTTCTTCAAGTCACGATGCCTCGACTCAGTGCCTTCATCGGCAGGCAAAAAATAGAAAAAGGGCCCAGCTAGCACCCCATACCAAGCACTACTCGTTGAGGATTAAAGAAATTTTCGAGGCGCCATGCAGGTAGCACCGGTGCACAAGCACCAGCGTTGTACAAAGCCTAAGGAGTACATATTCCAAAAAAGATGACCCAACTTTATACTAACTTTGTATTAAAGTTAGTATAAAGTTGGGTGATCTATTTTGGAACGGAGGGAGTAGTAGTATACTTTTTTAGCCGTCCTTAACTCCTTAACCGCCCGTTATCATAACCACTCCAGATATATTCTACTCACATGAAAGAGCCAACGATCAAGGATGTGATGCCAATCGCCTTGGCAGTTTCAGGCGGTCCAGTAGCAAAGCAGTCAGCGCGTAAATTATTTCTCAGCCGACGTCGCTCCTATGGTCACCATGACTGATGTGTCAGGCTGCCATTGATTGGATTGGCAACTCGTGAGTTGAAAAATAAGTATATAGCTTATGGACTTCTTTTAGTTCTTGTCCCGGTATGCTTGTTTTATTTTAGTATCATATCATGAGAATGCAGAACTAGTAAGCACATTTCTTTTCCAAGAGAAAAGGTAAACCAATCTCTTGAGGAAAAACAACACACACGCACAGCCCCTTTGCCCGGATCCGTGTCGCTCCTCACAGGAGCGACCTAGGTGCAAGGCTATTGTGGTGGCGTCAGTCACTTGCAAAAACGTTATTATATTATGGGACGAAGAAAGTAGTTGACAACCGAGGATTCATTTGGCTGGAGCACCGGGCCTGATGCGTGTGTCGTGTGCTAGATAGCGGTGGTGGTGACCGCGGGCATCGCCCTACGACTGCATCGATCCGATTTTGCATGGGCTCCCGGCTACACTGGGAGCTCGGCGGTTGTGCGCTACACGACGCCGTGTGCTAGATGCGTGTGTCGTGTTAGTTCGACTAGTTCGGCACAGAGGCGGCCGGATGGTCCGGGCATGATGGTCGAGCTATGGTGGCATCGTCCAAATCCGTGGCACGAATTGGTAGGCTCCTCAATGGTCATGGTGGCTTTCTTAGGCGGAAAGGCGTTCCACCCATCCGCTAGCACCACTACCACCTGTCTCACTCCAAGCAGCGGGGGGACAATCCTCCCCGGGATGCGCCTGGTTGGGTTGGGTGGCTACTTCAGGCATGTGCTTTATTGCTGCATGGTTGCGGAGAGTACCGTGAGACCACATTGGTTATTTTCGGAGTACCGGCTGGTGCAGCTACCGGACGATCCGTCCATCAATAGTGCTTGGAGTATCCTTCATGTCCGAGGTAAAAACTCTTGTTCTGGCTTTTACTAGTCATTCAGAGCATTGGCGGACATGCATCGTTACCTTGTTGAAGGCGGGGTCTCCATGGTGATGTTCTAGCTTCCATTGCTTGGTACTCGTGTCCACAATGAAAATACTCATCTTGGACGTCTCCGACAAGACGCCGCGATGGTGGGGCGAGGGTGTTATCCCTTCTTGAAGTTCTTGCTATAGAAGAAGTTGACTTAGTCATAGATATTTTTTATATGTCTTGTAATTGTTTTTTCATAGTATATGGCTTGCTCTCTGCTTGTTTGTGGTCTCATTTTCTTGCATCAGTTTTAATAATTTAAGATTGTGTGCATCTGAGGATGCAGAGTCCAGAAGGTTACCCATCTTTTTCAAAAAATAAATAAATCAGGAAAAGGGTAGTTTGAAATGAGAGAACCCAAGTTGAAGCTTGCAAATGTTGCCTTACTTTCATGGAAGTGGATTTAAACATGCACTTCTTCAATGGATGGATATGGCTTTGCACTTACTTTACCTTTCTTTTTTCTTTGGACAGCCGTGAAGAAAATGCAAACAGGGGTTCTGGAGAAACGAATAGAACAAGGACGTAGGGTCAGCCAAAAAGCATCGTCAAGCTGTGGCAGTTGTGTTTCCGTCATCCATTGAACTATTCAATCAACTTTTTTTGAAGGAAGGAAAACTATTCAATCAACTTGCTGCGTCATTACACCAACTAAAAGTGATAAGCTTGGTTAAAGCAATGCGAACGTGACAGAGAGCAGGAACGCTACCGAACATGGTGACTGATTTTATTATTATTATTTTGAAACGAGGCACAGGCTCTCCTTATTTCATTCAATAAGAAGATAAATATTTAACAAATCTCCTCAATCAAAGATACAAAAGAGATTGTACAAAATAATTTACTCACCCATTATGATATTTCTCAAATGTGTGTATCCCGCCTTCGCCCAAATATATAGCCGCCTCTTCTTTACCTTTTGGCATGATCATCGTTGACATTTTTTTTTCATATTGTTTTGAAAAGAAGGTTAAACCTCCGGCTTCTGCATTATTGTGATGCAGACAACCATTTTTAATTATTAAACAAAGTACATAACA
Source organism: Aegilops tauschii subsp. strangulata (assembly GCF_002575655.3). NCBI lineage: Eukaryota > Viridiplantae > Streptophyta > Magnoliopsida > Poales > Poaceae > Aegilops > Aegilops tauschii. The sequence goes on from NC_053040.3 coordinate 464,070,356, forward strand.
AAGGCAATTACGGCTGAAACATCACAAGATATAAAATAAACACATACGACTAAGTCTACTTTTATGTTGAAGGACTCGCATTGTGCTCATGGAAAAAATAGCTGGTGTGGCATATGCGGCCAATATCACCCGCACCAACAGAGAGAAAGACGACATGAAGGGCAGGGATGGGCGAGATAATTCTAGAAAGAGGTCAAGTGGTATATGTGATCTATGGAGACATGTGCCAATAGACGGAGGCGGCGGACGCAAGCGATGAAATCCGTCGGTTGAAGGGAAGTGCCCCCCCCCCCCCCCCCCCCCCCCCACATACAAAAAAACAACAACAAGAAAATCAACCTTGATCACTAGTTGGCACGGCGAAATTCTACAACTATGCATGTTATATTGTCGGTGCTCCCACGTGCAAAAGCGATCTCTGTCAACTTCCGGGCTGCAGCTTCAGGGCCCATCTATTCCTTCACAAATGCAACGGCGTGCTGCAAAACCACACTTACTATTTGGCAACGAACAACGGATTTAAATGCAAGATCAAACGAGATGTGGGCAAGAAAATCATTTCTTGTCACATGAAGAGAATAATAGATGGTAACTTTGCACAAGCCAACAAATTGCAAATCGTGAAATGACATGTATATTAATTGATAGAATATAAGGCTCAAACCAAATTGGTTTGCATGACTGCGTCCTGACAATGGTTCACACTAGACATGTCAAGTTCAATACATCACATCCGCTAGTATGACAAAAACATGTCCCTATTTGTTTCAACTCATATTACTCACTTTGTTCCAAAATATTTGAAGTTCTACATTCATCCTAAGTCAAACTTTTTTATGTTTGACTAGGTTTATAGAAAATTATGTTAAGATATACAATATTAAATATACATGTTGCGAATGTTTATTTTCTAAAAATTCTAGTGAAACGTTGTAGATATTGATTTTTTTCTACAAAGTGGACAAATCTAGAACTTCATTTTTTTTTGAACGGAGGGCAATATAGTTCGCCCAAGAAAGTGCACCAGAGATTTTACTATTGCCAGCCATAGCGCAAAAAAAGGAAGGTAAAATGTGTACGTAACCGTGTATGAAATTTGGTATTATGACATACTGACCTCATTTGACACCACGTCCCACAGGCCATCACTAGCCAAAATCAGATACTCCAATTCATCATCTATTTCTTGTTCCTGACAAAAATTTGGAAATGCTTGAGTAAATTGCCCTATGGCCAAGCGCATTCATGAAATTTATCAGGACCTAGGGCATTCTTGTGTAATGGTGTCTTTGCAGTCGTTATAAATAATAGCAAGTTAATGTGTATTGCATGATCACCTGAATCTCAGGCTATGCAACAACCGAGACATTGCGAGTACACCACCTACCCTCCATGTTCCTGCAAAGCAAACATTTGGCATTATCAGATAACAGATCTTTCAACAAACATGTGCTTGGTTTTCAACACAGTAGATCACCACATAACCAGTGTCAGGCTTACCACTAAATGTAACAACTCCTCCAACATTCTCAATCCGTTCCCGCTCGTCACTTTTGTCTGGTTTGTGATCATCCGAGAGCGCAATAGCTGCAAACAAGACATACCGAACTGATTTACCATTATGTAATATATGATCCTCATGTATATTCCTATATCAACAGATACTGGTAGATAAGCTGCTCGTGCAATATAATCTTGCTTTCTTGCACAAATGTAATTTGCAAGCCAACCACGAAATTTAGGCAGCAAGGTCATAGATGTAGGAGATATGCCCTAGAGGCAATAATAAATGATATTATTTATCTCCGAGTTCATAATTATGTTTATGTTTCATGCTATAACTGCAATGATTCTCGAGTCTGCAATATCCACGAGGCTCGGAGGAAGACTCATATGCACGTGTGGAATAATAAACGGTAAGAAGTATTCCTAGTCTGGCCTCTAAGACTAGCTCAAGTGTTGCATGATGGTTCTGTTTTCCTGATCATGGGCATGTTTATGCCAACAATTTTGAGGGCACAATGTTAAGAGAACATTTGTGTTGAATCGACCCAGATTGATGTTATGCTAAGAGATTCATTCGTCACAAGTTAATGGTTTATAACACAGAGATAGTTAATGTTTGCATAATTCCTTAGACCATGAGAGTATCGAGTTTCTTCATGCTTGCTTCATGAACTTTGGGGTTTGTTAAACGTCATCCGTAACTGGATGGCTATTACGGCGGCTTACGGGTTCATGGGAAAGTATGTTAAGTAACTTGATAGCTCGAGTTTGGGATTTGCTCCTCCGACGATGGAGAGATATACTCGGGCCCACTCGGTGTTACGGTGTCCATCATCGTCTGGCCAGACACTTTGTGATTTGATCACGGGGATGCCGGAACACGAAACGAGAAAAGAGAACAAAACCGGTAACGAGGCAACTTGCATAGTGGACAAAGTGTTGGCCCACGGGGATGCAATAAATCTCACCTCAGGTGTTTGTGATATATCGTGAAGCAACAGGAATATCTCACCTCAACTGGAGGTTCACTCGAATATTCATTCGTGTGGGTATAGGGGTCAATATGGGTGTCCACGGCTCCGATGTTGATCATTGATCGGAAGGGGTTCCAGGTCATGTCTATACTTCACCGAACCTATAGGGTCACACGCTTAAGGGTCATCTATCTGCTGAATACTAGACAGGGAGTCTGAGAGAAAATCACCGAAAAAGTTTCGGACAGCGGAATCGTACCGCAGAGAGAGGTCACCGGATGAGTTTCGGTGAAACCGAAAAAGTTGTTTCGGGGTATGCCATTAAGTCAAAATGGTTTCGGCACATGCCTGATAATTCTTGGAGGGTGCCAGAATCATTCTGGAAACTTTTTGGAATTTTCAGAAGAAAAAAAACCGAAAATGTTTCGGAGTTGCCGGTACCGCTTTGACTGTTTTTCGCAGATGAAATTCACTAATCTGAAATTGTTTCAGAACGAATCCAAAATCATTTTAGTGGGTACTGAAATTATTCTAAGACCCACAGAAATATTTTCGGATTTAGTGGACGCGAAAAATTGTCTTCATGAATAGTGAAAACGCATTCTTGTTTGCTTTTCGCAGATGAAAATCACTAAACCGAAATTGTTTCGGAACGCGTTGAAAACTATTTTAGTTGGTACTGGAAATGTTTTGAGCCCACATAAATATTTTCAGTTCGAACGGACGCTGAAAAATGTCGTCATGAATAGTGAAAGTGGTTTTTGCTTGGCTTCTTGGAGAAGCCACCTTGAGGGCCTTTTTGGTATTTCCCCCCTTGGCTTCTTGGAGAAGCCAACCTTGGGCTTGGCCTATAAATAGGGGTGGAGGGGCTGCCTAAAGGATCACTCTTTCTCACATACAAGTGCCATGCATGATCTGGCTTCTCTCTCCCTCTCAGCGAAATAGTTTCGTAGAGCCGAAAGGCTGTCTGGGTTCCGGTGGGAACTAGTTCTGGACGGCGAAGCCCTGCCGGATAGATGACACCGTATGTGTGCAACTCTGTAGAGAGATCGTAGTTTCGGTCTTAGTTCGTGAGTGCCTCCCGAAGGGCTGTCCGTGTGACCGTCCGAGTTTCGAAGGTCCTCCCGAAGGGCTGTCCGAGTGACCATTCGAGTTTCGAAGGTCCTCCCGAAGGGCTGTCTGAGGAGCAGATGAGGGTATACATCCTCGCGGTTGGGAGGTTGTAAATCCTAGCTGCGGGGATCTGCACCGCCGATCGTCATCGACTCTACTTCCCGCTGCGCTACGAGTCGGTAACGAAAAAGATCAAACCATGTATGCAGTCTCCATAGTGGTCCTGGGCTGGTGCGTAGGTCGGAAATTTTTTGTTTTCTGCTGCATTCCCCTACAATAGATGCATTATCCAATGAAATACTAACAGTGATAAAATGTTAGCCAACACAGTTCCGATTCGGTCTTGGTGTTTTCCATATAGGCATTTTCAGGTGCTGTTTTATATGTATATGCATTTTCTCAAATACACTACTAGTTTGCAACCTTGTACATACCTAAAAAAGGATATGTCCAGTACTCCATTTGACAGAGAAAAGTAAATGTAAAATTAACCAGCGTGCATTACTGACATGATACAAAATAAATAGTAACTCTAAGAACATATAAATTGCTCCATGATACACCGTCTCGACGAGGTTCATCGCAAATTTGAATAACATACCAGGATCATGATAATAAGTAATGTATGCAAACATTTTAGTACAATAGCATATAATGCATGGTTAACACTAATTGGGATAAAAGTTTCGGAAAAAAAATCACACCTTTGCCCGCCTTCAATATTACAGCCCGTGAATCGCCAACATTTGCCACATAGAGATGGTTGCCAACCAAAATTGCGGTTAATGCAGTTGACCCGTCCTCTCTATGAATATTGGTTTCAGCATCCAAGAAATCTGAGTCAGTCTTCGTATAGCTCTCACCTGAGAATTACCATTAGTTAGTATTGCCGATTACCTACTAGCTAGATGCATTGAATGATTTTGAAATAACACTCATGAGTAGACATCATACTTATTGATGTTTTTGTATCACTAATGAAAGCTGGATGTTTCAAGAGATTTTCAAATAAGTGCTCCTTGAGATACTCAGCGGCACATGAACCACCATGTCCTGTGATGACAAAAGAATTTTAGTCTGAACAATAAACGAGACACAATGAAGTGTTCGAACAGTGAATTCTCACCATCAAATACTCCAAAGAGGTTTATTTGTTTAGCGTCCATTTTAGATGATTTCATGTCATAAAAGTCTTCCATACTTGCTCTTCTCCCTCTGAAGCTAGAATATCCGCAACACAAACTTCCATCCTCACTGCAACCACAGATGTTCGCAAGGGAAGAATTAAGGAATATTATAGATGAAGAATAGGCTTACAGTTGCCACATGCACTGTCAAGGTTAAACAGCTCATATGGTCTGGTAATTGCTGGCAAGAGCATCTCCAAGTGGTGGTTTTATAGGTGCTTGATTGTGTCACAGTACCACACATCACCAAGCACCGCTTAAAAGAAAATACCAGTGTAGGTACAATTGTACAGATCACACTGAGTAAACTAACAACAAAAACCATGCATTGTATGTTCGTTTATTAAAATGGTTTGTAGCAGTTTTCCACACAAAAAAGGCTCAGTGAGAGAGGGGGGGGGGGGGGGGGGGGGGGGGGAATAAAGACACACGCATTTGATGCCCACACTATTGATCACATCCCAATTAACATCACACTCTTATCCATGGTAAAACATAAACATCTATTACTAATTACAGAATATTACATGAGACGTTTCTGCAATTCTCACCAAGTTAGATAATTTGGGGAACATTGATGACTCAGAGACATTTCAATAAGTAACCTTCGAAAAAGTTTCTATACTCCAATTTCAGGTATTTCTAACCTTTTCTTCTGATAATGTCACAGTGGTTGCACCACCCACACTGTAATTTACTATAGCGCCAATAGTGATTGCGTCTCCTAACCACTGTTGAAGCCTGTGCTTGACATTGGTTCGTCTAAAAACAAACAGACTATGAAAATTTAACATTTATCAGTGAATGAAGTACAAAAGTATCGGATTGTTGTTGTTGTTGATCCTATACAGTTGTTAGAAATCAGAGAAGAGTAATGGTTAAGCTAACAGCATAAATACATGAGGGATTTCTCTATAATTATAATGTAAGCATACAATCCATCTACATATACGCGGAACAATCGCCGCATTATAAGTTGCGGCAACCAGAGACTAAGGAACCAAGCTACGTATCCTTCCTAGTGACCATCTTACTTTGTGGTACTAATTAAGGTGCTTAGGTTATATCTACCTTATCATCAGGTGCTACCGGAGCACCTGATATTCTCCCTAGATCCTCTCACTGCATGTTTTAATGAATAAAGATTCTAATAAATTCTAGCATGCAGAAGACCTAGAGAGTTCTAGCTAGCTAGGGTCATCCGAGAGAGCATGAGGTTACCTCTTCCAGCCACCGCATATGTGCTCCTTCCCGTCCTCCTGCTCACTCTCCTTGGGCGCCGCCGCCACCGCCGTGGTCACATCCCCGGCTCCCCTTGCCGCCCGAGCGGACGATGATGCGTCGACCATCCTCTTGGTGGCCCCCACGCGGAACCGCCTGTACTTCAGTGGGTGCCACTGCCACACGGGGATCTTCTTGAACCTCGCTGGCCTAGGCGGCCGCGCAGCCCTCGTTATTGCCGCAACGGGTGGAGACGACGAGGTGGAGGCCTCCTGGTCCTTCATGCCTCCGTCGGGCACCATCTAAACAGCCTCCAACACCAAAAAATCAAGCTTCTCCGGTCCGGACGAGGGCGGTGGCCGGCGAGGGTGTGTAAGTTGTAGGGGGCGAGTTGAACCGATGGAAAACGGAGGAGAGAGTCCGGGCGTGATTTCCCTATCCGCCTTCCTGGCTTTTTGGAAGAAAAATTGGTTTTGGGAAGAAATCGAGTCCTTGTTCCCCGCTCGATCGCGCTTGGACGAGCGGATGGGCTTGGCCCAGTTAGTTTAGCGGACGGTGTTTCCTAACCCTATCCGAATCCGATACAGACTGCGATCGCGGCGACCCACCCGCCTACAAGTATACGAGCCAAACTGAACAGAACACGCACACCCTCTCGCCTGAGTTGTGTCTATTCCATCGATCGCCGGCCGGAGGATTGAGATGGAGGGCAAACCAGCGAGCGCGGAGACGCCGGCGAAGATGGGCCCGGACGATGCCGACAAGGAGATGGCTTACGAGGCGAAGAAGTTCGCTTCGCACGTTCGTGTGTGGGAATCTGCATGGGGCAAAACCTGCGGTTTCTTCACGGACTCGAGTGAGTAACCCAACGAGTCAATCAATCTCCTTTAACTAGCAGCCGTCCCTCCTTCGTTCATGCATGCTACTAGAACATTTTTGTTTTCTGACATGCATGCGCTTCACTTGCTTGCAGCGGCGCTAAGCTCCATGCAGTTTACACACTACACGCCCGGACACATACCATCCCAGGGAGCCGGGTCCAACCCGGCAACCTTGCAGGTCCTCTCCATCAAGCTCGTAAAAGTAGCCGGTGGCCTCCAGTGGCCATTGTCCGTTTACGGCGTGGTTGCCGTCCGCGACATCGTGGATCACAACCGCAACATTCTCTTCTCCCGCGGTAGGAGCGAGGCCCTGCAACTCACACAAGATGTAAGCATTGCTACAATCCTCATTTCTCTTTTCTTTTGGGGATCTTGATTATTGCACAGGCTTCTCTTGTGCCAACCTCTCTGTTATTATTTCCTTTCTTGGGGGTACCTATATATCTTGCTTATTAATGGCGTGATTGATCGATGATGCTTGCAGGATCCTTTTTTCCCTTGATTGGCCCGTCACGTGCCATTGTATTTACCGACTTGGTTGACATTGAAATCCAACTAAAAGTAAAAGGTGGAGGCACAAAAGCGTCTCAAGATAAAGCATTGATCAATTATGTGTCCAACTACGGCGGTGCATATGGCCCTGGTGCATCTACACTTTCCGTTGAGAACTCTTTTCGCACGCTAGAGTTATGCTTGCAGACTGTCAAACGAACCGTCCAGGGCACTATCATGCTTGTCCAGGTCGTCAAGCATGGGTCATGGCCTTTCAAATATGGTGGCCAAGTTGCTTGCTCCCCACTATCTGCGGAACTGTTGTTCGATGATAGTGGATTCACTCATATCATTAATCCCTCATCTAACCAAATTGTATTGCTTGATTCAAAAATTGAAGCAATGCGGGAGTGTTTTGATGGTTACCTATATCTATCGAGGCAAGTTGTTTCTGTAGATTCCAAAGGAAGACTGAGCTGAGCTGAGCTGAGCTCCTCCGCCCCCCGCTCCGCCTCCGCGCCGCGGGCCACGCCGGCCGCGGGCCACGCCGGCCGCGGCGGCCACCAGCCCCCGTGGGCAGCTGCGCCTCCTCAACGGCCATGGCTCCGTCTCCCCGACTGCCTTCAACGCCTGTCGCCCCCTCCTCGGACCATTCGGCATGGCCGTCACCTGGATCTAGGGGTGTGACCCCTGCGCCCTCCGGTCCGTCCGAGGTGCTGGAAACGCAGCTGTCGCCGCGCATCCCATCCCCGGATCCGCCGCGCCTCCTTCTTCAGGGTGAGTGCTCCCATGCCGCTCCTCCTGTTTCTCCAGTGGATATTGCTGCGCCCCCTCTTTCTGTGCGACCCCAGCTTAGATCCATTGTGGTTATCCCGTCGCCGGCCGCTGACCATTCCTCTTCCGGAGACGAGGAGGGATGGAGCACTTATCGCTCGCGGAAAGCCCGGCGTGCCCTCCAAACTCCACCGGCTCCTCCAGCTCACCGGCGCGCTCCCCGGCGCCCCGACTTCAATGCTTCCACTGGTCGAGCTGCCTTCTTAAGGCGCTTCAAAGGGCTCTGTTTCCGCTGTCTCAGCTCAGAGCACCGCCGGATCGATTGTAGAGACCCTCTCCGCTGCATCTACTGCAAGAACACTGGCCACTTTGGTCGAGAGTGTAGCCGCAACCCCCGCAACCGCCCCGCCGGCGGCCCGGTGCCCTCCAAGGCGCCGGTGCACCAGCGCCTCCGTTTCCCTCCGCCGCACCACCCTCCTGCCCCGTTAGCCGCCATGGCAGCTAGCCTCCACTTCCACACTGACCCGTCGCGCCGCCCCCGTGAGAGCCACAAGGTCATCATCTCCACCCCGGCCATAGAGCGCCAGGAGTCCATCCTCCGCCACCACGCTGTGCTGCTTTCAGCCGTCGACAAGTCGCGCCCCACAAACCCCATGGCCGTCGACAAGGCGCTTGAGGCGCAGCTGCGCATCCCTCCGCATCTCCTGAGGGTCACCTACCACCACCCGGAGGATTTCCTTGTTCGCTTCAATCTTCCTGCGCACCACGACCTGGCCGTCCGCCAGGGCATGGTGATCGTCGACGGGGGCGCCCTCCGAATCAGGCCCTGGCACGAAGATGACCACATGACCCACGAGAACTTCAAGCTTCATGTGCGGCTGGTCATCGAAACCTGCCGATGCAGCTCTGGTCGCTTGAGGGTGCCGAGGAGGCCCTCGGCGACCAGTGCCGGGTGGATCGGCTCGACTCCAGAACCTACGAGCAAGACCACACGAAGACGTTCGGGGTGTGGGTCTGGGTGTGGGACGTCTCCCACATCCTGACCAAGTGCGCCCTCTGGTTCATCAAGCGCGGCGCCGGCAGGACCGAAGAGATGTACGGCTTCTCCCCAAGCCGCGACGTGGCCCCTCCTCCGTGGGTTCGGCGTCGCGACCCGCTCATCCACGTCGACCGCATCGAGGACTGGACGCCGTTGTCCCCGCGCTCCTCCTCCTCGCCTCAGAGCGGCCTCCCCTCCTCCGAGTCCGAGGCCGACACCAGGCCGTTCCCGGCAATCTACCCCGGCACCTGGCAGATCAAGGTTGAAGATGGACAAGCCCCTGGAGATCAAAGCCGAGCTCAGTGTACCAGGCCGGCCGTGGTGAGCACCGGCTGCCACGGCATGCCGTTTGGAGGCCCCAGGCGCAGCCACGACGGTGACGATGGAGGGGGCATGCGCTCGTGGAAGGACACCCTTCTGGGACGCGGGCGTACCTCCCGTGACATGGCGACGACGGTGCAACCCCACCAACGCCAGCGCAGCCGCACGCCTTCCAGCCGTCGCGAGCACCAACATCATCGCAACTCCTCCAAGGGCAAGCAGGCGTAGTCAGATCGTTCCCCTGCCCAGAAATACCCTCCGTCTGACCCGGTGGCTGACTTCTTCGACGGCGCCACGGACCTGGCCCCTCCGCCACCTCCCCCTGCTGCTGCAAACGACGTCGACCTTGCGGCTGAAGTGGCGACGGCGGAGCCGCTCTGCTTCCCCGACAACGCCTCCAGCAGCAACAACCTGCCAGCTGCTGCTCTCTCAGCCCAGGGTTGCTGCGCTCCTGCTCCAGCCATTTCCGTAGTGCTGCAGCTGGGCGCAGTCACCCAGAGAGTGCAGCAGCTCGGCATCCAGGATCAAGACACGGCAGCTACGCCACACCGTCTCTTCGCTGACGTCCCGCCCCCTGCTTCCGCCGCCACACCCTTCTGCGCCCAAGAAGACGAGGACTGCATCAGCCCCGGTGCGACAGAGCGCCCGCCAGGCAAACAACCGCACGGAGGTGCCGGTGGCGCATCATGCGACTCTTCGTATCATCCGCGATCTCGGGCTGCTGGGACCAAAAGACAAGATGACACCTCAGGCGGCCAAAGCCCTGGTCAAGAAGTTCGACGAGCCACTCACGGAAGAAGACATCATCGGCCTGGCAAAGCTCACACACCAGGATCCAGCTGCTCTTCGAGTTGCCGCCGGCCTTGCCGGGCCGGATGGAGCTCCCCTCGGGGAGGATGCTTAGTTTATGTTGCTACAAATTAGGTGTAGTCTCCAGAGGCGGTCAGTCTACGACTGGCTTGAGTTAGGGCCAATGTTTAGTGCTTGGTTAGAGGATAAGCTTCCATGTCGACGGAAGTTGGGGCCTATTGGTGGCCGTCGACATGCCACGGTTGTAGTTGATGTGTTTTTCCTTCAAAATAGTATTAGTCTCCGGAGAACCCTCATGTGTCCCCATGAATGACATCAACTGCGCTATCATGCCTTGGAACGTTAGAGGACTCAATTCGGCGGCTAAACGAGAAACTGTTAGAGAGGTAGGCGCGGCACAGAGACTGGCCATTCTCTGTTTGCAAGAAACAAAAATAGATGTTTGGTCTCAAGCCATGGTAAACGACATCGGAGGTAGTTCGATGAAAGACACCGTAGTTCTTCCGGCGATAGGATCTAGAGGTGGCATTGCGATCTTCTGGAACAGAGATCTTGTATCTATCTGTTCACAAGCCGTAGGCCAGTTTTCGAGCACGACTGTCGTCTCTCTTGTGAGCTCGGCAACTAGTTTTGTGCTCACCACGGTCTACGGCCCCTCGGACGGCACAAACAAGGAGGCATTCTTCGCTGAATTAGCTAGATCAGCCCCCCCTTAGGTACTCCATGGCTCATCAACGGAGACTTCAACGTCATCTACGATGCGAGAGATAAGAATAACCTCAACCTAAACAGAAGATTGATGAGTAGATTTAGAGAGGCACTAGACTCGGCGGCGCTGAAAGAAATCAAGTGTAAGAACAGAAGATTTACTTGGAGTAACGAGAGGGAATCGCCCAAGCTAGTTAGCATCGACAAATTCTTTGTCAATCTAGAGTGGGAGGCCCTTTTCCCTTTCTTCATGCTCGTCGCTGCTTCCACGTCATGCTCCGACCACTGCCCTCTGATCCTGGCAAGCGCCACTGCTCCTCCTCGACAAGCACGTTTTCGCTTCGAGAGCTTCTGGGTCAAGTTCCCTCACTTCAGGGAAACGGTGCAGAGGGCATGGCAACACCCAGCCACCGAATCTTGTGCTTTCAGCAGAATCAGAACAAGGCTTGATAGGGTGGCCAGGGACCTCAAGATTTGGAGTGGAAGCCTGTTCAGTGACTACAAACTGCAATTCCACATCGCTTCAGAGATCATTTTGAGATTTGATGTGGCAATGGAGAAGCGGCAGCTAACCCCGGCTGAATTCAGTTTCAGAAAACTTCTCAAGCAGAAAGTGGTTGGGCTGGCTGCGGTTGAGCGAGCTCGACGGCGTCAGGCCTCTCGGATTACATGGTTGAAAGCTGGGGACGCCAAAACCACATTCTTCAACGCCAAGATTTGCTCTAGAAGGAGAAAAAACTTCATTCACTCCCTGCACGCCGACGGTCGGGTGGCGATCGAGCATGATGAGAAGGCCAACACCATCTATGAGCATTTCAGCAAAATCATGGGTGCCACAGAAACTAGAGGTTGCACCATTAATTGGGCGGATATTCAGTTGCCTAACATTCAAACCGATGGCTTGGACGCCCCTTTCTCTGAAGCTGAGATCTGGGCTGCAATTTTGGCATCGCCAGCGGAAAAAGCTCCGGGTCCGGATGGCTTCAACGGACAGTTCTTCAGAGCCTGCTAGGATATCATAAAAGGCGAGGTGCTGGCTGTCTTCAACGAATTCCACGCCTTATCAGGAGCAAATTTTGCCAAGATCAACTCTGCATTTGTGGCCCTGCTACCAAAGAAAGATGGAGCTGATTCAGTGGGAGATTTTAGGCCTATTAGCCTCATCAACTCCCTTGCCAAGCTCATCACCAAGGTGCTGTCACTCAGATTAGCTGACAAGAAATCCACCATAATCTCACCAGCCCAGAGTGCATTCCTTAAATCCAGATGCCTGCAAGACAACTACTTGTATGTAAGAAATTCAGTTCGCTCCCTGCACCGCAAGAAGAAACCGGCTTTGCTTATCAAACTGGATATTGCTCGAGCTTTTGACTCGGTGTCATGGGAATTCATTCTTGAGCTGCTCCAGCAACTGGGTTTTAGCTCCCGTTGGAGGGACTGGATCGCTCTGTTGCTCCGGTCCTCGTCGTCCTCCTTCCTGCTCAATGGTGACCCTGGAGCCCCCCTGATCCACCGTCGAGGGCTGCGGCAAGGCGATCCCTTGTCGCCTCTGCTGTTCATCCTTGCAATGGATGTCCTCCACCGCCTGATAGCAAAAGCAGCTAAGGACGGTATCCTCGCACCATTACCAGGAAGAGAGCTAAAGCTGTGCACTAGCATGTACGCGGACGACGCCATCATTTTCGCAAACCCTGACCGGGCAGAGCTGGACAAGCTTTTTGAGATCATATCCCGTTTCGGCGACGCGTCTGGCCTGCACCTCAACATCAACAAATGCTCGGTTACGCCCATAAGATGTGAGCAGATCAACCTCCAGGAAGTTCTGCAGAACTTTGGCGGCCAAATAGCTCAATTCCCGATCAAATACCTGGGCTTGCCGATAAACCTGGGAAGACCACGGATGGTTTTGTTTCAGTTCATCTTGGACCGTATCCGTGCCCGCCTGGCTGGTTGGAAGGGACGGCTCATGTCCATAGCAGGAAGGAGGGTGCTCGTCCGTTGTGTTCTTTCAGCAATCCCTACTTTCGCCCTCTCTGTCCTTCGACCGCCCAAGCTTCTGTTCAAAGAAATTGACAAAGCTCGCCGGAAGTTTCTGTGGACTCAGGATGAGGAGCTCAGTGGAGGTAAATGCAAGGTTGCCTAGAAAAGTGTATGTACCCTGACTGAGAACGGGGGCCTCGGCATCCTTGATCTGCAGAAGTTTTCCAGTGCCTTGCGCCAGCGATGGCTGTGGCTTTCATGGCAAAGTGAGGATAGGCCATGGAAGGGATCTGAACTTCCATGAGACAAAACTGACATAACTCTATTCGATACTGCGACCACGGTCACCCTCGGCAATGGGAAGTTGGCTTCGTTCTGGCTATCTCCATGGATCACCTCCCCAACCCTGGCCACTTTGTTCCCAGACTTGTTCAGGCGCTCGAAGGGAAAAACAAGTGTGTGGCCGATGCCCTTGCAGACGACTCTTGGATACAAGATATCAGACTCCGCTCAAATGATGTCCTTGTCCATAGTTTCCTGATCCTCTGGAGGGCGCTGCGGACAGCAAACCCGGTGCTGCAACCTCACGTTGAGGACAAGATCACATGGCACATTCAGAACACCGGTACTTATAGTGCTAAATCAGCATACAAGCTGCAATTCAGAGACTGCCCGAAGACGGATGACAAACAGCTCATCTGGAAAACCTGGGCCCCGGGAAACATCAAAATTTTCTTCTGGTTACTGCTCCGCGACCGCCTATGGTGCAGTGACAGATTGCAACGCAGAGGATGGGAAAACGGATACTTCTGTTCTCTCTGCCGAAGAAACTTGGAGACCTCAACTCACCTTTTCTGGGAATGCCCAGTTTCTAGAGCAATTTGGAGACAAATAGCAACCTGGACTGACTGCGACAAGCTTGCACTCATTTCAGAGAACATAGATGACACCTCCACCTCCGCCCAAAGGATACGCAACATCCTCCAACAGGCAAGGCCGAGGCTCAGAGAGAAACTCAAAACGACAATCTTCCTAGCTGCATGGCACATCTGGAAGGAAAGAAACAACCGCACCTTCAGGCATCAGGCAAGCCAAGTCTGCAATGTGGTCGGTGCGATCAGGAGAGATGCAGAAGGCTGGAAGCTGGCAGGAGCTAAATGCCTTGAGACACCGCTGGGTGATCCAGGCTAGAGCCATCTCTCTTCCCAGTTATAACGGAGGCACCTTGTACCAAACTCTTGTAAACCACCATGATCACTTGATCATGAACATATTTTCCGCCATCTCTCTGCTTAATATATGAATGCCGGTGATACACCGGTTCTTTCAAAAAAAGTTGTTTCTGTAGAAACTGAAGGAGTGTTGGACATTGTCATACAAACCTACTCCAAATCTGGCGACATAGCTGCACATGGTCATATTCGTTTCACGCCCAACTATTGCGGCATAAGCCAGGATAAATTTGCCCTTGGTGATGCTGAGGTGTTGGTCACTGTTGCTTGGTCTCTCGTGGCTAGGAGCAAGCGGGGAATCGTGGCAGAACGAAGCATTGTTTGAATACTAAGATATGATATTTGGCTGTGGAACACCAACCAAACCCTTACTCTGATTTCCATGTAATTTGTCCAGCTATTTGTACTTTAAGTTATATTGTGTGTAGTGCTTCAGTTTTCATTAATCAACATCATCATTGTCAATTAGTTGTGCATTGGTCCTCTTGTTGAATTTAATTCTTGTAGAATACTTGGTTTCATGAATGATTCATCATTCACTAGATAAGAGGCGTGGGTGAACCCTTATCACAAAAGTATGGGCAAAACTTTTACAGCTGAATATATTTGGGCATAAGCTTCCTAGTCATTTATACCACGAAATTATCCACCAGAATTTGCACAGATTTTGTGCCAATCAACCTCTACTGTAAATAGGGTGTGTGAACTGTGATACAAACATGTGTTGCACTAACAGATCAATCAATCAATCTTGTTTAACCCGAAGTGTTCATGTTATGTCAGATCGTCGTTGTATAAAGCAAAAGGGAAGGGCTTGGTTATCTAGTATAGTTCATGCATGCTAGAACTGTTAGGGAACGTAGTAATTTCAAAAATTTCCTACGCACACGCAAGATCATGGTGATGCATAGCAACGAGAGGGGAGAGTGTTGTCCACGTACCCTCGTAGACCGAAAGCGGAAGCGTTAACACAACGCGGTTGATGTAGTCGTACGTCTTCACGATCTGACCGATCAAGTACCGAACGCACGGCACCTCCGAGTTCAGCACACGTTCAGCTCGATGACGTCCCTCGAACTCCCATCTAGCCGAGTGTTGACGGAGAGTTTCGTCAGCATGACTGCGTGGTGACAATGTTGATGTTCTACCGACGCAGGGCTTCGCCTAAGCACCGCTACGATATTATCGAGGTGTAATATGGTGGAGGGGGGCACCGCACACGGCTAAGAGATCAATGATCAATTGTGTCTGGAGGTGCCCCCCTGCCCCCGTATATAAAGGAGCAAGGGGGGGTTCGGCCGGCCTAGAGGAGAGGCGCGCCAGGAGGAGTCCTACTCCTACCGGGAGTAGGACTCCCCCCTTTTCCATGTTGGACTAGGAGAGGAAGGGGGAAGAGGTGGAGGGGAGGAAGGAAGGGGGGGGGGGGCGCCGCCCCCCTCTCCTTGTCCTATTCGGACGGGGGGGGGGGGGGGGGGAGGGGGGGAAGGGGCGCGCGGCCCTGCCCTGGCCTCCTCTCCTCTCTTCCACCTAGGCCCACTAAGGCCCATTAAGTTACCGGGGGGTTCCGGTAACCTCCCGGTACTCCGGAAAAATCCCGATTTCACCCGGAACACTTCCGATGTCCAAACATAGGCTTCCAATATATCAATCTTTATGTCTCGACCATTTCGAGACTCCTCGTCATGTCCGTGATCACATCCGGGACTCCAAACAACCTTCGGTACATCAAATCATATAAACTCATAATATAACTGTCATCATAACGTTAAGCGTGCGGACCCTACGGGTTCGAGAACTATGTAGACATGACCGAGACACCTCTCCGGTCAATAACCAATAGAGGAACCTGGATGCTCATATTGGTTCCTACATATTCTACGAAGATCTTTATCGGTCAGACCGCATAACAACATACGTTGTTCCCTTTGTCATCGGTATGTTACTTGCCCGAGATTCGATCGTCGGTATCTCGATACCTAGTTCAATCTCGTTACCGGCAAGTCTCTTTACTCGTTCTGTAATACATCATCCCGCAACTAACTCATTAGTCACAATGTTTGCAAGGCTTATAGTGATGTGTATTACTGAGTGGGCCCAGAGATACCTCTCCGACAATCGGAGTGACAAATCCTAATCTCGAAATACGCCAACCCAACAAGTACCTTTGGAGACACCTGTAGAGCACCTTTATAATCACCCAGTTACGTTGTGACGTTTGGTAGCACACAAAGTGTTCCTCCGGTAAACGGGAGTTGCATAATCTCATAGTCATAGGAACATGTATAAGTCATGAAGAAAGCAATAGCAACATACTAAACGATCGAGTACTAAGCTAACGGAATGGGTCAAGTCAATCACATCATTCTCCTAATGATGTGATCCCGTTAATCAAATGACAACTCATGTCTATGGCTAGGAAATATAACCATCTTTGATCAACGAGCTAGTCAAGTAGAGGCATACTAGTGACACTCTGTTTGTCTATGTATTCACACATGTATTATGTTTCCGGTTAATACAATTCTAGCATGAATAATAAACATTTATCATGATATAAGGAAATAAATAATAACTTTATTATTGCCTTTAGGGCATATTTCCTTCAAGAACATTCATCACACATCCTAAATATCACACATAAATTTTTGTTCCTTCCAATTAGTCTTTTTCTATTGGCGCAACCATTTTCAGCTCCCAATGATTTCTCATTTTATTTTATTTTTACGGAAAAGGCCCAAGTTCAGTCAGCCCCTACAAGACCTTCCTTCCAAGAGTATGAATTGTAGAAAAATCTTGAAGAAATCAGTGTCGTCTTCCTTTTCCATCCACCTGCAGTGAGCTATAAGCGGAGCTTGTTCTGCCTAGCTATGTGTCTTCGTCTTATCGGAGCCACGTTGATGAAACCTATAACTGGTAGAAGCAGCAGACATGAAGTCATCGACATAGACTAAGATGTCGTGACCAGGATATGAAAGTTTCATCATCTGAGCGGTCCTACCACAAAGGAGGGCCAGACGACAATCCCGATTCTGGCTAGAGGGAGGAAGGGGACACAAACCTCATAATTTCCTAATGAGAACATATGAAGTTGAGCTTCATCGAATGGAGCTTCACCCGGGGAAGAAAAACACCTGGCAATGCCATCCCCATCGCATGACATCACCGCCATGGACGGATGCTAATCACGCAAGTCCAAATGGCCGATGATCGATATCGTCCCAAACTCGTCCACAACCCACCGAGGAAGATCATACACATGGGAAAAGCCGAGAAACCATTATTTCCATCGCCGCTGCTGCACCAACTTAACCGGTATAAGAAAACTCAAAACCCCTACTGGGCGTGAACTGAAGTCACAAATCTGGGGTTCCAGCACCCTTCTGCCAACATAGTGGTCCATGGAAGGTAGGGAACCTGCGGCGGCACAAGTGGGTGGAGGGGGAGTGCAGTTACCTCCTTGCCCCCTACTATTGTACCAGAGAAAAAAAATGATTTGTTGGTGTGCAACTAAAAACAGATCTATTGGTACGGTGTGCTGAGATCATTTATCATTTACTCCATCCGTTCCTAAATATAAGTCTTTCTAGAGATTCCAATATGGACTACATACGGAGCAAAATGAGTGAATCTACACTCTAAACTATGTCTATGTACATCCGTATGTAGTTCATATTGAAATCTCTAGAAAGACTTATATTTAGGAACGGAGGGAGTATATGATTTTGTTTTGCGATTAAAATCATGTCAACCGGTGTGGTGTGCTGGGAAGGACGTGTGCAACGATGTACATGCAGGTCCTTTGCCTTTTAGAAATAATAATACCATGTAAGCTTCTTTCGGTTATCCACAAAACCTACCGTACTTTGGCAACATGTATCCACACTGTTGTGAAATTCTACAAGTGATTTAGAGTAAAAGTAAGTTCCCTAGCTTGGTGGCATTTCTTTTTTCGAAAAGATCAGATCTATTATAAAGATTCACCGGAAGTATAAAACACTTCAAACATAATTAAAATTACATCGAGGCTCATGGACCACCGAACGACCATTGCCGCCGCTAGTAGCTTGGTAGCATTTGATCACCACTTCCGTGATGTCTGACGTCATTCCCACACTCATATGTAGGTGATAGGGTCATGGAAAGTGAAAGCAACAACACATAATCGACTTCGATCCAATGGTGCTTCTTTAGTACCCGGTCACCAGCTCCGGGCTAAACACCCTATAGGTGATGTTTATTTTTCCTGTAGTGCTAGGTCCGACCCTAATTATTTATATGTGGTAATGGCGATGTTTTGCCTCATTACCTTGTTGGAGGTTTTGCTTGGAGTTTTCGGGCTTGATCCTTAGGGTGAAAACCATCGATCTAGCCTTCGGTGGTTGCATTCGACGAGCGCGCCGTTCCCCTCAGAGAGGTGGTTCTTTTGAAGAATATTTCTCGTAGTATTTTGTGTTGTCATGATATGGCTGGTGCCAATGATTCTTGTTGTATTTCATCATCTTCACCAAGGAAAACCTTTGGTTTTGTATGACTTTGCTCTTTGTACGCGTGACCATATATGTGTTTCCATTGGTATTGACTGTATCCATCCTAGTCACACAACGGTAGGGTATCTTTTTTTGAAGTTAAAGGTAGGGTATCTAAACATTATGTTTTTGTTCACTTGATGTTATGTAAGTCAATAAACAACGCCCCTTATTGGAAATCCATTTTGCTAGCATTTAGTTAGTCTAAGTGCAGGGTTTGCTAGAGCATCTACAACCGCAATTGCCTAATTCCGACTCCGAAACACACGCGGACAGTGACCAGACAACAAACAAAAAGTTGATTCCACAAACACATACACGATTTCGAAATCAACAAATCCATATTAATTATTTCATGCAACGAAAAACCTAATCTAAGCGGATCTCGGCCGGCTCCGCTATGCCCATGTCCGGCAGCCGGCCGCCCCTCAAAAGTGTTGGTCCGGTCGACGACGAGGTAGAGTAAGACATGAGACACTAGCTGGCTCATGGGAGGAAGTGTGGGCTACTTTTTCGGGCCACGTCATAGGTGGGCTGCGTGGAAGGGAGAACCAATCGTACGTCGGGAGGGGGTCGAACCATCAGTACTATACCTGCGCGCGTGCTGGCCATTGTGTGAACGGATTCAAATCGGAGATGGAGTACTCCGTCCAGGTTTAGAAAAGGAACGAGAGTCAAAACAACCTAGCTGGCACATATAAGTACGTAACGTACGAATCAATTATCAAACTGATCCCAAACACGCCCTCTCACCAGCGCCGTCGCCGTCGCCTGAGTCTTCTGCCTATTCGATCGGCGGATTGAGATGGAGGGATCAGCCGGCAGATCAATGGGCACGGAGACGCGGGCGCCCAAGGAATCGGAGACGTCGTCGCCGATGGGTCGGGATGGTAGCCACCAGGAGAAGGTGCCGCGTACTGACTCTTCTGAATTCAAATCAGATATGGGGGCAGAGTCAGTGATGGATACCAGTGAGGGGACGTCCATGGTCAAATCAGACGAGTCGATACCCGAACCTGCGGAGCCCAGCCCCACCAATGCAATGGCCAGATTGGAACAGTACTCCGTCCAAGATGAAAGCGATCATGACAAGATGGACAGAGGCAAATCAGGCGCACTATTGACCATGGAGGCCAAGGAGAAGGCCGCTGAGGAGATGGCTCACGAGGCCGAGATGTTCGCTTGGTACATTGAGGGTTGGGAATCTGAATGGGGCAAAACCTGCGGTTCCTTCACAGACCAAAGTGAGCAACTAACCCCCTCTCTTTTTCTTTCAGCAAGGGATCGATTTACTTAATTTGCTGCTTACAAAGGGGTAGTTCATGCATGTTAATTAGAACACTCATTTCTAACAAACGCCGCACTTGCTTGTGTGCTGCATGCAGCGGTGCTGAGTTCCACGTGTTTTGTACACTACACACCCGGACGCATGCCACGGATCCGTAGTGGGTCTACCCCCGACACCTTGCAGGTCTTCTCCATCAAACTTGCAGAAATAACCGGTGGCCTTCAATGGCCATTGTCTGTGTATGGCGTGGTTGCCGCCCGAGACACCGTGGATCACAACCGCAATCTTATCTTTTCTTGCGATAGGAGCCACGCCCAAGAACTGAAACAGGATGTGAGTATGCTACTCCCCTTTTATTTCCTTTTGCAAATCTTGTGCACGCCTAGCTTCCTCTCTACTGGTCGATTAATGTTTTTTTTTTTTGAAAGACCCGGCAAAACGCCGGCTTCATTGATTTAGCAGAAAGCAGCGGGAAACATTTTGATCAAGTGATCAGGTGGATGAAATTGGAAAAGTACAGCTCTCTCTCCTCTAATTAAGCTAAATTTTCGCGAATTGTGTCCCCGAAGGGAGGCTCTATGAATTTGGCTCCGGCCAATCTCCATTGCTCGATATTGGTCCTAATCGCCGCGATGACATCTTCCACCCGAGGTGTTTTTGCCCGGAAAACGCAGTGGTTTCTTTCCCTCCATAATTCTCAGGCGATCATGATGATTAGAGTTCTGATTCCGCGCCTGTTTGCGGTAGCAGTCTTGTTGATGAGGAGTTGGCAAGTCTGAGCCGAGCTGAGTGGAGCCCTTGTGTCTGGTACGAGTGAAGAGCAGCCCGACCATCTGGCACAATTCCCCCAAACCTGTTGCGAGAAGCTACATCCCCAAAACAGATGAGTAGATGTTTCCAAATTCCTGGTGCACAGAGGGCAGAAATAGCCATTGGGCCAGCCTCTTCTCTGCAATCTGTCATTGCACCACAGGCGGTCTTTGACTAGGAGCCACATGAACATTTTGAGCTTGTTGGGTGCCCAAACCTTCCAGATGAAGCTGTTGTAAACTGGGTTGGGGGCCTGCTGACATTGCATCTGGTAAGCCGATTTGGCAGTGTATGTACCTTCGCGAGTGAGCTTTCAAGTCATTTCATCTTCTTGGTCAGGAGCCATGGTAATGTGTGCTGCGTCGATGAGCCGCCACATCTGAAGAAACTGAGGTGCTATTGCAGCAGTATCTCCATGTTGCAAATCTGAAATCCACTGCTCATTGGCTAGAGACATCCGAACTGACCTGTTTTTGCGCCTCGCATGACTGAACAGAGTAGGGAAAGCTGTGGATAGTGGCTCGTCACCGATCCAACTATCTTTCCAGAAGTTGGCCTTGTTTCCATTTCCAACTTGGATTGATGTCGCTTTGCCGAAGAGAGCCCTTTCATGATCGTCAGGAGTAGGGGTCACGGCAACCCAAGGCTTATCCGGCCGCGCCCATGCGAGCCACTGCCATCGCAATCTCAGTGCACAGTTGAATTTTTGCAGGTCCAGTAATCCAAGGCCTCCATGGTCTAGAGGGGAGCAAACCTTTTCCCAGGAGACTTTGCACTTTCCACCAGAGAGCTCATCGTCTTGTGCCCATAGGAAGCGTCTTCGTGATTTGTCCATTTCCTTCAGGATTTTCTTTGGTATCTTCAGTGCAGTCATCGCAAAAGTTGGTAGGGCAGAGAGGACGCATCTGACGAGGACTCGTCTTCCAGCTATGTTGAGGAGCTTGCCCTTCCAGCCGGCCAACCGTGCTTTCAATCTGTCGATCAGGAATTGGAAATGCGCCATTCTGAGCCGAGTTGGCGAGATTGGGAGCCCCAGGTAAGTTATTGGGAAACTGACGAACTGACCACCAAAACCCTGTAGCTAATCCGGCACGTTCAGATCTTCACAGCAGATTGCAACAACTGATGATTTTCTTTGATTCAGTTTCAGCCCGGTGGCTTGCCCAAAACTGTCCAGCAGATCAAGCAACTTGCCCACCTCCTGAGCAGATGGATTTGCGAAGATAACAGCGTCGTCGGCGTATAAGCTAACTCGCAAACTTGGACCGCGGCCCGGCAGAGGCGCCAGGACCCCAAGATCGGACGCAGCTGCAAGCAGATGGTGGAGTGGGTCAATTGCGATGATGAAAAGCAGAGGGGAGAGGGGGTCGCCCTGTCTTAATCCTTGCATGTGCCAGAAGTGATCGCCCGGCTCCCCGTTTAGCAGCACCGAGGAAGAGGCCGACGGTAGCATTAGCGCGATCCAATCACGCCATCTCGGGGGAAAACCCAGCTTTTGCATAAGCTACAGGAGGTAAGCCCAGTTGATGGAATCGAAAGCTTTTGCAATATCCAACTTGAACAGAAGGGCCCTTTTCTTCTGCCGATGGAGCGCCTTGACAAAGCCCTGCACATATTGGTAGCTTTCATGCAAGCATTTTCCTTTCTGGAACGCCGTTTGTGCAGGGGAAATCAGGTCTTGTAGCCGAGACGCCAGCCTCATGGACAGCACTTTTGCAATCAGTTTAGCAATGGAATGAATGAGGCTGATCGGTCGGAAGTGGCCCATCTCTGTTGCTCCATCCTTCTTTGGCAGCAAGGCGATGAAGGCAGTGTTCAGATCAGCAAAGTTGTCACCCGCTAGGTTATAGAACTTTTGGAAAACCGCCATGATATCATGTTTGATAATGTGCCAGCATGATCTGAAGAACTTGCCGGTGTAGCCATCCGGCCCGGGAGCTTTATCAGTCGGAGATGCCTTGATGGCAGCCCAGATTTCTTCCTCACAGAAAGGAAGATCAATGCCTTGCAGGTCGACGGCTGGCAACTGAAGCAGATCCCAGTTTAGCATGCAGCTCCGTTGCAGGGATTCGCCAAGGCCGCGGGCGAAGTGATCGAAGGCCAGCTGAGCTTTCTCCCTGGCTCCGTGACAATGGCGTCGCCCGTTTTGATGGATTGAATGTAATTTTTTCTACGACGCGAGAGGAGACGGGCATGGAAGAACTTTGAGTTGGCATCTCCCGCACGAAGCCAAGAAATTCTGGAGGCCTGCTTCTTGCGAGCCCTTTCAATTGCTGCCAGCCCGAGAACTTTCAATTTAAGCTGCTTCCTCAGGTGAAGCTCATCAGTTGACAGCGGTCTGGCCTCCTGCGCCACGTCAAGCCTCATGATAACCTCGTTTGCAATGTGGAATTGAAGTTTTGCACCCCCAAACAGGCTTTTGCTCCAAACCTTTAGATCCCCCGCTACTCTTTCCATCTTCTTCTTCATCCTGACGAACGGGCAGTCGTGACGAACAGGCCTCTCCCATGCGTGTTGCACTGTCTCCTGGAAGTGAGGGAAAACTGTCCAAAAATTCTCAAATCTGAACCTTGCCTTGGTGACAGGCCTAACTCCATTAGCCAGCACCAGAGGGCAATGATCAGAGAACGAAGTGGAAGCCGCCATGAGGACGAAACTTGGGTGCATATCCTCCCATGCCAGGTTACAAAAGACTTTGTCGATACTGCAGAGAGTTGGGTCGTCCCTCTCACTGCTCCACGTAAATCTCCTGTTTTTGCATTTGACCTCTTTCACCCCGGCGAGGTCAATTGCTCTGCGGAAACGGCCCATCATCCTTCTGTTGATGTTGCAGTTGTTCTTGTCTCTAGCTTGGTATATCATGTTGAAATCGCCATTCAGCATCCATGGCTCTGTTGCAGGCGGCGCGACCGCGGCCAGTTCCGACAGGAAGTTGGCTTTCTGTTGGTCGTCCGTCGGGCCGTAGACCGTAGTCATCCAAAATGAGCAGCCTGTACTAATGATCTTCACCCTTGCAGTGATGGAGAAGCTAGCGACGATCTGATCCGTGATGTCGACGGTCTGCTTGTCCCAGAAGATTGCCGCGCCCCCTCTCGTGCCCATTGCCGGAAGCACGACGCAGCCCTGCAGAAGATTTCCCCCAATGTCGCGAGCCATGTCAAGAGTCCATGTCTCCAGTTTAGTTTCTTGAAGGTTTAGAATTGAAATCTTATTTGCCTGCGCCACCTCTCTAACTGCAGATCGTCTAGCCGACGCGTTCAGGCCCCTAACGTTCCACAACATGATTCTGTAATTTGTGTCAAACATGGAGACAGTGGTGTTCGCTTCGCCGACTAACATTTAAAACAGAGGGGTTACAGCACACCTTACATCTATCCATGGGGCACCGCTGGCCTCCAATAGTCCCAAAATCCCGGCGGTGACTAACTACTGATCCTGCTAGCCGAAGACTACACATGAAGACTAATCCTAACTCGAACTGGTTTAAGACCAGTCGTAGACGAAGACTAGAAGCTAAAACTAACATGATCCAACTACATCCTCAGCATCCGCGCCGGCCATTCCAGCCGCGATTTCCAGGGCCTCCCTGTCCAGGCCGGTGAGCTTTGCGATCGCCTTGATGTCGCTATGGGACAGAGGCTCCTCGAAGCGCTTGAGCAGAGCCGCCGCCGCCGCCGGAGTCATCCGATCCTTTGGGCCTAGGCCACTGAGCTCCTGGACGAGGCGCAGCGCCGCGCGCTGAGCCACCGGCACAGTGCAGCCGGACGCGGCCTGACGCGCGCTCCGGCGAGAGGGAGCAGAAGTGGCCCGCACCTTCGGAGGGGCTGAAGAGCGTGGCCGGACGGGCGGAGCGGGCGGGGCGTCGAGGATGGCCGTTGGCGAGGGGGTGAACAGGTGCGGCGAACCACCCCTCTGACTGGTGTTCCCTTGCCCAGCGTCGATGTGGAGGCAGTCGACCTTCTGGGTAATGGCGGCTACTTGAAAGCCCACAGCAGCAGAAGCCGGAGTGGAAATGCAAGGGCTGCTGAGAGGGGCGTCAAGGTTGGCGATGCAAGGCAGAATGTCGTCCTCCAGGAGGCCGTCCATAGCCCCACGACGCGCCGAAGCGTGAGGCGGCGAGCGGCCACCATCTTCAAAGGCCAGCGGGTAAGTGAGCGCATCGCGCATGGCGTTCTCGATCTCCAGCTGCATGACGTCTGTACGAGGCGGAGGGGAGAGGGCGCGCCCGGCAGGGAAGGAGAAAAACTGGGCCACCGGGTCAGGCTCGGAGGCGCTCTGGCGCGCAGACTCGCGCGGTCGGAGTGGGGGCGGGGGGGTGGCCCTGAGAACCGGGCCCTCCTTTGCCTTTGCCTTTTTGTGCTTGACTCTGTCCTTGGTCTGGTCTTCATGGCGACGATCAGAGGCGGCCTTGTTGCGTGGCCGGGGAGCGGCCTCGACGACGTCAATGGCCTTGCCCTTGGCGTGGCAAGAGTTGCCCAGAAACGCGTCCTTCCAGGTGCGCCGCAGCCCACCTTGCTCACCGTCGCGGTCTTGGTCACGGCGATCGACGACCCGAGGCCCGCCCCTGCATCCGGAAGCCGGCGCCCTCAGAGCGGCCCTCCTCCCCGGGGCCTGGCCATCCTCGACGCCAGCAGCCCAGGAGCCAGGCTCGGTCCGTGGAAAAGGGCGGTCGTCGTCATCTTCGGAGGAGGAAGGAAACCCGCTCTGCCCCGAGTGCGAGGAGCGTGGCGAGAGCGGGGTCCAGTCCTCCATCCGATCCACGTGGATGAGCATGTCGTAGCGGCGGACACCCGGCGGAGAAGGGATGCGACGATCGGGAGGGGAGTAGCCGATGATCTCGTCGACGCAGCCCGCTCCCCTCTTGAGCACCCAGAGCGCCCGCGTGGTGGGGATGTGCGCGACGTTCCATGTCCAGAGCCAGCAGGCGAACGTCTTGGCGTGGCCTCGCTCCACGGTCCGGCTGTCGAGGCGGTCGATGCGGCTGAAGTCGCCGAGCGCCTCATCCGCCCCCTCCAAGGACCAGAACTGCATCGGGAGGCCTTCAACGACGATACGGACGTGCAGCGGCAGCTCATGATGGCTGCGTTGTCGTCTTCGTGCCAAGCACGGATGAAGAACTTGAAGCCGTCCACCTTGATGGAGCCCCTCCGCACGGCGTCGTCGCGGTGCGCCGGCAGGTCGAAGTGGACGAGGAACGCCTCAGGTTGGTGGGAGGTGACGCGGAGCTGGAAGGGCGGCGTGCCTACCAGCTCCTCGAAGGCCTTGCCCACCGCCGTGGGGTTTGTCGCATGGGTCCTGTCGACGGCAGAGAGCGTGACGGCGTGCTGACGAAGGACGAACTCCTCGCGCTCGAGGACGGGCGTGGCGACCACCACCTTGTTGCTGACCCGCGGGCGCCGTGCAGGGTCGCAGTGGAGGAAGCGGTCCATTGCCGGAGGGGGCGGTGGAGGGGAGGCCGGCGACGGGAAGCGGAGACGGTCGCGCACCGGGGCCCTGGACGTGGCCGGCTTCAGTCTTTCTCGGGCGGTCCCTCCTGGACCCCCGTTCTTCGGATTCTGTGGGCACTCCCAGGCGAAGTGGCCCTGGCGCTTGCAGAGGATGCAGCGGAGAGGATCTCTGCAATCCTTGCGGCAGTGGAGCTTGCTGAGGCATCGGAAACACTTCCCTTTGAATCTGCTTAAAAAGACGTCACGGCCGGAGCGGGCATTGAAGTCCTGATGGCGATTCGAGCGGCGCTCGGAGGAGGGAAGCGGATGGACCGCAGGGCCGGATCCAGCACGCCCCCCTTTCCGGGATCTGACCTCCGTCCAGCCGTGCTCATCGCTCGAGGGGGAGGAGTTGACGGCAGGGGATGGGGCGACAACCATGGATTTAAGTCGCCCATGCCCAATGAAGGGGGACGCGCCCAGATCCGCCGGGCGGAACTGGTGTTCCGAGCAGGACGGCTCGCCCCGCCGCAGGATTCGCGGCGTCGAAGCCGGATCTGAGCCCGCAACGGTGGTAGCTGGAGACGATGGCGAGAACGGGACCCGAACGGACCGCGCGACGATGAGAAACCGCGGGGTGGAGTGGAGCGCCCGCGAGGCGAAGCAGCCGAGGAGGGACGGGACGGGACGGCAGCCATTAAAGCCGGATTTGTGGCCGCCGCGGCCGGAGTGGCCAGCGGCGCAGCGGAGCGGAGCGGGAGCGGCTTCTGCAACGCGTGTGATGATCCTGGTCGATTAATGTTAATTGGGTGAAACTGATGCTTGCAGGATAGTTTTTTGCACTTGATTGGCCCGTCCCGTGATATTGTGATCGAGGACATGCTCGACTTCGAAATCCAACTAAAAGTGAAAGGTACAACCCAGTCTGAAGACGAAGCATTGATAAGACATGTATGCAGTTACGCGGGAGGAGGATATGGTCCTGGTGTAACTATTGAGAACTTTTTCTGCACACTAGAGTTATGCCTGCAGCGAGTTACTCGATCGGTCCAGGCCACTATCGTGAGTGTCCAGGTTGTGAAAGGGTCATGGCCCTTTGAATATGGCGGACAAGTTGCCTGCTAATCGCTGTCAGGGGAATTTGTGCCCACTGATAGGGGACTTGTTCGTGTTATTGATCCCTCGTCTAGCCAAATTGTGCTGCAGGATACAAAAGATGGAGCGGAACTGAAAGGTTTTCATGGTTATGTGCATCTTTCGAGGCGAGTTGTTTCGGTAGGAATTAGAGGAATGCTGGATGTTGAGATACAAGCCTACTCCAAATCTGGTGATACCGCTACACGTGGTCATGTCCGTCTCCTGCCCAAACTTTGCAACATAAGCCAGGAGAAATGTAACCTAGATGGCGCTGAGGTAGTGGTTACTGTTGCTTGGTCTCTTGTCCCTACGGACAAGCGGGACATCATGGCAGAGGGATGGAGCGGCGCGAAGGTTATTTGAAGCTTGAGGGTGGAAGATCAGTAGTGGGGAAGGCTAAAAGGAGTGGCAAAATTAAGAGAACACCAACTGATTTCCATGTGGTTTATTGGAGTTTGGTAGTATTTATGTACTCCCTCCTTTTTTGTTACTCTATATATTAGTTTTACCTTAACTCAAACTTTGTAAATTTTGATCAAGTTTATTATTAAAAATATATTAGCATCTACAATAGTAAATCAACGCCAATATTAGATTCATCATTGAATATATTTTCACATAATTAAAAGAGGACGTGCGACATGCTGTGTATATAAGTGGTAATTAAGTAGTCATGAACGTTCACAAATCAAAACAACAAGAAACTTCCATGGCTCTTCTATTCTTTTTTTACTATATTATACCCACACCATCTTGTGTGTGCAATGACCATGACGAGTAAATAGCATAAAACTACTAGTTTACAGGCTTTGGTTCCAAAAAACTATCACTTTTTAATTTTTCTCAGAAAGCTACCGAACGCGCGGTCCGCTGTTTCAAAAAACCCAAACCCGCGGTGACTAGCGATTTAACCCGTTTTCTGACGGACCGGGCCCATCTGTCAGCCCACGTGGCCACGCGCGCTCACGGCGCAGCCGTTAACGGCCGTTAGCCGACCCGGGTCCGGTCGGAACCAAAGTGGGCGGTCGGCCACACACTCTCTCACTCCCCCTCCTCTCCCCCGCGGTGACCTAGGTGGGCGATGGCGGCGGCGCAGCCAAATGTCGTCGGCGGCGAGCTATTGAGGCAAGGCGGCACCGGCCAGGAGGGCGGTGGACACTCAGAGGTGGACAAATGGCTAGGCAGCTCGAGCTTCCCGGCGCAGCGGTCGCAGCAGCCATCACCGCCCGCAGCTCATGTGGATCCGGCGAGCTCAGATCCGGAAGTCCGCGCGGCTAGGGCAGTGGCGAAGCGCATCCACACTGATCCAG
This sequence comes from Aegilops tauschii subsp. strangulata, assembly GCF_002575655.3. Classification (NCBI taxonomy): domain Eukaryota; kingdom Viridiplantae; phylum Streptophyta; class Magnoliopsida; order Poales; family Poaceae; genus Aegilops; species Aegilops tauschii. The sequence continues at coordinate 464,099,091 of NC_053040.3, forward strand.
CAGGCGGCCACCATTGGGCGTCGTCCTTTGGTGGAGTGAGGTAAGCACTGGTCAATGTTTCTGGTTAGTTCAAATTAGTTCTGGTAACTATATGCCAAGCTTTAGTTAAAATTTCCGTGTGCTTTAGTTCAAATTAGAACTAGGGTTAGTAATTGTTTGTTCTTGGCATGCTACTGTAGAAGAAAGTGCATTTGGTTAGTTCATTTGGTCAGTGCATAGATGTTCTTGATATCTGAAGAAAGTTCAGTAATGTTCAGTGACTTAAAAAATAATTGTTTGTCAATTTAATCCTACAGCTTAGATGATGAGATTTGGGACTTGAGGCTACATTTTCAAGGAATAGATAATATGGAGAAAAAGTATTCAGTTTCCTCGGATATCAGTTATCTGACCATATTAGCATTGGTTGAGTTGGAGGGCTATGGCATGGATGCATTTCTGACTTATGTAAAGGAAGAGGGAAAGGGGCTGGAGGATGTGGAGGCCCTGGATAGTGAGGAGGCATTAGAGGAAATGCTTGACTTATTTGTTGATAAGAAGGTACTGAACATCAGTGTCAGAAAAGCTACTGATCCAAGCCCAGCTGATGAGGAACAGATCCCCATTGATCATGTTGGTGAACCTGTTGTTTACAGAGTTTCACAAGAAGGTGTTATGTACCCTGCCTCTAATGCTAGCTTGCCATCTTTAACCCCTGATGAGCCCTACATGAACACACAGCAAAGCAACAATTTGAACAAGGGGAAAACAGTTGTGGAAGAAGAAGATGTAGAAGAAGAAGCAGATGAAGAAGAAGAAGATGTACCAGTGGAAGAAGATGTAGCAGAGGAAGAAGATGTACCAGAGGAAGAAGATGTACCAGAGGAAGAAGATGAAGTTGAAGATGACAAATCATCTTCAGAGTTTGAGTTCTTTAGGGGTGATTACAGAGGGCAGAAAATTTCTTACAAAGCTTGGTGTAGGGGTGAAGATGAGGCTGGCACTGATACTGCAGAGCACTATTGTGCAGCTAACTCAGAACCTTCTGAGTTTTGGGAGGAAGAACCAATAGTTTCTGAAGATGAAGAAGTAGTGGATCCTGCTGCCAAAAAGCTTAAGCCAGTTAGAAAACCTGGCCCAACTAGCAAGTCTCACAGTGAGCCTGAGCACAACAAGTTTGAAGATTATGTCCCTGAAGCTGATGAGTACTGTTTTCCAAGTGATTTTGGCATAAGTGATGAAGAGGATGCACCAAGGCTGCCATCTGGAAGAAAGAGTAGGAAGAAGCAGAAGAAGGAGAGGAGATGGTATGATCCAAAAAGGCCTGATGCACATGAGCAGTTTTCAATGCATTTGTGCTTTGAAAATGTAGTTGAGTTCAGAGAAGCACTTAGAAATTTTCATGTGAGGACTCTTAGGAATTTTGAGTATCACAGAAATGAACCAACTAGGGTTATTGCTTGGTGCTCTGAGAGAAAACATGGTTGTGAGTTTTACATAGTTGCCTCCAAGATAGCTCATGAGGCAACTTTCAGTATCAAGAAGATGAACTTGGATCACACTTGTGGAGCAAGTGGAGAGAACACAAAGGTGACAGTCAATTGGGTTGCTAAGGTTTGTGAGGATACAGTCAGATCCAACCCTGGAGCTGGTGTTGACACAATTATGTCATACACAAAGAAGAAGTTTGGTGTGCATGTGCCTAAAAGCTTGGCATATAGGGCAAGGAAGCAAGCAGTAGAGGTTGTGCAAGGAGATCACAAACTCCAGTATCACAGAATAAGGGACTACCTGCAGTGTGTGCTAGATACTAACCCTGGCAGTAGGTGCATAGTAACAACACATGAGGACCCACTTAACCCAGCTCCTACCCCAAGGTTTCACTATATGTTTTACTGCTTGTTTGCATGCAAGGAGGGTTTTCTGAATGGATGCAGGCCATTTATAGGTAAGTATTCAGAAATTTATATGATTTGTAAACATTGATGTACTTAGGCACTCATGTTATCATGTTAGCAGGTCTGGATGGTTGCTTCATCAAGCTAAGCACTGGTCAGCAGATATTGGCAGCTACAGGGAGGGATGGCAACAATAACATCTTCCCAATAGCTTTTGGTGTTGTTGATAAGGAAGAGACAGACAGTTGGACATGGTTTCTCACACAGTTGAGAACAGCCATTGGAACTGGCAATAAGTTTGGCAAATACACAATTATGTCTGACAAGCAGAAGGTATTTTTCTGAACCTAGTGTTTACATTTGCCATGAGTAAAATGTTATTAAGTAGTAACACTTAAGATTACACTACATTGAACAGGGATTGTTGAATGCAATAGATGATGTATTCCCTGATTCTCCACAAAGGTTTTGTCTTAGACATATTTATGCCAATTTTCAATTTGCTGGTTTCAGAGGAGAGGAACTTAAGAAACATTTAGATCAGGCTGCCTATTCCTTTACCAAACATGGACATGATTTAGGCATGGAGAATTTGAAAAAAGAAAGTTTAGAAGCTTGGCAGTGGTTGTCACAGATACCAGAGCATACATGGGCTAGGTATAAAATGGACACTGTATGCAAAACAGACCTGTTAGTAAACAACCTTAGTGAGGTTTTCAATAGAATGATATTGGATGTTAGGAAGAAACCAATCAGGACTATGTTAGAGGGCATAAGAACAAAGCTGATGATTAAGTTTCAGAAGATCAGAGAGAAGACAGAGACATGCAGATGGGAAATCACACCTACTTATTCAGAGATTTTAGAAGAGGGGAAGAAGTGGGCTAAATATTGTGAAGCATACATGGCAGGGCCAGGAATATGGCAGGTCACTAGTAGCTCTGAAAACACATATTGTGTTAATTTGAACAATGAGACCTGTGACTGTAGGAGGTGGGACATGACAGCTGTCCCCTGTAGTCATGCCATTGCTGCAATGCCGAAAGTGAAGATACACCCTGAAGACTATGTTTCTGCTTTCTTCAAGAAACCCATGTATTGTGAAACATATAAGCACATAATATTCCCTGTGCCAGGTCCTGACCATTGGCCTCATACACCTGGTGATGATATTTCTCCACCTGTTTTTAGAGAAAAGAAAGGTAAAAAACAAACTGCCAGGAGGAAAGGCCTGTTTGAGGTGCCAGCTAAAAAGGATACTTCTAGGATTGGTACAGTGACATGTAGCAACTGCAAGAAGCAAGGGCACAGGATCAACAATTGTGGTGTCCCTTTGAAACCTAAGTTCCAGATGAGGCTGAACAAGCACCAGGTATGTCCATTCATTCCATTGTTACATTCATTGCATTGTTACATTCATTTCATTTGTAGGAAAATAGTTCTAACTAATATTGTTGTGTAGGTAACTAGCTGAAGTGGTTGAACTACTCTGTATGCAAGTGCACTGTTTGATTTGGTTTGTCATAACACTGCCTCACTAAGTACTTGATGTTGTACTGTTTGATTTGGTTTGTAATATGGTACTTTATGTGGATTCTGCACTTGTCTGCAACTTCAATTCATCTGCAACTTTTATCTATATGTGGATTCAACACTTGATAAATTGATGGTGCTGCTGACCAAGTGCATACATTTATTCAGAAACATCCAAATGCATACATTTATTCAGAAACATCCAAATGTTACATAGATAGAAAGATAGTCTCATAGATTACATCCAAATCTCACAAATACTACCAAAACTATCTCTCAAATTGACTTACAGATAGCTAGAAAGATAGATTACATCCAAATCTCACAAATATCAGTCATAGCGCTCAAAGAAACGGACCCACTTGGCCCTAGTTGCTGGATGAGGAGCCATGACTGCCCTCATCCTTGCCCACCTAATTATCTCCATGAATGACCTTCCCCTGCCGCCAGTGAAAACCAGCTCTAGTTCTTCATCATTGCACATCTCCAGTACCTTGTCGGAGAGTCGGCGGTTGAACTCCTCTTGCTGCTCATCCTGGGCCGCCTCTAGTGCCCTCTGCCTGCGCCGCCTCCTCCTCCTCTGTGCTGCTGCTGCTGTCCTAACCTCCACAGCCTCCCCCTCTTCCTCTGTGACATCTCCCATGTCAGGATCCATCTGTGGTTTTCTTTTGGGTGGCGGCTGGTGGAGTAACTGGGAAAGGGTGGGGGTGGGGAGGGGTTTATATTGACAGATGGATGGGGTTGGGTTTAGCAGGCCTAGGGTTGCATTTGGTCAAAGACTAGTGGGCCAATAAGCCCAAATACCCACAGAAATAATATTAGTAGGCTAACAAATAACATATAAAAGATATAAGATCAAGTTGAACACTTAATAGCATACATTCTACATTTCCACAACTTAGTAGCATAAGAGATCCATTTGCACTACTTAATAGGTGATCCATTACAACTTAACAACATAGGAAATAAGGTTCTTGCACTAGGTTAAACTTCACATTCCCCCAAAATGTACACCCATAATCACTTGCAGTCATGCCAGGCCACATCCTTATATAAAGGCCTTTGGATGTACTTACTTCACCAAGATCAAGCTTCAAGACTCAAGGATGGCCTTGATTTGCTCTAACTTCTCCTTGCTGCCATACCCTTCTTTCAGCAGCTCAGCAACCACAAGCTCAAGCTTTGCCTTCTCCTTCTTAAGAACATCTCTGTCAACTTCAACAGCCTTCATAGCCTTCCTGGTGTTCTTGATGATATCAGCTTGGCTCTGCAAAATGCACCTCTGCTCTTTTGCAAGTTTGAGCTTTTCCATCTGCACCTCCAACATAGCTTTCTCATCTAACTCCTTCTTCTTCTTCTCAAGTTCTTCCTCCTCCACTTGTTTCTGGTACACCTTCTTGTCCACCCTACCATCCTGCCAATCAAACATCTTGGATACATCATCAACAAGCTTGGTGTACTCAATGCAAAGCTTGTCATTTTCAGTCCTAAGCTTGGCCAACTCCCTTTCATGTTCACTCTTAAGCCTGGCCAACTCCTTCTCAAACTTCTCCTTGTCCTGTACCCTTCCAAAGTTCTGCTCATGGAACATCTCCCATAGTTTGCACAAACATCTCTGAAGAACAGTTGGCCAAGGCCCATCAACCCACTCTACAACACCACAATTCACACCATTTTCCTGCATTTGTAAATGTGATAAGACTATGGCCCCACTCTACAACCTACTTGATAAACTTGAGATTTTCTAACTATGAATAACATAAATGAGATATGATAAGTTATTACAATGCCATGATTAAGTTACCAAAGTGACAAAAATACATATGTGACTGTCATATCAAACAAAATGCTGCATCATATCAAACATCACTGAACATCCATAACATAAAACTTAATGGGCATCTAACCTGGACTGGGCAGCCATAGAAACGCCTTCCTGTTACAGGCCCTTCAAAAGCAACACGCTTAATAGGCCTCAGTTGGTGCAGAATGCACTTGGGATGAGCAAGCTCAAGTTGGCCACAGAAAAGGGGCTCCACAGTGGTGTCTCGTTCCTCCTGCAACCATAATAACCAACAAACACTGGTTTCAATCTCCACTCAATACCAGAATCAACAAGCACTGTTCTTTAAACCTGATCACTAAAAAATCTCCAAATCAGCATGAACCCTAACACTGTACAGAGATGAACCCTAGGTTACCTCAATCCTACAATCAAACCCCACCCTCACTAATCAAGAACAGTATCACACACACAACAACAACACTACACTCAGCAACATCCATGGCTAGAGCCTAGGGCTACTAGCACCTAACCCTAACCCTAACCCTAGGTGGCAAAGAACTTACCATAAGTCCCATGTCCATGCTGACAACCTCGCACTCCTCCTCCGAGCTGGTTTCCTCGTCATTCCAGGAAGGCATTGCGGCAAGGAGGTCGACGGCCACCGGCCTCGAAGACGGCGAGCGGCGGCGAGCTCGTACTGGAGCAGAGGAGTGAGAGCAGGGGAGTGAGAGCAGGGAGTGAGCGAGCGAGCACGAGAGCGCCCGACCGACCGAGCGGTTATTTAACCCAGTTCCGACCGGGCCGGTCGGCTAACGGCCGTTAACGGCCGCGCCGTGAGCGCGCGTGGCCACGTGGGCTGACAGATGGGCCCGGTCCGTCAGAAAACGGGTTAAATCGCTAGTCACCGCGGGTTTGGGTTTTTTGAAACAGCGGACCGCGCGTTCGGTAGCTTTCTGAGAAAAATTAAAAAGTGGTAGTTTTTTGGAACCAAAGCCTGTAAACTAGTAGTTTTATGCTATTTACTCTGACCATGACAGCTATATACCCTTCTATTCTGTCTGGCAGTTTACACAACGAAACATCACATTCCAATATGACTGCATTGATGAATGTGAAGAAGCTCGTTGTCCGGGGTCTACTGGATGAGCTCCGTGGGTGAGGAGGAGGACAATAGGGCGTAGGTCTCGGGGGCCAAGATAGAGAAGCGTGTGGAGAAGTTGATGGCCAACTAGGACGAGGAGACGAGGATGGACGGAAATAAGGAGGCATGGGACGAATATAATAATGTTTTTCATTCCAACGCGCAGGCATTTGTATAAGGCTTAGAGCATCTATAGCCGGACATGGCAAATCCGGCCCCTCAAACGCCCGCCGAGGAGGACACGTCCGCGGTTACTAACCGGGCACGCCTCATATGTTGGCTTCCAGACCTGCGTCCCTCATATCCGAAACCTCAAGCCCATGCCACCCATGCAATGCTACTTATAAACACAATCAACTAGCCGGATTATCATTGCATCGCCGGACAAAAGCACAAAGTTCATTGAAGGTTCATCGGTGGACAGTGCAAATTCATACTACAAATACTTAGAACATAGATAAAACATAAATAAACATGGAAGTGGAGGAAATCACCATTTCCTCGCTGGCCCCTTCCCCTTCGGGTTGTAGGCGCGGCTGTGCCCCTCCTCCACGTAGGCATCGACGTTCGAAGGTGCATCGTCGACCGAGCTAGAGGTGGAGCCGTCCATCAGGCTGGAGTCGGAGTTGCACCTTTTGCCCAACAGCCTGCGGAGCAGGCGGTCCTGCTCCTTCGCATGGCGGTCCGTCTTTGCCTTCGTCGCCGCCTTCTTGTTTGCCTCGCCCTCCGACAACTCGATGGCGAGTCGGAGCGCCTTGGCATTCTTACGACGTAGATGTCGCGCATCCGTCTCCGTCGTTGTGAGAAAGCGGCGAAGGTCCGATGCGAGGAGCGTGGCCTCGGGATCGACCGGCGCGCGAACATCCCCTCCCCCGCCGCCGCCCTCTCCCTCGCCCGTTGCCGCTCATGTTGGGCTGCTCGTGCCCGTCGGCCCCGGCAAGGGCACAGGGACCCAGCGGTGGCCGGGTACCACTTCCGGAGCAGAGCTGAAGGAGCGGAGCGGCCAGAGCTGCCGCTGGGCAGGACGGGCCGGCGACGTTGTCGCGCACTGGCGAAGTAGAACCGCCACTGCCGGGTCCGCCTTGGTCGAGCTGCGAACGCCTCAACTCAATGCGGAGGGCGACCTCCTCCACACCGCCGTGCTCCGCTTCGCGCATCATGCTTGCCCAGTCGTCGTCGTAGCCGGAATCCCCACCAGGGCTAGCGCTGCTTTGGTCGCCCGCCATTGAATGGGTTCGGGGATCGGAAGTGGATTGTCCAGAGAGGGGACTGAAGTGGACTGCGGTCTATGGTTTTCCGGATGAGGATATTTGTGAGGCACGCGTGGGCTAGGCTGGGCCAAGCCGACGTGGCGGACACGCCCGGGCCGCCAAATTTGAACTAGATATGAGGGACGCCGGATAGTCCGGATGTTTGAGGACGGTTTAAAACGCCCGGCTGGGTTTGGTTTTTCACGACCGATCAGTGACCAGGCCGTCCGTCTAGACATTTGGCAACGGTTTGGGGTGGCCGGTTGTAGATGCTCTTAGGGTAGGTCGATGAAACTGTGTCTATGGTGGTGTGGTTTGGGCTGTGGGAGATTTCAGTTTGCTTGGTGCGGGCATCTTTTCTTTTCCCCGAATTGGCGCTGGTGTGACATACTGTACGTACGCATGCTTGTGGGTCTGGCGGTTTTTCCAAAAAAAAAAAAGTCAAACTAACCAGCCTCCAGATTGTAACCGACTCGGACTCCGATCGAGAAGAACCTAGCTTGCGCCTATAACTGACTCCAGAGTCCAGACACCGGAGTAGATTCGGTCAGAGGGTGTCTATTCCACGAAAAAAGGAAACTACTAAAATCAATCGAACCGGCCGGCCTCCAGATAAGTTTGTAGCCGACCCCGACTCCAAGTCCCATCGAGGTGACCCCCAGCTCTGCAGCTCCCACCTATAAGTACTTACGAGTCAAAGAACAAGAGCACGTGTATCCTCTCGCCACCGCCGCCGCTGCCGCCTCAGTTTTGTGTATTCGATCGACGGAACGAAAAGCCCGCCCGCCCCCGCGATCGATCAGTGGAGTGAGACGATGGAGGGCAAACCAGCGAGTACGGAGACGCAAACGCCCATGCGTCCGGACGGTGCCGACGAGGAGATGGCTCATGAGGCGGAGAGATTCGCTACGTACATAGTTACTGGGAGTCTGCATGGAGCAGAACCTGCGGTTTCTTCATAGACCAAAGTGAGTATATAGTAACTAACAAATCGCATCGTTTACTTTAGCTAGTACTATAGGTCATGCATGCCAGATCACCCCAGCTGTGTACTGTACTTAATTTGCTGTTTATTGATTGACACTTGCTTCACCTTTCTACAGCTGCGTTGAGTTCCATGCAATATACACACTACACCCCCGGACGCATCCCAACCAATAGTGCCGGGTCAACCCCGGAGACCTTGCAGATCTTCTCCATCAAGCTCCCGGAAATAGCTGGTGGCCTTAAGTGGCCATTGTCTGTGTATGGCGTGGTTGCTGCCCGTGACATCGTGGATCACAACCGCAACATTCTCTTCTCCTGCATTAGGAGCCAGGCCCAGGAATTGAAACATGATGTATGTATTGCTACTATCTTTTGATTTTCCTTTTGAGATTGTGTGCCCCCCTACCTTAGTCCTCTCTTGTTGATTAAAATATATTCACTGATGGTGCTTGCAGGATCCTTTTTTGCGATTGACTGGGCCAACCCGTGCAATTGTGTGTTCGGACACGGTCGAATTTGAAATCCAACTGAAAGTAAAAGGTACAACACAGTCTCAAGATGAAGCATTGATCAGATGTGCACGCGATTGCAATGGAGGATTTGGTCATGGTGTATCTACAGTTTGCTATAAGAACTCTCGCTGCACACTTGAGTTATGTTTGCAGCGAGTTGCTCAAACGGTCCAGGCCACTATCTTGGGTATCCAAGTTGTGAAAGGGTCATGGCCTTTTGAATATGGTGCACGAGTTGATTGCTCCTCGCTATCAGGTGAAATTGTAAACACTGATGCTGGACTTGCTCGTATTATTAATCCCTCGATCGTCTAGCCAAATTGTGCTGCTTGATTCAAAAGATGGAGCAAAACTGAAAGGTTTTGATGGTTACCTGCATGTGTGGAGGCAAGTTGTCTCTGTAGGAACCAGAGGAGAATTGGGCGTTGAGATACAAGCCTACTCCAAATCTGGCGATATCGCTACATGGGGTCATGTTAGTTTCATGACCAAATTTTGCAACATAAGTCAGGAGAAATGTTCCCTTGATGGCGCTGAGGTGTTGATTACTGTTGCTTGGTCCCTAGTCCCTACGGAAAGGTGTTTAATCATGGATGATGGAAGCCGCAGAGGGAATCTTGTTTGAAGCTAGAAGATATCAGTCAGGAAAGACTAAAAGGAGAGAGCAAATCAACAGAACACCAATCAAACCCTTACTCAAAGTAAGAGTATAACTTATTAGAGGTTGTTAGTATATCTTTATTTGTTAGCTATGTAATTTGACCAACTATTTGTGTACAAACTGTATTGCATAGATTGTGTGCCAGTGCTACTCCACCTCTATTCAAAGTAGGGTGTGTGTGGCACAACATGTGCCTTAACTAAGAAATCAATCAATCAATCTTGTTTAACAAGCGATTCAGGCACGTCAGACCGCCCTTGTATAATGCAAAAGGGGAGATGTCTTTTTTTTTTTTCACGAAACTTCGGCAGGGATGCCACCGAGCTACTTAATTTGCTGCTTATCAAGTTATATTGTAATTTCCGTGAATTGTTCTTTCTTTGTACATTACAATAAAATGTTGTATATATGATGGCACTTATGATGATTAATTAGTGAAGTTGCCCGCCTTTATCTTGCTGCCATATGCATGCGTTGTTTTTCTAGCTAATTACGGGAAAGGAAGGATGCCACATTTGTAGCACTACATCTTGAGATCTGGTTGACAGATGATGTTTTTGGACATTCAGGTGAACTGCATTGGCGACAACCGTATAGGATTACCCGACCGACCCCGCGTCGCTCTTGTAGGAGCGAATCGGGGGGTGGGGGGTCATTGGCCATCGCCGGCGCTCTTTCCCGCTCCCCTTTCACTCGTCGCCATCGCCTCGCCACAGGACCGCCGGTGATAGTTGCAGTGAGGATCTGGTCGCACCGTCCTTCTGCGGGGGGCTCTGAAATCATGGTGGCGGCCTCAGGTGATGGTGCATCGCCGGCTTCGCAGCTAGCGGGAGCCTCTGGTTCTGGCCGACGGCCTTGGCTGCACAGGCATCGAGGTCAATGCCCCCCGCCACGATGTCCCATGTTGCTCGCGTGCGCCCGCAAGAGATGGCAGAGGCCTTAGATGAGGATCGAAGGCATGTGGGTCGTGGGGCTTCCGCCGGTTTGGCGGCGCCACCCTGCTGATCCGACGAGGTGGCTCCGCTCGAGATTCGTGGCTAGAAGACTGCGGCGCACCTTGTTGGTGCTGCCGGGATGGTCGGCCTAGGGTCATGGGTGCTGCAGCGAGGAGGTCTGTGGCGCCTTGGTTCCTGTTCGCCAAAAAATCTGCCTTTTGTACTCCTAGATCCAGCCATGTCGGCCTCGGGGCCGACGGGCCTCAATAGGGGTCTCTTCGGCAAGAGAGCAATCAGAAGTGGTGTTCTTCATCATCGTTGTTGATCCGTCTGGTGACCACTCCAGCCTACAGCTGTGGCCTCGCTGTGGAATGCGGCGATCACCGAAAGGTTTTCATGTGGGTTTCTCCCTCCAGATCTGGTGTTTGCCTTGGGCCATGAGATGCAATGTCTGGACCACGGCTTGACGCAGAGGGTATAATTGTGCAAGGAGGGCGGGTCATCGCATGTAGATGCTGGGATCGCAAAACATTGATTGCAGTAACACATGATGGACTTCGAGGTTGGTGCTACTCGTGCACCCGGTCTCGAGCTCCAGGGTGAAAACCTAGGTCATACCTGACAGTGATGATGTTTTTACATCATTACCTTTTTAAAGGCATTGCTCAGATATGCTTAAATTGGTTCTTCAGGGTGAGAACCTAGAATCTGGCCTTTGATAATTGGATCTGGTGACAACAATGCTTAAGCATCGCTCCCTTTCTGAAGGCGTTGCCATTGAAAAATCTTGTCGTACTTGTGGTGTCATGAGATGTTTGGTGCGAATATGGTCATTGATGTAGTTTGTTGATCGCGGATTTGATCGCTTCGGAGTTTTTCTCCTTTCCCTCGCTTAGGCATAACCTTGATCTTTTATGACGTTGTTATTTGTCGGCGTGTTTTTTATGTGTGTTTGTGTTGCTCGTGTGCATCATATCTATGTAGAGGCCGGGTGTGTGCTCATTGTGCTCATTTAGTTTGTATTATCTTGATGCTTTATTTTGTGTCCATAAAATCAACCCTTTGTATGAAAAAACTTGATCGATATGTACTCATCTCTTTCCAGAGTACAAAAAGAGACGGATTTCGGATGTGTGATTATTGTGTTTGTTTATCTTGATGCTTCATTGTGCACCAAGATTCATGCGCTTGATCCAACGACGGGCACCACATTGCCTGCGAATTGATGTCATTGTGTTTGTATTATCTTATGCGAGAGGGTCCACGTTCAAAGCGCTAATCCAACGAGACTAGTTGATTGGCGTCGCGCTGGTCCGACGGAACGTACGATATATAGGGATCCTAATCCTAGTAGTTCTTCGATAATTATGCCAACTATTTTGTGTCCAATCCGGAGGCGGACTCTGGAAAGAAACGATTTATATATTGTTTGCAGATCGTTCGATTGAACGTGGAGTCGATCGATCGAGCCATGGCCGCCGCGCAGCGCTACCGCACACGGCTGTTTGTGGCGGCGCCGGACGACGGTGAAGGAGGCTACCTCCTCTTCAGCCTCGACCTCAACCGTCTCTTCTCCTCCCAGGAGAAGCCCCAGCCCCAGGCCGACGCCGACTGCCCGCCGCCGCCGCTGCCGCTGCTCAGCCTGCCCGACCCCGTCGCCTGCTTTAAGAGAATCCACTCCAATGAGTATATGGTGTTCTCGGACTCTCCGTGTGGCGACCTCATTGCCGGCATCGGCGCCAACGGGCGGACCCTGCTCTACGACGGCGCCGCCTTCACCCGCGGCCCCGACATGATCTCCCCTAAGCATTTCGTGTTCTTCCTAGTCCCCGTGCGCCGCCGCATGTTCTTCGCCATCACCGCCTACCCCGAATACGACTCGGGACCCCAGTTCGAGGCTCTCCAGCAGCAGCCGAGCCCTGGCGGCAGCAGCCGCTGGGCCTGGAGCGCCGTCCCGGACCCGCCGGGCCTCGCCTGCCGCCGGGCGGAAGTCAAGGCCTACTTTGTGTCGGGTGCGCGCGTCTGGGTATCCGTGCGGTACCAGGGCACCTACTCCTATCACACGGGGCGCCGCCGGTGGCGTGCGGAGGGCGCCTGGGAGCTGCCCATCTACCGGAGGGGCGTGCTAGTTTCGGACTTCCTCGGCACCGGCCGGCGGCTGCTCTTCGGCTTCCGTGCTTTAGATAAGTATGACAATGAGAATCCCTTCTGCGCCGTCGACATGGACGCCAGTCCGCCAGCGGTCGTCGCGACCTGGCCGGAAACATATCCTGCTAAGCAGCTGTGGCGTGCTGGATATGGAACATGCGGGCAAATGGCCCAGGTCGGGTACTATGGAGGTGGTAGGTTTTGCCTCTGGGTAGCCAATCACGACAACAGCAAGAAACAGCGACGCAGCATTCTCAGTTTCATGGCTGTCCAGCTCTCCCCGGAGCTGCTCCTGCTGGAGCGCCAACTCACCGACTACATGCTACCCATAAGCTCGCGCTATTTTGGTGCTGATGTAATAATGTAGCCAACTCAGAACAGACTAGGCAAGTAGGCAAAGATACCCTGCTCGGGCGACCGGTGGTGTGGGGCTCCAATTCTACTCAAATTTTTTTCACCATAGTGGAATGCATCAAGCTTTGGCGTAGATTCTTGTTGTCTTCTTGGGTGGCGAGGCTAGTCTTTCTCGCCGTCCGAGCGGACAGCAAGATTTGTGTCAGACACTTTAGACATTAGTAGAAATAGGGCTTACGTTCGGGCCAGATAAGCCCATTAGTCCCGGTTCAGTCACGAACCGGGACCCATGGGCCCATTGGTCCCGGTTCGTGAGGCCAGGGGGCCTGCGGGGCCTTGTGTGGGCATTGGTCCCGGTTGGTGGGACGAACCGGGACCAAAGGGCCTCGCTCCTGGCCCATCATCATTGGTCTTGATTGGTGGCTTGAACCGGGACCAATGAGTGTCCTTTAGTCCCGGTTCCAGCCATGAACCGGGACCAATGTGATGCCTATATATACCCCCTCGCCGGCGAGCAGAGCACTCCACACTGCTATGTTTTTCTGGCCGGCGAGGGGAGGGCTTTGTGGTGCTCTAGCTCACCTCCTATGCACATGAGGTGTTCGATGGAATGCCCGAGCCACACTACTTAAGCTTTCTCCTCTCCAAGCTTAACCTCCAAGCTCCATTTTCCACAATATTTGTCTAGATTTAGCGGTCCGTCGCGTCCCGTCTCCGTCTTCACCGCCGTCGATCGCCCGCGCCGATCTCGTCGCCGGCACCACCGTGGTGAGCCTCTTGTTCTTATCTTCTTTCTGAAAGGAAAAAAATTCTTACTTGTATGTTTAGATAGATACTTGCATAATTTTCTTACTTTTATTATTGCTTCTTATTATATAGTGCGATGGTTTTGGTATCCGCCCCCGTCGGCCCTCGTCCTGTCTATGATTCGGATGTGGTATATATTATCTTTATAACTATTTGGTTCATTTATTGTTTATGACAATTATGCCGACCAACGTGACATAGATTTTATTTATCTAGGAGGTATGTGAACCGGAAATTCCAACCGACCCTATTGTCGAGAGGTTAAATTTAGTTGAAGAAGAAAACAATTTCTTGAAGGAAAAAATAAAAAAATTGAGGAGGAGAAGATGATATTGGAGTTGCATGTTGCGGATGTCGTCGATGATCACAAGATCAAGATGGATGCAATGCGCTTGAAAATTAGAAAGATTAGAAAATATGTCATTCATACTGAGGCTTGGTATCATTATGCCGTTGGATCAATTGTTACCTAGGTTGCGATTATGATCGCATTTGTTTTCGCATTGAAACGTTTTACATAGTTTCAATGTACGGTTTAATTATTAGATGCTCTGGAGAGTTATATGTTGTTAGATGAGAACTATGTATGTACTTTGGTTTTAATGTGATGATGAACTTCTATTAATTTGGTCACTTAATTATCTATTCATGATGTTCTGTAATGGTTTTTGACACACTTAATTATATATAATGCACACAGATGAACCGGCAATGGATGTACGGTAACAGACACACCCCCGAGTACATTAAGGGCGTGCATAATTTTCTCGAAGTGGCTGAGGCAAACAAGCAGAATGGTTTTATGTGTTGTTCATGCCCTATATGTGGGAATACGAAGTCTTAGTCTGACTCGAAAACCATTCACACCCACCTGCTTTATAAGGGTTTCATGCCACACTATAATGTTTGGACCAAGCACGGAGAAATAGGGGTTATGATGGAAGACAGCGAAGAAGAAGAGGACGATGATAATTATGTGCCCCCTGAATACGGTGATGCTACAACGGGGGAAGCTGCTGAAGATCGAGAGGAACCAGACGATGTGCCCGATGATGATCTCTGCCGGGTCATTGTTGATGCAAGGAAACAGTGCGAAAATCAAAAGGAGAAGCTCAAGTTCGATCGCATGTTAGAGGATCACAAAAAAGGTTTGTACCCCAATTGCGAAGATGACAACACAAAGCTCGGTACCGTACTGGAATTGCTGCAGTGGAAGGCAGAGAATGGTGTGCCTGACAAAGGATTTGAGAAGCTACTGAAAATATTGAAGAAGAAGTTTCCAAAGGATAACGAATTGCCCGACAGTACGTATGCAGCAAATAAGGTTGTATGCCCTCTAGGATTGGAGGTGCAGAAGATACATGCATGCCCTAATGACTGCATCCTGTACTGTGGTCCGTACGAGGATTTGAACGCATGCTCGGTATGCGGTGCATTGCGGTATAAGATCAGACGAGATGACCCTGGTGATGTTGACGGCGCGCGCCCCCGGAAGAGGGTTCCTGCCAAGGTGATGTGGTATGCTCCTATAATACAACGGTTGAAACGCCTGTTCAGAAACAAAGAGCATGCCAAGTTGATGCGATGGCACAGTGAGGACCGTAAGAAAGACGGGAAGTTGAGAGCACCCGCTGACGGGTCGCAGTGGAGAAAAATCGAGAGAAAGTACCGGGCTGAGTTTGCAGGTGACCCAAGAAATGTATGGTTTGGTTTAAGCGCGGATCGCATTAATCCTTCGGGGAGCAGAGCAGCAATCACAGCACCTGGCCCGTGACTCTATGTATGTATAACCTTCCTCCTTGGATGTGCATGAAGCGGAAGTTCATTATGATGCCAGTTCTCATCCAAGGCCCTAAGCAACCCGGCAACGACATTGATGTGTACCTAAGGCCATTAGTTGAAGAACTTTTACAACTGTGGAATGGAAACGGTGTACGTGTGTGTGATGAGCACAAACAGGAGGAATTTACCTGCACGCGTTGCTGTTTGTAACCATCAACGATTGGCCCGCTCTCAGTAACTTTTCAGAACAGACAAACAAGGGATATCATGCATGCACGCACTGTTTAGCTAACAACGAAAGTATATACCTAGACAAATGCAGGAAGAATGTGTACCTGGGCCATCGTCGATTTCTTCCGACCAACCATCAATGTCGAAAGAAAGGCAAGCATTTCAAAGGCGAGGCAGATCACCGGAAGAAGCCCGCCATGCGTACCGGTGATCACGTACTTGCTATGGTCAATGATTTACACGTAATCTTTGGAAAGGGTCCCGGCGGACTATCTATTCCGAATGACGCTGAGGGACGCGCACCCATGTGGAAGAAGAAATCTATATTTTGGGACCTACCGTACTGGAAAGACCTAGAGGTCCGCTCTTCAATCGACGTGATGCACGTGACGAAGAACCTTTGCGTGAACCTACTAGGCTTCTTGGGCGTGTATGGGAAGACAAAAGATACACCGGAGGCACGGGAGGACCTGCAATGTTTGCACGAAAAAGACGGCATGCCTCCAAAGCAGTATGAAGGTCCTGCCAGCTACGCTCTTACCAAAGAAGAGAAAGAAATCTTCTTTGAATGCCTGCTCAGTATGAAGGTCCCGTCTAGCTTCTCGTTGAATATAAAGGGAATAATAAATATGCCAGAGAAAAAGTTCCAGAACCTAAAGTCTCATGACTGCCACGTGATTATGACGCAACTGCTTATGGTTGCATTGAGGGGGCTTCTACCAGAAAACGTCCGATTAGCCATTGTGAAGCTATGTGCATTCCTCAATGCAATCTCTTAGAAGGTGATCGATCCAGAAATCATACCAAGGCTAAGGAGTGATGTGGCGCAATGTCTTGTCAGTTTCGAGCTGGTGTTCCCACCATCCTTCTTCAATATCATGACGCACGTCCTAGTTCATCTAGTCGACGAGATTGTCATTCTGGGCCCCGTATTTCTACACAATATGTTCCCCTTTGAGAGGTTCATGGGAGTCTTAAAGAAATATGTCCGTAACTGCGCTAGGCCAGAAGGAAGCATCTCCATGGACCATCAAACAGAGGATGTCATTGGATTTTGTGTTGACTTCATTCCTGGCCTTAATAATATTGGTCTCCCTAAATCGCGGTATGAGGGAAGACTGACTGGAAAAGGCTCGCTTGGAGGGGACTCAATAATATGTAGGCACGGGCATTCTTGGTCTCAAGCACAATACACAGTTCTACAGAACTCTACCTTGATGACCCCGTATGTCGATGAACACAAGAACAGTTTGCGCTCCAAACACCCAGAGCAATGTGATGACTGGATTACATGTGAACACATCAGGACTTTCGGCAGTTGGTTGGAAACACGTCTCAGAGGTGACAACACTGTTTGTGATGAGCTGTATTCGTTGTCCAGGGGACCATCTTCGACTGTATTGACTTACAAAGGATACGAGATAAATGGGAATATATTTTACACGATCGCCCAAGATCTAAAGAGCACCAACCAATAAAAAAATAATGAACTGGAAAACTTTTATGAAACTCTAATAGCAAAAACGGTAAACTAAAAGAATGAACTAGAAAACTTTAATGAAACTCTAATAGAAAAAAGAATGAACTAGAAAACTTTAATGAAACTCTAATAGCTAAAGGAATCAACCAAAAAGCTTTTTAAACATCTAGTATTATTGAAACTAAAATTATATAAAATTTATGCAACTAAAATAATATAAAATTTATGCAACTAAAATTATTAAAGTATTTTCTGTTCAAAACATTAAAAGCAAAAAGAATTTTCATAAAATAAATAAAAAAGCAAAAAAGAAAATAAAATAAATAAGTAGAAACAAAATAAAATAAATAAGTAGAAACAAAATAAACTTTAGTAAATAAGTAGAAACAAAATAAACTTTAATATAGTAAAATAAATAAACTTTAATAAAATAAATAAAAATAGCAACAGTAAGTAGAAACAAAATAAAATAAATAAAGCAAAAAATAAAATAGAAAAAATAAAAAAAGTGCCACCTACTGGGCCACCACGACCTGGATACGCCTAGAAACCCAACCATGGGCCAGGATTCAGGCCCGCAGAAGGCCCAGCAGGCCCACAGGCAACATAGTGTGTGATTAGGCCCAGTAAGCCTGCATTTGAGAGGAGCTCAAGAGGGCAGCCGCAGTGGGGCTTATAAACCACTCCGAGCTCCTCTCAACTAGCTAGGTGAGACTAAACATTTCGCTGCGGGGTAGCACAAGGCATTTGGTCCCGGTTGGTGGCACCAACCGGGACTAAAGGGGGGCATTGGTTCCGGTTGGTGCCACCAACCGGGACCAAAGCCCTCTTTTCAGCAGCCCAAAGGGGCCTTTGGTCCCGGTTGGTGGCAGCAATCGGGACTAAAGGGGGGCTTTGGTTCCGGTTGGTGCCACCAACCGGGACCAATGATCTTGGTATATAAGCAACACTTGTCCAAATTTTTAGTTTTCATCTCATTTCCCACCCCCCCCCCCCGATGACGCCGACGACAACGACGCCGCCAGGCTGCCCTGCCGCACCGCCGTCGCCGTCGCCCGCGCCCGTCGTCGTCGCCGTCCCCACGCCCGTCGTCCCCGCGCCCCGACGCTATCACCTTCCCGCGCCGCCCCGACGCCGTCGGCGCCCCACGTCGCCCCGTTGCCGTCACCTCCCCAAGCTCGCCCCGACACCATCGCCGCCCCGTGTCGCCCCGACGCCGCCGCCGCCCCGACGCCATCACCGCCCCGCGCCACCACTGCCGCGACGCCGTCGCCGGGCCGCCCCACGGTCCGGCAGCCTTCCGATTTTTTTTCATATATGTGATGATGTTGATATGTTGTTGTTTTTTCATATGATGTTTTTTTGTGCATATGATGTTTTTTTCATATGATTTTTTTTCATATATGTATTAATTTTTTTATTTAGGTTGTTAATTAGTAGATATTGATTTTAGGTTAGTGCATTTTAGGTTAGTTTAGAGGAAAAAGTAAAACAAGGAAAAGGAAGAAAAGAGGAACAAGGAAGAAGGAAGAAAAAGGAGTGGAAAAGGAAAATAAGAAGAGGAAGAAAGGAGAAGAAGAGGAGAGGAAGAAGAGGAGAAATAAATAAGAAGAGAAAAAAAAAGAAAAAAAAGGGGAGAAGAAGAAAGGAATAGAAGAGAAGAAGAAAAATTGAGTAATTTCTATTTTTTTCTTCGTCACCTCTATTCCTTTCTTCTTCTCCTCTTTTTTTCTTCTTTTTTTCCTTTGATCTTCTCCTCTCTCTATTCCTTCCTTCTTCTCCTCTTTTTTCTTCTTCTTCTTCTTCCTCTTCTTTTTTTTATCGGGTATGTCGTTGTCGATATACCACCTCCCCGATAACTTCGACATGAGGGGGGATCGATATACCCCCTCCCCGATAACTTCGACATGAGGAGGGGGGAGGGGGTCGAGGGGTCGAGGGTTCGAGGGTTCGAGGGTCGAGGGTCGAGGGTTCGAGGGTCGTCGAGGGGCCGAGGATTCGAGGGTCGAGGGTCGTCGAGGGGTCGAGGGTTCGAGGGTCGAGGATTGCTGAGGGGTCCAGAGGTTGCCTAGTGTCAAAGTATTGAAGAAATCCATGGCTTCATCATTAGCCGGAAGTAACCGGGGCATGATGGTACGAAGTTCTCCAAAGTTATTCTGGAACGGAGTCCCGGATAGGATAATTCGCCTTTTGGTACAAATTTCAGCAAAGGCCTTCCAAATAGCGATATTTGGAATGCTCTTGCTGTACTTTGTACCAAAAAGCGAATTATCCTATCTGGGATTCCGTTCCAAAATAACTTTGGAGAGCTTCGTACCATCATGCTCCTGTTACTTTCGCCTAGTGATGAAGACATGGTTTTGTCGAATCCTTTGACACTAGACAAACGTGACATGAGGGGGTAGAGGGTCGTGGATCGCCGAGAGGTCGAGGGTCTTGAACTAGGGTAGAGGGTCGAGGGTCACCGAGGGGTCGAGGGTCGAGGGTCGTCGAGGGGTCGAGGGTCGAGGGTCGTCGAGGGGTCGAGAGGTTGCCTAGTGTCAAAGTATTGAAGAAATCCATGGCTTCATCATTAGCCGGAAGTAACCAGGGCATGATGGTACGACGTTCTCCAAAGTTGTTCTGGAACGGAGTCCCGGATAGGATAATCCTCCTTTTGGTACGAATTTCAGCAAAGGCCTTCCAAATAGCGATATTTGGAAGGCTCTTGCTGAACTTTGTACCAAAAAGCGAATTATCCTATCTGGGACTCCGTTCCAAAACAACTTTGCAGAGCTTCGTAGCATCATGCGCCTGTTACTTTCGCCTAATTAATGATGAAGACATGGTTTTGTTGAATCCTTTGACACTAGACAAAAGTCGGACAATCATAAGAGAGGCGGTCCGGCCCGAACCCTAGAAGCGCTGCCGAGGCCACCCAAATTTACCAAGTTAAAAGAGCGTTGTCGTCGAGGCCACCCCGAACCCTTGAAGCGTTGCCGAGGCCACCCCAAACCCTAGAGAAGCACTGTGGCCACTAATTAATATAATTCCTTGTTGTGATTAGCTAGCTAGGTATACGTTTGCCACTAATATATCGATCTGTCATGTTTGTATAATAATTGCCATGTTGTAATATTTGCAGAAACTATGGAGCACGGCCGAGACGAGGAAGCAGAACAGGTGTTGGGGGACATAATCGCAGCCTGAGGTGATGTCATGTCGTATCTCAACGAAAGCGATGGTCTGGAAGGAGAGGGTGAAGCAGGCTACGGTTATCGAACAACGGAGGAGGAAGGACATGGTTATGATGGCTCCGGTGACCGAATGCCGGTGCAAGAAGGAGACCGTGATGACGGCTCCGGTGACCGAACAGAGTCCGGCCAGGTGTATATATATATTATTTAAGCCTGTGCTGACTAGCTAATTGATGCATTCATTGTTTTGGTATGTACACATATTAACTCTCGTCTTTCTTCTTTTTTCTAGCCCTCCGGATCGAGCACAACTTCGATAAAGAGACGAGGCCCGAAGAAAAAGTTGCGCTCGGATGAAAGGTTCACGTTCACAGCAATCGCGCGCGATGGCCAACCGATTGAACCCCTCCGGACCAAGGAAGCATCTTCTGCTCAGTGCGGGGTTCTTGTTAGGGACATGATCCCGACCAGCATCGAGCTATGGAATCAGCCTAAGAAGGAAGAGCTTCAAGTTTCTTTTGTCGAAGATAGACAGAAAGAGGATCTTTGGAAAGCGCTGAAGGTAAATTTCACCCTGCCGGAAGAGGAGGATCCGGAGAATCCAGTTATAGAGCCATTGATCAAGTCCTCTGCTCTTAAGAATATGGCAGATCTATTCAAGAGGTGGAAGAATGAGCTGAAAGCAAAGTTTGTCGAGAAAAAAAAAGACACCAGAATTCATTGGCCGGTATGAGAAGCTCAGAGATCAATGGGACGCATTTGTGGCCAACAAGACATCGGAGAGGAGTAAGAAGATGTCAGCGACAAACAAGATAAATGTTGCGAAGCAGGAGCATCACCATCGCATGGGGTCAGGTGGCTACCTCAAAGCCCGGCCGTTGTGGGCCAAGGCTGAGAATGACCTGCTTGATAAAGGGGTCAAACCAGAGACATTGAACTGGCCAGACCATTTAAGGACTTGGTTCTTCGGGGTTGGCGGAACCTTGGACCCTATAACAGGGAAGTGCGTTTGGACGAGAGAGCAACTGCGAATACCCGTCACGAAGCTTCAGGACTATATCGCCGCAGCGCAGGAAGGGACGTTCGCTCCAGACAGATAGAAGGACAAGCTCACAATGGCCCTCGAGAATCCTGAGCACCCTGGACGGACACGAGGCACGCCAGGCTCTGTTCCGTGGAAGGTTGGGTTTCCGGACGCAGACGGTTACAAATGCCAAGAGAGGAGGAGGAAAGTGGAGCAGAGCAAACTGCAGGAGCTGCACGCAAGGGTACGGAAGCTAGAAGAACGAGAAGCAGTTCGAAGTGACCTGCCGAAGCTACCCCGCCATCTCAGCGGACAAGCAGCGTGGCTTCCACCGAACTGCTTCAGCTGGAGCCTGTCTTCACGGCTCCTGCTAGCTACCCCGTGGATGCTATCTTGGAGTCTCAACATTGCCACCTTATGACGCAATGGCAGAACTACAAGGTCAAGGCGGCTGTCGGCTCTGTTCGAACTCCTGAACCCGACGCAACTTTTCACTGTCGTCTAATTCCAGAAGGATATGCTAGGGTGACGGTGAACGAAATAACGGAGGGATTTGAGGAGCTCGTGCTTGACCACCCTACCGGTGAAGGGGAGACTCGGCTAGGTTCTGCTCTGAAGACTCCATGCCTATGGCGGAAGGAGCTCATCAACCTTCCGAACTGGACGCCTCCGCCTTCTCCTCCGCCTGCTCCTCCGGTGAGTGATCAGGGCACTCTGCCTCCTTCTCCGGCGCATGGCGGCACTCCGCCTCCTTCTCCGCCTGCGCTGGCGCGCCCGAGCAGCCAGCCTCCTCCTTCTCTGCCTCGTTAGCAAGGGCGGAAGAGACCCGCCGCCACTCCGGCTGCTCCGGCGCGTCGTAGTCCTTCTCCTCCACCTCGTATGCAACGAAAGAAGACAGCCGCAGCCGCTCGGCCTGCTCCGGCATCTAGCAGTACAGCCAGAGGCGGGAGGCAATACAGATTCGGTCCATCTCTCAAGAATCCAGACAAGTTACCATACGAGATGACCGAACAGGAAAACGAGGAGACCTGTCAATCCCAAGTGAAGGACTACTTCGAAACGCAAAGAGCTAAGAAACATCCACCTCCGGAGGAGAAGATAGATCCGGTGAAAGCAAAGCGCACTTTGGATGCCCTACAGCGACCACCACCGTCTCCGCCGCAAACCAACTATGAGCGCATTACTGAAAGGACATATAAGGAAGCGAAGCGGTCGGGAAGTACTTGCAGCGACAAAAGGTTACAAGAACGAAGAAGTGGGAAAAAGTTCCCCAGCTCGGCGTACAAGCGAACCAGTCGTGCCCCCCGCTCAAGGTGTCTAGCAATATCGTCGCTAATCATCCGGGGATCTTGCCCGGTACCAATCCTGCAGATTACATGCACGACGACGATGCACATTTTGATATAATGGAGGTGGACGAATTCAAATACGAGTACCAGAAGCCTCTCATCAAAGATGGAACTACTCTAACAACGATGATGCGAAGATTCCACGATTGGTACATGGAAACCTGCAGAAAGTCTGGGAAGAAAACCGATACTTTGACGCTGAAAGTTAAAGAGGATCAGCATGACCTCGTTGGAATTGAGGAGTTGTCTGTTCCATTTGAGGAGTTCTTCCAGTTTTTCAATCAAAAGGCCCTCGATAAATTAACGGTCACTTGCTACTGTCTGTAAGTACTACTTCTGTCATTAAGTCTCTATATATAGCTCAGCTCTTTCATTGCATGTATATATAATTATCCTCACTATATTATGCAGATTGA
Organism: Aegilops tauschii subsp. strangulata; assembly: GCF_002575655.3. Taxonomy (NCBI): domain Eukaryota; kingdom Viridiplantae; phylum Streptophyta; class Magnoliopsida; order Poales; family Poaceae; genus Aegilops; species Aegilops tauschii. The sequence continues at coordinate 464,122,540 of NC_053040.3, forward strand.
AGATTGTCGAATGCAGAAAAGCTGAAATGTATGATATTGGATTCATTAACACAAATCTCATAGATGAATATACGGTTACATTTCATGCCAAAGAAACCGAGGACAACTTGCTACGATCGTTGGTAATAAATCAAAACAAAGATACAGTACTCTTTCCTTACAACTTCAAGTGAGTGTTACTGTCTTGCGCATATTCGGTTTCCCTTGATTATTACTCGAGGTTATAGTAATTAATGTAATTGATGAGTTATGCATGCGTGCACAGGTTCCACTATATTCTCCTAGAGATTAAGCTTGAGCAGGGACTAGTAAACGTCTTAGACTCGAGACGAAAAGATCCCGAGGACTATGTGGACATGTCTAAAATGCTCGACAAGTAAGTTGAACACCATATCGGCAACTTTGTTCATTTCATGATATCAAGTAATTGTTTTCTTTGTCTCGCAGGGTTTGGAAAGTATTCACCGCACAAGTTCCAGGACTGCCGCGGGATCTGGCGATGGAAATACCCGAAAGTAAGTACTACTAGCTAGTCCGCGCATCTCCCGTTGATTCTAGCTACTTTCATCAATGCCATTTATAATGCTTCATTATTAGTTTGATTGACCTCTATTTCTCGTAAAGTGCTTGTGGCAGGAAGCCGGGAATAATTACTGTGGATACTACGTCTGCGAGTTCATCTACAATGCGATGGCCAAGAATAGGCGGGGCTACTCTAAAAGACAATATGAAATGCGTAAGCAAAAATATTCACAAGTTTATTTTATTACCATCATTTCTGTTGAGTTTCATTCATATATATGTATTGACCCCGTTATTCAAATTAGATGTGGCAGATGCGGAATGAACTCCTACCACAAGATCGCATGCGAGCAATTCAAGAGGAATTGGCTGGATTCTTTCTTGACCACGTCAACAATAAAGCTGGAGAATACCATGCATGAAGTTGAGTTCATATGTTAGGGTATTGTAAGAGATCTTACACATTGTGTGTGTGTGTATATATATATATCTATATCTATATATATGTATATATGTATATGTAGCCAGTAGCGTTGGTAAGATATACGAAAACTTGTTGTTCGACCAATCTCTCGGAGGAGAGGTCGATCACTTCTCTCTGTATATGTTCTTGACGATCTTCTGTACTTAATGGTTTCCTTCATTTGCTTACTAGCTAGCTAGCGTGTCGAGTCCTCTCTATACGTATAGTACGTAGCGTCGACCAAGCACGGAGATAAGAGAGGACACTTCTCTCTATTAGCTAGCTAACTGTTAAGGCATATCTCTCTCGATGTAGTTTTGGTGATTGATGACAACATGTCTGCGGACTAATCATGTGCTTTGAGCATTTCAGAGATTCATCCTTTGGCACGAGACGATTCTTTCCCCTCGGAGTTTTAATCAAGACGGTGTAGCTCTTTCGTTTCTGTTTTGGTGGACTTGTTTTGTAGGAGTCACCGTACTATCAAGAGGGGGTCCGCTTTGGTAAGGCTAGGGTGGAATCAACATGTACACATCCTTTTCACACCCTCTGAGCCTTCCCGCTTCGATGGAGGTTTCATTCCCTTTTTATGAGTATGATTTGGTCCCATCGGTAGTACCGCTCAAGAGCCACAGGCGGCAGTACCGCTCGGCAGCGGTAGTACTGCCTGTGGGTCCTCAGCCATAGTACCGCTGCGGTACCGGGCTCCTACCGTGTCGACTCGAGGGGGTCGTTTTTCGTGTCGTTTGTGCGGCACTAAGCAGCGCTAGTAGAAGCGGTAGTACCGCTCGAGAGCGGTAGTACCGCCCTACCACCGCGGCAGTACCGCACTGGGTCCGTTTCCTGCTCACACGCTAGCCCTCCCAGACTGCACGGCAGTACCGCGAGGGGGAGCGGTAGTACCGCTGGTCCCAGTGGTAGTACCGCTGCCTCCTGCGGTAGTACCGCCCTCTGCGGGGCTGTTTTGGGTGGTAACGGTTGGATTGTTCCCCCCTCTATAAAAGGAGGTCTTCTTCTCCAAAGTTGACCCACCTCTTCCCCCAAAAGCTCCATTGTTGCTCCAAGCTCCATTTTCGCCCGATCTCTCTCCCTAGCCAATCAAACTTGTTGATTTGCTCGGGATTGGTTGAGAAGGCCCTGATCTACACTTCCACCAAGAGAAATTTGATTCCCCCACTAATCCCTAGAGGATCTTGTTACTCTTGGGTGTTTGAGCACCCTAGATGGTTGAGGTCACCGCGGAGCCATAGTCCATTGTGGTGAAGCTTCGTGGTGTCGTTGGGAGCCTCCAATTAAGTTGTGGAGATTTCCCCAACCTTGTTTGTAAAGGTTCGGTCGCCGCCTTCAAGGGCACAAATAGTGGATTCACGGCATCTTGCATTGTGTGAGGGCGTGAGGAGAATACGGTGGCCCTAGTGGCTTCTTGGGGAGCATTGTGCCTCCACACCGCTCCAACGGAGACGTACTTCCCCTCAAAAGGAAGGAACTTCGGTAACACCTCCTCGTCTTCACCGGCTCCACTCTTGGTTATCTCATGCCTTTACTTGTGCAAGCTTATTTGTGTTGTATCCCTTGCTTGCTTGTGTGCTTGTTGTTGTTGCATCATATAGGTTGCTCACCTAGTTGCATTTCTAGACAACCTACTTTGATGCAAAGTTTAATTTGGTAAAGAAAAGCTAAAAATTGTTAGTTGCCTATTCACCGCCCTCTAGTCAACTATATCAATCTTTTCAATTGGTATCAGAGCCTCATCTCTTTATTAAGGACTTTGCCGTCCGAAGAGTATGGTTGACGCCGTAGATGGTGGGGAGGAGCACTCTGGTGTGAATCCGAGCTCGTCTACGTCCGATGGGGGAACCGCGGTTTCTCGTGAGGAATTCAATTGGCTTTGGACACATTGAAAACCTCCATGACAACCGAGGTTGAAAGCATGTTTAATAAATTCTTAGAAGGACTTAAACTATCTACCTCGCCGATGAAAGTGGGTGATCCCACTAACAAGGTGACGGATGCTAACTCCGACAAGGGGGAAGCTACTAGTGAAAAGGGTCCTTCTACTAGTGGTAGAAATGGCACCGGCATCTTTTCCCATGTGGAACCTCCAATTTATGGAGGACTGATTCCCTCTACTCATTTAAATCATGCCGGTCCTCCTCCTAAGATTGTGAAAAATGAGGACTTTGATTCTTGGGTTTATCGCTTCAAGCGTCATTTAAATCATGTGAATACTAATCTTTGGAGAATCATTGAAGAAGGTTTCTATCCACATGACCGAAGCAACTTCACCCCTAGAGAAGCCGTGGATAATCAATTCAATGAGAATGCTCTCTTCATCATCCAAGATTTAGTTCCACCAGAAGATCTCCCTCATCTTCGACCCTTCGCCATGGCCAAAGATGCATGGCATTGTGTTGTTTCCCTCTATAAGGGAAGCGCGAGAATTCAACGCTCCAACTATGAAGTGGTGCAAGATGAAGCCGATGAGTTTGCAATGAAAGAAGATGAAGAACATCGTGAGCTTTTTCGGAGAGTAACCAAACTCGCAGTCTCACTCCGAGATCATGGGAGCAAGGATACGGATGACAATTGGATCAAGCACAAGTTCCTCAAAGCAATGATGCCTTACCACAAGGCCATGTCCTCCGTCATTCGTCAAAGACCGGACTTCCACCCTTGACCTCAAATGAAGTGTTGGATGAGTTTGTGGCAATGAGGATCTTGGACAAGACCGCCGACAACGCGGTGTTGCGTTCTCAAAGAGCAAAGAAGCCCAACCTTGCCTTGAAGGCCAAGGTTATTGTGGAAGAAGAGGAAGAAGAGGAAGATGAGGAGTACAACCCCGAAGATACAAAATATGATTATCATGAGCACATGGCTCTTGCTTCAAGGCAATTTTGGAGCAAGAAGAACACAAGACCCAACTTCAACAAGAACAACTCAAGTGGGTTCAAGGGCAAGCAATGTGTGAGAACATGTTACAATTGTGGCAATGTGAGCCACTTTGTTGTGGATTGCCCTTACGAGAAGCGGGAAGACAACGGTGGCAAGCTCATCCGAAAAGACAAAGCCAAGTCCTTCCCCAACAAGAACAACTTCACCAAAAAGACTCCTACTCGAGGATTGGTGGTTCAAGAAGAATATCATGAGGATGACGATGATGATGAAGATAGTGAAGCCATGGCCATGGCCTCCGTTGCCATTGCCACAACTCCACGGGTGTCCCTCTTCGACTCACCCAATGAGAACATCACCGCCAAGTGTATCATGGCTAAAGCCACCAACAAGGTAACCCCCAACATCAAAACCACCATCATTACTAATCCCTCCTTGACGGATGGCATTGATGAAAGTGAGGGGTCTAATGAGGAAGTGAATGAATTTGAGTCTTTTATGAGTAAGCTCAAGGGAAAATCCAAGAAGCACTTCGTTGCTCTCTTGGAACAACTTGGTGAAGCCAATGACATGATCGAGGCTCATGAAGAAACCATCTCTAAGATGGAAGGTCATAGTTGTCACTATGCCGATGAGATATCGGATCTCTCTAATGCTCTTGAGGAAGAGCGTGGGCATCGTTTGGCTCTTGAGGAGTCACACAATGATGACCATGCTAAATTAAAGAAAGATCTTGATCATGCTCTTGTTGTATCTCGTGTCCTAAATTCCGAGAAGGCTAAACTTGGGGTTGACCATGCTAGACTCAAGGAGGAGTTTGATTTACTCGACAAGGCCCACAAGGTCTTGAAGGGTGCTCATGCTAGCCTCAAGGAGTCTCATGATCAACTCCAAGTGAAGCTAACCAAGGAAAAAGCCACCTTTCCTCATATGGTATTAATTGATAATGCAAATGCCACTAACCCGTGTTGTGAGCATGTGCATCTTACGGAGGAGAATGCCAAGTTGAAGGAGCAACTTGAGAAAGGCCTTGTGACATGCATACAAGGTGAGAAGAACCTCAATGACCTTTTGAGTAATCAAAAGGAAGTTGTGTCCAAGGAGGGAGTTGGGTTCGCACCCAAATCCAAGAACAAGAAGAAGAATGACAAGACCAAATGACCTCCCCCTCTCAAGCAAACTTTTGTGAAGGAGGGAGAGGGTGCTCCTAAGGAGAAGAAGAACAATGTGAAGGGTGGTGATGTCAAAAAGGGCAATGCCACCCCTTCCAACAAAGCCGGCGACTTTAACCCTTCTTATGTGTTGTGCCGTGCTAGTGATGGGCATGTTTATGCTAAATTTGTTGGTTCTCCTTATGAGTACATTGGATGGTCTATTTGGGTTCCTAAGACCCTTGTTACTAACATCAAAGGACCCATTACAAAATGGGTACCTAAAACCAAGCATTGATCTCTTGTAGGTGTTTGCTTCCGGTGGGGGATCATGGTTGCTCGGTAGTGGAGCCACAAATCATATGACCGGAAGCAAGGACTTGGTGGTGGACGTGCACAAGGTCCCTTCTATGCCCACCAACGTCGAGTGGGGTGATGCCTCGTCTTCTAAGGTATTGGGTCTTGGCAAGGTTGTCATTTCTCATGATCTAACGATCGAGAAAGTCATGCTTGTTGAGTCCCTTGCTTACAATCTACTTTCCGTTCGTCAACTTGCACTCATGGGCTTTGCCACTTTCTTTGATATTGATACCGTGGCCCTCTTGTGGAGCAAGACTCTTAAAGTAGCCTTTGTTGGGCATGTCGAGAACGGTCTTTATGTGATTAACTTTTCGGAGCGACCCACTAAGACCGCGACATGCCTAATGGCTAAAGTTGATGTGGGGTGGCTTTGGCATCGCCGTTTAGCCCACGTCAATATGAGATCTTTGAAAAGTCTTCTCAAGGGGGACCATGTCCGTGGACTAACAGATGTTAGTTTTGCCAAAGATCGTGCTTGTAGTGCTTGTATCGAAGGAAAGCTACATGAGAAGGCTCACCCTCCCACGACTATCATCTACTCGAAGAGATCCTTGGAGCTCCTTCACATGGATCTCTTTGGGCCTCCATCCTTTGATAGTCTTGGAGGTAGAAAGTATTGCTTGGTGATTGTGGATGATTATTCAAGATACACTTGGGTATATTTCTTCAAGAGGTAGAGTGAGATTCAACAAACCGTCATCGACTTTGCAAATGAAGCTCAACGTCAACATGATGCAAAGATCTTGACAATAAGAAGTGACAACGGCACCGAGTTTAAGAACTACACCTTGGATGAGTTTCTTAGTGATGAGGGGATCAAGCATCAATATTCTGCACCATATACCCCTCAACAAAATGGTGTCGCGGAGAGGAAGAACCGGATGTTGATGGATGCGGCAAGGACCATGATGGCGGAGTTCAAGTCTCCATACAACTTTTGGGCCGAAGCCATCAACACAGCATGTCATGCATCCAATCGGCTCTATCTCCGCAAAGGCTTGAACAAGACTCCTTATGAAATACTTACCGGTAACAAGCCCAACCTCAAGTACTTCCGGGTGTTCGGGTGTAAGTGTTTCATTCTCAAGAAAGGTGTTCGTTTGTCTAAATTTGAGGCTAGAGATTATGAGGGCATATTTGTTGGTTATGCTACAAACTCTCATGCTTACTGTGTCCTCAACAAGTCCACCGGACTCATTGAGGAGACGTGTAACGTAGAGTTCAACGAGAATAACGGCTCCCAAGTGGAGCAAACTGGTACTTGTGATGTAGGTGATGGAATTCCTCCCCAAGCCATAAGAAGAATGGGTGTGAGTCATATCCTACCCATTGAGGAACCCCTTGTGGCCGAAGGAGAAGGACAATGCTCCACTCAAGTGGAGCCATCACCAACCCAAGACCCACATGCTTCCGAAGAACAAAGTGAAGGCCCTCAACCTCATGAACAAGATCAAGGGCAAGATCAACCTCAAGATGGTGGTGAACCACCAAATGATGCCCAAGGTCAAGTTCTCCCCTTCGAGCAAGTTCAAGATCAAGAGCAAGCTCAAGATCAAGAACAAGCTCAAGACGGCGCTCAAGATGATCAAGTTACCCCTCCTCTTTTCACATCCGAGGAGGAATTAGAGCGTCGTGCCACGAAGATTGCTTCCAAGCTCACTACCAAAGGTCATCTCATGGATAATGTGGTTGGAAGCCTAAGAAAGGGGGTAAGCACTCGTAGACAATTAGCAAACTATTGTGAACATCACGCGTTTGTCTCTTGTGTTGAACCCCAAAAGGTATATGAGGTGCTCGAAGATCCGGATTGGCTCAATGCCATGCATGAAGAACTCAACAACTTCGAGTACAACAAGGTGTGGAGATTGGTGCCAAGACCATCGGGGAATAACAATGTCATTGGAACCAGTGGATATTCAAGAACAAGCAAGATGCTCATGGGATCATTGTTCGCAACAAGGCAAGGTTGGTAGCACAAGGCTACTCCCAAGTCGAGGGTATCGACTACAGTGAAACCTTTGCTCCCGTTGCTCGCCTTGAATCCATTCGTTTGTTGATTGCTTATGCTTCTCATCATAATTTCAAGTTGCAAAAAATGGATGCGAAAAGTGCTTTTCTTAATGGTCCTATTAATGAGTTGGTATATGTCAAGCAACCCCCCGGGTTCGAGGATCCCTACTTCCCCGATCATGTGTATCAACTCGATAAGGCACTCTATGGCCTCAAGCAAGCCCCACGTGCGTGGTATGACCACCTTACCGAGTTGTTGCAAGATCGTGGATTTGAAGTCGGGCAAATCGATCCCACTCTTTTTACTACGAAGGTTAAAGGGGAGTTGTTTGTGTGCCAACTATATGTTGATGATATTATCTTTGGTTCCCCTGACAAAGCTTTCAATGAGGAATTTGCCGCTCTCATGACCTCTAAGTTCAATATGTCTTCGATGGGAGAGTTGAAGTTCTTCCTCGGTTTCGATATCAAGCAAAGAAGAGAAGGTACTTTCATCAACCAAGCCAAATACACTCAAGACATGCTAAAAAGATTCAAGCTAAGTGATGTCAAGCCGGCTTCCACTCCAATGCCCACCAAGTGCCAACTTGACATTGATCCCAATGGTAAAGCGGTGGATCAAAAGGTATATCGCTCCATGATTGGCTCCTTGCTTTACCTTTGTGCATCTAGACCGGATATCATGTTGAGTGTGGGAATTTGTGCACGGTTTCAAGCCGCACCTAAGGAAAGCCACTTTGTGGCGGTCAAGCGAATCTTTCAATATTTGGCTCATACCCCAAACTTTGGCTTATGGTACCCAAGAGGAGCCAACTTTGATCTTTTGGGCTACACAGATTCAGATTGGGCGGGAGACAAAGTGGATAGGAAGTCCACCTCCGGAGGGTGCCAATTACTTGGTTGCTCTTTAGTGAGTTGGTCTTCTAAGAAGCAAAGTTGTGTATCTCTCTCATCCACTGAAGCAGAGTATGCGGCTGCCGGTAGTTGTTGTGCTCAACTCCTATGGATGAGGCAAACTTTGAAGGATTACGGTGTCACTTGTGACGAAGTGCCTCTTTGGTGTGATAATGAAAGTGCCATCAAGATCTCTCTCAACCCGGTGCAACACTTCAAGACGAAGCATATTGAGATTCGGTATCACTTCATCCGGGATCACATTAGGCGAAGGGAGATCAAGCTCATGTATGTCAACACTCATGATAACCTTGCAGATATTTTCACGAAGCCCTTGGATGAAGCAAGATTTCGTGAGTTAAGGCATGAGCTAAATATCATTGATTCGAGCAATGTGGTTTGAAACCTTGCACACCCCGCCATACTCATCATGCTCTCTTGTCTAGGTGTAGGCATGGACATAGGGGGAGTGTTGTTCTCTCAATGAACTTTCCCTCCCCCCATTATGCATAAACTAATCAAACTCTTTCACATTAGCCATTTGTTATGGTACTTGTGCTTCAAAGATGAGTTTTGGTCATGGGCCCAAGGTTAAAATCTTCGCGGCGCCATACCTCCGGACTCAAACTTAGGTGGCCTCGGCCACCGCCCTCTCTTGGAGAGGTGTGTGTTTCTCGTCCTCTTTGTGTTGGTTTTGCGTGTGTGTTTGCTCTCAGTTTCTAGTCGGTTTCTTTTCTTGAGCTAAGCCGTTTTGTCCAGTCTTTTTGCGGCTGAGCGGTACTACCGCTGGGTGCGCGGTACTACCGCTGATGATCGTCAAGCGATACTACCGCCCACCCCAGCGGTACTACCGCCGCGGGGCGGGCGATGGGGGGTTATGTTGGGGCAGGGGGAGTTGTTTTCTCCCCCATACCCATTCGCTCCACTCGCTCGTCTTCTTCGTCGCTCCAGCGACGTCTCGCCGCAGGAGGGCTTCGGCCGGCCGCCGTCTACGTGCCGTCCCTCTCCAGTTCCTCCGGTGGAGTCGATCCCCGCCGCGTCCTCTTGCCATGGATGCCAGTATTGCCCCCGTTCCCGTTCTCTCTTTGCCTAGATCTTACATCTAGTTGTTAGGGGCAATAGGCATTGCTTTTCTCATTTTTTTGGCTAAGTCGAGGCTTGAGTAGGATGGAGATGGCATCTAGACCCTTTGGATTGATGTTTGGTAGGTTTATTTTTGAATTTGACATCACCGGTAGTGCCGGATCTGTCCATGGCAGTAGGGAACCGCCGTTCCTCGTCTAGAGCGGTACTACCGCTCATCTGGTGCGGTACTGCCATGGTTGGGTCGCGGTACTACCGCTGAATGCCCAATTCCATCATTCTCCTACCACTTTTTGATCCATGTTGTTTTGTTTGGAGGCTTATGCTCTTTCTTTCATGTTGTTTCTTCTGCTCGTGTGTTTGGTTCCAGGTGATGAACATCCTGAGCAGCAAGCCCACCGTGTCAACCCCGGACGTTCAACGTCAAAGCGCTACCGCACCTCTGAGACAGCGGGTGCTTCCTCGAGTACTCAACCTCTGCCTCAACTCAAGAAGAAGCTTGCCAACAAGCCGAAGCCGAGGGGCAAGACTGTGACTGAGATGACTGCCAAGGAATTCTGGGAAAGGCGTCGCCGCAACCCCTGTGCGGTAGACCAAGAACCCACTTTGGTCAACCGCCCGTTCTGGAACCGTTTTCAGTTTGCCATCTACTTTGATGTGATCAAGGCTAAGAAGAATCTCTATGTTGATGTGCGCTCCATCGACACGGATGCTATGGAAAAGGACCCTGAGTACTTTGGCGACGCCCTTCAGATGTGCTCTCAGCTGAACATTCTCAGAATCATGCAGTTCAACAAGGACTTTGATGCAGATTTGGTGGCTCAATTCTTTGCCACTGTCCATCTTGGGAATGATGCAGAAAGGACTCTGACTTGGATGACAAATGGCAAGTTGCTTTCTGTCAAGTGGAAGGCCTTCACGGAGTTATTTGGGGTGGAAGATCACGGGCTTGAGACTCCACAAGCAAGCTCTCTGGCCCTACTGTACTGTGAAGATTCACCCCGTGACTGAGAAGCAAACCTATGAGCTGCCTGCTTTTCTGGACATCCTTCATCGCGTTTTCCGAGAGACTCTATTCCCTCGTATCGGGAATCTGGATATGGTCCACTCCTATCTCGTGGACATGCTTCTCTTCTGCCAGCATGAGAAGGAAACAAACACTGGCGAGTCTCTGGACATTTCTCATGTTATGTGGTATGAACTTCTCTCTGCCGTTTCTGAGCGCAAGTGCCCGATCTATGGTCCGTTTATCATGTTGCTCATTGAGAAGGCCTGGGCACATGTCTATCCTAGGGTGCTGCTGGAAACTGGAGAGTTGGTTTCTCATGAGATCAAGCGTCTGAGGAAGAAGGACAATTGGGGCACCCCGGCTCCTAAGTCTGGAGGTCCATCTCATGCTGCTGACATGGAGACCGAGGGCGAGGCTGAGGCCGATGATGATGAGGACTATGAGCCCTCCGGAGTGGATCCCTCTTGGGCAAAGAAGATTAAGCGCAAGATGAAGAAACTCTTCTGCATGGAGTCTCATGGCCAGTACATGTCTCATGTCTCTGAGAAGAAGGCCTGCAGCCGTCACAAGGAGCTCATGCGTCAGTTGGGTGCAACTGTTAACAGCGGATCTGAGGGGAGGATCACTGATGAGGAGGAGTGGGTTCAGCAGCACTGCCCGTGGACCGATTCAGACACCGAGCAGTTTCCTACCGATGACGGCGGTGCAGACGATCCCGCTGGGATATGATGTTCGAGATCCTCAGTTTGCTATCACCTGGAGCCGTAGCAACGCTCTTTGCCTTTTTGGTGTCTCGATGCCAAAGGGGGAGAGAGTTTAGGGATTTATGTCGTTGTCGAGTTGCGAGTGTGTCTTTGTGGTTTGTTGTGTCGTTGCTTTCTCTCGTCGTTTGCTTTGTTTGGTTTTGTGCCTGTGAGACCTAGTTCCAGTCAGATGGTGTGAGACATATGCTACCTTATCCTTTATTATCTATGTCTATCAAGTACTTTAGTAATTTGTGAGTTGCATGCTTATCCTGTTATATACCCTGCTCTCACGTACCCATCTTCTTAGGTTGTTGGACTACAAAATATAGAGGGAGTGTTGATCCTAATGTGTGTGCCTTGCATTCCAAAGGCACTACTAATTAGGTGCACACATTCAGGGGGAGCCCGTCTATATTTTGTAGTTCTAAGTATCTTTACTTTCATGTCCTATCTTTGTGCAAATCCCTGGTTGTCATCAGTCCACCAAAAATGGGGAGATTGTTAAGGCATGTCTCTTTCGATGTAGTTTTGGTGATTGATGACAACATGTCTGCGGACTAATCGTGTGCTTTGAGCATTTCAGAGATTCATCCTTTGGCACGAGACGATTCTTTCCCCTCGGAGTTTTAATCAAGACGGTGTAGCTCTTTCATTTCTGTTTTGGTGGATTTGTTTCGTAGGAGTCACCGTACTATCAAGAGGGGTCCGCTTTGGTAAGGCTAGGGTGGAATCAACACGTACACATCCTTTCACACCCTCTGAGCCTTCCCACTTCGATGGAGGTTTCATTCCCTTTTTATGAGTATGATTTGGTCCCAGCGGTAGTACCGCGGTGCCCAGCGGTAGTATCGCTCAAGAGCCACAGGCGGCAGTACCGCTCGGCAGCGGTAGTATCGCCTGTGGGTCCTCAGCCGTAGTACCGCTGCGGTACCGGGATCCTGTTGGGTAACGTAGTAATTTCAAAATTTTCCTACGCACACGCAAGATCATGGTGATGTATAGCAACGAGAGGGGAGAGTGTGTCCACGTACCCTCGTAGACCGAAAGCGGAAGCGTTAGCACAACGCGGTTGATGTAGTCGTACGTCTTCATGATCCGACCGATCAAGTACCGAACGCACGGCACCTCCGAGTTCAGCACACGTTCAACTCGATGACGTCCCTCGAACTCCGATCCAGCCGAGCTTTGAGGGAGAGTTCCGTCAGCACGACGGCGTGGTGACGATGATGATGTTCTACCGACGCAGGGCTTCGCCTAAGCACCGCTACGATATTATCGAGGTGGATTATGGTGGAGGGGGGCACCGCACACGGCTAAGTGATCCAAGAGATCAATTGTTGTGTCTATGGGGTGCCCCCTCCTTCGTATATAAAGGAGGGGAGGAGAGGGCCGGCCAAGGGGAGGAGGCGCGCCCAATTGGGGGAGTCCTACTCCCACCGGGAGTAGGACTCCTCCTTTTCCTATTTGGAGAGGGAGAGGGAAGGAAGAGGAAGGAGGGAGGAAGGAAAGGAGGGGCCGGCCCCCCTCCCAATTTGGATTGGGCTTGGGGGGCGCCCCCTCCCTTGCTCTTTTCCCCTCCTTTCCACTAAAGCCCATTAAGGCCCCATATACCTCCCGGGAGGTTCCAATAACCTCCCGGTACTCCGGTATTATCCCGATCTCACCCGAACCATTCCGGTCTCCAAATATAGTCGTCCAATATATCGATCTTTATGTCTCGACCATTTCGAGACTCCTCGTCATGTCCTTGATCACATCCGGGACTCCAAACTACCTTTGGTACATCAAAACACATAAACTCATAATGTAACCGTCATCGAACTTTAAGCGTGCGGACCCTACGGGTTCGAGAACTATGTAGACATGACCGAGACACGTCTCCGGTCAATAACCAATAGCGGAACCTGGATGCTCATATTGGCTGCCACATATTCTATGAAGATCTTTATCGGTCAAACTGCATAACAACATACGTTGTTCCCTTTGTCATCGGTATGTTACTTCCCCGAGATTCGATCGTCGGTATCTCAAGACCTAGTTCAATCTCGTTACCGGCAAGTCTCTTTACTCGTTCCGTAATACATCATCCCACAACTAACTCATTAGTTGCAATGCTTGCAAGGCTTATAGTGATGTGCATTACCGAGTGGGCCCAGAGATACCTCTCCGACAATCGGAGTGACAAATCCTAATCTCGAAATACGCCAACCCAACAAGTACCTTTGGAGACACCTGTAGAGCACCTTTATAATCACCCAGTTACGTTGTGATGTTTGGTAGCACACAAAGTATTCCTCCGGTAAACGGGAGTTGCATAATCTCATAGTCATAGGAACATGTATAAGTCATGAAGAAAGCAATAGCAACATAGTAAATGATCAAGTGCTAAGCTAATGGAATGGGTCAAGTCAATCACATCATTCTCCTAATGATGTGATCCCGTTAATCAAATGACAACTCATGTCTATGGTTAGGAAACATAACCATCTTTAATTAACGAGCTAGTCAAGTAGAGGCATACTAGTGACACTCTGTTTGTCTATGTATTCACACATGTATTATGTTTTCGGTTAATACAATTCTAGCATGAATAATAAACGTTTATCATGAAATAAGGAAATAAATAATAACTTTATTATTGCCTCTAGGGCATATTTCCTTCAGTCTCCCACTTGCACTAGAGTCAATAATCTAGCTCACATCGCCATGTGATTTAACAACAATAGTGCACATCACCATGTGATTAACACCCATAGTTCACATCGCTATGTGACCAACACTCAAAGGGTTTACTAGAGTCAGTAATCTAGTTCACATCGTTTATGTGATTTAACACCCAAAGAGTACTAAGGTGTGATCATGTTTTGCTTGTGAGAGAAGTTTAGTCAATGGGTCTGCCAAATTCAGATCCGGATGTATTTTGCAAATTTCTATGTCTACAATGCTCTGTACGGAGCTACTTTAGCTAATTGCTCCCACTTTCAATATGTATCCAGATTAAGACTTAGAGTCTTCTGAATCAGTGCCAAAACTTGTATCAACGTAACCCTTTACGACGAACCTTTTGTCACTTCCATAATCGAGAAACATATCCTTATTCCACTAAGGATAATTTTGACCGCTGTCCAGTGATCTACTCCTAGATCACTATTGTACTCCCTTGCCAAAATCAGTGTAGGGTATACAATAGATCTGGTACACAGCATGGCATACTTTATAGAACCTATGGCCAAGGAATAGGGAATGACTTTCATTCTCTTTCTATCTTCTGCCGTGGTCGGGCTTTGAGTCTTACTCAATTTCACACCTTGTAACACAGGCAAGAACTCTTTCTTTGACTGTTCTATTTTGAACTACTTCAAAATCTTGTTAAGGTATGTACTCATTGAAAAACTTATCAAGCATCTTCATCTATCTCTATAGATCTTGATGCTCAATATGTAAGCAGCTTCACCGAGGTCTTTCTTTGAAAAACTCCTTTCAAACACTCCTTTATGCTTTGCAGAATAATTCTACATTATTTCCGATCAACAATATGTCATTCACATATACTTATCAGAAATGCTGTAGTGCTCCCACTCACGTTCTTGTAAATACAGGCTTCACCGCAAGTCTGTATAAAGCTATATGCTTTGATCAACTCATCAAAGCGCCTATTCCAACTCCGAGATGCTTGCACCAGTCCATAGATGGATCGTTGGAGCTTGCACATTTTGTTAGCACCTTTAGGATCGACAAAACCTTCTGGTTGCATCATATACAACTCTTCTTTAAGAAATCCATTAAGGAATATAGTTTTGACATCCATTTGCCAGATTTCATAAAATGTGGCAATTTCCTAACATGATTCAGACAGACTTAAGCATTGCTACGATTGAGAAAATCTCATCGTAGTCAACACCTTGAACTTTGTCAAAACCTTTTTTTCGACAAGTCTAGCTTTGTAGATAGTAACACTACTATCAGCGTTCGTCTTCCTCTTGAAGATCCATTTATTTTCTATGGCTTGCTGATCATCGAGCAAGTCAACCAAAGTCCATACTTTGTTCTCATACATGGATCCCATCTCAGATTTCATGGCCTCAAGCCATTTTTGCGGAATCTGGGCTCATCATCGCTTCCTCATAGTTCGTAGGTTCGTCATGGTCAAGTAACATGACCTCCAGAACAGGATTACCGTACCACTCTGGTGCGGATCTTACTCTGGTTGACCTACGAGGTTCGGTAGAAACTTGATCTGAAGTTTCATGATCATCATCATTAATTTCCTCACTAATTCGTGTAGGCATCACTGGAACTGATTTCAGTGATGAGCTACTTTTCAATTCGAGAAAAGGTACAATTACCTCATCAAGTTCTACTTTCCTCCCACTCACTTCTTTCGAGAGAAACTCCTTCTCTAGAAAGGATCCATATTAAGCAACAAGGATCTAGCCTTCGGATCTGTGATAGAAGGTGTACCCAATAGTCTCTTTTGGGTATTCTATGAAGACGCACTTCTCCGATTTGGGTTTGAGCTTATCTGCTGAAACTTTTTCACATAAGCATCGCAACCCCAAACTTTAAGAAACGACAGCTTAGGTTTCTTGCTAAACCATAGTTCATATTGTGTTGTCTCAACAGATTTTGACGGTGCCCTATTTAACGTGAATGCAACTGTCTATAATGCATAACCCCAAAACAATAGCGGTAAATCAGTAAGAGACATCATAAATCGCACCATATCTAGTAAAGTACGATTACGACGTTCGGACACATCATTACGCTATGGTGTTCTGGGTGGCATGAGTTTGTGAAACTATTCCACATTGTTATAATTGAAGATCAAACTCGTAACTCAAACATTCTCCTCCACGATCAGATTGTAGAAATTTTATTTTCTTGTTACGATGATTTTCCACTTCACTCTGAAATTTTTGAACTTTTCAAATGTTTAAGACTTATGTTTCATCAAGTAGATATACCCATATCTGCTCAAATCATCTGTGAAGGTCAGAAAATAACGATACCCATCGTGAGCCTCAACACTCATCGGACTGCATACATCAGTATGTATTATTTCCAACAAGTCTGTTGCTCGCTCCATTGTTCCGAAGAACGGAGTCTTAGTCATCTTGCCCATGAGGCATGGTTCGCAAGCATCAACTGATTCATAATCAAGTGATTCCAAAATCCCATCAGCATGGATTTTCTTCATGCGCTTTACACCAATATGACCTTAACGATAGTGCCACAAATATGTTGCACTATCATTATCAACTCTGCAATTTTTGGCTTCAATATTATAAACATGTGTATCACTACTATCGAGATCTAACAAACCATTTTCATTGGGTGTATTACCATAGAAGGTTTTATTCATGTAAACAGAACAACAATTATTCTCTAACTTATATGAATAACCGTATTGCAATAAATGTTGGAAATATGCCCTAGAGGCAATAATAAATTGGTTATTATTATATTTCCTTGTTCATGATAATCGTTTATTATCCATGCTAGAATTGTATTGATAGGAAACTCAGATACATGTGTGGATACATAGACAACACCATGGTCCTAGTAAGCCTCTAGTTGACTAGCTCGTTGATCAATAGATGGTTACGGTTTCCTGACCATGGACATTGGATGTCGTTGATAACGGGATCACATCATTAGGAGAATGATGTGATGGACAAGACCCAATCCTAAGCCTAGCACAAGATCATGTAGTTCGTTTGCTAAGAGCTTTTCTAATGTCAAGTATCATTTCCTTAGACCATGAGATTGTGCAACTCCCGGATACCGTAGGAATGCTTTGGGTGTACCAAACGTCACAACGTAACTGGGTGGCTATAAAGGTGCACTACAGGTATCTCCGAAAGTGTCTGTTGGGTTGGCACGAATCGAGACTGGGATTTGTCACTCCGTGTGAACGGAGAGGTATCTATGGGCCCACTCGGTAGGACATCATCATAATGTGCACAATGTGACCAAGGAGTTGATCACGGGATGATGTGTTACGGAACGAGTAAAGAGACTTGCCGGTAACGAGATTGAACAAGGTATCGGGATACCGACGATCGAATCTCGGGCAAGTACTATACCGGTAGACAAAGGGAATTGTATACGGGATTGATTGAATCCCCGACATCGTGGTTCATCCGATGAGATCATCGTGGAACATGTGGGAGCCAACATGGGTATCCAGATCCCGCTGTTGGTTATTGACCGGAGAACGTCTCGGTCATGTCTGCATGGTTCCCGAACCCGTAGGGTCTACACACTTAAGGTTCGATGACGCTAGGGTTATAGGGAATAGATATACGTGGTTACCGAATGTTGTTCGGAGTCCCGGATGAGATCCCGGATGTCACGAGGAGTTCCGGAATGGTCCGGAGGTAAAGATTTATATATGGGAAGTCCTGTTTTGGTCAACGGAAAAGTTTTGGGTGCTATCGGTAACGTACCGGGACCACCGGGAGGGTCCCGGGGGTCCACCAGGTGGGGCCACCGGCCCCAGAGGGCTTCGTGGGCCAAGTGTGGGAAGGGACCAGCCCCTAGCTGGGCTGGTGCCCCTCCCACAAGGGGCCCAGGGCGCAGGAAGGGGGGAAAGGGGGAAACCCTAGGCTCAGATGGGCCTAAGGCCCACCTAGTGGTGCGCCCCCCTCTCTCCCCCCTTGGCCGCCCCCCTAGATGGATCTAGGGCTGGCCGCACCCCTTGGGGGGGAAACCCTAGATGGGGGCGCAGCCCCTCCCCCTCCCCTATATATAGTGGGGGTTTTGGGGCTGCCATAGACATGAGAACATCTCTCTCTTGGCGCAGCCCTACCCCTCTCCCTCCTCGTCTCTCGCAGTGCTTGGCGAAGCCCTGCTGGAGTGCCACGCTCCTCCATCACCACCATGCCGTTGTGCTGCTGCTGGACGGAGTCTTCCCCAACCTCTCCCTCTCTCCTTGCTGGATCAAGGCGTGGGAGACGTCACCGGGTTGCACGTGTGTTGAACGCGGAGGCGCCGTGGTTCGGCGCTTAGATCGGAATCAACCGCGATCTGAATCGCTACGAGTACGACTCCTTCATCCGCGTTCTTGCAACGCTTCCGCATCGCGATCTACAAGGGTATGTAGATGCACTCCCCTTCCCCTCGTTGCTAGATTACTCCATAGATTGATCTTGGTGATGCGTAGAAAATTTTGAATTTCTGCTACGTTCCCCAACAGTGGCATCATGAGCTAGGTCTATGCGTAGTTTCTATGCACGAGTAGAACACAAAGTAGTTGTGGGCATCGATTTTGTCAATTTACTTGCCGTTACTAGTCTTATCTTAATTCGGGGGCATCGTGGGATGAAGCGGCCCGGACCGACCTTACACGTACACTTACGTGAGACAGGTTCCACCGACTGACATGCACTAGTTGCATAAGGTGGCTAGCGGGTGTCTGTCTCTCCCACTTTAGTCGGATCGGATTCGATGAAAAGGGTCCTTATGAAGGGTAAATAGAAATTGGCATATCACGTTGTGGTTTTTGCGTAGGTAAGAAACGTTCTTGCTAGAAACCCATAGCAGCCACGTAAAACATGCAACAACAATTAGAGGATGTCTAACTTGTTTTTGCAGGGTATGCTATGTGATGTGATATGGCCAAAAGGATGTGATGAATGATATATGTGATGTCTGAGATTGATCATGTTCTTGTAATAGGAATCACGACTTGCATGTCGATGAGTATGACAATCGGCAGGAGCCATAGGAGTTGTCTTAATTTATTGTATGACCTGCGTGTCAATGAAAACGCCATGTAATTACTTTACTTTATTGCTAACCGTTAGCCATAGTAGTAGAAGTAATAGTTGGCGAGACAACTTCATGAAGACACGATGATGGAGATCATGATGATGGAGATCATGGTGTCATGCCGGTGACAAAGGTGATCATGCCGCGCCTCGAAGATGGAGATCAAAAGGCGCAAGATGATATTGGCCATATCATGTCACTTTATGATTTGCATGTGATGTTTGTCATGTTTACATCTTATTTGCTTAGAACGACGGTAGCATAAATAAGATGATCCCTCACTAAAATTTCAAGAGACGTGTTCCCCCTAACTGTGCACCGTTGCGAAGGTTCGTTGTTTCGAAGCACCACGTGATGATCGGGTGTGATAGATTCTAACGTTCGAATACAACGGGTGTTGACGAGCCTAGCATGTACAGACATGGCCTCGGAACACATGCGAAACACTTAGGTTGACTTGACGAGCCTAGCATGTACAGACATGGCCTCGGAACACAAGAGATCGAAAGGTCAAACATGAGTCGTATAGTAGATGCGATCAACATGGAGATGTTCACCGATGATGACTAGTCCGTCTCACATGATGATCGGACATGGCCTAGTTTGACTCGGATCATGTATCACTTAGATGACTAGAGGGATGTCTATCTGAGTGGGAGTTCAATAATCAGATGAACTTAATTATCATGAACATAGTCAAAAGGTCTTTGCAAATTATGTCATAGCTTACGCTTTAGTTCTACTGTTTAAGATATGTTCCTAGAGAAAATTTAGTTGAAAGTTGGTAGCAGCAATTATGCAGACTGGGTCCGTAAACTGAGGATTGTCCTCATTGCTGCACAGAAGGCTTATGTCCTTAATGCACCGCTCGGTGTGCTGAACCTCAGCGTCGTCTGTAGATGTTGCGAAACATCTGACATACACGTTTTGATGACTACGTGATAGTTCAGTGCGTAATGCTAACGGTTTAGAATTGTGGCACCAAAGACGTTTTGAAACGTCGTAGAACATATGAGATGTTCCGAAGACTGAAATTGGGATTTCAGACTAGTGCCCACGTCAAGAGGTATGAGACCTCTGACAAGTTTCTTAAGCCTGCAAACTAAGGGAGAAAAGCTCAATCGTTGAGCATGTGCTCAGATTGTCTGAGTACTACAATCACTTGAATCGAGTGGGAGTTAATCTTCTAGATGAGATAGTGATGGTTCTCCATAGGCACTGCCACCAAGCTATTAGAGCTTCGTGATGAACTATAACGTATCAGGGATAGACATGATGATCCTTGAGCAAATCGCGATGTTTGACACCACGAAAGTAGAAATCAAGAAGGAGCATCAATTGTTGATGGTTAGTAAAACCACTAGTTTCTAGAAGGGCAAGGGCAAAAGGGATACTTCATGAAATAGCAAATCATTTGCTGCTCTAGTGAAGAATCCCAAGGTTGAACCCAAACCGGAGACTAAGTGCTTCTGTAATGAGGGAAACGGTCACTGAAGCAGAACTGCCCTAGATACTTGGTAGATGAGAAGGCAGGCAAGGTCGACAGAAGTATATTGGATATATATTATATGAATGTGTACTTTACTAGTACTCCTAGTAGCACCAGGGTATTAGATACCGGTTCAGTTGCTAAGTGTTAGTAACTCGAAATAAAAGCTGCGGAATAAACGGAAACTAGCTAAAGGTGAGATGACGATATGTGTTGGAAGTGTTTCCAAGGTTGATGTGATCAAGCATCGCATGCTCCCTCTACCATCGAGATTGGTGTTAAACCTAAATAATTGTTATTTGGCGTTTGGCGTTTGCATAAACATGATTGGATTATGTTTATCGCAATACGGTTATTCATTTAAGGAGAATAATGGTTACTCTGTTTATTTGAATAATACCTTCAATGGTCTTGCACCTAAAATAAATCTCGATCATAGTGATACACATGTTCGTGCCAAAAAGATATAAAATAGTAATGATAGTACCACATACTTGTGGCACTGCCATTTGAGTCATATTGGTATAGAACGCATGAAGAAGCTCCATGAAGATGGATCTTTGGACTCACTCGTTTTTTGAAAAGATTGAGACATGCGAACCATGTCTATTGGTATATACGCATGAAGAAACTCCATGCAGATGGATCGTTTGGACTCACTTGATTTTGAAGCACTTGAGACATGCAAATCATACCACATGGGCAAGATGACTGAAAGGCCTCATTTTCAGTAAGATGGAACAAGATAGCAACTTGTTGGAAGTAATACATTTGATGTGTGCAGTCCAATGAGTGCTGAGGCACGCAGTGGATATCGATATGTTCTTACTTCACAGATGATTTGAGTAGATGCTGAGAATATTTACTTGATGAAACACAAGTCTGAATTATTGAAAGGTTCAAGTAATTTCAGAGTGAAGTTGAAGATCGTCGTGACAAGAGGATAAAAGGTCTATGATATGATCATAGAGATATCTGAGTTACGAGTTTGGCACACAATTAAGACATTGTGGAAAGTGTTTCACAATTAATACCGCCTGGAACACCACAGTGTGATGGTGTGTCCGAACAACATAACTGCACCCTATTGGATATGGTGCATACCATGATGTCTCTTATCGAATTACCACTATCGTTTATGGGTTAGGCATTAGAGACAACCGCATTCACTTTAAATAGGGCACCACGCAATTCCGTTGAGACGACACCGTATGAACTATGGTTTAAAGAAACCTAAGTTATCGTTTCTTAAAAGTTTGGGGCTGCGATGCTTATATGAAAAAGTTTCAGGCTGATAAGCTCGAACCCAAAGCGGATAAATGCGTCTTCATAGAATACCCAAAATAGTTGGGTATACCTCCTGTTTCAGATCTGGAAGTAAACAGGTCCTTTCTCGAGAAAAGTTTCTCTCGAAAGAGTTGAGTGGGAGGATGGTGGAGACTTGATGAGGTTATTGAACCATGACTTCAACTAGTGTGTAGCAGGGCACAGGAAGTTGTTCCTGTGGCACCTACACCAATTGAAGTGGAAGCTTATGATAGTGATCATGAAACTTCGGATCAAGTCACTACCAAACCTCGTAGGTCGACAAGGATATGTACTACTCCTGAGTGGTACGGTAATCCTGTCTTAGATATCATGTTGTTAGACAATACTGAACCTACGAGCTATGGAGAAGCGATGCAATAAATGTTGGAAATATGAATAACCGTATTGCAATAAATGTTGGAAATATGCCCTAGAGGCAATAATAAATTGGTTATTATTATATTTCCTTGTTCATGATAATCGTTTATTATCCATGCTAGAATTGTATTGATAGGAAACTCAGATACATGTGTGGATACATAGACAACACCATGTCCCTAGTAAGCCTCTAGTTGACTAGCTCGTTGATCAATAGATGGTTACGGTTTCCTGACCATGGACATTGGATGTCGTTGATAACGGGATCACATCATTAGGAGAATGATGTGATGGACAAGACCCAATCCTAAGCCTAGCACAAGATCGTGTAGTTCGTTTGCTAAGAGCTTTTCTAATGTCAAGTATCATTTCCTTAGACCATGAGATTGTGCAACTCCCGGATACCGTAGGAATGCTTTGGGTGTACCAAACGTCACAACGTAACTGGGTGGCTATAAAGGTGCACTACAGGTATCTCCGAAAGTGTCTGTTGGGTTGGCACGAATCGAGACTGGGATTTGTCACTCCGTGTGAACGGAGAGGTATCTCTGGGCCCACTCGGTAGGACATCATCATAATGTGCACAATGTGACCAAGGAGTTGATCACGGGATGATGTGTTACGGAACGAGTAAAGAGACTTGCCGGTAACGAGATTGAACAAGGTATCGGGATACCGACGATCGAATCTCGGGCAAGTACTATACCGGTAGACAAAGGGAATTGTATACGGGATTGATTGAATCCCCGACATCGTGGTTCATCCGATGAGATCATCGTGGAACATGTGGGAGCCAACATGGGTATCCAGATCCCGCTGTTGGTTATTGACCGGAGAACGTCTCGGTCATGTCTGCATGGTTCCCGAACCCGTAGGGTCTACACACTTAAGGTTCGATGACGCTAGGGTTATAGGGAATAGATATACGTGGTTACCGAATGTTGTTCGGAGTCCCGGATGAGATCCCGGATGTCACGAGGAGTTCCGGAATGGTCCGGAGGTAAAGATTTATATATGGGAAGTCCTGTTTTGGTCACCGGAAAAGTTTTGGGTGCTATCGGTAACGTACCGGGACCACCGGGAGGGTCCCGGGGGTCCACCAGGTGGGGCCACCGGCCCCAGACGGCTTCGTGGGCCAAGTGTGGGAAGGGACCAGCCCCTAGGTGGGCTGGTGTGCCTCCCACAAGGGGCCCAGGGCGCAGGAAGGGGGGAAGGGGGAAACCCTAGGCTCAGATGGGCCTAAGGCCCACCTAGTGGTGCGCCCCCCCTCTCTTCCCCCCTGGCCGCCCCCCTAGATGTATCTAGGGCTGGCTGCACCCCTTGGGGGGGAAACCCTAGATGGGGGCGCAGCCCCTCCCCCTCCCCTATATATAGTGGGGGTTTTGGGGCTGCCATAGACATGAGAACATCTCTCTCTTGGCGCAGCCCTACCCCTCTCCCTCCTCGTCTCTCGCAGTGCTTGGGGAAGCCCTGCTGGAGTGCCACGCTCCTCCATCACCACCATGCCGTTGTGCTGCTGCTGGACGGAGTCTTCCCCAACCTCTCCCTCTCTCCTTGCTGGGTCAAGGCGTGGGAGACGTCACCGGGCTGCACGTGTGTTGAACGCGGAGGCGCCGTGGTTCGGCGCTTAGATCGGAATCAACCGCGATCTGAATCGCTACGAGTACGACTCCTTCATCCGTGTTCTTGCAATGCTTCCGCATCGCGATCTACAAGGGTATGTAGATGCACTCCCCTTCCCCTCGTTGCTAGATTACTCCATAGATTGATCTTGGTGATGCGTAGAAAATTTTGAATTTCTGCTACGTTCCCCAACAATAAACATGATCAAATCATCTTCATGCTCAACGCAAACACCAAATATCACTTATTTAGGTTCAACACTAATCCCGAAAGTATAGGGAGTGTGTGGTGATGATCATATCAATCTTGGAACCATTTCCAACACACATCGTCACTTCACTTTTAACTAGTCTCTGTTCATTCTGCAACTCCCGTTTTGAGTTACTACTCTTAGCAACTGAACCATTATCAAATACTGAGGGGTTGCTATGAACACTAGTAAAATACACATCAATAATCTGTATATCAAATATACCTTTGTTCACTTTGCCATCCTTCTTATCCACCAAATACTTGGGCAGTTCCACTTCCAGTGACCATTTTCTTTGCAGTAGAAGCACTTAGTCTCAGGCTTAGGTCCAGACTTGGGCTTCTTCACTTGAGCAGCAACTTGCTTGCCACTCTTCTTGAAGTTCCCCTTCTTCCCTTTACCCTTTTTCTTGAAACTAGTGGCCTTGTCAACCATCAACACTTGATGCTTTTCTTGATTTCTACCTTCGTCGATTTCAGCATCACGAAGAGCTTTGGGAATTGTTTTCGTTATCCCTTGCATATTATAGTTCATCATGAAGTTCTAGTAACTTGGTGATAGTGACTAGAGAACTTTGTCAATTACTATCTTATCTGGAAGATTAACCCCCACTTGATTCAAGTAATTGTAGTACCCAGACAATCTGAGCACATGCTCACTGGTTGAGCTATTCTCCTCCATCTTGTAGGCAAAATACTGTCAGAGGTCTCATACCTCTCGACACGGGCATGAGTATGAAATACCAATTTCAACTCTTGGAACATCTTATATGCTCCATGGCGTTCAAAACGTTTTTGAAGTCCCGGTTCTAAGCCTTAAAGCATGGTGCACTAAACTATCAAGTAGTCATCATACCGAGCTTTGTCAAACGTTCATAACGTCTGATTCTGCTCCTGCAATAGTTCTGTCACCTAGAGGTGCATCAAGGACATAATTCTTCTGTGCAGCAATGAGGTTAATCCTCAGATCACGGACCAAGTCCGCATCATTGCTACTAACATTTTTCAACTTAGTTTTCTCTAGGAACATATCAAAATATAAACGGGGAGCAACAACGTGAGCTATTGATCTACAACATAGATATGATAATACTACCAGGACTAAGTTCATGATAAATTAAAGTTCAATTAATCATATTACTTAAGAACTCCCACTTAGATAGACATCCCTCTAATCATCTAAGTGATCACGTGATCCAAATCAACTAAACCATAACCGATCATCACGTGAAATGGAGTAGTTTTCAATGGTGAACATGACTATGTTGATCATATCTACTATATGATTCACGCTCGACCTTTCGGTCTCAGTGTTCCGAGGCCATATCTGCATATGCTAGGCTCGTCAAGTTTAACCTGAGTATTCTGCGTGTGCAAAACTGGCTTGCACCCGTTGTAGATGGACGTAGAGCTTATCACACCCGATCATCACGTGGTGTCTGGGCACGACGAAGTTTGGCAACGGTGCATACTCAGGGAGAACACTTTTATCTTGAAATTTAGTGAGAGATCATCTTATAATGCTACCGTTAATCAAAGCAAAATAAGATGCATAAAAGATAAACATCACATGCAATCAATATAAGTGATATGATATGGCCATCATCATCTTGTGCTTGTGATCTCCATCTCCGAAGCACCGTCATGATCACCATCGTCACTGGCGCGACACCTTGATCTCCATTGTAGCATCGTTGTCGTCTCGCCAACTATTGCTTCTACGGCTATCGCTACCGCTTAGTGATAAAGTAAAGCAATTACAGGGCAATTGCATTGCATACAATAAAGCGACAACCATATGGCTCCTGCCAGTTGCCGATAACTCGGTTACAAAACATGATCATCTCATATAATAAAATATAGCATCATGTCTTGATCATATCACATCACAACATGCCCTGCAAAAACAAGTTAGACGTCCTCTAATTTGTTGTTGCAAGTTTTACGTGGCTGCTAAGGGCTGAGCAAGAACCGTTCTTACCTACGCATCAAAACCACAACGATAGTTCGTCAAGTTAGTGCTGTTTTAACCTTCTCAAGGACCGGGCGTAGCCACACTCGGTTCAACTAAAGTTGGAGAAACTGACACCCGCCAGCCACTTGTGTGCAAAGCACGTCGGTAGAACCAGTCTCGCATAAGCGTACGCGTAATGTCGGTCCGGGCCGCTTCATCCAATAATACCGCCGAACCAAAGTGTGACATGCTGGTAAGTAGTATGACTTGTATCGCCCACAACTCACTTGTGTTCTACTCGTGCATATAACATCAACGCATAAAACCAGGCTCGGATGCCACTGTTGGGTAACGTAGTAATTTCAAAATTTTCCTACGCACACGCAAGATCATGGTGATGCATAGCAACGAGAGGGGAGAGTGTGTCCACGTACCCTCGTAGACCAAAAGCGGAAGCGTTAGCACAACGCGGTTGATGTAGTCGTACGTCTTCACGATCCGACCGATCAAGTACCGAACGCACGGCACCTCCGAGTTCAGCACACGTTCAACTCGATGATGTCCCTCGAACTCCGATCCAGCCGAGCTTTGAGGGAGAGTTCCGTCAGCACGACGGCGTGGTGACGATGATGATGTTCTACCGACGCAGGGCTTCGCCTAAGCACCGCTACGATATTATTGAGGTGGATTATGGTGGAGGGGGGCACCGCACACGGCTAAGAGATCCAAGAGATCAATTGTTGTGTCTATGGGGTGCCCCCTCCTCCGTATATAAAGGAGGGGAGGAGAGGGCCGGCCAAGGGGAGGAGGCGCGCCCAAGGGGGGGAGTCCTACTCCCACCGGGAGTAGGACTCCTCCTTTTCCTCACTACTAGAAAAAGGGCTATAGATGGGATTGACACTAATGGCGCACCAGACAAGCGGTGCGCCATTAGTATATACTAATGGCGCACCACCTTCTGATACGCCATTAGTATCAAAAAAAAATTTAACTAGTGCGCCTGTCCAAACATACTAATGGCGCATCCAGAGACAGTGCGCCATTAGTAGTTGAAACTACTAATGGCGCACCTGGACCAGGGTGCGCCATTAGTATCCAATTTTTTTTTAACTAGTGCGCCTGTCCAAACATACAAATGGCGCATCCTGCCCACGGTGCGCCATTACTAGTTGTAACTAGTAATGGCGCACCTGGCCCAGGGTGCGCCATTAGTATAAAAAGTTTTTTTTTAACTAGTGCGCCTGTCCAAACATACTAATGGCGCACCACCAGAAGGTGCGCCATTAGTAACCTGGATTACTAATGGCGCATCTAGAGTTGGTGCGCCATTAGTAAGTGGGCAGCAACAAGATATTTTGGACAGCCTCTCCTACCCACACTCACTTTCTCCCCACTTCATTCTCTCCACCTCCTCCTTGTCTCGGGTGCCTCCTCTTTTTCACCTCATTTCCACCATAGATTCATTCAATTTAAGTGGTTAAATTACCTTGTTTTGATAGGTAAGTAAGGGGGGAAGCTATATTTATGTTGTTCTCCCTACAACAATGTGCACATGCACTTTTTATGGCCTAGCTAGATCTATGTATGTTCGTGGTGTTGCATATGTTTGTGGTGTTGCATATGTGTTTGTGTTTGGAGGTGTACCGGTATTTGAAATGCGATAGTTGCCAATATTTTGCCGGAATGTTGATTCATTTCCGTTTCGGCGAGAATTTTGGCATTAAGCATTCTTTTTGGTCCTATTTTTAGGGAAAGTCATGCCAAATTTTTTCTTGGTTCTAAAATATCGTTTTGCTCTACCCCGCAGGTGACCATGGTCCGCATGATGACCGAAGGCATCGTGAATAGGTTTTTGAGGTCCGCGAAGGCCGAGATGCTTCAAAAGAACGAGACGGAGATAAGATGTCTGTGTCGAAGATGCAAGCTGAAGAGCCTTATTGCGGACCCGGAATCCTGGCAGGTGCGGGACCACCTACTCTTGCGTGGTTTCATGGATGGCTATCGGTGGCAAGGTGATGAAGATGACTACGAAGTCGTCCATGGGGGCCGGGCAAGAAATGAGGAAGGGCAGCAAGACAACCACCACGGCTCGGGCGGGCGAGAAGACGAAGAATCCCCAGGAGATGATCACGACGGTGATGCTGTACACAGTCATGATGTAGAAGATGCAGGACATGATGATGAGGAAGATGCCGGAGAAGACGACGGGCATGATCATGAAGATGATGATGCCGGCGGAGCAGACGACGCTGTACCATCGATGGGCTGGGTGCAGGACCCTCATATTCAAGAGCTGCTTCTCAAGCAGACGGATAACGCAAGAGCTGCCGCCCGAGAGAAAGCCAAGATGGATCAACTTGAGTTAGACGCGGTTACTCCATTGTATGAAGGATGCAGGCCCGAGGATACTCGCCTGAAAGTAACGCTCATGGCTCTGGAGATGAAGGTAAAACACAAAATGACCGACGCATGCTTCGACGAGAACATGTCATTCTGGCACGAACGTCTTCCCAAGGGGAACAAGTGCCCGACCAGTTTGGAGGAGGCGAAGAAAATCATGTGTCCTCTGGATTTACCGCACGTGAAATACCATGTGTGCATGAACAATTGCATCATTTATCGGGACGAGCACGCGGAGTCTACCATATGTCCGGTGTGCGGCGTCACTCGATACAAGAAGAGGAAGAAAGCTCCTCAAAAAGTGGTGTGGTACTTTCCGATCACTCCTCGTCTGCAGCGGTATTTCGCGGACCCTAAGGTAGCAAAGCTCCTGCGTTGGCACGCGTATAGGGAGGAGAAGAAGCGAGAAGATGGCGCAAATGATCCGGAGATAGATAAAAAAGACAAGATGCTGAGTCACCCTAAGGATGCGAGCCAGTGGCAAGCGTTGAACTTCGAAGACCTAGAATTTGGGAACGATCCAAGGAACATCATGCTGGGCGCGAGCACCGATGGAGTCAATCCGTTTGGCAGCCAGAGAAGCACACATAGCACCTGGCCTGTGTTTGTGTGGATGTACAACCTTCCCCCCTGGTTGTGCATGAAGAGGAAGTACATTCACATGAGTATGCTAATCGAAGGACCGAAACAACCAGGGAATGACATCAATCTATATCTGGGGCTGCTGAAAGAGGAGCTAGACACGATGTGGAAAACGCCAGCCAATACGTGGGACGCCGCAGAGAAAGAATATTTCCCTATGAGAGCCGCGCTGCTCACGACGGTGCACGACTATCTCGGTTACGGAAATCTCGCAGGGCAGGTGGTCCACGGAATTTCTGGATGCGTCAGGTGCATGGATGACACAACGTATCGCCAGCTAGATAGAGATCCCGGGTCTTCGAAAACCGTGTTCATGGGACATCGAAGGTGGCTTCGCGACGATGACCGGTGGAGAAAACGCAAGGATCTATTCGATGGTGAAAACGAACCCCGAGGACGCCCGCATACGAGGAGCGGCGAGGAAATAGACGAGCTGTTGAAAAATTGGAAAGACTGCCCACTGCCGGGAAAGAAGCAAAAGGCGCCAGAGCCGGGAAAGAAGCGAAAGGCGCCAGAGCCGCTGCTGAAGGTATGGAAAACGAGGTCTGTTTTCTGGGACTTGCCGTACTGGAAGATCCACCGTGTGCCTCATAGCCTTGATGTCATGCATATCACGAAGAACGTGTGCGAGAGTCTGCTTGGTACCCTGCTCAACATGCCAGAGAGGACCAAAGATGGGCCGAAAGCAAGGGCAGACTTGAAATCAATGGGCATCAGGCGGGAGCTTCACGCTATATATGATGATGATGATGATGAGGCGAAGCAGGACACGGAAAGTCGTCGCAAAGGCAAAAAGGCCAAGAAGACCGGAAATGACTACCCTCCCGCGTGCTTCACTCTAAGTCAGGAGGAGATCGAGCAGTTTTTCACCTGCCTCGTAGGAGTAAAACTTCCTTACGGTTACGCGGGGAAGATAAGCAGATACCTAGACCTAGTGAAGCTGAAGTTCAGCGGGATGAAGTCTCACGACTGTCACGTGCTGATGACGCAGATACTTCCAGTTGCAATCCGTGGCATCATGGACGCGCACGTCCGTGAAACGCTATTTGGCCTATGCAACTTTTTCGACGTCATCTCTCGGAAGTCTGTTGGCGTGAGGCAACTCAGAAGGCTACAGGAAGAGATCGTGGTGATACTATGCGAGCTTGAGATGTACTTCCCGCCCGCATTCTTCGACGTTATGGTGCATCTGCTGGTCCATATCGTGGACGATATCATCCAACTCGGGCCGACGTTCCTGCACAGCATGATGCCGTTCGAAAGGATGAATGGTGTCATCAAAGGATACGTTCGCAACATGTCACGTCCAGAGGGAAGCATAGCCAGGGGATTTTTGACTGAAGAGTGCATCTCCTACTGCACGAATTATCTAGGCATCGAGAACCCCGTTGGTCTGCCCGTCAACAGGCACCTCGGCAGGCTCGCTGGATGGGGTCACCGTGAGGGTCGCCGCGAAATGCATGTCGACTTCGAGGGTCGACTCGCCGACTTTGAAAGAGCAAACCTAGTCGCGCTACAACACATAGACGTGGTCGATCCTTGGGTGGTAGAGCACAAAACCTTTATTAAGAAGACGTACAATGACCGAGGCCAACAGAGGACGGACGGAGATATACTCAAAGAGCACAACTCATGTTTCACGCGTTGGTTCAAGCAGAAGCTTCTGTCGTACCCTTTACATGAGGATTCTTCCGCGGAAGAACAACTCATATTCGCCTTGTCATAGGGTGCCGAGCACAACCTGATGACCTATGAGGCGTACGATATCAACAGCTACACATTCTACACCGAGGCCAAGGACATGAAGAGCGATGGTTATCAGAACTCCGGGGTAACGATGGAATCCTACACCGGTAATGACAAGGACAGATACTACGGAAGGATCGAGGAGATCTGGGAGCTGAGCTACGCTGGAGAGAAGGTCCCGATGTTCCGTGTCAGATGGGCCAAGAGCGTCCTAAAAGAAGACCGGTATTTCACCACCATGGTTATACCCGAAGCCAAATCCAAGACCGCAGGCGCAAACGTCACCGCGAAAAATGAGCCATGGGTACTGGCTTCCCAAGTGGACCAATGCTTCTTCATTACCGACCCGTCAAAGCCCAGTCGTGTTGTCGTGAGGAGAGGCAAAAGGAAGATCATCGGAATGGATGGAGTAGCCAATGAGCAAGACTTCGACAAGTACGGCGACCCGAGAATCGAACATGACGACGATGATGAAGTACCAGCATACACCACAAGAAGAAGCAGGACCACCCTACCTAAAGGACGTCCGTTCCACAGAAGAACTCCATTTGCGAAAAAGAAGGGCAAAAGATTGTGAACAGATAGCTAGCTAAGAGATCGATTGTATTTAAATCGTAGCCTTCATTTCTCGATTGTATTTCATGGGCACTTTTTGAACTATCATGAGTATTTTCAAATTTCATGAACACTCGATCTCGATCCCCCTCCATCTCGATCGCTATCCCACCTCGCCAGATCCGGTCCCCCTCGCCGCCGAGCACCCCCCGGTCCACCGGCCCCCCGCACCCCGCGCACCCTCCCCCGCTCCACCGGCATTACTGTTTGATGATATTTTTTAAAAAAATATTACTGTCTTATAAAAAAATATTACTGTTATGATTTAAACAAGTTTGAACATATTTAAACACAAATAAATATGAAACAACATTTTAAATGCATAAAAAAAATTGTGGAGCCTGGGAATCGAACCCAGGACCTCCTGGTGTGAGAACTAGCTGCTAACCAGTCGAGCTAGTAGAGGGAACTTGGTGTGGACCAGGTCAGGTGGAAGATAACCTGTTGGCTCGAGCAGAAATAAAAAAACAATACTAATGGCGCACCAGGGTGAGGTGCGCCATTAGTATGGATGTACTTATGGCGCACCGAGGGGTGGTGCGCCATTAGTATTGTGCCCTCGCCCTCGCCTATCCCCGGCCCAAACCTATCCCCTCTCTCTCCCTCGCCCTCGCCCTCGATCCCCTTCCCCTCTCCTCTCCCGACGCCGCTGCCCCGCCGCCTCGCCACTGCCCCGCCGCCTCGACGCCGCCCCGTCGTCCTCGTCTCCGCCCCGACGCCCCGACGCCGCTGCCCCTTCCCCTCTCCTCTCCCGACGCCGATGCCCCGACCTCCTCCTCGCCCCTCGACGTCGTCCGCGCCACCGCCGCCCCGTCGTCCTCGTCCTCGCCCTCCTCCTCGTCCGCGCCACCGCCGCGCCGCTCCGACCTCCTCCTTGTCCCCTCCGGCCTCCTCCGCCTCCTCAGGTACTGCCCCACCTCTCCCTCCCCCTCCGGCCTCCTCCTTCCTCTCCCTCCACCACATTTGCAGGCAGCTACTGAGAGTTAGGTTTAAAGTTGTTGAACGCTATTGTTTTCATTACTTATCTCTATATAAATAGAGATTATTGATGGTGCTTTAAAAAACTCTAAGCATTTTGATTGATCACAAACTAAAAAAATAGACGATTATATATGTGAACCTCATGTAGTGGGAATGTCGCAAATAGCAAGTTATACATTTTCAAGGCAATTTTATTTCCAACCAAACGGCATGCACACTGGTTGGCTCATTTACCCTGGAGATGAATTCATCCAGATCATCTTGTAGACCATCCATCACTTTGTTTTGCCTACAGTTCCAGTATGTACAAGTACAACATGACACTGTTTTCTTTGCTTGAAACCATCCATCACTTCACTCAGCGGGATGAACATGCACATAGCAGAAGTAAAAGTCAAGTTGGGAGTTGTATATTTTAGACCAAAAAGGATCTTTATTTATTTTCTTAAAAGGTTCCTTTATAGTTTTTTTTGTCAGTAAGAGTAAGTAGGAAGACAAGATTATGGTGGAAGTTCTTTTTCTCTCTTTCTCTATTCTTGTGGACTGCAGGAGTGATAAATGGTTTCTTTTGTTTTAAGCACTAAAATATTACTTGAGCACACGAGCGATAATATTTTCATTTGGTTGATAAATCATCAAACTGTTTTCTTTGCTGGAAACCATGTGTGCAATGTAGGCCAATTTTACAACGTGAGCAATAGCATCAGCAAGGAAAGTAATATGTAATTACAGAGAGCTAAACCCATATATGTCCTCTCAAAATCTATATTCCAATGAACTGTCATTGTCTTACTATCCTTCCTGTAGTATTTATAATTATTTTGAAGGAAAGCTTCACTCAACAGTTGAGAAACTTGCATGTTCCATTTAAGGGAAAATTTGAGACATGGTTTTCTATGCATTGATCTATCAATGATGTTGACACCAAGGAATAGTGTTTCACCCAGTAGCTCAAGCTTATAGTGCACCTACATTGGACAATGAAACATTGGGGTTCCTAAGAACTTTCCATTCCGGAGCATACTAAGTTAAGACTAATTTGCACAAGCAGTATCACTAAACTATTACTTTAGAACCAGAGCATGCCTTGTGCACCCAATTTTATCTTTCCCAACGAGATGTTTCTCATTACCAACTATCATGTGAAATTTGAAAAGTTACACTATACTGCAGTCAAATATTCAGCAAACGAGTCCATCAAACAAAGATCCTCTAGTAGAAGAAACTCTTCTTTTTCTATCAGTACTAAGCTACTGTTCATGTAAGTAAAACCAGCATACTACTGTTCAGTTGTATAATTGCATATGTATCGAAGCACTAGGGGGTAAACCAAGAAGGTAGATAGCACAAAATTCTTCACTAGGACAGTGACAACAGTGACTTTCTGTTATCCCTACTGTTCCCTTGGTAAAACGTATAGGATGTACTTCTCACGATCAGGACTGCAGCTAAGATGAACATGCAATCTCTCTTTTCTTTTAATTTTCAGAACATTTACAGTCTTGCTCACTACTCTGATTCTTCTTTATCAGTGGATGCAAAGTCAAAAACAAGAGTTTTTAGGACTTCATGTTTTGAAACCAGTTAAATCATATAGTTTCTTTTATTTTTTCTCATGCTCCTGTTCTCTGAACATATTAGCTGGAAGCATCACATAGTTTGTTAGCTTTTTACAGACAAGTGTGCTTTGATTTTTGTTTAAGATTGCAGCTATCTTCATGTTGTTTGTTCCATAAATATTCTTATATACCATCAAAATAACTTCTGTTAATTATGTTCAGTACTGATGAATTTTTCATTGACTATTTTGAACACTGTCATTCTCAAGTTAAGTTTGTACTCTGTAACCAAGTCCATAAGAAAAATATATCAAGACCTACAACGCCAAATTAGTTTCATTACACTGAAAACTAAGTTTCTGATTTATTTTGTTATAGAAGTGTATTTAGTTAGTTACTTACTCCTGGTAGCTAATATTTTCAGTCATTACAAATATGATACTGCTTGGAGATGATACTGCTTGGTGTATTTTCCATGTTGTGATGGAGGCCTTTTTTGCCTTGTCCACCCGAGAGGCCCTTGAGTTTGCCGGAATGTCGATTAACTTCCGTTCCGGCAAATTCGGGTACTCCATATGTCCTATTTTCAGCAAAGGTCATGCTGAAATTTTCCGTGAATTTTAGCATGACTTTGCTAAAAATAGGACATATGGGGTACTTGTGACTAATGCATGGGCCGGGGTATCTTAGTAGTTAATTAAGTAGGATCAAGTGCCCCGGCGTACTTGTGACTAATGCATGGCTTTTAGGGTGCCTCGGTGTCGATAAAAACCGAAATGATGAAAGCTTAGGCTTTTAGGGTGCCTCGGCGTCGAAAAACCCTCAATGATAAAAGCTTAGCTTTTAGGATGCCTCGGTGTCGACAAACCCTAAATCATGAGACCATGATCTTGTTCCTTGACAATAACCAACTTTTTGACCAAACTTTGTTCCTATTTAGAGAGAAACATGGCCAACAACGATGAGGCCGGGGGTTCGAGCGTCAAGCCATTCTGGATGCTGTCCCAGGAGATGGAGGAACAACCTCACTTGTATGAGGACGCCGCCTTCCCCACCGATCCTGAGACCACTGATGGTACCGCCGAGGATGACCCCACTGATGCCACCACTGATGGTGCCGCCGAGGATGCCACCACTGATGGTGCCGCCGAGGATGCCACCACTGATGATGGCGGCGCACGCACAGATGGCAGCCAACCGAAGAGGCAACGGAAGGACCGGCGCCCGACCGTGCTCCGCACCCTCAAGGAGGAAGTTACTCAAGTGGACTCCGACGGGAATCCAACGGCGCCCGAACGAATAGTCAAGGGGTACTCGCTTCAGCTCGGGTGCATTCTCCGGAGCACCGTCTCGATCAACACCGAGAACCTGAGGCATCCTGACCGAGGGAATTTGCGCAACCTCCTCTTCACGAAGCTACACGAACGATACAAGTTCCCCGCTGAATTTGAAAACACAAGCCTCAAAGGGAATAAAGTGAACAATGCTGCCCTCACGAAGATGAGCAAGGCCCTGTCTACTTGGAAAAGCAATGTGAAGAGAATGATCGAGAAAGGTGAGAGTTATGAGAAGATCAAGGAGAAAAATCCTTCGATCACCGAAGATGACTACAACGACTTCAAGATCAATTGCTCGAGCACCGCAAACTCCGAATCAAGTAAGTGGGGGAAAGAAATGCGGGAGCTGAACTTAGGGGAACACACACTCGGTCCCGGCGGTTACAGAATGGCGGAGCCTATATGGGACAAGGAGGAGGCGGACCGTGCCGAGCAAGGCCTACCGCCCCTCTTCGATAAATACGGTGACAAGCAGACCAGGAACTTTGTCAGGGCCCGGTACAAGAAGGACCCGAAAACAAAGGAGCTTACCACGGATCCGAAGACCAGGGCGCTTGAGCTTGTTCTGGTAAGGAATACACCCCCTCGTAATTAGCTCCATATGGTTGCATTCTAATTAATGAAGCCAAATTTCTAAATGGTTCACATTCCTTCCGCAGGCGACTGAAAGCAGTAGCGCGGGGTCGACTAAGAGCAACCCTTGGGACACCACTCTAAATAGGGCGTTGAATGTAATGAAGAACAAGGATAAGCTCAGTAAGCCGACGTCAGCTGGTCGTGTGGCCGGCAAAGGCTTGTCGACAAAATGGTCGTCATACTATGACACTGCTGGGCGTAAGGAGAAAAAGACCAGCTCGGAAAGCCAGGCGCGCGAGGTTCAAGAACTCAGGGCACAGGTGGCGCGGATTCCAGAGATTGTCCAAGAGCAAGTGCAACAACAACTCGGAGCGACGATCACCGCCATTGTGCCTACCTTGATCCAGGGGATTAGTGCGTGGATTGCGGGCGGCCAACAGGGGCCGCCCCCGATTCCTAGCTTCACGGCCAGCAACTCGCTGAACGCGATGGAGGGGCCATTGGTGTCTCCGGCGGAGGCGGCATTGGTGTCTCCGACGCCGGCACGGGAGCTTAATGCACCCGGGTGTACGCCGGCCGGCACCTCTGCAGCAAGCGGCCCCTCCGTTAACTGCACGCCCGCCGTTGGCGGTGCCTCGACATTAGCCGAGCTCGACGCCATCATCACGGTAACT
Source organism: Aegilops tauschii subsp. strangulata (assembly GCF_002575655.3). Lineage (NCBI taxonomy): Eukaryota > Viridiplantae > Streptophyta > Magnoliopsida > Poales > Poaceae > Aegilops > Aegilops tauschii. Next base: position 464,158,974 of record NC_053040.3, read on the forward strand.
AATTAAGCCTCTCTCGGCCGAGGACTTCATCTCCTTGCCTTTGACTGGGCATCCCTAACGCCCTACATGTTTTCGCAGGGCGCCGCCGACGTTCCGTGCACTCTCCTGCACTTCGTGAACAACGAGTTGGTCGATGTCGCCAAGGGCAAAATCGTTCAACCGGGCAACCCCTTGTTCCACGGTACCCAGATGCCACCCAACTTGTTTAGGGTTCAACTGGTTCGGGTGCTGCCAGGCTGCGACGAGGTGTTACCTCCGATTCGACCCATGGGGGCCGACGATGATGACGTGATGAACCTCAGCGCCTGCCTGAGCTGGCCCCTGCTTTGGCCGAAGAGCCAGATTCGTTTGGGGACGGGGGACACCACCCCAAAGACAACACCGCCAGTCGTGCCGGCGCCAAGTCGGCCCCATGGCAAGACCGCCGCAACGGTGCCGGACATCCCTATGCCACTGGATCCAAACATGCATATGGCACAGGATCAGAACGACGACGACGACGATACATTTGCCAACGTCGATCAGTACTTTGCCGATCATGGGGACGGTGGCGACTTCATGGGGCCTCCTTCTCAAGAACCCAACCCAACAAAAGACGTGTGCGATCTAGCTGGTACCGCGGAGAAGCCAAGTTGCAACAGGCGTCGTCTGCAGTTCAGCTCTCAGGAGACGCCTCCAGCTGCCAACTTCACCGAGCCTCAGATAGGCGAGGTGCCAAATATGATCAGCCCCAACACACTCAAGAAGGCGGTCTGTGAGCAGAACTCGGTCCCATTACAGGAGATCAAGAAGAAGGCACGCAAAAGAAAGACTAACAAGGGTGCGGGCCAGCCGGCACCGAGTACGATCCGTGCTCAGGACGGGCCACCTTCAACTGCAGATATCTCGAGGAGGGTGCATGTGGCGGGTAGGCCGATGCTACCGAGAAATATGCTCGATGCTGCAACCGGTGCTATGCGGAGTCTGCATGACAGTGTGCTTTCTTTGGAGAAGCGGCGTCTCCGAGAGAAGGATGTGGCATACCCGGTTTTCGCGGCCAAGGTGCCAGAGGGCAAGGGCTTTGTGGATAACTCCATCGGGGGTACGATCGTCCTGCGGTTTGATGACATCCACGCTATGTTGAACCTTCATCCGCTGCACTACACCTTCGTTCGGCTATTTTCGCTGAGTATGGAGATGCGGATCATTCGCGACAAGACCCCGGACATCGTGATAGTCGACCCCTTCTACATGCGTGCCAAGATCTTGGGCAGCGCTGGGGACCGGCAAGTCGCGAGTTCTTACCTCAAAGGCGTCATTCTGGCAAACCAAGATAAGGACAACTTCCTCGTGCCTTACTTTCCCGAGTAAGTCCTCCCCTCAACCGCCCCATAACATATGAATTCTTAGATTTCGATCGTTTTTCTTTTAACATTCCGTGTTTTCTGCAGTGACACACATTGCACGCTCATCCTCCTAAGCCCCAAATATTCCATGGCCACGTATTTCGACCCGGACCGTCAGTCGAACGTAGACTACACAAATGTCAAGAAGGTTCTTGATGATGTTCTCCCCGGCTACGTCAAATCTGGAGGCACCTTCACCAGGCCTATTCGTAAGTACGGCAAGCACGTGTTCTCCCACAACACGACGTTCTACTGCGTCAAGCAGCCGCCTGGCGGTCAGAAGGATGCCTACTACGCCATCCATCACATGCGGGCGATCGTGCGGGACCATAATCACCTTCTCCTACCAAATAATCTCAAAGATTGGGCCACAAGCTTGGGGGCAATCCAGGACGCGGACATCAGACAAGAATTCTTTCGCATCCAGTCGGAGTTTGCGGAAATCATCCATCAAGATGTCCTTCATACCTCGGGGCAGTTCTACCTCAGAAATCAACCGTCCAACAGTGACATCGACACAATCCTACAAATGCAGGCTGACAACGCCCGTTGTTTCATGACTCCCACGATAGACGGCGGCTTCATCCATGCTCCGGTCCCTTGAGTCGAGTCGAAAGCAGTGATGCTGTGTCTAGTTCTGAAACATCGATTGGCTCATGTTGTAATTAAACTTTAATGAACTTGTAGTATGTCTCTTTGGTTTCGAGAGTCGTTCAACTTAGATGTAATCGATGCTATTAATGTCTTGCTTTTCTCTTCCGATCGTTCTGTTGCATACTTATATATTGCTTATGTATTGTCTGTGAATTGGTACTAACGTTTCGTTTGGCTACTGCATAGCGATGCCGTGGTATGTCGTGTACAAGGGTAAGGTTCCCGGAGTCTACGACGACTGGGAGGAGTGTCGGAGACAGGTTCACCGATTCAGCGGTAACAGTTACAAAGGGTACGCCACTAGGGCCGAGGCCGAATCTAGATACGACCGCTATCTAGCGGGAGAGGGGAGGGAGCGTTGGAGGAACCGGATGAAGACGAGTTTCATCGTGATGATGCTCATCGTGATGACCGCAGCTCTCTTCTATGTGATGGTAGTTTAGATGATCGATATCGACTTGTAATGTGAAGACAAACTCGCGGTCTCGAGACTTGTAATATAATGTTCTATCTTTGTTCGGTCTTTTCAATTCGGAGACTAATATGATGAATTGTATTCGGAGACTAAAATGATGAATTGTATAATCTTCTATTGTGTTCGATGAATCTGTTGTTGATGTGTGCTGTCTATATTTTGTCCAATTATACATTTTGTAACCTGTGCAAAAAACAGAAAATTAAAAAATAAAAAAACCTAATATTCATACTAATGACGCATCACATCATAGTGCGCCATTAGTATGCCAGAGCATACTAATGGCGCATCACTAAACAGTGCGCCATTAGTATGCCGAAGTTACTAATGGCGCATCCCGTTGCTGTGCGCCATTAGTATGCCAAAGCACCTGGGTATAGATGGCACCCTGGGAGGCATACTAATGGCGCACTGTTGTATATACTAATGGCGCATCTGGGGTGCGCCATTAGTATACCAGATACTAATCGCGCACCAGTGGTGCGCCATTAGTAAAATATACTAATGGCGTGCTACTAATGGCGCACCACTAATGCGCCATTAATGGCCAAATTAGGTGCGCCATTAGTAGGCCTTTTCCTAGTAGTGCCTATTTGGAGAGGGAGAGGGAAGGAAGAGGAAGGAGGGAGGAAGGAAAGGAGGGGCTGGCCCCCCTCCCAATTCGGATTGAGCTTGGAGGGCACGCCCCCTCCCTTGCTCCTTTCCACTAAAGCCCATTAAGGCCCCATATACCTCCCGGGGGGTTCCGATAACCTCCCGGTACTCCGGTATTATCCCGATCTCACCCGGAACCATTCCGGTGTCCAAATATAGTCGTCCAATATATCGATCTTTACGTCTCGACCATTTTGAGACTCCTCGTCATGTCCTTGATCACATCCGGGACTCCGGACTACCTTCGGTACATCAAAACACATAAACTCATAATGTAACTGTCATCAAACTTTAAGCGTGCGGACCCTACGGGTTCGAGAACTATGTAGACATGACCGAGACACGTCTCCAGTTAATAACCAATAGCGGAACCTAGATGCTCATATTGGCTCCCACATATTCTACGAAGATCTTTATCGGTCAAACCGCATAACAACATACGTTGTTCCCTTTGTCATCGGTATGTTACTTGCCCGAGATTCGATCGTCGGTATCTCAATACCTAGTTCAATCTCATTACTGGCAAGTCTCTTTACTCGTTCCGTAATACATCATCCCACAACTAACTCATTAGTTTCAATGCTTGCAAGGCTTATAGTGATGTGCATTACCGAGTGGGCCCAGAGATACCTCTCCGACAATCGGAGTGACAAATCCTAATCTCGAAATACGCCAACCCAACAAGTACCTTTGGAGACACCTGTAGAGCACCTTTATAATCACCCAGTTACGTTGTGATGTTTGGTAGCACACAAAGTGTTCCTCCGGTAAACGAGAGTTGCATAATCTCATAGTCATAGGAACATGTATAAGTCATGAAGAAAGCAATAGCAACATACTAAACGATCAAGTGCTAAGCTAACAGAATGGGTCAAGTCAATCACATCATTCTCCTAATGATGTGATCCCGTTAATCAAATGACAACTCATGTCTATGGTTAGGAAACATAACCATCTTTAATTAACGAGCTAGTCAAGTAGAGGCATACTAGTGACACTCTGTTTGTCTATGTATTCACACATGTATTATGTTTCCGGTTAATACAATTCTAGCATGAATAATAAACATTTATCATGAAATAAGGAAATAAATAATAACTTTATTATTGCCTCTAGGGCATATTTCCTTCAGCTCCTACTGTGTTGACTCGAGGGGGTCGTTTTTCGTGTCGTTTGTGCGGCACTAAGCAACGGCAGTAGAAGCGGTAGTACCGCTCAAGAGCGGTAGTACCGCCCTACCACCGCGGCAGTACCGCACTGGGTCCGTTTCCTGCTCACACGCTAGCCCTCCCAGACTGCACAGCAGTACCGCGAGGGGGAGCGGTAGTACCGCTGGTCCCAGCGGTAGTACCGCTGCCTCCTGCGGTAGTACCGCCCTCTGCGGGGCTGTTTTGGGGGGTAACGGTTGGATTGTTCCCCCCTCTATAAAAGGAGGTCTTCTTCTCCAAAGTTGACCCACCTCTTCCCCCAAAAGCTCCATTGTTGCTCCAAGCTCCATTTTCGCCCGATCTCTCTCCCTAGCCAATCAAACTTGTTGATTTGCTCGGGATTGGTTGAGAAGGCCCCGATCTACACTTCCACCAAGAGAAATTTGATTCCCCCACTAATCCCTAGCGGATCTTGTTACTCTTGGGTGTTTGAGCACCCTAGACGGTTGAGGTCACCACGGAGCCATAGTCCATTGTGGTGAAGCTTCGTGGTGTCGTTGGGAGACTCCAATTAAGTTGTGGAGATTGCCCCAACCTTGTTTGTAAAGGTTCGGTCGCCGCCTTCAAGGGCACCAATAGTGGATTCACGACATCTCGCATTTTGTGAGGGCGTGAGGAGAATACGGTGGCCCTAGTGGCTTCTTGGGGAGCATTGTGCCTCCACACCGCTCCAACGGAGACGTACTTCCCCTCAAAAGGAAGGAACTTCGGTGACACCTCCTCGTCTTCACCGGCTCCACTCTTGGTTATCTCGTGCCTTTACGTGTGCAAGCTTATTTGTGGTGTATCCCTTGCTTGCTTGTGTGCTTGTTGTTGTTGCATCATATAGGTTGCTCACCTAGTTGCATTTCTAAACAACCTACTTTGATGCAAAGTTTAATTTGGTAAAGAAAAGCTAAAAATTGTTAGTTGCCTATTCACCCCCCCCTCTTGTCAACTATATCGATCCTTTCACTAACACAATATATGAAACCCCTAAATTAACCCTACAAAATCCCCAACCCCCCCCCCCTTCAGAAAAAAAACAAAAATCCCAGCTCATAAACTGCTGATGCGTGGAAGCCTTTTGGTCCCGGTTGGTGGCACCAACCGGGACAAAAGGCCCCCCTGCCTGGGCAAGCCGCAGCGGCCACGTGGAGCCCCATCTGTCCCGATTGGTATAAGAACCGGGACTAAAGGTGTTGGGCTTTAGTACCGACCCTTTAGTCCCGGTTCCCGAACCGGGACAAATGGGCCTCATGAACCGGGACAAATGGCCCTTTTTCTACTAGTGAGATCATTCCAAGGTTTGATGGTGACGGTTGCAACTCTGGACATTTTGGTACTTAAGGTACGTGCACTAAGATTTTATAACTGTCATCGACAAGGTTAGACTGGCTCTTGCAGGGAGCAGCGACAATGGATCGTCGATGACTCATTCCGGTAGCGGTAGTGGTAGTTTGATGGTGTAGGGTACTCGATGTAATTTTTATGTTTAGTGTGCTTTGTAACTCTTTTAAACCTTCCTAATAAATGCGGGTCTTTTTGTTAAAAATAAGAAAATGAGTTGCCAACTTAGTTTTTATATTTTAACCTACTTTCATGCTTAATTTTCTTTTTTACTGTTTTTTCTTTCAGTGCCTATCCTCCTGGGTCTCAACTGTAATAATATAGTCAACTCACATTTTGCCCATCAACCCTCGAAAAGGTGATTCATCAATTGTTTTATGTCGTGATCTATCCTACCGGGTCCCCATCTCATCCCTCTCTACCTCTTGGGATGTCGGCATGATACCGAATGACATATTTACCCCCCCCCTCTCTAGCGGCATGATATTGCCAGTTCATGACAACCTACCTCCTCTCATCTCTTTACCCGGACGACGACGACTCTGATCCCTAGCTCCGCACGCCCATCAACGATGAGCACAAGATGGGCAACGAGCCTCAGCCTCGAGATTGTCGCGCGGTCGTGGCGCCGCGAGGCTGTGGGAGGCCAGCACGGGTTCACCGACATGCTTTTATCTCTCTTTCGATGATGAGATTGACGAGAATGCTATGGTAGAGCTCGACACGAGATTAAGGAGAAGAAGAGAAGTAGCCGAAGGAGGGCGGGGAGACTGTTAGCTTAATCTAATCTAATCCATGTAGATTTTCAAAAAAGGAGGATGACCTCGGCCTCTGCATCAACCTAATTCATGTAGCTATGGGATAAGCCATTCTGTGAGTAGATCAATGAGGTTAAACTGGAAGTACTAATAAGTATAGTTTGTGTTTAAGTCTGGTTAGGATTAGTAGAACGGTGATCAAGCTTTAATTTTGTGACACTTAACTGATGCAACAAACAACCACACCAAGAACCACAACATACATCCTCAGATATCTGGCTATCTCTAGGATGCTCTCATCAGGGAAAAGAACCTTCTGCTACTAAGAGCATCTCCAGCCGTGGCCCCAACAGTCCCCCCAGGCGAATTTTTAGTGCCGGCGGCCGAAAATAGGCCCAATCGCGCCCCCAGGACCTCATTTAGCGCCGGTTTGGGTCAAATTAACAGCCGGCGATCCCGAGCCGAACCCAAGCGCCCGGGTGTCGCTTGGGGGCGCCGGCAGAAGCGAAAAGGGGCGTGGGGCCGCTCTGTCGGCGAGAGGAGGCCCTTTTCCCAACATTTCCTCCCACTTCCCCCCCGGCTTCCCTCTCATTCTTCATTCCTCCCGCCAAACTCCGCCTCGTCCCTTCCAAGCCGGCCGCCATGGCGCCGAAGAAGTACATGTTCCCCTGCGCCGCCACGGATACCACAGCCGCCGCCGCCGCCCAGCCGAAGTAGAGGAAGCAGAGGGCGCCGCCGTCCAAGCCCTCGGGGATGACCAACGCCGACTAGAAGGCGGAAGTGCAGAGCCGGGAGGCCGTCACCGCCGATACGCGCAACAAGGCCAAGAAGGCCCGGGAGAGGGCGGCGCTCGCGGCCGCGGCCGCGGCGGAGCAGGCGAAGCGCTCAGCCGAACAAGCCGACGCGGCTCGCGCGGGGATGATGAATCCACCCGGCGGCCACGGCCCGCACACGACCTGGAGCCAGCAAAGCGTCGGATCTCCGGCCGGCTTCTCGTCGTCGCCACAACCATGGAGTTGCACGCCGTCGCCGGGCTATGCCGACGGTGACATACACGGCGGTTTCAACCCCAACGTCACGTTCCCCCATGGTTGCCCGGTCCAGCGCACGCCCTCGCCCGCATTCGCCGGCGTGCAGTACCCTCCATAAACGTACTCGCCGTCGGACTACGCAGCCTTCCCGACGCCACCTCTCCGCCGCGGCCAGCTGCTCTACTCACAAGCCTCCTCGTCGCATCTTGGCGACGTCGACGCGACGGAGGCCGACATGGAAGACATCATCGCAGTCGGCTCGGCTGCCGCCGCCGCTTCCCCCGGGTTCACTACCCAAGACGACTCGATTAATCTCGGCGACATGGACGGCGAGCTCGACTATGGCGAGGAAGAGCCGGAGGAGGAGGAGGAGCCAGCGCCTGCTCTGACGAGGAAAGGCAAGAAGAAGAAGAAGAAACGAGCGGCCAAGACCGGCGAGCCGCGCATCAAGTGGGCGTCCAAGGAAGATGAGTGCCTCGCCGAAGCATGAAAAGTCGTCTGCCTCGACCCGATCACCGGCACGAATCAGAACATCGACACGTATTGGTACCGCATCAAGGCCGAGTTCGACGAGCGCAAACTCGTCGACCCCTACTTTAAAAGCGTCTACATGCAGCGCGGGTCGAAGGCGACGGCGAACCATTGGGGGCTCATCCAAACGGAGTGCAACAAATGGCATGGGATCGTCGAGGAGGTCACGGCTCGCCCGGATAGCGGCACCAGTGTCGAGGATCAGGTACAACACGCCGTCCTCTCCCTATTCCTTTCGCCATGCGCGCGCCCATGTGCGCGCCCACGCCGACTAATATTCGTTCTTCGGCGCAGCTGCTGCGCATGTTCGCCATGTTCCGCGACGACAACAGCGACCAAGAGTTCAAGTACCTCCACGTCTTCAAGCGGATCGACAAGTGCGAGAAGTGGGCGGATATTCGGCGCACCCTCGCCAAGACCAAGGAGACGTACAAGCCGGACGCGCCGACCCCGGGCGCGGCCGACGGGCGCCCGGACGGCAACAAAGGGGCCAAGAAGGCGAAACACGCCGAGTTGGCTGCCGCACGCGTGCAAGAGTCCATCGAGCATTGCCTCGCCGACGCCAAGACCAGGGCCGCCCTGCGAGTAGAGAAAACTAAGGCGTGGGCTGCTTTGATGACAAACAGCGCCGTCAAACTCGACTTGCTCTGGACCAACGTCGCCGCGAAGAAGAGGAACACCGACCTGGCTTTCTTGATGGGCGGCGCTGACATGCTCCAGAGCGGCGACGAGAAGCTCAAGGCGTGGTACCTGGCGGAGCGCGGCCTCATCCTGAACCAGATACCGGCGACGCCTACGCCAACTCCCACACCGACACCAATGCCACAGCCCAGCCCGAGTGATGATGCCTCCGCGACGCCCAGCAGCACAGATGCCGTGCTGACCAGTCCAGAAGCCGCGCCGACGCCTCCCAGCCCGCGCGCAGACGCCGACGCCGGAGGCCGACCCCGACGTTTGATGCATTCCTTGTGTGTCCTTTCTTTTTGTGCAGTGAACTTTTCATTTGATCGCCGAACTGTGGCACGGTGATGATCGCCGAACTGTTTCGTCGATCGCCGGATTATGGCGTTTTTTTGGAGCGGGATCGGATCAAGTTTGAATATGGGGGCGTGGCTGGGGCCTTAGTCGCCCCCCAGAGCCTAAAAATCGCCGGGTGAACGCCCGAAAATGCGCCGGCCTATGCGCTGGGGGGGGGGGGGGGGGGGGGGAGGGGCAAACGAGTGGAAATGCTGTAAGCACCGAAGAACCTCCAACACAAATAAGCAGAGAACAACAAAAAGACTAAAGTGTATAAACCTGAAAGCCACGCTGAAATAACCTTGCCGATTAATTTTGGTAAGTGTCCGTGTACATGCGTATGAATGGCTTGCATGCCGTAGCATTGGTTTGTGTTCGGGTCGGCTTAATTAGTTCACCGAGCCTAATTACGAAGCAGCACGAGTCCATGATGTTAAATATCAAAATGTTGATAAATAAAGAAAATGAAAGGAAGGCGCGATACCAGTCCTTTCCTAGAAGTTTTTTTTTTACTGCATATGTTCTTGGTTTGTTGATGTGATTGATCCATGGGTGAAAGCCAATAGAGGATGTAGCTGCAACAGAGAAGTTAGAGATAAATGTAGGCCTACACTTAGCAGTACGATATATTTTAGAGATAGCTTTGTCGAACAACAACAGCATGTAGACTCGGTTTGAAGTCAGGTGCGAGCTCATTGAAAGCTCTTTCAGCTTTTGGATCTAGAACCCCATGTCATTTTCATTGCTTCTTCTTTGCTAATGTTATCGTACTGCTAGGATCATTTGGTAATTATGCTTTAGCAGGAGGCAAGGATTGACACCAGCCAAATTCCTTTTTTGAAACAGTATAGAAGGCAGTGACTTAAACTTCAAAGTATATTTGGATTTTGAATAGAAATTTGAACCATAGTTTGCATTGAGCTATATTTCTTCAACATTGTATAAAGTGCTACTCCTATTCAACTTGAAATGAAGCGAGTGTGATTGTGTGCAGTGTGTGCCTGTGCTTGAGCATGTGTGTCGGCAGACTGTAGGCTGATACTCTAATAATATGACTAGCATTTTCTTTCCTTTCCAAATGATAAGTGTCACATGTTAGATGCGTGTCACTCCGGTCCTAACGTTTTTCGATGGCAATTTCAGTCACGCAAGTATGACATATTCCAGTGGCACACAACAAGTTTCTGTTAAAAATAAACCGAAGCACGAAAGTTGTCATGCTTGCCAACTAAAGTTGACATCCTCGCGTAACTAAATTTGTCATCGACAGAGTTGCCATATGCTCATACCTGACGTGTGACACTTACCAGGGTCTTTTTTTTAGTCAGTATACTATGACTAGCAAATTATCCTCCGGGCACGAAAGTTCTATCGAACTCTTCACTGTACAAGTCGTTCCAGCCCAGTCCGGCCCATAATCAGATGAGAGTGAGACACTGATGCATGGGGTCACTTGGTTTAGTTAGCTTCCAGGTCGAACCAGACCACACCACGCAAACCCTCACACCTTTCTCTCAGCTCTCGCACCAGCCGTTACCTCGCCGCCGGCGCCACCGCGCCGTCGCGCCGCCATGCTCCGCCTCCGATGCTGCATCCTCACCCAGCTCCTCTCGTCCTCCTCCGCTTCCCCGGTCTCTCCTCTCCGCGGCCGCTGCCCCTTGCATTTCCCCAGGCTGGACCTCGCCGGCGGCTGCTCCGCAACAGCCTGGTGTCCGAAGCAACGGCTGCGCCCCCTTCCCGCGCCGATCCCACGGTGCGGCTTCTTCCTCGAGCTGCTCGGGGCCTGCTTCGACGGCGGCGCCGTCGCAGGAGTCCTTGTCCATGACGAAGAGGTTGAGCAGCTTGAGGATGCATTAGAAGAAACCCCGGCACGCCATGGCCGGACGGATCGATTGATTGAGCAGGCGGCTCCTGGATGTATTAAACCACGTGGGGAAGAAGCCCAGGCGCTCCTCGAGGAGGCAGTCAGCATAGGGGAGGAATCGGCCAGGGTCGCGCGCGAGGTAGGGGCTCTGGTCCCGGTGGTGCTTGAGGAGGCGAGCGGAAATGGGGAATGAGCTCCGTCTTCAACCGGAGCTGAGGTAATATTTCGTCCTTCCCCTCCCCCCTCCCCTCCCACCTGCTGACTTAATACATGTGCAATGTCTACTGGTACATTATCTTCAGAAATTAATGTTCCCCATGGCTTGAAAATCTGTCGGAATCCTTTCTTGATCTGTAAATATGGAGTGCTAGAAGAGGATGCCTGCTTTCTTTCAAATATGTTCTCGATTTTAGAAATTATCTGTATAATATGACATCCTCAAGTGTGGGACCATACGATTCTGGACTTGATGTCTATGTAAAATAGCTTTGGAAACAAAGTTATATGTCATGTACGAGAGGACGGTATTTTTCCTCTCCTCGGATATTCTGTTAGCTTGAAATAATTCACAATTGTATATATCTCTGGATGTAAATAGTTTCAGCTCAAAAAAGAGTGTAGGATGTCTTTTTTTATCCAGTAGGAAGCATGCATTTTCTTGCAGCAAGAATCTATGGTCCGATGACTTTGTAATGGGAAAATATCAAAGCTATTGTTGCCATAAACTAATTAGTGTATGTGTCTCAGCTTAGACCATGCTGCTCCATCGTCCATTTTCTTTGCTCTAGACTTGGCTAAGAGAAAGAACCATGCAAATATCTAGCCTTTGCCATGTTCGGTTGCTCCGCTCAAATCTGGTGTGCCATGTTCTTGTGTTAATAAAAAGGTTGACTGATGTGATGTTCGGTTTTATTAGCGGAGCACTTCCTTTTCTTTCGTACTGCATTTTAGTGCATGTGTAGACTAGATGTTCTAATCCCCTTCCCAATATGATTTAGCCTAACTTGGGTACATTTCATGGTCTCATGCTGGGCATACTAATTCTTTGGGTCTGGTCCCAGTGGTCGGGCGAGGTTCCTAAATTTTAGCTTGGCTGGAAGAAGCACATTTTCTCAGCTCTTGATTAAACCAATTAATGTCAATTTTTTTGTGAAAACATCAAGGAGAAAATTGAATCAGTAAATTTCTTTGATCTAACTAAATTCTTTATTACTTTCCACATTAATATATCCCACATCTTAGCATTACAGTTATTTTGGCGATTACTTTCTGTTTGATGGACCATGGATGTATGGCAGACATGTAGCCATTGGCAGATATTCATCAGCCTCTCTGCATTGACCAGGTCATTACCAGCCGGCACTAGCTAGTTCGAAATCTCCAGAACTTCTTCAATCTCTGTTTTTTCTTCTTTTGAATGTTTCATCTCTGTTTTGTTTTTGTTATGGTGTGTGTGTGCATCATATCTTCTAAGTACAAAATATCCGTTTGGGTTGGGCCATGTCCTATACGTGCTAAATCGTAACAAAAGGATGGCAAAACAATTAATGTACAAAATAGAAACCTGTATTTGCATGAATATTTCAGCACTGAAGAAAACATCCAAATTCACAACCACATAAAAAACCAAACAAAACATGAATGACCCCTTCTGGAAGGAGAGATATGGTTCAGGTGGATTTCAGTAATTCACAAAACATCCTTATGCAACAAGCAGTCAAATTTCTTTATTGATACACAAGCATATGGTTTGCCTCTTCTGCTATGTATCTATATATATACATCCCTTAATTCACTAAGCTCCCTCGGGGTTGAAGCCTCCACATTCAATTGAGGTCTCACATTTGGAATTCGATTGATGATTTTTACTTGGTCGTACCACTTGCTGTGTGGTGAGATTTTTCGGTGGGTGGGCCCCTTTGTAACTGTCACACTACCATGGGTCTTGCCAGTCAAAATCGATACGCAGCGTGGCGGCGTGGAGTGCTTCGGGTGAAACGTGTCCACCAGTTGGTTTAGGCCGCCTGTTTACAGGAGGAGGGGTGGGTTGGAGACAGCTTTTGGCTGGCCGGCGCTGACGTTGCGGCTGCTGTTGGTGGTGAATGGTGGCTGCTGTGGTGGGTTATCTCCGGCCCTGCTGTCGGTGCTGGTGTGCCAATTCAGTGCCTCCTTCCTGGTCCTTTGCCGCATCTTCTCTTTGTACGCCTCAAATCTACTTTGCCTCGATTCCGTCTGCTTGTCGTCCGCTGTGACGTTCTTGGCCCGACAAGGTATGCCGTACTTGCCTTTCCGTTTATCATGTTTCCCATTGACCTGGGTCAGTGTTGGTGCACTGATGGTGCGTTACCGTCGGGCCTTCTTCATTGTACAATTTTCTATTGGGCTGCGATGGTGCCGGTGGATCTTGGGTTCTTGATTCTTTCAGTGGGATTTGTCTTGCCGTACTGTTATGGTTGGGTAGCTATTGTAGTTGTTGTTCCTTGGCAAGGGGTGCTTGTTGCGCTGTTATCTGGATTGTTGGGGAATGCTTGCGTTTTTAGCCTGCACAGATTCTTGATTTTGGTAAATAGCCAGGGGAACAAGTTGTTGGTTTTAGCAGGCAGCCATTAGTCTCTTCATTGTTTTTTGATATGTGGGTAGGTGTTTTATTTGGGGTGTTGTGTGATTGATCTGGTTAGCTGGATTGATGCTGGTTGTAGTTGTCGTTTGCTGATAAGAAGTGCTTTTCAAAACTATACTTGTTTGATGATGTAATACTATCTGATTTTGTTGAAAAATAAGTATAGTTCTCTCAGTCTGTACTAATGCTTTGTTTTAGCGAACAAACCATTGTTTTTTTAACAGCCAGAAGTAGCTTCTCTGATTTTGTAACATGGGACTAGGTGGCATGGGGCAAGGCACAACCTTCAGTTTCATTTATCCCTATATTCAGTGAATTCAGATATGGATCACTATCCTGAATAACTCTTTTTTAAGAGAAGTATCCTGAACAGCTTGGGATTTGTTACGTACCAATGTTCATAGGTTGGTAACTTGGTATGCTAGATTCAAGTACGCCCTTCAGTCACAGAAGTTGTTCTCTAGAGTTGGGTAAATAGTTTTAGGTGACACCTACTACATAGTTAATCAGGTATAAAAATATATATTAAATGGTGTTGTGATAGTTCGACATGTATTTTTTTATGGTCCATTTGTGTGTACTAACAACAAATTCAGTGAGCATGGGCATACTACATTTGCAAAAACTTCATCCAGCTGACATTGTTGTACAGTAACATTTTCCTTGGTGAATCCATACAAGCAATGTCCTTGGCATGTATTATGCCACTACATGCTGATTCTGGAGGTTCGGCTTTGGTTTACGTACTAATATGCGTCTTTTGGTTTGTTTACCAGATGATGTATGACATGCTATAAGAGACAATCCTACATATGTGGGTAGAATAACAGAGGGTGTAACATTTCCAGCAAGGTTTTTAGTATTAAAGAGGAAAAAATCTGAAGGCACACAAGGTAGATACTGCAAGGGCCAGTTAACTTCAGAATAAAAATTTTGTTAGCCTTTCAGTATGCATGCACATTTAGACAGATAGATATGCATCACACGACCACTTGCAAATTTAGACTTAGGAGAAGCCTTTTGTAATATATTTGATGACGTCTTCTCCCCAAGTGAACATAGTTTTACACTTTTATGAATCAACTTGCCTTCCATGAGAGATTTCTTCAATACTTAATATAGACCGAAATACATTTTCTGCACTTCTGCTATCCTCTTGTCCTGTGGTACCAATATAAAATCCATTTTACGCACTGTGTGCAACATTACTATTACCTATAAATGGGTGACCATTCCTCTATTTAGTTAAATGTTTCAGCTCCTTCCAATTTAATTTTAGGCATGTCTTATTTATCTTACACATTGTATTATTATTTCAAATGCATGAAAATATGGTATAGCAAATCATCCATGCCATTAGAAAACTCACACGATCAATCTGAGGATTTGTGCATCCTTGGCTGTTAAACTGCACTGACATGTAATTGAGAAAATATGTACTCTCTTTGATGACCTCTTCATCAAATGTGCAAGCAACATTTCTTATAAGATTTTTGCTGTGTGCTATCTAACATGCAGATTGTTCCTGGAAAACAATATGAAGACCAGAAAACTTTTGCAAGCATGTAGGGTTCATGTGTGTCATTTCAAACAAACTAACTCAGTGAGTTATTAAGTGTTTGTTATTATTTGTCCTTGATGTGAATTTTTGCTCTTTATTTTTGTCCACATGATACTGCGGTGTTTGAAAGAGCTCCAGTGTGTGCAGGATAAGTTGGTCGTGTGGGGCTTATAAAGGGGACACAGACCGTGTGGAGCTTAAAAAGGTATAACGTGAGGACACTAGGATATTCACAAAACGAGCTGAACTAGCTAGATTCGAGGAAATGTGTGGGAAGTATGTGCTCAGTTTCTTTACACCTATATTCTTTCAGTTTCTTTACACCTATATTCTTTCAGTTTCTTTGCATATTCAGAGTTGAAGGCCTATGTTTTTTTAAGGTGATTCGCGAGTTTCATAAACTTTGCTGAATCGACCAGGAAATACACGCAAGGAATGCAAACAATATATGGTTCTGATGCTGCGATAATTTTCTTCTTATGATGTTCCATCTGAGTAGTCACGACCTTGTATAATGGCGAAATTTGATGAAGATTTAAAAAACAAAGAAATGAAATGAAACTGAACGAGGGACATAAAAGTGAAAAGACGACCCAAATGAAAAGAAGACCCAGTGAGGTTCCAAGGAATAGTTATTTCTAATTATAACTGCAGTTATCTGAAAAACATAAATGAAAATAATTGATTATGTGATGGATTAATGTTGAGTTTTAGTTGCCTGGTTTGATACTGATCATGAAAGGGCTTATACTTCTATTTATATGTTCGGCTAACTTGTTTTGTTCCTACAATATTGTTTCTCTTTGGCAAACATAACTACGTAAGTATTATTTTTCCGTGGACCTGTCAATTTTCTGCCCCGAAACTCATTCGCCCACATAATTCATTTTCATGCATTTTGGTATTATCTGCAGTGTGAATGAGATACATTGTTATGCATAGATGAAATGTTGTACAATCCATGAGCTAATCTATCTCTATGCATATATAGTTAGTTGGCATAGAGTGCGAGTGTTTCATACAACGGACCTCCTCTTCCTTTAATTGTTGTCTCCTTTCCAATCTTTGTTTTGTCTTTCCATTAGATTTTGGCATGCAATTGTAAGAAGGTTTCTTTATTATAGTTATGTTGTTGGAGATGCTTGTGAAGAGTGAGAGCTTGCCCACCTACCTATGTTGATGTGAATTTTGACTAATCTATTTTCTTTTGCAGACGTTGATGCGAGCATTTCCGCTTATTTGAAATGTTTTTCTTCGGCATCTTACACTTTGTTGTTCTCGCTCAGTTGGTCATCCAGTAAGGATGTGACAGAGCCACGGAGGGTCCTTTCTATATGCAGTGATGCTAAGGTATTATCTGAAAAATGTCTTCAAGTTTACTTTATCTTAATTTCTGTTGATCTTTGGATTCTTAGGTATTACCTACTTGGATGTTGCATTCATATCGTGCTTGATTCCTACTAGGTGGAATTGTGGATTTTGAGCTCCTTTGCTTTGTAAGATGAGCGAATTGCGGTCCACTGTTTCATGAAGTAGCATGTCTGACTGTATTATACTACTATTTCTTGTTTTTTGATGGTCTTTCCTTCGTGAAAGCATCAAAACTGAACCAAGTTTGGCATACTCGAACTGTGTCTGTGGCATGTAGTTCTAGGCTGTTTTCATACTATAAGTTATACTTTTGCTTTGGATAATTGTAAAGACGGTGTGCAGCATGAGCATGTGTGGTTTTGATTTTTGAACAATTGTAGTATTAAAATCATTATTATGCTAAATGCTTGCATTGCTTACTTCTTTAAAAGGAAGTTGTTGCTTCTGTATTGTTCATTTCCAGTTAATTAGTATGAAATTTCCGCTTTCCAAGTTAAAGAAAGTAAGAAGCCAGTCTAAAAGGGGAAAATCTTGGCATGTCAAAAGTAAAGTAACAGACAGTATGGACTGCAATGCTATTGCTTTGAAATTTTACCAATTACCATAGTTATTGTTTTCTTCTTATTATTACCACCGATGTAGTTCATATAAATAATTGTTGCTGTTATTTTTCTCTTGTTTATTGCTTCAACTTTTGTTTGAGAACGCTAGACCTTGCAAATTGCAACCGCTCATATATGTCTTACACTTCTTTAACCACAAATGGGTTTATGTTTCTAAAATAGTGCTATAACTCGGTGGGTGTATTCAACATTAAGGATGAAGGCCATGGTTTTTCGGCGCAGCAAAGCGTGCTACCCCTTAATAGTATTCAGTGAACCTTCGTGACCTATATATTTCTTATTTCATTGTGATTGTAAACCTAGGGATTTGGGAGTCTTTCGTGGATGAGGCTTGAAATGATGTGAACAAAGAGGATAATACATCAAGCAGAGCTGAATCCAAACTGACCAAAAGCAGGTTGGCCTTCAAGATCATCGTTTTGTTTTATCTACTATAACTAAATTTACTTGACATGATTTGTTGCGTGCAGTGAGAACTTGAAAACTTTTCCATTTGCATTACACGGTGGTCGGAGCCGCCGTCCATGTTCAAAACCAAGGTGCCGCAGAAAACGGCTACGGCTGAAGATAGGCACGGCTGGGAGGGATCATCATCATAGTTTAAGGGCAAGAGCAAGCATGAAGTTATTCCTGACTCCGCTCTCTTTATCCTTGATGAATTGCGAGAGGAGAAAACACAGAAAGTCGAGATGAGGGGCTGGCAAGACAGCTCCAGGAACAACTAGGCATTTCTCTAAGGGCAGGAACAACTACGTAGTAGACTTGCAGGATTTTCATTTCACTTTTTTTATTTTCTTTTTAAAACAAGTCCGTCAGCTGCTCAGATGGATGCACTAGTTTTTCTTCTGTGATGAGTCTCGCTGATGGAAGACACTAGTTTATCAGTCGGAGTCCGTCAGGTACGAGTGTGAGCGCCCCGAACGTGCGCGATCCATGAGGGCACGGAAAACCACCCGTACCACTGTACAGAAACCACGAACCACGTCACAACAATTGCTCTAATAACCGAGAACATCGACCCGTCAACACCGGCAAATCAGGAGGCAGCTTTGCCATATCTAGGGACGGCTCCATCTGGGGGAGGTCGGGCGGGCGGGCTTGTGCGCCCAATCTCAGATCTATGGCTTGTTTCTTTCTTGATATATACTATATATGCGTAGTGTCATTGTGGATGTGGGGCCACGCGGCGTGATACGCGTTGTTAAATTACCGCCTGAAGTGGCCAGGTACAGGCAGCTAATCTCCTCGTCGTCCTCTCCTTTATAAATCGAAAAATTCCCCTTGCCCCCGGCACAAAGGTCCTCTTCTCTTGTAGGTCGCGCCCTCGTGAACCTGGACGCCATGGGTGCTTCTCTTTTGAACGGTAAGACTCCTCCATCAGTTCCATACGAATCCTTTGCTGCATCTTTGCAGGTGCTACCTCGATTTCAAACCGCAGATTGTTCGGATCGTGGGTCTCCGTGTACCCTTCTCCGATCCCCGTTTGGTACTCAATCCGTAAGTGCTCCATAGATCCGCTGGGATGGAGAGAATTGCAATTCTCTTACCAGTCAGGAAACCCTTTTAATCTTCCCAAGGTGGTTCGGGTTGGCGTCGATTCGGTTGAGCGGGATTTTTACCAGGGGACGGGAATCCTCTCCTTAAAATCCCGCTCAATCTTGGACCTTGACAAGGGGATTCAATTCCCTTGTTAAAGTCTTGCTAAAGATTGAAGTTGATTTGACCGGGTTAGGATTTCGAATCCTTTGTCAAAACTCGCTTAAGATTGAGCGTGATTCCATAAAATCCTGCTCAATCTTGAGGGAGTTTTGACAAGGGGATTCAATTCACCTGTTACAAAATCCCCCTCGATCATGAGCCAGTTTTAACGAGGGGATTCAATCCCTTTGATAAATTTCATAGCTAACTTTGCGTCTGACAGGATGATTTTACTAAGAGCTTTTACTAACACAAATCCCGTGTACCCTGCAGATCGACCCAGGACTTCTGCACTGAATGGGCCTATCTGCACTACAATGCACCATCCACAAAGAATGCCAGGTGGGTTTCTGGTCCACTATGCCATGGAAGCCCATTTCCGGCCGAGCTGCCCTCCTCGTCGGCCGAGCTGGGATGGTGCACTCTGCACCGGCCCAGCATCAAAAGCCCTTCGCAACGGCCCGACCTCTTCTATCAATCGAAGCGACCTGGGTGGCGGCTCCTGCTTCGCTCTCGCAATCTTCCCTCCTCCTCCTCCGAAGAGCGACGGCGGCGGCTGCGGGCGAACGGCGGATCCACCGGCGGAAGGCGAACAGAGAAGCCACAGGGAGAAGGCAAGAAGGTGCGTGCGCAGCATTCCCCTTCCCGCCCCTTCTCCATGGTTCCCTAGAACGGTCGATGATCTACTCCTGCCGATCCCGTGGAACCCTCATGCTTGAATCTTCTGAAATCTCGTTCCTAGGGTTTGGAAGAAGGCAATCCGCGAGTCCACCCGCAGAAGGCTAGCCGCGAGTCCACCTGCAGAAGGCTAGCAGCGAACCCACTGGAAGAAGGCAACCAGAAGGTGCGTTCCTCTCTGATATGCTTCATCTCCCAACCCTCCCATGATTACTCTGAACTTTCTGCTGATCTACGCCTGATGTTTCGCTAGAACCCCCTTGGTTGAATCCGTTCGGAGCCTGCTCTAGGGTTTGGAATCACGAGAACAAGGTGCGTTGTCGCAGGGTCTTCCGCCCTGTATGTTTCCTAAAAAGAAAATCACCCAACATCTGCTGATGTGCTCCCGTGTTAATTTCATAAATGCAGGCGTCTGAACTGTCGGGCCGCCCTACTGGTCATTTGGGTTTGAGTGCACTTTGCTATCTCTTGAGCCGTCCTGCTGGTCATTTGGGTTTGAGTGCACTTTGCTATCTCTGGTATGCTGTTTCCCTTTCTCCTGTAAAATGTAAAATTTGTTGCCTTGTGGTGTGATGACCCTGCATGCTGCTATGTTCTTTTGTGTAGACAGCTGATGTGACTTAAATTTGTTGCATGGCACTGTTATCTGCATTTATCCTTATTACCACAATAAATTCGTTGGAGCCTACATTTCTGAATCTGCATAATAATCCCCTTTCCCCCATTAGCACACTTTTGGATCTGTTTGAACCTATGTGAAGTAGCTGGAGCTGCAGTACTGTTGTCTTTTATTTCTCCAATGTGTCATTTAGTACATGTGCTTTACTGTTACTTGTTGGCTCCATCTTGCAAGTTCAGTTTTGGATGGCACTATTATCTGTATTTAGGAAGTCCTATTGGATGTACAAGTTGTTCCAATCTCTCTTGGTTGCCCTTCTTGTGACTGAACTGTTTACCGTTGATGCACTTGTTGAGCTTGTTGACTTGCCGTATTGTTGAACCTCTGTTTTATCCAAAATGCATTCCCTTTTGCAGATGTACTAATGCTACTTTCATAAATATAGGTGTCTAAACTACTGGATTTGAGTCTGTCCAAGGTGTTCTGAGTGAATATTGCAATCTGGTACGTTTTCTTCCTGTCTGCTATCAAACATAAAATGTGCTGCCTTGTGGTGCAGTTTACCTCATTGTAGGCTGTGTCCTCAAGGCTATATGCGTTTAGAAGTCCTTTCGGGTGTTGTCACCAAACTTGATCAGACACAATCATGTCTTTCTCATCATGCAAACTTGATCTGCTGTGAAGTAACCAAACTTGCTGTTCTGTTTTGAATGTGCAAGAAAACTTTATCTAGTTTGTTGCTTGATCCTCTGTGAAGTAACCAACCACCCAATACCTGCAGGGTTTTGAGTTTATTCTGCTTGTGGTCATTTGTTTCTAGATTGTGTCATTTGGTGCCTCATGGTGTGGTCTAATGTTATTTGTTTGCTCCATCCTGAAAATTTAGTTTTGGATGTTCAAGTTATTCCTAATGTTTCCCTAGAACCCCCTTGGTTGAATCGTTCGGAGTCTGGTCTAGGGTTTGGAGACACCAGAAACAATGTGCGTTCGGGCAGCATCTTCTGTTCTGTATGTTGCGTAAAAAAATCACCAACATCTGCTCCCGTGTTAATTTCATAAATACAGGCGTCTGATCTGTTGAGCCGTCCTAGTGGTCATTTGGGTTTGAGTGCACTTTGCTATCTCTGGTATTCAGTCTCCTGTAAAATGTAAAATTTGCTGCCTTGTGGTGCGATTACCCCTGAATGCTGCTATGTGCTTTTGTGTAGAATGGATGATGTGACTTAAATTTGTTGCATGGTACTATTATGCGCATTTATCCTGATTACCACCTTAAATTCGTTGCAGCCTACATGCAAAATAATCCCTTTTCCCCATAAATGCACTTGTTGGATCTGTTTGAACCTCTGTGAAGTAGGAGTAACTGGAGCTGCTGTACTGTAGTCTTTTGTTTCTCCAATGCATCATTTAGTACGTGTGCTTTAATGTTACTTGTTGGCTCCATCTTGCAAGTTCAGTTTTGGATGACAGTATTATCTGTGTTTGGGAGGTCCTATTGGAGTACAAGTTGTCCCAATCTCGACTTGTACTGTTGAACCTCTATGTTTGTCCAATATGCATTCCCTTTTGCAGATCTACTCATGCTAGTTTCATAAATATAGGTGTCTACTGTCTAGTCTACTGGATTTGTGGCCGTCCAAGGTGTTTTGAGTGAATTCTGCAATCTTCTATGTTTTCTTCCTGTCTGCTATCAAACGTGAAATGTGGTGCCTGCCTTGTGGTGCGATTCTCCCCATTGTAGGCTGTGTCCTGAAGGCTGGCAATATTATATGCATTTAGAAGTCCTTTCAGGTGTTGTTTCTGTCTCTCCTGATTTTATCTGTTGAACCTGCATGATAATCCTTTTTCTCCCATAAATGCAAACTTGATCTGCTGTGGAGTAACCAAACTTGCTGTTCTGTTTTGAACATGCAAGAAAACTTTATCTAATTTGTTGCTTGATACTCTGAAGTAACCAACCCCCCAATACCTGCAGGGTTTTGAGTTTATTCTGCTTGTGTGGTTTAGTGCCTCATGGTGTGATCTAATGTTATTTGTTTGCTCCATGCTGAAAATTTAGTTTTGGATATACAAGTTGTTCCTATCTCTCCTGCCTTGCTTGTGTCTGAACTATATACCCTTGTTGAATCTGCCTGAACTTTTATGAAAGTAACCGGACTTCATGTCTTGTTGAACTTGCTAGAAAACATTTATCTCCCTTGCTTGTCTGAACTGTATAATACTTTTTTCCCACTTGTTGAATCTGTTTGAATCTTTATGAAGTAACTGGACTTGCTCGGAAACATTTATCTGCTTTAATTTAATGAAAACTTGGTGTTCTGTTTTGAAAGTGCATGGAAACTTTCTTTTAGGTTGTTGCATGATCTGCTTTTAAGTAACCAACCCTCTGTATCTGCAGTGTTTTGTTCCATTTTGCTTATGCGGTCTTTTCTCTCTGTAATGTGGCCATTTAGAGCCTTATGGTGTGATTTAAAGTTATTTGTTGGCTTCGTCCTGAGGGTTTAGTTTTTCTTATATTCTGAATGAATGTTATCCTTTGTGGAACAGTGGTCAAAACTGTTCGTTGCATTTTGATTTATGCTGTGCTTCTATGTAGCAGGTTCTTACTAATGGCCGCTGAAATTCACCGAAACCAGTCACTACTTGACATGGATGCATTTATCGCCGCTGAGCGTCATGCACATGCCCTTACAGAGGAGAGAGCCAATAGTCCTCAGAACAGGCAGAGGTCCATTCGTGATGTCTTCTGCATCAATCTGTCTGCAGATCCATCTTCTGAACAACTAACTGCGTACTATGCGGAAAGCAATGCACGTTCACTCAATATCTCTTCATTAAGAGTGCCTGGAAGGTTGAGAGATGGCACTCTTATCGAAGTACCAGTTACTCCGGCAACACCGAAGAATGTGAATTTCTGACCTAATCTACTATTGGTATTTGTTTTTTCAAATTAGTGCTAATAGCAAATATTGATTTCACAGATTGAGGACACGAGTCATCACATCGTGCCTTTCCATCGAGAGTCAGATAGAGCTGTGGCAGAAGTTTTAGTGGAGGATTATAGTGGATATGCTGTTGCGTCCAGATTTATCCCGCCTAAAGTTAAGAAGGCAACAGTACATTTTTGTCACTTTGGTGGGGCCAAGCTGGCCGCAAGGTTTCAGCCAGTGCATCCAACCAAGTATGGTCCAGCTTATGCGCATCTGTAAGTTCCTTCTGTTTTTTTCCACTGCATTTAATGCGTTGACACTTTTTCTTGTGGTGGATTGATGTTTATCTGAATTGAAATTTTGACAGCGACAAGGTCAGGCTTGGAGTTGGCATTGTCCCTCAGATGGTTACTTTTCTGGAGAAGCTTAGCAAGAACCCTGAGCAGGCTGCTACCCAGTATGGGTATATCATGTTGGCGACCCTTTATGTTTTGGTCTCTGAAGGCCGGAGGTTTTGGGTTATCCAGGAATGGAATGTAGCGAATATCCAGGGTTTCAAACAGGAGCTTTTGCCCCGTCGCTTTTTCTTTCTTGTCAAAAAATGGCTTGCTCTTAGCAAGTGTTGTTATTTGGCTTATCTGGTTATCCTTGAGAGGACGCGGCTTGCTGTGAATGCAACAGCTGCTTTAACTTCAAGTGATGCAAAGGCTAATGCCGTGGAGGAATGGTGAAGATGTCGATGCAACTGGACTGGTGTTCTATCAACCTGGAGTCGACATAGACCTCAACTTACTTGCAGGTGGTCAGTTGCTTCTCCTAAGGCACGACTCTGTCCTCTGCGACAAAGTTCTCATGCGTTCCAACGGTTATGATGGCTACTGGGCGAAGGACATCCAAATCGAGGCGTCAGAAATACCTCTGGATCCTGATAAGTGGGAGTTGCTCTGATAGCACATCCAAGTCTAGACCACCAACTTCTTTTTGTGTCGGTCTGAAATTGTTTTGTCATTCGTATACTTCTTCTGCCCTGTTGAGGGTTCTAATCATTGTTGTTCAGCTCTGATGTGTTCCTGTAGTGCCCTCGTTGTGGCTGCTAGCGTGTATCTTCTTTCTTGACTAGTGTATGTTCCTGTACTGGTCCTTACTGTAGTGCCCTTACTGAGGCTTTATATCCATGTACTCGCTACATCGTGAATTAGTGAATATATGAAGGCAGGATGAATATATGAGGTAGAATGTGCAGGGTTTCTCAGTTTGTGTAAACTAGTTCTACCATCAATGACATCTTGTGCCATGGTCAATGAGAGTGTTGCCGGTTGGTGCGCTGTCCTCAGAGAAACATCCCTAGCCTGTTTGCTGTCCCATTGACTAACAGTCCTCTACAGTTTTAAAGAGACCTTTGTGCCTTCAGCCTTAAGTATTTCCTTTTTGTGGGATAATCATCTCCTTAAAAATTAATGAGAGATATGCGTGTAGTGAATATTGCCAACTTTTGAGTGAAATGCTTCTTCTTGTACCCCCTGCGGTTTGGGAGTCTTGGCGACAATGTCATCACGTGACATCTTATTTCCTGGGCTGGGGGCGTCGCTTTGGAGTTGATTCCGGCTGGGGGTTCTTGTGGTTGGCGTTGGTCGTCGGTGGTTTGTTTGGCAACAACAATGGGTTTGTAGCTCAAAAAAACAAGAGAACAGTATACTTTCGTCCCTCAACTTCTAGCGAAGTCTAGATTTGGTCCTTCAACTATAAAACCGGACAACTTGCACCCTAAACTCTTTAAACCGGATAAGTTTTGTCCTAGAGCCGTATCCACGCTGAATCAACATGGTTTTACCAGTACAAAGTGAAACGTGGCCAAGGTTTTAGAGGTACAAAGAGAAGAAAACACTTGCAGCGCTCATGGTGTTGTGCGTGCCGCTCGCATGGGCCATGCTGCTGTCCAGGATAACACCCATCAGGATCTCCTCCGGCACCTCCGGCTTCTCGTACGCGCATCGGCATGGCCAATGGTGCCGAGGACTGTTCACCACGGCAAGCTTGGGCAACGCACGGCTGCGGTGGCGACGGTCAGCAGGTCCAAAGATGTCTCGGCACGGTGAGCCTGGCCAAGGCGCGGGTGGGTGTCGACGAGCAACTTGGCAGCAGGGCAGGGCAGACGACAGCGGTGCGGTAGCTCGAGCGGTGGCCGACAGCGGCCATGGGAGTGGGCGGGCGTTGAGGCTGCCTTGTTCGAGGAGCTCGTAGACAAGGACGCGCCGACGCGGTCGGGTCCGGCGACGTAGTAGCCGAGCAGGGCCATGACTTGCTGGCTGGGTTCCCGACGCAGAGACCGCGCGGAGTAGTCTGAGCTTCTCGTCCTTGCTGTACAAGACTACAAGTATGAGTGCAGCGTCGATGTGACCGGCAAGTGGCCGAGCTGCTTGAGCAACCCGGAGGACGCCACGGCTGCCACTACGCTCGGCGCTGCAATCAGCTCGCCATGGCTGTTGGGTGGAGCGAGCGCGAGCGCGAGAGCTGAGGGAAAGAGCACCTGGAGCGGGCGAGTGTATGCTGTCGGATGCGCACGTGGTCTTGAGCGCGTCGCCGGTCACCGCCATGAGCTCCCGCGCCAGCGACATGCAGACTTTACTGCCGTCGTCCTCGCGCTGGTGAGCCCGGCACGGTACAAACGTGTTCGTGTCGCCAGAGCACGATCTCGGTGTCAACGTCGGCGGCGTGGGCGGTGCGCTGGGGGACGCGAGCCGTAGCAGCCTTACGGAGGTCGCCAAGAACCAGACCCACCTCGCCGGAGGCTTCCACGCCCATGTCCTCCTCCTGCTGCAACACGCACGTCAACTGCTCGACAAAATGCCCAGCCGAATTAGAACAGGAAGGAAGAACAAGATCCGCTAGGGATTGCCGCGTGGACACAGACCCAATCAAAACCATGCCACATAATCGTGCAATCGGGAGAGGGACTTAGCTTGTCTGGTTTCAGGAGTTGGGGTGCTAGTTGTCCGGTTTAGTAGTTGAAGGACCAAATTTAGACTTCATCAAGAGTTGAGGGACGAAAAGTATACTTTTCTCAAAAAAAAACAACAACAATGGGTTTATGGCATGGTTGCGGTAGTTGACTCTTAGGCACGTTCGCAGATCTTTGAGGTCTGTTTTTTGTTGTGGAGTTGGAGCTACGGCGGCAGGGCCCATGCAGTGACGATGACGAGCGATGGGTGGTTCGGCTTGGTGTTACTCTACGGTGCCAACCTGCATATTTCTCTTTCGTAGCACGCCCTCTGCGCCAAAGCTGCCTTGTTGTTAGTGTGACTGTTTGGTGCTTCTTTGTTGTGGCGAGGGATTATGATCCGGATATTCAGGATTCAGATTATGACATAGAAGATGGTGATGACGACTTGCGTGACCATAATATTGATGACACTGCAGAATCAGAAGGAAGGGAAATGCTGATCCACAAGGAAAGGTAAAGCAAGTATTGGAGGGAGAAGAAGATTTGGACGAAGAGCTCAATGCACCTGATCCTGATGATGAGATAATTCAGTTCAAATTCAAGACTTTTGAAGATGGAGGTATGCAAAATCCTAAATTCCATGTTGGCTAACTGTTTCCAAATGTTGATTTGCTGAGGACCAGAGTATATATGTCAGCATGCCTAAGAACAATAGGGAAAAGGATTGGGGCAAGATGTGGAGAAGGTTGCCCATGGTATTTGTGGGCTGCCTATGACAACAGAAGCAAAGCATTTCAAGTGAAGACACACTTGTCAGAAGAAGTGGAATGTAAAGGCTTTCACTTGCAAGTTCTTGGTTGAGAAATCTATAGAATCGTATAGAGCAGATGATAAGATGACTTTAGGAACTTTACCAGGACAGTGCAAAAAGAGTGGAACTTGACCCCTAACAGATGCAAACTTGGGAGAGCAAGGAAATTGACAATGGATATTATTTATGGGGATAAGAAAGCTCAATACAGTCACCTCTGGAAGTTTGGACATGAACTTAGGAAAACAAAACCAGGTAGCACTTTTTATCTTAACATAGATGCACAGAGAAGGTTTAGGAGTTGTTACTTCTCTTTTCATGCTTGCAAAAGAGGATTCTTAGCTGGTGTCACATGAAGACCAAATAGGGTTGCCAGATATTAACAACAATAGGGCTTGACCCAAATGATTGTATCTTTCCAGTTGCCATGGCTGTTGTTGATGTTGAGAACATTGAGAATTTGAGGTGATTTCTGCACATGTAGAGAGAAGCAATCTCAGAGATCAACTGTCCATGAACCTCTGTCACGCTCTGCCTTCATCACATCACACGCGGAAAAGATGAACCAGAGGCCTATTCCACCAACCACTGGCACAAAAAGGGTAAGCCTGCAAGGGAAATTAGAGGTTATGAGACAGTTAAAGCTCAAGGCAGCGACGGGCTACAGAGAGTTTGTTGACCAAGCAAAGTTTGATGGTGTCATGGGAGAACTGGAGGAAGCTGAGTCATAAAGAAAGGAGGAGTTAGAGCAAAAGGCAGAACAAGCACAAGCAAGGAAGATTGCTGCTGCTGAAAAGAAGAGAGCTGCAGAAGAAGCGTGGCAGGTTGCAGCTGAAGCTAGAAGGGTTGCAGCTGAAGAGAAGAAAAGAGCAGCTGAAAAGAAGAGAATAATAGCAGCTGAAGAGAAGAAAAAGACAGATGAACAGAGGAAAAGATCTGGTGCAGCTGTAGCTGAAGTGCTGAACATAGCGCTAGTGGGAGTGGAGCACCAAAGAGAGTAGAAAGTTCTTTTATGTTCATGGTTACCATTTTGTGTTTTCCAAAGACACTAGTTCTTTTACATTCGCAAAAAAAGAGAGAAGACACTAGTTCTTTTATGAATGATTTGGGCGATAGTGATCTTATTCCTTGAGGATTGTGGCCATTTTATGAATGTTCTTTATTGGTGCCGCATTCTTGTGCTTTTTGACATGCAATTTTATGGTATGGTCTTACATGAATTGTATGAATGATTCTAGAAAATTTGAACCACTTGTTTGTGAGAATTCGACTGCTAATATTCTGGGTCAACAGTGTTCTCCTCTATTCCTTTTATTTTTCTCTTTTGCAAGCATCATGTGGTGGGGAAAAATCTAGACACATATATCTAGTTGGATATGAGTGATCATGAGTTATTATTGTTGACATCAATCTTGAGGTGAATAGGTTGAAAAGCGAAATTATAAGCCCCTATCTTTCTATGTGTCCGGCTGAAACCTTTTGCTCCATATATATGGTGTGAGTGTTAGCAATCATAGAGGACTAATGATGGTTGAGTATGTGGACTTGCTAAATAAAGCTCCGACATGAGACCCTGAAAAGATGATGAATTGCAATTGCATTGTTGACTGAGAACATAGTTTGTTAGTTTTTAAGAAACTTTATTCCTTATACTTTGATGTTGTGATGAATTGTTACTTGCTCATGAGAAGTTTTGTGATAAAGTTTATTGCTATTATAATAATGATCATGATGCTATTATGTCTGTATTTTGTTTTTATCGACCTCTCTCTCTCTCTCTCTCTAAAACATGTGGACATGTTTATAGATATCGGCTTTCGCTTGAGGACAAACGAGGTCTAAGCTTGGGGGAATTGATACGTACATTTTGCATCATGTTTTACTACTATTATTTATAGTGTTTTTAACCAATATAAACTTTGTGGAGCGATTCTAATGTCTTTTCTCTCTTGCAAGATTTACTTAAAGAGGGAGATTGTCGCCAGCTGGAATTCTGGACCTGAAAAAACTACGTCAGAGATACTTATTCTGCACATCTCCAAATGAGCTAAAATTTCACGAAGATTTATTTTGGAATATATAAAAATTATTGGAGAAAAGAAATATCAGAGGGGGCCACCTAGGTGCCCAATGTTGGAAATATGCCCTAGAGACAATAATAAAATGGTTATTATTATATTTCTTTGTTCATGATAATTGTCTATTGTTCATGCTATAGTTGTGTTATCCGGAAATCGTAATACATGTGTGAATACATAGACCACAACATGTCCCTAGTGAGCCTCTAGTTGACTAGCTCGTTGATCAATAGATGGTTACGGTTTCCTGACCATGGACATTGGATGTCATTGATAACGGGATCACCTCATTAGAAGAATGATGTGATGGACAAGACCCAATCCTAAGCATAGCACAAGATCGTGTAGTTCGTCTGCTAGAGCTTTTCTAATGTCAAGTATCATTTCCTTAGACCATGAGATCGTGCAACTCCCGGATACCGTAGGAATGCTTTGGGTGTACCAAACGTCACAACATAACTGGGTGGCCATAAAGGTGCACTACAGGTATCTCCGAAAGTGTCTGTTGGGTTGGCGTGAATCGAGACTGGGATTTATCACTCCGTATGACGGAGAGGTATCTCTGGGCCCACTCGGTAATGCATCATCATAATGAGCTCAATGTGACTAAGTAGTTGGTCACGGGATCATGCATTACGGAACGAGTAAAGTGACTTCCCGGTAACGAGATTGAACGAGGTATTGGGATACCGACGATCGAATCTCGGGCAAGTAACGTACCGATTGACAAAGGGAATAGTATACGGGATTACTTGAATCCTCGACATCGTGGTTCATCCAATGAGATCATCGTGGAACATGTGGGAGCCAACATGGGTATCCAGATCCCGCTGTTGGTTATTGGCCAGAGAGCTGTCTCGGTCATGTCTGCATGATTCCCGAACCCGTAGGGTCTACACACTTAAGGTTCGATGACGCTAGGGTTATAAGGAAGATTTGTATGTGATTACCGAATGTTGTTCGGAGTCCCGGATGAGATCCCGGACGTCACGAGGAATTCCGGAATGGTCCGAAGGTGAAGATTTATATATGGGAAGTCATCATACGGTCACCGGAAATATTCGGGGGTATACCGGTATTGTACCGGGACCACCGGAGGGGTTCCGGGGGTCCACCGAGAGGGTCCACCTGCCCCGGAGGGCCTTATGGGCTGTAGGTAGAAGGGAATCAGCCCCTAAGTGGGCTGGGCGCCATTCCCCCCTAGGGCCCATGCGCCTAGGGTTGGGGGGGGGTGTCGTGGAATTGTCACGGCAGATGTCCTCGGGCTAGGACTTAGTCGTGGAGCCATCGCTACTAGGAAGCTCGAAGGGGTTAAGCGGGACAAGGAACACGAGGGTTTATACTGGTTCGGCCCCTTACGGTGAAGGTAAAGCCTACGTCCAGTTTTCGGTGGTATTGATTAGGGTTTCGATGACCAGGGAGCTTAACTGCTATGCCTGGCTCTCGACGAGATTGTTCTTGTCCCTAAGCCGCTGTCGGGTCGTCCCTTTATATAGGGAGGCTGACGCCCTACAGCTCTCAGAGTCCCGGCCGGCTCATAAGAGTGTCCGGCTCGGACTCTTAACTATTCTGCCTTACACTACAAGTTCTACCATAATAATGATTGTAACTACGGGCCTTAAGCCATATCCGGGTCTTAAGCCCATCTTCGGCCCACCGTCTTTAAGCTTGGCGTCGGGCTTCTGGCAATGACCATTAGAGTAACCCGGCCCCTCCTGGCGGGTGACTCTAAGGTCTATATCCTCAACATTAGGCCCCAGATTGATTTGAGCCGGCTCATGTCAATCTTCAATCCTTTCGACAGAAAATCGCCGGCTTACAATTGTGTGAAGGCCATAACCCGGCGTGACGTCATCCTCTGGACTCCGGATAATCCGCCGTGACGTCATCTTCCATTAAGCCCGTTTTTTACTCCGCCAGATCCGCAACGGATCTTTACCTTTACTGTCATCCCAAAAATCGAGGCGTTTCGTGGGGAGATAACCACGCCGTGGTCTCCTTGATTCTCGCGCCCACTTATGAGCTCACCCTTATAAATAGGCCGGCCCGACGGGCTTCTCCGCCACCCTTCTTCCTCCTCGCGCCACTACTCCTCTACTCGAGCTCGAACTCTGCCGCCGCCGCCTCGCCCCGGTCTTCGTCAACCTCGGCCGCTGCATCACCCTGACTCGGTCCAGACAAACGGCGACAACCTCCGCTCCTCTTCAGCATCGGTGAGTCCTCGCTACTCCATAGGGCAGATCCGCACTAGGGCTTCACAGTTCTTCCTCTGTTCTTCGTAGTTCCTCGCGGCCCGCAGTAGATTTGAATTTTACTGCCTCTTTTTTATCTTAGTATAAGGTAGAACTAGTGCGGCGGCTGTTTAGCATTCATCTCAAATCCAAGTAAGCCTCGTTTTACTGCATAAGAGCCTTGTTCGAGCTTAAGAACTTCCTCGCGTCTGTTTCTAGGTCTAGAAACTTTTCTTTTGCCCGACCATTTTGATCCAAAATAGTTACTACAATGTGTGAAACCTGTTTTACCACACTTAGTAAAAAACTGCAATCATTGAATCACGGCGGCTTACATTTCCGGTTTAAAGAAAATTATGCGCCATAAAATTGTCCGGCTCAGCTGTGATAAGGCCGTAGACAATCAAATTACTCTTAATACCTCTACGGCTTGAATAACCCGCTGTACTTAGGTATATACCATTAGTCCCCTTCACAAGCCGCCACCTTGACTTTGAACTGTAGATTTCCTCCGGCTTATAATTAATCCGGACGTTTTCCTTTTGTCCTAGACTGCCGACTTTCACCATGCCTCCCAAAGCTCCCAAAGCTTCCATCACTTGCAACTGGATGAGGTCCAATGTCACCAGTGAGACCCTAGCAGATTTTGTCAAGTCTGGATATCTGCCCAAGAAGGACGTCATGTCCTACCGTGCCCCTGATCTGTCAGAAGAGAGACCACAACCAAAGGACGGGGAGGTAGTGATTTTTGCGGATCATATGAGCCGGGGCTTCGCACCGCCCGGCTCAAAGTTTTTCAGAGACGTTCTAAACTTCTTCGACCTGCGGCCTCAGGACATAGGACCCAACTCAGTGTCCAACATCTGCAACTTCCAAGTATTCTGCGAGGTTTACCTTGGAGAAGAACCTAGTCTGCTGCTCTTCAGAGAGCTTTTTTACTTGAACCGTCAGAATGAGTGCGCCAATGGGCCAAGTCTGGAGTTAGGTGGCATCTCCATCCAGCGGCGAAGGGACTGCCTTTTCCCATACGCAGAGCCGCCAAGCCACCCCAAAGATTGGAATCTGACGTGGTTCTACTGCCAAGACACGTCGCCGGCTGATGAAAGTCCGTTGGCCGGCTTTCGCCCCTCTCGTCTGGAGTCAACACACCCACTGTCTGACAAGCTGACGCAAGCGGAGCGCCAGCCTCTACTCCCCACCATAAACAAGATCAAGGCTCTTTTGGGAAATGGTCTCAACGGAATCGATCTGGTCCGGGTCTGGATCTCCTGGCGGGTGATCCCATTAAGCCGCCGTCCCGGCTTAATGTGCGAGTACACAGGACAAAAGGATGACCCCCAGAGACACAGCCGCAATGATCTTCCGGAAGATGTTGCAGAGGAGATGACCAAGGCTCTCTTGAACGAGAGCCTGGCAGACTGCGGGAGGACCGGGTTAGCCCCCTTCTGCAAAACCAACCCAGCCCCAGCGGTAAGCCACTGCTTTAAACATTTTATCTTTGTCCACAGATAACCTTCATCTGGATCTTTAATAAATCATCATTGTATTTTTCAGGCTGACGACAAGTTCTGGCGGGTCAAGTATGACCATGACGCGGCGAAGAAGGCCAGAAAGGCGAAGAAAGCCCCCAAGAAAGCCGCTCCCCATAAGAAGGGAAGTAGGCCCACTGCTTCGGAGCTGTTGCAGCTAAGTGACAGCTCCGAGTCTGAGGTAATTCCTAAACCTGTAAGCTCTTGTTATACTTGTTGTTTTAGTTCTGTTCGCCTTATCAATGTTGTTTATCAGGAGGACACCGGAGCCAGTAACCCGGTGGTTGAAGAGGTAACAATACTTTCCTCCGACTCGGAGCCCTTGCCACGGCTGAAAACCCGAAGAGTAACCCGGAAAGTAAGCTTTTCCCATCCTTTAGCTTACCAAGATCCTCAATTTATTTTGAAGCGACAGGTTCATGAGAGCCGGCGGCATACCCGGACCAACAAGGACACTGACCTCTCCTCCGGGTTACCTGATGCATCAAGGAAACGCCGGACCGAGGTGATCACAAAATTGTACCCTTTTCATCCTTTTGCGGGTGTTATACGCCAACCGCTTAATTCTTCTGACTCAAATTATCAGGAGACTTCCCCTTCTTCCGGTGATTCTATGCAGTCGAATCTACCGGCTTTCAAGACCGTGCCCGGGTAATGATAACCATCTCACGTTGTTCTGATCTTTACTCATACTTTTGTACTAACCTTTGTTGTTCTTTCAGTGCCCAGGCAAAGCTCACCAAGAGGGCGAAGAAAACCAAGTCGGCCGGAGAGCCGGATTTGCCTGAACCGGAGGTGACGGTTCAAGAACCGCCAGCTGCCTCCGCCCCCGAAGCCACCGCTCCAATCGACAAGGCACCTGTAGAAGCTTCTGCTGACCCGGAGGCCTCCGGCTCGGCTCAGCCAACAAATGACCCGGACATGGAAATCACCCGGACGGAATTTGTTGAGCCGGGGAGGCCTACGGCACTGGCCAAGTGCTCTGCCAAGGGGGAATTACTGCAGCCCCGCCGGGTCAGTCTGGATCTAACTGACTATGCCAACCTGAGCATCGGAGAGCTCGTCTCCGGCTATGTCAGCCAAGTGCACAAGAGCCGGGACGCAGAGGTTGCCATGGTGACCCAGATCCAGCAGAAATCTGAGGTATTATCCTTCTGTCCTATTACTTACTGCCTAGTTACCTTTACCATGCTAGCCCCCAAGTCGACGACTTATGATTGAATATGTTGTAGACTTAAGTTCCGGCTTAGCCAATTGAATCGGTAATTTGTAGATAAGAACATTCGATACACATTAGCCCCCAAGTGCCAAGTGTCTTTGCTTGGAAAACACTTGGGACTTATCTTCCGGCTTACTTGCATGAACCGGAAAGTTGTAAATAGAAACGTTGAACATGCATTAGCCCCCAAGTACCAAGTGTCTTTGCTTGGAAAACGCTTGGGACTTTAAATTTGTATAGTAACTGTTCATGCCATAACCCGGACATTTATACAGGCTGCTGGCAAGAAGCTTGAGGCTGACCTTGCTGATCTTAAGAACCGGCTGAAGATGCAAGAGATGGAGACCCGGAAGGCAAATGCCAAGTTCGTGTCCAGCATCGCCGCACAAGAGAAGCTGAAGACAGAGTTTGACGCTGAACGAAAGGCGTGGGCCGAAGAAAAGGCCGCATTGGTGAACCGGGCTGATCAGGCGGAGAGGGCCCTGTCAGAGAAGACGGCCGAACTCTCCGGCTTAAAGCGCCAAGTGTCTCAAATGGTTGCTGCAATCTTCGGTTAGTCATCCGTCGGCTTTCATTCAGTTTAAAATTTTAATGCCTCATAACTCACCCTGGTCGGCGGCTTGTCCTGCTCTATGAAACAGGTTCCAGAAGTGCCAACCTCAACCAGAGTGTGGTAACCAAGCTAAAGGCCGTGTACACCCTAGTGGAGCAACTCTACACCGGGTCACAACGTGCCTTAGCTGTGGTGGCCTTATCCAACGAGGTGCCGACTCACTTGGCGGAGGTTCTTCGTCGGCTCGCCGTTCTGCCTCAACGTATCCAAGAGCTGCGACGGGCCTCTGCGAGATCCGGAGCGATCGCCGCGCTGAGCCGGGCCAAGGCTTTCCTGCCGGAGCTAGACCCGGCAGACATCGCCCTCGGCTATCCAAGTCTGAAGGAAGACGGCACGGCTTTCGACCAAAAAGACTTCGCCGCCTGCGTGAAGATCGTGCGCCCGGTGGCAACTCTTATTGGAAACGACACAGATCTGACCAAGTACCAGCCGGGTTATAATGCGGAAAATCAGAGGATTCCAACCCCTCGCTATGAAGCTCTGAGTTTAATTCCGCCGGCTCGTCAGCACACCTTCGCCCCGGAGATTGACCCGGCCGGGTTAATTGACGAGGAAGCCCAATTCGAAGGGCTGAGCGGCATCGACTGGAAGTCGTCGACTTTCCAGACCTTGGGAACAGCCAGAGGTGAAGAAAGAGATGAGCCGGAGACTTCCACCCAGCAAGCGTCTTAACTTCTGCAGCCGGCTTACCAAACAATGCTCCACCCTTTTGGACTCGATGAGTCTTGTAATAGAGTAGGTGCAACACTTTATCTTTGCCGTGCCATCGTGCATGTATTGAATGCTGAAGTCTATTGAAGTTGTCTCTTGATATTTCTCCGGGTCATTCATTCTCCTTAGTCTCAAATAATTGCCTTGAACTATCCTGCATAAAAGGACAAATTGCAAGTCTCTAGGCGGCTTACCGCGCTGAGAATCATCGGTTTTAGATATATAACCCGGATATGAATCAAAAAAGATTGACCCTTAATTATGTCCTTAATATAGCCGTGATAACACACTTAGCGGCCTGCAAGCATATTTCCAGTTTAGATAACCCGGGTAATAAGGTTGGTACCTTAACTCCGGTGTATCTGTCTTAATGACACCTATTGTGTTCAACCAACACTGGAAATCAAAATTTAAACCGGCCAAGCGAGACCCGTCTGTACACACTCTGACATAATCAGAGAAAACTTGTGATAAAGCGGAAGAACTTGGGGGGCTTCCGGTTCGAATTCGACCAGAGACCCGGCCCAAAGGGGTTAAGCTAAGATTCAGATACGATCATATAGCCCCCAGTGGGTGTGGCGATGCCAATCAAGAGGGTACCGACAGCTATGTTCTCTTTGGTTCGAATACGACCCATGTTTGAACAGGAAGCCCCCAAGTGATTTTAAGAATTGTTTAACGACGCTGATTCTAATACGATCCACGTCGGTTCTCAAAGGGGTTAAACTATGATTCAAATATGATCAGAGAAAACCTCCCAATGAGCTCGGCACTTTGCCAATCAAATGGGTATCGACAACTATGTTCTCTTTGGTTCGAATACGACCCATGTTTGAACAGGAAGCCCCCAAGTGACCTGATTACCTGCGGCTAGATTTGAATATGATCATAAGCCGGATCCTCCTTCAAGTTACCATGTTAATCTTGCAAAGAAAGCACATGCACATTTGGAGGAGAAAAAAGGACAGAGGTCCTGCTTTATTGCTTTATCATAATATATACATGGCTGAGAGAAATATGTACATTATGAGAGCCGGTGGCTCAAGTGTAGTAAGGCCGAAGCTGGGCTATGTTCCACGGCCGACGGGTCTCTTCCTCCGACTTACGTGAATCCTTGTACTCCCGAACGTCAATGAGGTAATACGACCCGTTGTGCAAGTTCTTGCTGACCACAAAGGGCCCTTCCCAAGGCGGGGATAACTTGTGCGCATCAGTTTGATCTTGGATGAGCCGGAGCACGAGGTCCCCTTCCTGGAAGACCCGGGATTTAACCCGGCGGCTATGATAACGGTGCAGGTCTTGTTGGTAAATCGTTGAACGGGCTGCTGCCACATCACGCTGTTCGTCCAGCAAGTCAAGAGCATCTTGGCGCGCCTGTTCATTATCCGCCTCAACGTAAGCCGCCACTCGAGGTGAGTCATGACGGATGTCACTGGGGAGGACTGCTTCTGCCCCATAAACCATGAAGAAAGGTGTAAAACCTGTAGACCTGTTGGGAGTAGTGTTGATGCTCCATAACACGGAGGGCAACTCCTCCACCCAACAACCCGGCGTCCGTTGCAAAGGGACCAAAAGCCGGGGCTTGATGCCCTTCAGAATCTCCTGATTAGCTCTCTCAGCTTGACCATTGGATTGAGGATGAGCCACTGAGGAAACATCAAGTCGGATATGCTCTCGTTGACAAAACTCTTCCATGGCGCCTTTGGAGAGATTGGTGCCATTGTCAGTGATAATGCTGTGCGGAAAACCAAAGCGAAAGATCACCTTTTTCATAAACTGAACCGCCGTGGCCGCATCACACTTGCTAACGGGCTCCGCCTCAACCCACTTGGTAAACTTGTCAACTGCCACCAAAAGGTGGGTCTTCTTATCCTTGGACCTTTTGAAAGGCCCAACCATATCAAGCCCCCAGACCGCAAAGGGCCAAGTAATTGGGATCATCCTCAGCTCTTGAGCCGGTACATGAGCCCGTCGCGAGAACCTTTGGCAACCATCACACTTACTGACCAAGTCCTCTGCATCAGCATGAGCCGTCAACCAATAAAAACCATGACGAAAAGCCTTGGCCACAAGAGACTTTGAGCCGGCGTGATGGCCACAATCCCCTTCATGGATCTCACGCAAGATTTCTTGACCTTCCTCAGGGGAAACACAACGCTGAAACGCTCCCGTAACACTGCGGTGATGCAACTCCCCATTGATAACAATCATTGACTTAGCCCGCCGGGTTATTTGCCTGGCCAAAGTTTCATCCTCAGGCAACTCGCCCCGGGTCATGTAAGCCAGATATGGCATTGTCCAATCTGGTATGATATGGAGAGCCGCCACCAGTCGTGCCTCCGGGTCAGGGACAGCCAAGTCTTCTTTTGTAGGCAACTTAACAGAAGGGCCATACAAGACGTCCAGGAAAGTGTTAGGCGGCACCGGTTTTCGCTGAGAGCCCAGCCGGCTTAAAGCATCCGCCGCCTCATTCTTCCTGCGATCGATGTGTTCCACTTGGTAACCCTGAAAGTGCCTAGCAATGGCATCAACCTCGTGGCGATAAGCCGCCATGAGAGGGTCCTTGGAATCCCACTTTCCTGATACTTGTTGAGCCACCAAGTCTGAGTCGCCGAAGCACCTTACCCGGCTTAAGCTCATCTATTTAGCCATCCGAAGACCATGGAGTAAGGCCTCGTACTCAGCCGCGTTGTTAGTGTAAGGAAACAGCAACTGTAGCACATAATGGAACTTGTCACCTTTAGGGGAAGCCAACACGACTCCGGCCCCCGAGCCCTCCAACTGCCTGGACCCATCAAAGTGAATAGTCCAATATGTGTTATCCGGCTTCTGCTCGGGCACCTGTGACTCTGTCCAGTCATTGATGAAATCCACCAAGGCCTGAGATTTAATAGCAGTGCGTGGCATGTATTTGAGACCATGAGGTCCAAGCGCTATAGCCCACTTAGCTACTCTCCCCGTGGCCTCTCTGTTTTGAATGATATCACCAAGAGGGGCAGAGCTGACTACGGTGATGGGATGACCCTGAAAATAATGCTTAAGTTTCCGGCTCGCCATGAACACGCCATACACAAGCTTCTGCCAATGCGGATACCGCTGCTTGGACTCAATGAGCACTTCGCTGACATAATAAACCGGCCGCTGAACCGGATGCTCCCTACCCTCCTCCTTGCGCTCCACCACAATAGCCACACTGACGGCTCGTGTGTTCGCCGCCACATATAATAATAAGGGCTCCTTATCAACCGGAGCAGCAAGGATTGGAGGCTCTGCCAGCTGCTTCTTCAAATCCTCAAAGGCAGTATTAGCTGCATCATTCCAGACAAAGTCATCAGTCTTCTTCATCAACTGATATAATGGCATGGCCTTCTCACCCAGACGGCTTATAAACCGGCTTAACGCAGCGATGCGACCCGCCAAGCGCTGAACGTCATTTATACACGCCGGCTTAGCTAGGGAGGTGATGGCCTTGATCTTCTCTGGGTTAGCTTCAATGCCTCTGTCAGAAACCAAAAAACCCAAGAGTTTGCCTGCAGGAACACCAAAGACACACTTGGCCGGGTTAAGCATCATCTTGTAGACCCGGAGATTATCAAAGGTTTCTCTCAAATCATCTATCAGGGTTTCCTCCTTTATGGACTTAACCACAATATCGTCCACATAAGCATGAACATTGCGCCCAATCTGTTTATGAAGACAGTTCTGCATGCATCGCTGATAAGTCGCCTGTGCACACTTGAGTCCAAAGGGCATGGACACATAGCAGAAGGCTCCAAAGGGAGTGATGAACGCCGTCTTCTCCTGGTCCTTAACCGCCATTTTAATCTGATGATATCCGGAATAAGCGTCCAGGAAACTTAAACGCGCACAACCGGCCGTAGCATCAATAATTTGACCAATACGGGGAAGGGCAAAAGGATCAGCCGGATACGCCTTGTTCAAGTCCGTGTAGTCTACACACATCCGCCAAGTGCCGTTCTTCTTGAGTACGAGCACCGGGTTAGCTAACCACTCTGGGTGAAAGACTTCAACAATAAACCCGGCCGCCAAGAGCCGGGCCACCTCTTCACCAATAGCTTTCCACCTCTCTTCATTAAACTGCCGAAGGAACTGTCTGACCGGCTTAAATTTCGGATCAACATTGAGAGTGTGCTCAGCGAGTTCCCTAGGTACACCTGGCATGTCAGAAGGTTTCCATGCGAAGATGTCCCTATTCTCACGGATGAACTTGATGAGCGCGCCTTCCTATTTCGGATCCAAATTTGCACTGATGCTAAACTGCTGAGATGAATCTCCTGGGACAAAATCAACGAGCTTAGTCTCATCAGCCGACTTAAATTTCATCGCCGGCTCATTTTCCGTAGTCGGCTTTTTCAGAGAGGTCATATCTGTTGGGTCAACATTATCTTTGTAAAACTTCAACTCCTCTGTTGCACAAACAGATTCTGCATAAGCTGCATCGCCTTCCTCACATTCCAAGGCCACCTTCCGGCTGCCGTGAACCGTAATGGTCCCATTGTGACCTGGCATCTTGAGCTGTAAGTACACATAACACGGCCGTGCCATGAACTTGGCGTAAGCCGGCCGTCCAAATATAGCATGGTACGGGCTTCTTATCTTGACCACCTCAAAGGTCAATTTCTCCACCCTGTAGTTGTTCTCATCTCCAAAGGCCACTTCCAATTCAATCCTGCCGACTGGATAAGCCGACTTACCAGGTACCACACCGTGGAAAATAGTGTTGGACTGGCTGAGGTTTTTATCAATCAACCCCATACGACGGAAAGTCTCATAATAGAGGATGTTGATGCTGCTGCCTCCATCCATGAGCACCTTAGAGAACTTATATCCTCCCACCTGAGGAGCCACTACTAAGGCCAAGTGACCCGGATTATCCACCCGGGGAGGGTGATCCTCCCTACTCCACACTATAGGCTGTTCAGACCACCGCAAGTAGCGTGGAACCGCCGGCTCAACGGCATTTACTGCCCTCTTATGAAGCTTCTGATCTCGTTTACACAGACTGGTGGTAAACACATGATACTGTCCACCGCAAAGCTGCTTTGGATTGGTCTGATAACCCCCCTGCTGCTGCTGATGACCCTGGCCAGACTGCTGATTAAAGCCCCCTTGACCGTTCTGAGGATTAGAATTTGAGCCGCCGCTCGGGCCATGAAAACCGCCGGCGCCTGAGCCGCCGCCCGGGCCATTGTAGTTCTTAAAGGCCTTCATGATTGCACAATCCTTCCATAGATGAGTCGCTGGCTTCTCTCTAGAGCCATGCCTTGGACAAGGCTCATTCAACAGCTGCTCCAGTGTCGGTCCTGACCCGCCGCCTCGGGGAGGGGGCCTCCCCTTGCGTCGCTGGTTATTGCCTTGTGCGCTGGCATTGGCTACAAACTCTAGGCTGCTATCTGCCTTGCGCTTGCCTCCTCCTTGGTTCCCCGGGTTATGCTGAGGACCCTTGCCATTGCCATTCTTCTTTCCCTTCCCTGTCCTTTCATCATCTGAAGGGGGATCCTTGGTACCATCAGAATCGGCGTACTTGACAAGAGCTGCCATTAGTGTACCCATATCACTGCAGTTGCGCTTAAGCCGCCCGAGTTTCATCTTCAGGGGCACAAAACGACAATTCTGCTCCAGCATTAAAACTGCTGAGCCGGCATCCATCTTGTCTGACGAGTGTATGATCTCCTTAACCCGGCGAACCCAATGTGTCGTAGACTCACCCTCCTGCTGCTTACAGTTAGTCCAATCCACAATTGACATAGACTGCCTACAGGTATCTTTGAAGTTTTGGATGAACCGGGCTTTCAGCTCAGCCCAAGACCCGATGGAATTCGGCGGTAGCCCTTTTAACCAAGTGCGGGGAGTCCCATCCAACATCATGGTGAAGTACTTGGCCATTGCCGCCTCACTGACCTCCAGTAGTTCCATGGCCATCTCATAACTCTCGATCCAGGCTGCGGGTTGTAAGTCAGCCGTGTAGTTGGGCACCTTCCTAGGGCCTTTGAAGTCCTTGGGTAAACGTTCATTGCGGATAGCCGGCACTAAACAGGGGACACCTCCCGTCCTGGTACGGATACCCACGTCGACGGAAGTCGTCGGATAAGCCGGGGGGGGGTCTAGTAAGCCGTCAATTGAGGCACCTGCTCCGCCTCTTGCCGCGCTCTATCTTGGTCTGCTGCGTGACAGGCTCCGTTATAAGACAGGCCATGGCCAGGGGGCGGGTCATGGCGTCGGACGTTACTTGAGCCGGTCGCTGAGACCATGTGCCTGCTGTAACTCGGGCTCCGGCCCGGACGAGGGGTCGAGTGGATCCTATCCCGGCTGTAGGAGTACGCCTCTTGCTGCGCCAGTGCCGTCTGAAGGAGTTCCCTGACCCGGCGGGTTTCAATAGCCGTCGGAGAGTCGCCGTCAACTGGGAGAGCCGCCAGCCGTGCTGCCGCAGCGACCATGTTCTCCAGCGGGTTATTATAATGACCCGGGGGTGTTGGCACATACTGAGGCGGGGCAGGGGGTACCTGGGGAGGCCCCATCACTCGTGGCTGAACAGGGGGCCCAGACCCGGGCGCTATGACCCCTGGCGGGTTACTAGACCCTGCACCTTGCATGCTGAAGAGGTTGCGTGGATCGTAAACCGGCGGGAGCCGAGATTGGGTCTTTTGATGCCTCCTTCTCATGACCTCATTGGACGCGTTCTGATCCATCGTGAGCTGGAAGGACTGCGCCTGGATCAACTGAGTTTGGGCATCGAGAGCCGCCCTCTCCGCAGCCATCCTGATCCCTTCCGCTGCAAGGTCCTCCTTAGCTTTCACTAGATCCAATTTTAACTGTGCCACCTCCGCATCATGCTGAGCTTGATCCGCCGGGTCAACCGTGGCGGTTAACATGGCCGTCATCTTGTCCGTGAGATCCATCAGTACCTGAGCCGGAGAAGGCACCGGGTTTCCCTCTCCAGCCGCGGGGTTCTGAACAGGCTGTGCACCGGCCATAAAGATTCCCACCCGGCTTGGCGGCTCAAATAGGTCCGGAATACTGTCACCATCGGAACAACCCATGAGCCTGCCATCTTGAAGTTGATACAACGAGTTTGACTCATCGGTGGCCGACTCGCCGTCAGAGCCGGCGGCCGTCTCATCACCAGATCCAGATCGATCAGAGAGTCCTCCGTGGATACACCCCACAAAAGCATGCCTTAAGGCAGGCCGGGCCCGGGCGGTCATGCGCGCTGAGCCACCTTAATGAGATCGGCGCAGAGATCCGGCTCAGGGCCCGGCTCACCAATCTTGCCAATGAAAACATGAATTCCGCCGAAGGGGATCCGGTACCCGTACTCAATTGAGCCGGCGTCGGGGCCCCAGTTTGCATCGTCGATGTAGAGCTTGCCGCGACGACTCTTGGTCATCTGGCCCATAGCGTATCCCTTGAGCCCTTCGAAGCTGCCCTTCAAGAACTCAAATCCACCGTGCGCTGGCCCCACGGTGGGCGCCAACTGTCGTGGAATGGTCACGGCAGATGTCCTCGGGTTAGGACTTAGTCGTGGAGCCATCGCTACTAGGAAGCTCGAAGGCGTTAAGCGGGACAAGGAACACGAGGGTTTATACTGGTTCGGCCCCTTACGGTGAAGGTAAAGCCTACGTCCAGTTTTCGGTGGTATTGATTAGGGTTTCGATGACCAGGGAGCTTAACTGCTATGCCTGGCTCTCGACGAGATTGTTCTTGTCCCTAAGCCGCTGTCGGGTCGTCCCTTTATATAGGGAGGCTGACGCCCTGCAGCTCTCAGAGTCCCGGCCGGCTCATAAGAGTGTCCGGCTCGGACTCTTAACTATTCTTGCCTTACACTACAAGTTCTACCATAATAATGATTGTAACTACGGGCCTTAAGCCATATTCGGG
Organism: Aegilops tauschii subsp. strangulata; assembly: GCF_002575655.3. Lineage (NCBI taxonomy): Eukaryota > Viridiplantae > Streptophyta > Magnoliopsida > Poales > Poaceae > Aegilops > Aegilops tauschii. Next base: position 464,202,012 of record NC_053040.3, read on the forward strand.
TCTTAAGCCCATCTTCGGCCCACCGTCTTTAAGCTTGGCATCGGGCTTCTGGCAATGACCATTAGAGTAACCCGGCCCCTCCTGGCGGGTGACTCTAAGGTCTATATCCTCAACAGGGGGGAACCCTAAAGGGGGCGCCCCCCTTGCTTGGGGGGCAAGCCCCCTCCCCCTTGGACGCCTGTGACGCCCCCGGTTTGACCGTACACTAATCATGCACGCAAATGTGTACGATCAAGGTCAGGGACTCACGGGAAGATATCACAACACAACTCTACAACATAAATAAGTCATACAAGCATCATAATACAAGCCAGGGGCCTCGAGGGCTCGAATACAATTGCTCGATCACAGACGAGTCAGCGGAAGCAACAATATCTGAGTACAGACATAAGTTAAACAAGTTTGCCTTAAGAAGGCTAGCACAAACTGGGATACAGATCGAACGAGGCGCAGGCCTCCTGCCTGGGATCCTCCTAACTACTCCTGGTCGTCGTGAGCGGCCTGCACGTAGTAGTAGGCACCTCCAGTGTCGTAGGTGTCGTCGTCGACGGTGGCGTCTGGCTCCTGGACTCCAGCATCTGGTTGTGACAACCAGATAGAAAAGAAAAGGGGGAAAAGAGGGAGAGAAGCAACCATGAGTACTCATCCAAAGTACTCGCAAGCAAGGAGCTATACTACATATGCATGGGTATATGTGTAAAGGGGCATATCAGTGGACTGAACTCCAGAATGCTAGAATAAAAGGGGGATAGCTATTCCTGTCGAAGACTACGCTTCTGGTCATCTCCATCTTGCAGCATGTAGATGAGAGTAGATTGAAGTCCTCCAAGTAGCATCACATAGCATAATCCTACCCGGCGATCCCCTCCTCGTCGCCCTGTTAGAGAGCGATCACCGGGTTGTATCTGGTACTTGGAAGGGGTGTATTTTATTCAGTATCCAGTTCTAGTTGTCATAAGGTCAAGGTACAACTCCGGGTCGTCCTTTTACCGAGGGACACGGCTATTCGAATAGATAAACTTCCCTGCAGGGGTGCACCACATAACCCAACACGCTCGATCCCATTTGGCCGGACACACTTTTCTGGGTCATGCCCGGCCTCGTAAGATCAACGCGTCGCAGCCCCACCTAAGCACAACAGAGCGGTCAGCACGCCGGTCTAATCCTAAGCGCGCAGGGGTCTGGGCCCATCGCCCTATGCACACCTGCATGTTGCGTACGCGGCCGGAAGCAGACCTAGCCTAGTGGCGTTCCAGTCCAATCCGGCGCGCGCCACTCAGTCGCTGACGTCAAGAAGGCTTCGGCTGATACCACGACGCCGGGATACCCATAACTACTCCCGCGTAGATGGCTAGTGCGTATAGACCAAATGGCCAGACTCAGATCAAATACCAAGATCTCGTTAAGCGTGTTAAGTAACCGCGAACGCCGACCAGGGCCAGGCCCACCTCTCACCTGGGTGGTCTCAACCTGCCCTATCGCTCCGCCACAAAGATCCACTTGCGGGTACTCCTACGAGCCGACCCGACTTTAGTCACCACACGTATCATGCATATAGTATATAAGTATATACCCGTGATCACCGCCCAGGTGATCACGACCCGATAGTATAGCACAGCAGACGGACAAGAATGTAGGGCCACTGATGGAAAACTAGCATCCTATACTAAGCATGTAGGATTGCAGGTACAGGTATCAACAGTAGTAGCAAGGATAGGCTATGCATCAGGATAGGATATCGGAAAACAGTAACATGCTACACTACTCTAATGCAAGCAGAATAGAGAAGAGTAGGCGATATCTGGTGATCAAGGGGGGGGGGCTTGCCTGGTTGCTCTGGCAAGTAGGAGGGGTCGTCAACTCCGTAGTCGAACTGGACAGCAGCAGTGTCGGTCTCGTAGTCTACCGGAGAGAAGAGGGGGGAAGAAACAGTAAATACAATGCAAACATAAGCATGACGATGCGTGACATGACAATGAGCGGTGCTAGGCGTGTCCTAACGCGACAGTAGGTGGTACCGGCGAAGGGGGGGAACATCCGGGAGGTATTCCCAATGTTTCGCGTTTTCGGACAGACGGACCGGAGGGGGAAAGTTGCTAGTTCGATAGGTTAGGGGGTTGTGGTGGACGAACGGACTGCGTATTCGGATTCGTCTCGTCGTTCTGAGCAACTTTCATATAGAAAACATTTTCATCCGAGTTACGGTTTAAAAGATATGAATTTTCAAAGTTTATTTGAATTTCTGGAATTATTTAAATTAAGCAAAAATGAATTATGACGTCAGTATGAGGCAATGCTGATGTCAGCAGGTCAACAGGTCGGCTGACCAGTCAAACCAGACAGGTGGGTCCAGTGGGACCCACATGTCAGCCTCTGTTAGTGTAATATTAATTTAAACTAAACTAACAGTCTAATTAGAGGGGTGGGCCCCATATGTCAGTGAGTGATTAGTTAATCTAATTATTTTTATTTATAAAACATTTTTCTTTTTCTCCTTTTTTTAATTTTGCGGCGGGGCCCGCATGTCAGTGGCTGGGCCTGCCCAGTCAGCAGTTGACTGGGTCAACCCAGTCAACTGGGACCCACGGGGCCCACTGGCAGTGGCCCTGGGGTGGCCCCAGGCCGGCCACGTCGGCGGCCGGCGCCGGAGCAACTCCGGCGACCAAAACAGCGGCGGCCCCTCGCCGGAGTTGGCCGGAATCGCGCTACGGGGCTCGGGGAGGAGCGGGGCTAGGCCCATTCGAAAGGGCTCGCAGCGCCGCATCCAGGGGTGGCCGGGGCTTCGCCGGACTTGGCCGGAATCGGCGCCGGCGAGCGGCGGAGGCGGCGGCGCGCACGGGTGCCCGACGGAAACGAGGCTACGGCGGGCTATCGAGCAAGCGGAGGGGCTGGGGGGCATCTACGCGAGGTGGGGAGTGCAACGGGCTTGAGCCCGTGACCAACAGGTCACCGGAGCCTCGCCGGCGGCGAGCTCCGCGGCGCGGCGTTCGGGCGCGCGTGGGGAAGCAGCTAGGGGGGCGCGCGAGAGAGAAAAGACAGGGGAGGAGGGGGGAAGGCTCACCGCGCGGCACACGGAGGCCGGTGAGAAGCTTAGGAGCAGCAGGTCGGCGCCGGGGAAGAAGGGGGTCGCCGGCGTCCGAAGTTGAAGATGAGCTCGGTGTGCTCGTTGTAGGGGCTTCGGTCTCCAACGGGCTGCACCAGACGAAGTAGCGGGCGACGGCGGTCCTTGGAGACAACGTGGGGCGGCGAGGTGGGCACGGTGGCCGTGCGAACGACGGGAACGGCGGCGACCGCGTCGGGCGTGGGGAAGGAGAGGGTGGCGCGGATCGGGGGGGGGGGGGAAGAGAGAGGCGCAGGGGCCGAGAGGAGAGCGGGGCGAGTGGGAGAGAGGCCCGAGGAGGCGGGGGTGCTGGCGCCCTTATCCTCCCCGTCGCTGGCGAGGTGGTGCGGCGGGGACTGCCCCTGTTCCGACCCCGGTCGGGGGAACAGGGAGGGGGCGAGCGGGAGAGGTGGGCTGGGCCGGGGGTCGGCCCAGTCGGGCCAGGGGTCCAGTGGGGGGGAGGGCCTTCTCCTTTTTTTTCTTTTTTTTTGTCTGTGTTCTTTTGCATTTTCTTTTTATTTGTTTATTTTCTTTTCTGTTTTATTTCATTTAAAAGTATTTAGGTATTTTATAAAAATGTGTTTTCTCCACCATAATTACCAGTGTATTATTTGGCACCCACCGAACATTTTTGTTTAAATTTTTGAAAACTTTTATTTTCCACTTTGATTTTAATTGAAGTTTGAACTAGGAGTTTGAAAAGAAATGTGATGCAATTGTGATCAAGCCCTGTTTAGCAACATGATTAGCCTAATCTCAGAGAGTTACTGTAGCATGATTCTCGGGGTGTTACAAATCTCCTCCACTACAAGAAATCTCGTCCCGAGATTTAGGAGGTAGAAGGAAACAGTGCGGGGTATTCTTCGCGCAGACGATCCTCTCGTTCCCAAGTGGCCTCATCTTCAGAATGGTGCGACCACTGGACTTTGAGAAACTTGATCGCCTTCTGACGTGTGCGGCGTTCAGCTTGGTCGAGAATGCGGACCGGATGCTCCTTATAGGAGAGGTCTTGCTGCAATTCGAGCACTTCATGATCCACAGCTCGGATTGGGTCCTTGAAGCAACGGCGGAGCTGTGACACATGGAACACATCGTGAACCTGAGAAAGGTTCGGCGGTAGCTCCAGTTGGTATGCCACTTTTCCACGCCTTTCGAGAATAGTGAATGGGCCAATATAGCGAGGAGCTAGTTTGCCCTTGATCCCGAAGCGGTGAGCACCCTTCATAGGTGTGACTCGAAGATAAGCCTTTTCGCCAGGTTGATAGACCATGTCTTTATGATGACGGTCATACTGACTCTTCTGACGTGACTGAGCAGTCTTGAGATTCTCGCGAATAATGCGGACTTGTTCTTCGGCATCTTGGATAATATCCGGGCCGAAGAGTGGACGTTCCCCAGTTTCTGACCAGTTCAGAGGGGTTCGACACTTTCGTCCATATAACACTTCGAAGGGGGGCATCTTCAGACTAGCTTGATAGCTATTATTATAAGAGAACTCAGCATACGGGAGAGATTCCTCCCATTTCTTGCCGAAGGAAATAACGCAAGCTCGTAGCATGTCTTCGAGAACTTGGTTGACACGTTCAACTTGTCCTTGCGATTGAGGATGAAACGCAGTACTGAATGACAGATGAGTTCCCATAGCTTCTTGGAAACTTGCCCAGAATCTTGAAGTGAATAAGCTGCCACGGTCTGAACTGATAACCAATGGAATACCGTGGAGTGAAACAATCCTGGACATATAGAGCGTTGCCAACTGGCTAGCAGTGATCGTTTCTTTGACTGCCAGAAAATGTGCAACTTTGGAAAGTCGGTCAATGACGACAAGAATAGCATCATTACCTTTCTGTGATTTGGGAAATCCAGTGACGAAGTCCATCTCAACATGGTCCCATTTCCATTCAGGAATAGAGATAGGTTGCAGAGTTCCAGCAGGCCTTTGATGTTCTGCTTTGATACGACGGCAAACGTCACACTCAGCAACATAACGAGCAATGGCTTGCTTCATATTAGACCACCAGAATCTCTGACGGATGTCTTGGTACATCTTTGTACTACCAGGATGGATACACAGAGGTGTATCATGAGCTTCTTTCATAACTTCCTGTGTCATATCCAGGTTTTTCTCTGCACATGGCACCACTAGGCGGCCCTTGAAGTATAAGGTGCCATCTTCAGCAATAGTGAAGAATGAGGGCTTTCCTTCTGCGAGGTAGCGCTTAATCTTGTGGGCTTCAGAGTCATACTTCTGTAGCCTTTTGATGCTGTCCTCGAGATCTGGTTTAGCAACTAGGGTATTGAGGGAACCCTGGGTAACAACGTGGAGGTTCACCTTGCCAAACTCCTTAGGAGGGGGAGCGAGTGCACCCGGAGGAACAATATGGAGGTTCAGCTTCCTGAATTCTTCAACAAGCGAGGGCTGAACTTTATGAACCTGGAGGTGGTTGCAGTAAGACTTGCGGCTCAAGGCATCAGCCATTACATTAGCCTTGCCTAGCGTATAGGAAATACCCAAGTCAAAGTCTGCAACAAGCTCCATCCATCTCTGTTGACGGAGGTTCAGATCTGGCTGAGTAAACAGATATTTCAGACTTTGGTGGTCAGTGAAGATCTCGCAACGATTACCGAGAAGGTAATGTCGCCACTGCTTCAGCGCATGAATGACAGCAGCAAGTTCGAGGTCGTGAACTGGGTAGTTCTCTTCGTGAGGGCGCAATTGCCGAGAGGCATAAGCAATCACTTTGCGGTCTTGCATTAGGACACAGCCTAATCCTTGACGGGAAGCGTCACAGTAAATGATAAAGTCCTTCTTAGTATCAGGTGGAGCTAGAACTGGAGCAGAAGTCAACTTGTCTTTGAGTGCCTAGAAACTTTCCTGACATTTGTCTGTCCATTGGAACTTGACACCCTTATGCAACAGGTTAGTCAGAGGCTTGGCGATCTTAGAGAAGTTCTCGACGAATCGACGGCAATAGCTGGCGAGACCGAGAAAACTTCTGACTTGCTTAACGTTCTTGGGAGGAGTCCAATCAAGAATAGCCTGAACTCGCTCGGGGTTGACAGCAATACCATCCTTAGAGATGACATGCCCAAGATAGGTTACTTCCGGTAGCCAGAATTCACATTTGGAGAACTTGGCATATAGTTGATGCTCTCGTAGCTTCTCCAGCACAAGTCGAAGATGTTCGGCATGTTCTTCTTCGTTGTTGGAAAATACCAGGATATCATCCAGATAAACCACGACGAACTTGTCGAGGTAATCCATGAATATATAGTTCATCAGACGAGAGAAGGTGGCTGGAGCATTGGTTAAACCGAAAGACATGACGGTGTACTCGTATGAACCATAGCGAGTCACGAAGGCGGTCTTTGGGATATCCTCTTCTCGAACACGGATCTGGTGGTAGCCCAACCTCAAGTCGAGCTTAGAGAACACTGACGAACCCGCTAGTTGATCATACAGATCATTGATCCGAGGAAGAGGGTACTTATTCTGAATGGTAGCTTGGTTTATAGGACGGTAGTCTTGAACTAACCGGTTTGTCCCATCCTTCTTCTTGACAAAGAGAGAAGGTGCTCCCCAAGGAGAGCAACTTGGGCGAATGAATCCTTTGCGAAGAGATTTGTCGATTTCCTCCTTAAGCTCAAGGAGTTCATGCGGCGGCATTTTGTAGGGTCGCTTGGCTATAGGAGTGGTGCCTGGTTTCAAGTCGATGATGAATTCGACAGCTCTAGCAGGGGGAATCCCTGGAAGTTCTTCAGGGAAGACGTCGAGGAATTCACGCACGACGGGAATGTTCTCAATGCCCTCGAGTGGTGCAGCGTTCAATGCATTCAATGCATAGAGCCTTGCCTCGGCATTTTGCACCAGATGAGCTTGGTAAGCAACTATTTCATCTGAAGGGTGTAGCAGATGGACGGTCTTAGTGGCGCAAACTATAGAAGCAGTATGCGCTTTCAACCAATCCATACCCAAAATGAGGTCGATGTTAGACGACTTCAGGATAATGGGAGAGGCATAGAATTCCAGCCCTTCGATTTCCACGGGGACATCGATGCCAACCAAGGAGGTTTGACACTGTCCCACGGGGGTTTTGACCAATACAGAGGTGTTCATCTCCTCACATTTAACGTCGTGCTTGTATGCAAAATCTTCTGACAGGAATGAATGCGATGCACCTGTATCAAATAAAACGGATGCTGGTACTGAATTTACGAGGAGTGTACCCATCACAGTAGCAGGCTGGTCTTGAGCTTCGTTGAGATCAACGTGGTTGGCATGAGCACGACCATAAGACTTAGCATTGTTGTTGCGGGGCTGATTGTTACCACGGCCAGTTGCTGGAAGGGCCAGTTGATTCTGGTTCTGGTTGCATTCTTTAGCACGGTGTCCTGGTTGACCACACCTGAAGCACAAGCCATTATTCGGAGTGGGAACAGGAGCTTGGGATGGTGGAGCTGGAAGTCTTGCCTGCCTAGATGGTGGTGGAGGCAGACGAGGTGCAGCATATGTCTGCCTTGGGGCAGATGCATTTGGACGGTACATGCTGTTCGGGATCCATATCTTACGCTTCTGTGAGGGCGGGCCCGAAGATGAGCCCGTGTCACGGTTGCGCCTGTGAGAGCTCTGGTATTCCTGCAGACCAGTTTCGACATTGATGGCCTTGTTCACCAAGGTGGAGAAATCAGCAAAGTCATGCACTAGAAGTGCGAGCTTGATGTCAGCTTGAAGGCCATCACGGAACTTCTCCTGTCTGCGTGCATCAGTTGCAATGTCTTCTTCAGCATAGCGGGACAAGTCCAGAAACTCCCGCTGATAAGCTTCGACAATTTTGTTGCCTTGGGTGAGGTTGCGGAACTCACGCTTCTTCCGGTCCATGACTCCTTGAGGAATGAAGCGAGCACGGAAAGCAGCTTGGAAGTCTGGCCATGTGATGATTGTTCCAGCTGGCAGAGTACGCCTGTGGCTGTCCCACCATTGAGCTGCGGGTCCCTTCAAGAAGAAGGAAGCAAAGGTGACATAGCTGGCAGGGGCTACATCAGCAGACTCCATCTCATAGGTGATGTCACGGAGCCAGTCATCAGCATCCAGAGGCTGAGTTGAGCTGCGGTAGATGGTTGGGTTGAGGCGTATGAAATCTTGAAGAGTCACTTGAGCTGGCTGCTGGTTCATATTGGGGCGAGGAAACTGGGCCATCATATTTTCCATGAATTGGCGGTTCAGTTCAAACTGTTGGATCATACCAGCCATGTACTCAGGTGGTGGTGGGGCATCGCCACCACGACCACGACCACCTGGTCTAACCATCCTGCTAATATATAACCGGGGTAGATCAGCATTGAGAATATGTGCTAAGACAAGAATCATTCATGATGAAACATGCATAACAAAAGGAGCACGATAGCTACTACATAGTAGTCGGCATAGCTTACAAAAGGGGTCATGCACAGAGTTCAGTACACAGAGTTCAGTACATAGACTAATACATCATAGGCGGCACACAGGCTCGCGGCGACTGCAACTAATACTACTAGCAAGCCTACATCAGTCCCAAGAGGTACTGTGGAGGTAATCGTAGCCCGACAGCTGGTAGTGAGGCAACGGATAGCCCTCCACGTCAGCAGACTGGGGGCCGCGGATACTCAGGTGTAGAGCCCGACGCTCAGGTGGCAGAAGAGGACCAAGTGCGGGGGAGTAGCCTCCCACCTATGGCCAACCGACACCGTGGGGCATCACGGTCCTGGCTGGGTAGATCGCAGTACGCGGTACCTGTCCAGATCGGACAAAGGGGTGCAGCAGCGTCAGAGCACGGTAAAGGTGCTGACGGGTGGTGTACATCTCGTGGCGAAGAGCTCGGTTAGCTCGATCCAGCCCATCAGCATGCAGAACCAGGTTCTGATGGTAGAAGGGCTCTCGGGTGACAGTGGAGTAGGCAGCAGTATAGTATCCCTACGCACCATCATCGGATGCGATAGCAATGTGCCTGAAAGGGGAGGTGTCCAACTCCCGATACTCTCCACGAAGACGTGTCAGAGCAGCATAGGCAGCATCGTGGACAGCCATATCGATGGTCACACCAACTCCATGTGCGGTGTGAAGCACAGTAGTGGAGTCATACTCCCGAGAGTAGAGGTGGACGATGGCACGGTACTGCTCCTGGTTAAAGTCCTGGTACTCCTCGTAGACGGTGTACTCAGGGTGCCAGCGATAACCCAGATAGGTCATCATCTCAGCTAGCACCGTAGGTGATCCCGAGGCACCAATGGCCGTCGTGTGGCGAACGACCTGCCTCGTGGGTTCCATCTGAAAGCAAAGACGTTTCAAAGGAGTCAAATGACAGTGTGTGAATTGTTCAAAATACTATTCTAAGAAACAACTATGGCTTATCCAACTTTGGGGTGAATGCGGTCACGGGATCCTAGTGTTAAAGCTAGTAAATTCGTTTAACCCGAGTAGAAGAGAGTTCAGAGTCCCAGAGTAAAGGTCGAGGAGTAAAAGATCCTAGTACCACCCAATGGTGACGTGGTCCCGTAAGACACACAGCCATGTTTGTAAAAGTTTTGTAATGTCTAGACTCGACTTTGGCCAAGGAGTGTGGAAAGGGGGATTCCTACAGGCAGTCGGCTCTGATACCAACTTGTGACGCCCCCGGTTTGACCGTACACTAATCATGCACGCAAATGTGTAGGATCAAGGTCAGGGACTCACGGGAAGATATCACAACACAACTCTACAACATAAATAAGTCATACAAGCATCATAATACAAGCCAGGGGCCTCGAGGGCTCGAATACAATTGCTCGATCACAGACGAGTCAGCGGAAGCAACAATATCTGAGTACAGACATAAGTTAAACAAGTTTGCCTTAAGAAGGCTAGCACAAACTGGGATACAGATCGAACGAGGCGCAGGCCTCCTGCCTGGGATCCTCCTAACTACTCCTGGTCGTCGTCAGCGGCCTGCACGTAGTAGTAGGCACCTCCAGTGTCGTAGGTGTCGTCGTCGACGGTGGCGTCTGGCTCCTGGACTCCAGCATCTGGTTGTGACAACCAGATAGAAAAGAAAAGGGGGAAAAGAGGGAGAGAAGCAACCATGAGTACTCATCCAAAGTACTCGCAAGCAAGGAGCTATACTACATATGCATGGGTATATGTGTAAAGGGGCATATCAGTGGACCGAACTGCAGAATGCCAGAATAAAAGGGGGATAGCTAGTCCTGTCGAAGACTACGCTTCTGGTCATCTCCATCTTGCAGCATGTAGATGAGAGTAGATTGAAGTCCTCCAAGTAGCATCGCATAGCATAATCCTACCCGGCGATCCCCTCCTCGTCGCCCTGTTAGAGAGCGATCACCGGGTTGTATCTGGTACTTGGAAGGGGTGTATTTTATTCAGTATCCAGTTCTAGTTGTCATAAGGTCAAGGTACAACTCCGGGTCGTCCTTTTACCGAGGGACACGGCTATTCGAATAGATAAACTTCCCTGCAGGGGTGCACCACATAACCCAACACGCTCGATCCCATTTGGCCGGACACACTTTTCTGGGTCATGCCCGGCCTCGTAAGATCAACGCGTCGCAGCCTCACCTAAGCACAACAGAGCGGTCAGCACGCCGGTCTAATCCTAAGCGCGCAGGGGTCTGGGCCCATCGCCCTATGCACACCTGCACGTTGCGTACGCGGCCGGAAGCAGACCTAGCCTAGTGGCGTTCCAGTCCAATCCGGCGCGCGCCACTCAGTCGCTGACGTCAAGAAGGCTTCGGCTGATACCACGACGCCGGGATACCCATAACTACTCCCGCGTAGATGGCTAGTGCGTATAGACCAAATGGCCAGACTCAGATCAAATACCAAGATCTCGTTAAGCGTGTTAAGTAACCGCGAACGCCGACCAGGGCCAGGCCCACCTCTCACCTGGGTGGTCTCAACCTGCCATGTCGCTCCGCCACAAAGATCCACTTGCGGGTACTCCTACGAGCCGACCCGACTTTAGTCACCACACGTATCATGCATATAGTATATAAGTATATACCCGTGATCACCGCCCAGGTGATCACGACCCAATAGTATAGCACAGCAGACGGACAAGAATGTAGGGCCACTGATGGAAAACTAGCATCCTATACTAAGCATGTAGGATTGCAGGTACAGGTATCAACAGTAGTAGCAAGGATAGGCTATGCATCAGGATAGGATATCGGAAAACAGTAACATGCTACACTACTCTAATGCAAGCAGAATAGAGAAGAGTAGGCGATATCTGGTGATCAAGGGGGGGGGGCTTGCCTGGTTGCTCTGGCAAGTAGGAGGGGTCGTCAACTCCGTAGTCGAACTGGACAGCAGCAGTGTCGGTCTCGTAGTCTACCGGAGAGAAGAGGGGGGAAGAAACAGTAAATACAATGCAAACATAAGCATGACGATGCGTGACATGACAATGAGCGGTGCTAGGCGTGTCCTAACGCGACAGTAGGTGGTACCGGCGAAGGGGGGGGGAACATCCGGGAGGTATTCCCAATGTTTCGCGTTTTCGGACAGACGGACCGGAGGGGGAAAGTTGCTAGTTCGATAGGTTAGGGGGTTGTGGTGGACGAACGGACTGCGTATTCGGATTCGTCTCGTCGTTCTGAGCAACTTTCATATAGAAAACATTTTCATCCGAGTTACGGTTTAAAAGATATGAATTTTCAAAGTTTATTTGAATTTCTGGAATTATTTAAATTAAGCAAAAATGAATTATGACGTCAGTATGAGGCAATGCTGACGTCAGCAGGTCAACAGGTCGGCTGACCAGTCAAACCAGACAGGTGGGTCCAGTGGGACCCACATGTCAGCCTCTGTTAGTGTAATATTAACTTAAACTAAACTAAAGTCTAATTAGAGGGGTGGGCCCCATATGTCAGTGAGTGATTAGTTAATCTAATTATTTTTATTTATAAAACATTTTTCTTTTTCTCCTTTTTTTTAATTTTGCGGCGGGGCCCGCATGTCAGTGGCTGGGCCTGCCCAGTCAGCAGTTGACTGGGTCAACCCAGTCAACTGGGACCCACGGGGCCCACTGGCAGTGGCCCTGGGGTGGCCCCAGGCCGGCCACGTCGGCGGCCGGCGCCGGAGCAACTCCGGCGACCAAAACAGCGGCGGCCCCTCGCCGGAGTTGGCCGGAATCGCGCTACGGGGCTCGGGGAGGAGCGGGGCTAGGCCCATTCGAAACGGCTCGCAGCGCCGCATCCAGGGGTGGCCGGGGCTTCGCCGGACTTGGCCGGAATCGGCGGCGGCGAGCGGCGGAGGCGGCGGCGCGCACGGGTGCCCGACGGAAACGAGGCTACGGCGGGCTATCGAGCAAGCGGAGGGGCTGGGGGGCATCTACGCGAGGTGGGGTGTGCAACGGGCTTGAGCCCGTGACCAACAGGTCACCGGAGCCTCGCCGGCGACGAGCTCCGCGGCGCATTCGGGCGCGCGTGGGGAAGCAGCTAGGGGGGCGCGCGAGAGAGAAAAGACAGGGGAGGAGGGGGAAGGCTCACCGCGCGGCACACGGAGGCCGGTGAGAGGCTTAGGAGCAGCAGGTCGGCGCCGGGGAAGAAGGGGGTCGCCGGCGTCCGAAGTTGAAGACGAGCTCGGTGTGCTCGTTGTAGGGGCTCCGGTCTCCAACGGGCTGCACCAGACGAAGCAGCGGGCGACGGCGGTCCTTGGAGACAACATGGGGCGGCGAGGTGGGCACGGTGGCCATGCGAACGACGGGAACGGCGGCGACCGCGTCGGGCGTGGGGAAGGAGAGAGCGGCGCGGATCTGGGGGGGGGAAGAGAGAGGCGCAGGGGCCGAGAGGAGAGCGGGGCGAGTGGGAGAGAGGCCCGAGGAGGCGGGGGTGCTGGCGCCCTTATCCTCCCCGTCGCCGGCGAGGTGGTGCGGCGGGGACTGCCCCTGTTCCGACCCCGGTCGGGGGAACAGGGAGGGGGCGAGCGGGAGAGGTGGGCTGGGCCGGGGGTCGGCCCAGTCGGGCCAGGGGTCCAGTGGGGGGGGGAGGGCCTTCTCCTTTTTTTCTTTTTTTTTGTCTGTGTTCTTTTGCATTTTCTTTTTATTTGTTTATTTTCTTTTCTGTTTTATTTCATTTAAAAGTATTTAGGTATTTTATAAAAATGTGTTTTCTCCACCATAATTACCAGTGTATTATTTGGCACCCACCGAACATTTTTGTTTAAATTTTTGAAAACTTTTATTTTCCACTTTGATTTTAATTGAAGTTTGAACTAGGAGTTTGAAAAGAAATGTGATGCAATTGTGATCAAGCCCTGTTTAGCAACATGATTAGCCTAATCTCAGAGAGTTACTGTAGCATGATTCTCGGGGTGTTACACCGCCGCCCCCCTCTAGATCTCATCTAGAGGGGCCGGCCCCCTTCCCCCTTCTCCCTATAAATAGAGGGGTGGAGGGAGGGCTGCAGCACCACATCCAAGGCGCAGCCCCTGCCCTCCCCAACACCTTTCCTCCTCCGCGTGAGCTTGGCGAAGCCCTGCCGGAGAACGGCTACTCCATCACCACCACGCCGTCGTGCTGCTGTTGGAGCCTTCTTCCTCAACCACTCCCTCCTCCTTGCTGGATCAAGGCACGGGAGACGTCACCGGGCTGCACGTGTGTTGAACGCGGAGGTGCCGTTGTTCGGCGCTTAGATCGGAATCCACCGCGATCTGAATCGCCACGAGTACGACTCCTTCATCCGCGTTCTTGCAACGCTTCCGACTCGCGATCTTCAAGGGTATGAAGATGCACTCCCCTCTCCCTCATTGCTAGTTACTCCATAGATTGATCTTGGTGATGCGTAGAATTTTTTTAATTTATGCAACGATCCCCAACACCCAATAGGCATCAGGGTGCGCTTACCCCCTGGCGTGCCCTGGTGGGTAGTAGGGCCCCTAGCCAGCCTCCGGTGCTCATCTTCTGGTATATAAACCATTTTCCCTAGAAAAATAAAGAGAGGACTTTCGCGACGAAGCGCCGCCGTCTCGAGGCGGAACTTGGGCAGGAGCACTTTTGCTCTCCGGCGGAGCGATTCCGCCGGGGATACTTCCCTCCGGCAGGGGGAAACCGGAGCCATCGTTATCACCAACAACCATCTCGTCGTGGGAGGATCAATCTTCATCAACATCTTCACCAGCACCATCTCATCTCAAACCCTAGTTCATCTCTTGTGTTCAATCTTGTATCAAAACCTCAGATTGGTACCTGTGGGTGACTAGTAGTGTCGATTACATCTTGTAGTTGATGCTAGTTGGTTTATTTGGTGGAAGATTATATGTTCAGATCCATTATGCTATTTAATATCCCTCTGATCTTGAGCGTTAATATGATTTGTGAGTAGTTGTTTTTGTTCTTGAGGACATGGGAGAAGTCTTGTCATAAGTAATCATGTGAATTTGATATTTGTTCGATATTTTGATGATATGTATGTTGTGATTCCCTTAGTGGTGTTATGTTAACATCGACTACATGACACTTCACCATATTTGGGCCTAAGGGAATGCATTGTGGAGTAGTAACTAGATGATGGGTTGCTAGAGTGACAGAAGTTTAAACCCTAGTTTATGCGCTATTCCGTAAGGGGCCGATTTGGATCCATATGTTTAATGCTATGGTTAGAGTTTATCTTAATTCTTCTTTCGTAGTTACGGATGCTCGCGAGAGGGGTTAATCATAAGTGGGAGGCTTGTTGAAGTAAGAACAGCACCCAAGCACCGGTCCACCCACATATCAAACTATCAAAGTAGCGAACGTGAAACAAACAAACATGATGAAAATGACTAGATGAAATTCCCATGTGTCCTCAAGAACGTTTTACTTATTATAAGAGACCGTCCTGTCCTTTGCAACAAAGAGGATTGGGCTACCTTGCTGCACCTATTGTTACTTTTGCTACTTGTCACTCAGTGCTTGCAGAAAATAACTTGCTGAAACCTACTTGTCATTTCCTTCTGCTCCTCATTGGGTTTAACACTCTTACTTATCGAAAGGACTATGATTGATCCCCTATATTTGTGGGTCATCACAGTGCATGTACCAGCGCTATGGAACCCCAGGTAAGGGGATCTTGCCCATCGACATCCTACTGTGGGCCATGAAGGAGGCGGACTCGGCCGATTCTGGGTAGCCCACCGCTATATCGTTCCAGAAGAAGCTACGGATAAAACTAGAGTGGTGCGGCAAGAGGACGACGATGACTTGCAGATCATTGCCCCACCAGCACTGCTTGGTCGCCGCCTTCCACCTCCCATCATTGTCATCGATGAAGACGAAGACGAAGATGAAGATGAGGTGCGGGAGCTGCCAGATTGTACTCAAGTCAAACAGGAGGTACGACGGTCTGGGCGCTTTGCAGGGCAGGCTCATAAGAATCTGAAATTGTAAGTTTCAGGTTCAGTTATCGTCAGTGTTTGCATGTTTACTGAGATTCGGTTTCGTCAGTGTTCTTCATTGTTGACAACTTTCAGTTTCAGTATATCTGGAACTATTTCAGACTATCTGTGCTATCTGCTATGTATGTAATCATAAGTTCTATCTATGTAATCCTAGATTCTATCTATGCAATCCTAAATGATATCTATGATGTCTGCCTATGTTTACAACCGTGATATAAAGTAATCGGAACTAGCTTCAGCAACCATTTTCACACAGAAATACATTCCTTGAGCAGATAATATGGTTCTTAACTTAGTATCCAATCTTAGCATAAGGACCATTACAACTAGGATAACATATAAGCAGTACAGATCATGGGCATAACAACACCCCACCCCACCCCAACCAAAATGATCTGAAACCATGGCAGTTCTTAGGTAGTTCATAGCTAATATTAATATTGAGATGCATATTTGCATCAGACTCACCAGTCCTAGGCCAGTTATATATACAGGCATCATATTTACTTACCAACCATAGCTACCATTTCACTTCTCCATGACAACTTCTTTGATCTTGTCCAGCTTTTCCTTGCACCCATGACCAGCCTTCAGGAGCTCAGAAATGACATGCTCCAGCTTCTTCTTCTCTTCTTTAAGGAGGTCTCTCTCCACTTGTATCTCCTTCATGGGCTTCCTGGTGTTATGAATGATATCGGCTTGACTCTGCAGGATGCACCTCTGTTCTTTTTTCAGCTTAAGCTTCTCCATTTGAAGCTCAATCTTTGCCTGCTCCTCAAGTTGCTGCTTCTTCTCCTCCAGTTCATTGATTGCATGGCTTGTGTAATCCATGTCATGGGATTTCTGTTCATCCTGATAATCAAACAACTTGGATACATCATCCACAAGCTGGCTGTACGGATTGCCAAGAGAATTAAGCTCCTTCTTCAGTTTTGTAACCTCTATCCCATGAGCCTCTTTGCCTTGGACTCTACCAACATTCTGCTCATGATACATATGCCATAGCTTTGTTAAGCACCTTTGTAGAATTACAGGCCAAGGGGCATCTACCCACTCCAAAACACCACAGTTTAGACCATCCCGAAAACATATTGTAATATTACTGTCGGCTAAATTCAGTCAAATTTACAGTGAGCTATATTGTTCAGAAGCAATCAAATTCAGAACAAGAAATCATAAACCCTAAACCTGTACATAGCTACACTAGCTAGTTCTATAAAATAACTACAAAACATTTATCTGTTTCCAGTGCTCTATACTACAATTACATACTCACACATAGCCATGGTGTTACACTAAAGCAAAATTCAGAAATACTGCAACTAAACATTACTCTGTTTCCACATACCACAAAATGAATCAATCATAACCTTGAAAAGGTAGTTCATTACCTCATTAGCACATCCTATGAATCTCCTGCCAGTGTCAGTACCTTCAAATGGAACAAACTTGCCTGGCCTCTGCCTATGCAGTATGCACTTACGGTCCGATTCAACCACAAGCCCACAGAAACTTGGGTCTATCATAGTTTCAGGAGTTTGCTGCAGCAGGAGGAGCAACATATATATCATCTACAGCCACAAAAATGGAAGAAATCAAAAGAATCTTCAAACCCTAACTTTAACCCTAGCATAGAAGAGGAGAGAGTTAGCGACTTACAAAGTACTCCATCTGCATGCTGCTGAACTCGCTCATGTACTCATCATCATCGTCGGAGCTCTCATTGTTGTTTGGCCACGACGGCATCCTCGTGGCGTCGCCGAAATGCGAGGAGAAGAAGAGAAGAGTCAGAGCAGAGAGTGAGCTCGGGGAGAGTGAGAGATGGTGGGAACGGCGAGCAGGTCGGGACGCTTTGACCTGGTCTGGCCCGGTCCGACCGAGTGGCGCCACTCACGGCCGCCTGGCGGCACCGTTAGCTGTTAGGCACACCGTCGGCCTGACATGTGGGCCACTCCCATCGAAAACGAGGTTAAAACGCTTGAAATGGTCATCAACCAGACTTGGTAGTTTTTAGACACAAAATTAGAAAATTTTGGTAGTTTTTGGTCAGTTTTAAAAAAGTGATAGTTCTGTGGTACGGGAACGCCTAAAGTGGTAGTTTTTTTGTCAAACACTGCATTGGTGACCTGTGTTTTGGTAGTAGAGTCATTGCGGATACTCCCTCCGTCCTTGAAAGAGTGTACTTCCAAATTTGTTGGAGACTCAAACTATCTCAAAGTTTGACCGAGTTTGTGCAAAAATATATCAATGTTTTGAAACCAAATAGGTATATGATGAAAATATATTTTATCATTAATCTAATGCTACTAATTTGATGGCATAAATATTGTGAATTATTGTATACATACGGTCAAACGTAAAACAGTTTGACTTTTCAATAAAGTTGGAAGTACACTCTTTCAAGTACGCACGGGGGGGGGGGGGGGGGGGTGGGGGGTGGGTGGGGGGGTGGGGGGGGTAAGTAGAGATCTATTAACCTTGCGCTCGTGTGTGTGTGAATTTCGGTAGTACCTAATTTTCGAGTTGTTTCTCATGCATGATCAAAGAACGTTTCCATTCACCATGTGACACATGTGGTAAGCAATTCAAACTATTTATGAAAAAAAAGAACGTTTCCATTCAGAAATGTGACGTTTTTTCTTCTGTAGATGGCTAAAAATGCAGCGTGCATGTGAGAGTAGGTTCCAACCCACAAGAAAGGTCGCCATGCGGGAGTAGGATGGGGGCTCTCCAGAAATCGATCAGGAGGTTCAAGAAAGGGAAAACTTTGTTTTTGCCACTCTAGTTTTTACCCACTTTACTTATGGCACTCTAAAATTTGACATCTCACTTTTGCCACTCTTAGCTTTTGACAATACACCACAAATGCCATTCAGTGGCAAAAACGGTAATTTTTCATTTCACTTTTGCCACTCTTAGGTTTTGCAATGTATCACAATTGCCACTCTGAAAATTTTGCTTTTGCCACTGAATGGCAAAATTGTTATATTGTCAAAAGCTAAGAGTGGCAAAAGTGAAATGTTAAATTCTAGAGTGGCATAAGTAAACTGGGCAAAAGCTAGAGTGCCAAAAACAAAGTTTTCCCTTCAAGAAAGACGTGTTGATGAAGTGATTAGGCCAGAGTTTTTGATGAAGTTTTTTTCTTTAAGCCCTAACCGTAGAACCAATTGTTCGACGGTATTTTTTTCCATATACTTCTATCAAATAAAAAGAATTACAAATATTTACAACAAAACAAAACAAAAGAAGTCAAGCCAAAGCTTCAGCAATATCAACCAATTCCTATTTTAGGCAACATCAGCAAACGTACTAAAACTTAGGAGATGTTCGGTAGTCCTCCAGCTCCCTAAAATCTGAGAATCTGTGGAGCTGCCTTTTCCCCACTCCACCATTTTAGCTACAGCTCCACCAACTCCTGGAGCGGACTTGGAGAGCGGGAGAGTCTCCGAACAGGCCCTTAATTTAAACGTGGAGGTGATTCTCAATCCAAGTGTGTAGAATTGAGCTGAACTTTCCTTGATTCCGTGACTAATGATCTGAAGATCCTTTTTGAAGATGAGTTTTTGATGAAGTGATTAAACCATCAACAGTAAAATCATGTAAACCCATCTCTGCGAAAATCTTGTAAAACGCTCTCGGTTTTTATACTAGTATGCTTATCATTTCAAGTCCTTTATGATTAATGTGATCAATTAATCTGAAATGACCTGGGTAGTTGAGGAAAATACAAATTATAGCGAGGAATAGCCCTTGCCGAGGTGTTGGCTACATAGAACAGAACAGAGAAGACAGGGGATCAGGGTGAGGGAGCAGCGCGATCAAATAAATTGGATTGATAGTTTGAGATGGACGCCTCGAGATCCCGGTCCTGCTGCTACAAATACGCGGTCCAGAAAATGCTACCAAAGGCCCTAGACCGTAGACAACCAACGTCTGCTCTAGCAGTAGTTGTGCACAGAAGTGAGCCAGAAGAGCTATTCCATTATATTTCAAGGAAAAACAATACATCCAGTTATACAACTTCAGGCACAAATCAATCCCTATGTAAATCATCGGTCCATATAAGATTACCCATAGTGGGAGTACAGAAATATTACCAACTCTAATAAACAACATGGGGATCAGAGCCAATGTTTGGTTGGTTTTCTGTTAATTTGGCCTCACAGTTTAGTCTTCTCTGCAATCTCCTAGTAGCTGCAAGCTTCAAATAACCTTCGCGCCGCTCCATCCCTCTGCCATGGCGTCCCGCTTGTCCGTAGGGACAAGAGACCAAGCAACAGTAACCACTACCTCAGCGCCATCCAGGTCACATTTCTCAAGGCTTATGTTGCAAAGTTTGGGCAGGAGACTGACATGACCTCGTCTAGTAGGAAAAGGGGCTTTTACCCCGGTTTGTAAGGGCCTTTTGTCCCGGTTTTCGAACCGGGACTAAAGGGTCGTTACTAAAGCCCTAACCCTTTAGTCCCGGTTCTTACACGAACCGGGACAGAAGGTCCTCCACGTGGCCGCGGCTGCCAGCCTAGGCAGGGGGGCCTTTGGTCCCGGTTGGTGCCACCAACCGGGACCAACAGGCAGGGCCTTTTGTCCCGGTTGGTGTCACCAACCGGGACCAATAGGCATCCACGCGTCAGCATTTCAGGGGTTGGGGTTTTTGTTTTTGTTTTGAAAGGGGGGGGGGGTTGGGGGGTTAATTTAGGTGTTTCATATATTGTGTTAGCTAGCTAATTAATAGAGAGAAATGTCCTCTCTTATCTCCGTGCTTGGTCGACGCTATGTACTATATACGTATGGAGAGGACTAGACACGCTAGCTAGTAATCAAATGAAGGAAACAGAAGATCGTCATGAACATATGCATACAGAGAGAAGTGATATCGACCACCTCTCCTTCTCCGAGAGATTGGTCGAACAACAAGTTCTCGTATATCTATCCGACACTACCGGCTACATATATACAATAATTATCTCTTACAATACAATCTCCTAATTAAATTGTAAGAACACAGGGTCCACATAGTATTCTCCGTTTTCAGCGATCACGTGGTCAAGGAAGAATGCCGCCAATTCCTCTTGAATTCCTCGCATACGATCTGGTGCTAGGAGTTCATCCCGCTTCCGAAACATCTAATTTGAAGAAGGGGGTCAATACATATATATATGAATAAATGAAACTCAACACAAATGATGGTAATAAAATAAAATTGTGAATATTATTGCTTACGCACTTCATATTGTTCTTCAGTGTAGCTGTAACACCCCGGATGTAACTTTCCATATTTGTAACTCCAACTCTTGCCATTTTCGGCTATGTGTTATGATATTCCCTTCGTGGTCGGGTTTTGTTTTCCGTTTTGCATTTTGTTCATGTCATGCATCTCATATCATGTCATCATGTGCATTGCATTTGCATACGTGTTCGTCTCATGCATCCGAGCATTTTCCCCGTTGTCCGTTTTGCAATCCGGCACTCCCACCTCCTCCAGCGCACCCCTCTTGTTTTCTTTCGTGAGCGGGTGTCAAACGTTCTCGGAATGGACCGATGCTTGTCAAGTGGCCTTGATATACCACCGGGAGACCACCGGTCAAGTTTCGTTCCATTTGGAGGTCGTTTGGTACTCCAACGGTTAACCGAGCAACCGCAAAGTCCGTTTGTGTGTTGCAGCAAAACCCCTCTCTAAACAGCCCAAAACCCCTCTAAGCCATCTCCATGCTCTAGGTCGTTCGATCACGATCGTGTGGGCGAAAATCGCACCTCATTTGGACTCTCCTAACTCCCTCTATCTATATAAATGTGAGACCCCCCGAAATTCCCGCACTCCAAAACCCTAACCCGCTCCTCCGCGCTGCCGGACGTGTCCGCCCGGGGCCGGACACATCGGCGCCGCCGCCCGCAGCCAACCAGCCGCCGCCACGTGGCAGCCCGCCGCCGCCCGTACGCCGCGGCCCGGGGAGCCCGCGTCCGGCCCCCGCGGGCCCGTGCGCCCGAGCCGCCGCCGCCCTTCGTTCCCCGCGCCGCTTCACCTTCTGCGCCGGCGCCGCCGTGCCCCGCCGCCGCCGCGCCCCGAGGGAGCCGCCCTCGACGCCGGTCGCCGCCGCCTCCCCGCACCGCTCCGCCTCCTCGCCCGACGCCGGCGTCCTCTGCTCCGACGAAGCCGCGCCGAGCCCGAGCTCCTCGATCCGATCTGGATCCAGAGACTTAGAGGTTGACTTTTTCGTCTCTCCCCGAAATCCTAAGTCCTTATATTTTTACATGACATGCTCATGTTCATCGCATCACAACTCTCTGCATATAGCTCCGTTTCGCGCGTGTAATATATCAAATTGTTCGTCTCATGATGCTCTTCATTTTGTTCCATTGCATCATGTTCATTTGATGCCATCTTGATTCCCAAATCTCTGGTGCAAGAGTGCTACTTGCTGTTATCTGCTGTTACTTAGCAGAACTTGGAGATTTGTTATTTTTGTTCCATTTAATCTGTGCATCTTATGGGCATGAGCTCTACATGTGTTTTGTTGTATACACTTGTAACGCCCACGATGCGGCTATATCTCCCACGTGTCGAGGCACGACTTAGAGGCATAACCGCATTGTGGTTTTGTCGCAAGAAGGGTCATCTTCACACAATCCCATGTAATGAACAAGAATGGGATAACGAGAGTTGGCTTACAATCGCCACTTCACACAATACATAAATATAATCCATACATCATCCAAAATACACACATAGACCGACTACGGTCAAAATCCAAAAGAAAATAAGATAACCCCAAATGCTAGATCCCCGATCGTCCCAACTGGGCTCCACTACTGATCATCAGGAAAAGACACATAGTAACGACCATGTTCCTCGTCGAACTCCCACTTGAGGTCGATTTCGTCATCTGCAATGGCATCGTCGGCACCTGCAACTGTTTTGGTAGAATCTGTGAGTCACGAGGACTCAGCAATCTCACACCCGCGAGATCAAGACTATTTAAGCTTATAGGAAAAGATGGTGTGAAGAGGTGGAGCTGCAGTAGGCACTAAGCATATATAGTGGCTAACATACGCAAAAGAGAGCGAGAAGAGAAGCAACGGAACGGTCGTCATCTAGCAATGACCAAAAAGTGATCCTGAACTCCTACTTACGTCATGCATAACTCAAACCGTGTTCACTTCCCGGACTCCGCCGAGAAGAGACCATCACGGCTACACACACGGTTGATGTATTTTAATTAAGTCTAGTGACAAGTTCTCTACAACCGGACATTAACAAATTCCCATCTGCCGCATAACCGCGGGCACGGCTTTCCGAAGATAATACCCTGCAGGGGTGTCCCAACTTAGCCCATCATAAGCTCTCACGGTCAACGAATGATAAACCTTCTCCCGGAAAGACCCGATCAGTCTCGGAATCCCGGTTTACAAGACATTTCGACAATGGTAAAACAAGACCAGCAAAGCCATCCGAATGTGCCGACAAATCCCGATAGGAGCTGCACATATCTCGTTCTCAGGGCACACCGGATTGTCCAAGCTTCCGATAGGCGAGCCCAGAGTTGCCCCTGGTGGCCACCGGCGACTGACAGGTTGGACCAATACTCAGAGGAGCACTGGCCCGGGGGTTTAAATAAAGATGACCCTCGGGCTCGCGAAAACCCGGGGGAAAAGGCTTAGGTGGCAAATGGTAAAACCAAAGTTGGGCCTTGCTGGAGGAGTTTTATTCAAGGCGAACTGTCAAGGGAGTCCCATAAATCACCCAACCGCGTAAGGAACGCAAACTCAAGGAACATAATACCGGTATGACAGAAACTAGGGCGGCAAGAGTGGAACAAAACACCAGGCATAAGGCCGAGCCTTCCACCCTTTACCAAATATATAGATGCATTAAATTAAATAAGAGATATTGTGATATCCCAACATATCCATGTTCCAACATGGAACCAACTTCAACTTCACCTGCAACTAGCAACGCTATAAGAAGGGCTGAGCAAAAGCGGTAACTTAGCCAAACAACGGTTTGCTAGGAAAGGATGGTTAGAGGCTGTCATGGAAAATATGGGAGGCATGATATGGCAAGAGGTAGGTAGCGCAGCATGGCAATAGAGCGAACAACTAGCAAAGCAAAGATAGAAGTGATTTCGAGGGGTGGTCATCTTGCCTGCAAGGTTCTCAGAGTTGTCGAAAGCTTGATCCTCGTAAGCGTACTCAACAGGTTCCTCAGTCACGAACTCGTCTCCCGACTCTACCCAACAAGAACACAAGCAACGGAACCACAATCAAACACGGGAAATGCACAAACAACATGATGCAAAACATGTATGATATGCGGGATGTGATATGCGATGCATATGCGTGCTCCGGAAGAAAAATGATGAACAAGGCAGTAACTTGGCAAACCAAGCATGCCACTGGAAAGATGAGATGATTTCGGTTGAAATCGATATAAAGATCACCGGAAACGGATGCACGGTTTGCAAATGGCAAGCAAAACAAGAATGACACGAATCTGCGATTAACAGCATGATAGCACTTAAAATGCAACAAGTAACAAAGCTACAGCACTCCAACATAGCAACAAAGCATATGGCAGCAATCTACATGACATGCTTGACAAAAGATGAACACTGAGCTACGGCTAGATCACAACATAAGAGGTTCAAACAAGCATGGCAAAAGTGCAAAATATATCAGGTTCACAGACTGAGAAATTACTGGACATGACCGAAACAGCATCAGGTAGCAATGTTTAGAGCACGAAATGAATATGCTACAGGAACTTAACATAGCAAAGCAAGGCATGGAAGTATTCTACTAAACGCATATGACAAAAGTCCCTTACTGACCATAAGCCAAAAAGGGCCAGAAGATATGATGGCAACCATGTAAACATAGCAAGTTTCGTTAACAGGTTTCAGACTTGGCGGAAAACAGAGCATGCAGAAACAGACATTAGGAGGGCATCTTGGTGAGCTTGATGCACTCACCACCAAGCAATGCATGACAAAACAATCATACCTACAGCAAGATGGCATGTTCATGAAGCTATCCATGGCAAGAGCAAGTACATAGCATGTATGAAACAACTACAACAAGCTTGGCAAAATTGAATATCATGTTAACAATCTGCCAGAAATATTTTATAGTAAAAGTAGAGCAAGATTGAGTCATGCTATGGCACTCCATAATTGCAAACAAGGGTGGGAATGGATCAAGTACAACAATATCTACAAAACATCCTTACTGAACATCCCCAAAATAAGCATGGATCTCTCTATAACCACATGGATACATAGCAACAAAATAACAGCAGTCACAGACTTGAAGAAATTACGAAGTCTCTAAAATCAGAAACATTACGGAGCCTAGTTTGTATGCTTGTGCTAGTCACCACAGAGATCACAAAAATACATGGCATACACCTCTGTAAGGATGGCATGGCATACATCAAAACACATGTAGAGCTCATGCCCATAAGATGCACAGATTAAATACAACAAAAATAACAAATCTTCAAGTTCTGCTAAGTAACAGCAGATAACAGCAAGTAGCACTCTTGCACCAGAGATTTGGGCATCAAGATGGCCACAAATAAACATTGTGCAATGGAAAAAATGAAGAGCATCATGAGGCGAACAATTCGATATATTACACACGCGAAACGGTGCTATATGCAGAGAGTTGTGATGCGATGAACATGGGCATATCATGTAAAAATATAAGGACTTAGGATTTCGGGGAGAGACGAAAAAGTCAACCTCTAAGTCTCTGGATCCAGATCGGCTCGAGGAGCTCGGGCTCGGCGCGGCTTCGCCGGAGCAGAGGACGCCGGCGTCGGGCGAGGAGGCGGAGCGGCGCGGGGAGGCGGCGGCGACCAGCGTCGAGGGCGGCTCCCTCGGGGCGCGGCGGTGGTGGGGCACGGCGAGGCGGCGGCGGCGAGGCACGGCGAGGCGACAGCGAAGCGGTGGCGGCGGGGCACGGCGGCGCTGGCGCAGGAGGCGGAGCGGCGCGGGGAACGAAGGGCGGCGGCGGCTCGGGCGCACGGGCCCACGGGGGCCGGACGTGGGCTCCCCGGGCCGCGGCGTACGGGCCGCGGCAGGCTGCCATGTGGCGGCGGCTGGTTGGCTGCGGGCGGCGGCGCCGATGTGTCCGGCCCCGGGCGGACACGTCCGGCGGTGCCGAGGAGCGGGTTAGGGTTTTGGACTGCGGGAATTTCGGGGGGTCTCACATTTATATAGATAGAGGGAGCTAGGAGAGTCCAAATGAGGTGCGGTTTTCGCCCACACGATCGCGATCGAACGACCTAGAGCATGGAGAAGTCTTAGAGGGGTTTTGGGCTGTTTAGAGAGGGGTTTTTCTGCAACACACAAACGGACTTTGCGGGGTCTCGGTTAACCGTTGGAGTACCAAACGACCTCCAAATGGAACGAAACTTGACCGGTGGTCTCCCGGTGGTATACCAAGGCCACTTGACAAGCCTCGGTCCATTCCGAGAACGTTTGACACCCGCTCACGAAAGAAAACAAGAGGGGTGCGCCGGAGGAGGTGGGAGTGCCGGATTGCAAAACGGACAACGGGGAAAATGCTCGGATGCATGAGACGAACACGTATGCAAATGCAATGCACATGATGACATGATATGAGATGCATGACATGAACAAAATGCAAAACAGAAAACAAAACCCGACCACGAAGGGAATATCATAACACATAGCCGAAAATGGCAAGAGTTGGAGTTACAAATATGGAAAGTTACATCCGGGGTGTTACAGGGGGCAAGCACCACATGTTGAAGGATCTATGACAATATAACTTCTATGTGAATATGAACAAACATAAATCATTACGTTGTCTTCCTTGTCCAACGCCAACAATTTTGGCATGTAATATTTTGATGGGGGCTCACAATCACAAAAGATTTCCAAGATAGTGTATTTGCATGTGAAAGTTCTTTTCCTTATACTAATTATTCATGAATTGCTTATATGACCAGTATTGTGATTGTCAAGCTTCAAAAGCTTTCACTTTCTAAACCCAATGTGAAGCCACTACTAGGCATGATATGAACATGTAATTTCAACTCCATGATATTCAATTCATTCAACAATTTACTCATAGAATATAAGTGAAGCACTAGAGAAAATCCATAGAAAAGAGCTTCGTTGACGGGATGTGAATGTCGCTTACCTAGCCTCCCTAGCAACTAATTGAGGACTCTATTTTATTTAAAAACTTTCAAGTCTAAGTATTTTATTAAAACAAAAAGCAAAATGAAGTAAAATGACATTTCAAGCATAGCACAACTCATGTGAAAAAGAAAGAACTTAGGCTCAACCGATACTAATCGATAATTGTTGAAGAAGACAGGTGGGATGCCTACCGGGGCATCCCCAAGCTTAGATGCTTGACACTTCTTGGAATATTAACTTGGGATTCCGAGCTTGAGCTTTTGTGTCTCCTTAATTCCTCTCATATCACAGTTTCCCTAAATCTCAAAAGCTTCATCCACACAAAACTCAACAAGAACTCGTGAGATAAGTTAGTATAAACCAATGCAAAAACCTTATCATTCTCTATTGTAGCAAATCACTAAAATTATTATTCAACATTGCATACTAAATGCCTCTGCATATTTAATACTCCTATCCTGAAATAGGATCATTAAACAGGCAAACATATGCAAACAATGCAAACATAACAGCAATCTGCAAAAACAGTACAGTCTGTAAAGGATCCAAGATTCGTCATACTTCCCTAAATCCAAAAATTATGAGAAAAATAACGCACTGTAGGAAATTTATCAGAGCTTATTTTTCAATAAGTTTCAAAAAATTATCATATTCTGACTTTTCTAGGGAATTTTCGCAACATCGATAAACTTTCTGTTTTGAAACAGCAACATGTATACTTGAAAAATAAGCATGGCAAAGGCTATCATTGCCACTTTTATTGAAATAAAAGATGCAAAACATTATTCTAAATAACAGCAAGCAAATCCTAACAAAATAAATTGACACTCCAAGTAAAACTCATATCATGTGACGAATTAAAACATAGCTCCAAGTGAGGTTACCGATAATGTTGGAGACAAAAGAGGGGATGCCTTCCGGGGCATCCCCAAGCTTAGTTGCTTGGATCTTCCTTGAATATTACATTGGGGTGCCTTGGGAATCCCCAAGCTTAGGATCTTGTCACTCATTATTCTCCTCATATCGACATCTCACAAAACTTGAAAACTTCAATCACACAAAACTTAACGGAACCCTGTGAGATAAGTTAGTATGATAAAAAACAAATCATTTCACTTTTGGTACTGTCAAAGAAAATATTCATAATTGTTTCCACACAATGCCCACTGTAGCATATCATTTCCATAATTTATATTGAGCAATATAAGCCATAGAAATAAGGAAACAAGCAAACTATGCATTGAAAACAGAATCTGTCAAAAACAGAACAGTCTGTAGTAATCTGTACTCAAACCATACTTCTGCTACTCCAAAAATAATGAAACAATTAGGAACACGTGGGAAATTTGTATATTAATCTTCTGCAAAAAGAATCAACTGAAAAGCACTCTTTTGTTAAAAATGAGAGTTATTTTCGTGAGCGCAAAAGTTTCTGTTTTTCAGCAAGATCAAATCAACTATCACCCAACATGATCCCAAAGGCTTTACTTGGCACTTTATTGAAACAAAGACAATAAAACATGATTACTACAGTAGCCTAATCATGTGAACACACAAAAACAGTAGGTAAAAGTGTTGGGTTGCCTCCCAACAAGCGCTTTTCTTTAATGCCTTTTAGCTAGGCATGATGATTTCAATGATGCTCGCATAAAAGATAAGAATTGAAACATGAAAAAGAGCATCATGAATCACATGGCAAGCACATTTAAGCCTAACCCACTTCGTATGCATAGGGATTTTGTGAGAAAATAATTCATGGGAACAAGAATCAACTAGCATAGGAAGGTAAAACATGCATAACTTCAAAACTTTCAACACATAGAGAGGAAACTTGATATTATTGAGATATGTAAAAGCATATGTTCCTCTCTCATAATAATTTTCAGTAGCATCATGAAGAAATTCAACAATATAACCATCACATAAAGCATTCTTTTCATGACACATAAGCATAGAAAACTTATTACTCTCCACATAAGCAAATTTCTTCTCATCAATAGTAGTGGGAGCAAACTCAACAAAATAACTATCAAGAGAGTGAAAATTAAAATCATGATGACAAGTTTCATGGTTATCATTATTCTTTATAGCATACATGTCATCACCATAATCATCATAGATAGCAACTTTGTTATCATAGTCAATTGAGGCCTCATCCAAAATGGTGGATTCATCATTAAATAAAGTCATGACCTCTCCAAATCCACTTTCATCATTATAATCATCATAAATAGGAGGCATGCTATCATTATAACAAATTTGCACATCAAATCTTGGGGTACTAAAAACGTCATCTTCATCAAACATAGCATCGCCAAGCTTGTGGCTTTGCATATCATTAGCATCATGGATATTCAAAGAGTTCATGCCAACAACATTGCAATCATGCTCATCATTTATGCCAAACATTTTATTGACTTCTTCTTCTAACAATTGAGCACAATTTTCCGAACCATCATTTTCAAGAAAGATATTATAAAGATGATCAATAATATGATGCAACCTCAATTCCATTTTATGTAGTTTTCTTTTATAAACCAAACTAGTGATAAAACAAGAAACTAAAAGATTCGATTGCAAGATCTAAAGATATACCTTCATGCACTCACCTCCCCGGCAACGGCACCAGAAAAGAGCTTGATGTCTACTACGCAACTTTATTCTTGTAGACTCGTGTTGGGCCTCCAAGCGCAGAGTTTTGTAAGACAATAGCAATTTTCCCTCAAGTGGATGACCTAAAGTTTATCAATCCGTGAGAGGTGTAGGATGAAGATGGTCTCTCTCAAACGAGCCTGCAACCAAATACAAGAAATCTCTTGTGTCCCCAACACACCCAATACAATGGCAAATTGTATAGGTGCACTAGTTCGGCGAAGACATGGTGATAAAAGTGTCATATGGATGGTAAAAATATATTTTATATTCTGAATAAATAAAAACAGCAAGGTAACAAATAGTAAACGGGCACAAAATAAGTATTGCAATGCTTGAAAATAAGGCCTAGGGTGCATACTTTCACTAGTGCAATCTCTCAACAATGCTAACATAGTTGGATCATATGATTATCCCTCAAAGTGCGATGAAGAATCACTCCAAAGTTCTTATCTAGCGGAGAACATAAGACATAATTGTTTGTAGGGTACGAAACCACCTCAAAGCTATTCTTTCCGTTCGATCTATTCAAGAGTTCGTACTAAAATAACACGAAGCTATTCTTTCCGTTCGATCTATCCTAGAGTTCGTACTAAAATGACACCAAAGCAAATTCATATTTATAATACTCAATCCAACACAAAGAACTTCAAAGAGTGCCCCAAGATCTCTACCAGAGACACAAAAGACGAGAACGTGCATCAACCCCTATGCATAGATTACCCCAATGTCACCGCGGGAATCCGCGAGTTGAGTGCCAAAACATATATCAAGTGAATCAATACGGTACCCCATTGTCACCACGAGTATTCAATTGCAAGACATATATGAAGTGTTCTCAAACCCATAAAGTATTCAATCCGATAACAACGAAATCTCAAAGGGAAAAACTCAATTCATCACAACAAGATAGAGAGGGGAAAACACCATATGATCCGACTATATTAACAAAGCCCGCGATACATCAAGATCGTGACATCTCAAGAACACGAGAGAGAGAGAGAGAGATTAAACACATAGCTACTGGTACAAACCCTCAGCCCCAAGGGTGGACTACTCCCTCCTCATCGTGGTGGCCGCCGGGATGATGAAGATGGCCACCGGAGATGATTCCCCCCTCCGGCAGGGTGCCGGAATAGGGTATAGATTGTATCTCGTGGATACGGAGGCCTTGCGGCGGCTGAACTTCTGATCTAGGGCTCTGGGCCTCCTGGCGCGCCCTGGTGGGTGTTGCTCCCCTCGAGCAGCCCCCAGGTGCTTCTTTGGCCCACTGGCTTTCTTCTGGCCCAAAAAAATCTCCAAAAAGTTACGCGGTGTTTGGACTCCGTTTGATATTGATTTTCCTGCGATGTAAAAAAAGCAAAAAACAACAACTGGCACTGGGCACTGGGTCAATAGGTTAGTCTCAAAAAATGATATAAAGTCGCTATAAAATGATTGTAAAACATCCAAGAATGATAATATATTAGCATGAATACTTCATAAATTATAGATACGTTGGAGACGTATTAGGGGGCGGGTGGTAGATGTTTTTTTTTCGAGCACAACAAGGTTCATGTTGCAAATGGCAAGCACAACATGGCTAATGTTGCAAATAGGTCTGGATTTCAAAAAATGTTTCAAATTTCAACATTTACAAATTTCAACATATTCATGAATTTAAAAAATGCTCCGAATTTCAGTAAAATGTTGAAACATTGAAAACAATTCCCGGATATAAAAAATGCTTGAACTTTCAAAAAAGTCCATGAATTGATAATGTTTTTCTGGATTTCAAAAAATGTTCTTGAATTTGAATAAAGTTCGAGTTCTAAAATGTTCATGAATATAATTTTTTTTGTGAATTTGAAATGGTCGGGGGGAATAGGATCCGGGTGTGCGCTGTTAGCGATACAAAACACAACTGACGCTCACTACAGAGGCAAGTGGGTCGTCCCACGAAGGCATGGCACACAAAATGGGACTAAAAGCGTGCCCCCCCAAAGGTGCTCTAGCAATGAATCGAACTCGTGCACTACGATTCCTACATGTGTTTGGCTAACCACCGGGGCATGTCGTTGCGAGTGTCTGAATGAAGCACTAATACTTTAAAAACTATTATAGCCACAGATGAGCGGCTATGATAGGGTGTTAGGCTCACACTAGATAAAAAACCGATGAAAAAATAGAAGAAAGTTCGTACGTGATTTTCATTAAAAAAATTGAAAGGCACATATTTCCAAAAAAGTTCATGAACATGCAAAAAATGGTGCCCTATTCATAAATTTTTCATTGATTTTGAAAAAAGTTCGTCAATTCGGAAAAATAGTTCACAAGAATATGAAAAAGTCCATTATTTTTAACAATAGTTCACTAAAATTCAAAAAATGTTCATCGATTTTGAAGAAACTTCATCATTATTTTGGAAAGAAGTCCACCCATTTTTTTAAAAGTTCATCAATTTTGAAAAAGTTCAGAAAAACTGAAAAAGTTTATCAATTTTTGGAAAAAAAGATCATCGAATTTGATGAAAATTTCATGCAATTTGGGAAAAGTTAATGAATTTGAATAAAAAATCATGAATTTTGGGAAAAATCATCGATTTTGAAGAAAAAGTTCAGGAATCTTAAAACATATCGGTGCATTTAGTAAAACAGAAAAGTAAATAAATAATAAAAACGTCACTGACCAGAGAACTAGAAAGAAAAACCGCAACAGTAGAAAGAAATAAAAGGAAAAGCAAAATCAAGTTTGCACAACTGGGTAACATAGCAGTGGTTGCTTCTGTTCTGTGCGACGGTTTACAGTTTGCACTCTAACCGGCGCCTGAAGCGCGGAATAGGAAACACTGTAGGATCCGCCCTCTAGGCCGAACAACATTTTAGGCCCAACAACGACGCACTCGCCGCCCCACAGCACCAACCACCACACACACACACACACAGGCAGACAGCATCTCCCTCCCTCGCCGCCGCCGCCGCATCCCACTCCCAATCGAAAACCCTCGCCGGCAGCTTAGGAAAAAAGCTCACCGTCGCCCACCATCCACACGCGGCCATGGACGAACCTTGCGTCGGGACTAGCATGACCGAGTTTGCGCGTCCCGACGACGTGAAGTCCATGACGAACTTCGAAATCGGGCGCACCTGCCAATGCATCCCGGATCCGCTCATCTCCATACCCGGCCCCCTCTCGCTCTCCAGCGCGCCGTGGATCCCCCATGGCGCCGACCGCATCAGCTGCTTACCCGACGCCATCCTCCGCAACATCGTCGCTCGGCTCCCCCCCAAGGACGCCGCGCGCACCGCCGTCCTCGCCTCGCGCTGGCGCCCCCTCTGGCGCTCGGCGCCGCTCGTTCTCATCGACACCCACCTGCTCCCGGACTACGGCGCGCGCGGGCCGCTCATCGTCGGCGCCCGCTATCCCCGCGCCGTCACCGATGCAGTTTCTCGCATCCTGGCGACGCACCCGGGGCCTTTCCGCTGCGTTCACCTCACCTGCTCGGTCATGGACGAGCACCAAGACGAGCTGGAGAGCTGGCTCGACATCCTCGCAGCCAAGGGCGTGCAGGAACTGGTCTTTGTGAACCGGCCGTGGCCGATTGATCTGGATCTCCCTGCCACGATTTTCCGGTGCACCTCTCTTGTCCGTCTGTATCTTGGGTTTTGGCGGTTTCCAAACACCGACGGCGCCATCCCACGCCCGGCTGCTTTTCCGAATCTTCGAGAGCTCTTCCTTTCCTGCACTACCGTGAATGAATGGGACATCGCCTTCATGCTTGAAAAAAGCCCTGTACTAGAGCTACTTATGATTTCCGGGCGCCCAGCTTTCTCCACTCTTCACCTTGCAAGCGACAGTTTGCGGTGCGTTTTGATTCCCGTGACTTTCTTTGATGAAATCGTTGTGGTCAACTGCCCACGCCTTGAGAGGCTATGCCAATGTGCATTTGTGATACCCACTAAGTTGACGATTGGCCATGCACCCAAATTGTGCATTTTGGGATACTTAAAGGCTGGACGAAACACCATCTCTGTGGTGGGTAACTAGCCATGTTATAGCTTGTGTTTTCACCGATGTCATGAATTGATCTAATTAGTTTCTATTCGAGTGAATTGCAGACTGAAGATGAGTGTCCCACTCTCCCAAACGTGAAGATATTTTCAATAGGGGTGGAGTTTCAAGATGATCAAGACGTGGAGATGATTCCTAGCTTCATTTCTATTTTCCCCAACCTGGAAACTCTTCATGTCCATGTAAAGCTAAAACTTTATTTCCTGCTTTGTCTATCTTGCATCTTATATCACTGCTACATGATACATGGGCAATCGTAACTTTTTACCATGTATGTGATTATTCAATTTACAGTCCGCAGAAGGACATCAAATTGGTGCAAGCGTCAATTCCAAGTTCTGGCAGGAGGGCGATCCCATTAAATGTAGCTTGCAGACATTGAGGAATGTGTTCTTCTACGAGTTCCGAGGGTCGAGAAGTGAGATTGACTTCCTCAAGTTCATCGCTGAGGGAGCTGGGATGCTGGAGAAGTTAGTGGTTCGAGTGGCCGGTGAATGCTCGTCTTCCTTGAGTGTGGCTACCAGTCTGAACTTTCTCAGGTTTCGAAGCACAGTTTGCCGATGTGAAGTCCTTCCGTGCCCAGGCTTGAGAGTGAGAACGCCACGGTACAAGTACAAAGCTTCCTATGATCTATCTCTTAAGGACCCTTTGGAGATGCCGTACGTAGTGGTACCACAAATGTTTCGTTAAAGTGTTCGAGTTAGTCAGTAGCAGATCGGTGAAGACTAGTAGCACTCCAACTTTTTGTTCTGAGTGTGTTTCTCAGTGACTTTTATATTGTATGCTTAGCCTATGGATTCTTGCACAATTTTGCACCATCTTGAATTCTGCAAGACTTGAGGCTTGTGCGGGATCATCCGAATTGTATTGTATATGAACTTGACAGAAATGCTCATTATCATCTGCAGTATTTTAACATCTAATCGGCATTGAAATGCACACAAGCAAGCGATGGAATACTATCAACCTGTGATGTGGCTGTTCTAATTAGCAGGTACTGAGGTACACCCATTGCAGCGGGATGATTCTTTGGCGGTTTGTTTTCTTCTCTGGCATTTAGTTGGTCAGTATCTCTTCCCATTGCTGGTCTGCCTGAAAACCTGTAGGTGCATGAATGTATCACCGTGCGGAAATGTCTCAGTAAAAATTACAGTACTACTCATCGAGTCATCGGCAACTGGCATTTAGATATGCAGCAAGAAATGGCCGCAGATGACAGTGACCTGTACTGCCGAGGCAGCTAGGTCCTGTAGGCTCAGGTGTGCTTTGGCCTCTGCCTGTAGTTCATCATGCAGGTACTGCAAATTTCCAGCTCCTGAGCCTGCAGCGTCACTCGAGGAATCCTGTATGATGAAGCCCCCACCTCCCGGTTTTTCCTTCAGGTATGAAACAGCCATCAATGTTAATCCTCAGGACCTCATCACCTGCAGTTCTCCTCACCTGAACTAAGACTTCTTTAATATTCAGTTTCTTTCCCTCAGAGTTCACCTTGTTGTGCCTTCGCCACCATGTCCACAGCGGAGAGATGATCAGCATTTTTGTGGGTGCCGGGAGTGCTAGGATTGCGTGCAAGAAATCCTGATGATCAGCACAATCAGCTAGCTTCTGTCTTTCAGCAGCCAAATCTAGCCCATTCCAAACCTTTCCAACTTCTTTACATCGAAGAGAAAGATGACCACCATCCTCATCTAAGCGACCACACACAGGGCACAAAGCATCAATCTCCATGCCTCGACGCTTGATCCCCGGAAGTGTTGGCAGACTATTATGTATATGCCCAATGCGCCACAGCGGATGTTTTGCTTTTGGTTCACAAGGTGCCCTCCAAAGTTCTTTCCACTGGAAGCAGTCCATATTGTCCAGCAACAGCTTGGCTCATAGCACATCTCTGAATTTTCCATGCTGATTTAACCGACCAAACAAATCCCCCTTCTGATCACCGAACCAGGCTCGCTCATCTTCCATCTTTGGCCCCAGCGGCATTGCAAGGATCATCTCCGCATCTTGTGTCCAGAAAGTGTCCATTGCCATTGTCAAAAATAAATAAATAAGTTTTTCTTAGGGCACCTGCGTGTACAAAATAAACAGGAAGTTTTTTTAAGGGGAAATAAATAGGAAGTGTGCACTGTCAAAAAAAAAAAAAAACAGGAAGTGCGGCCCCCCGGGCTGGGCCCCTCCGGCACGGCCTTTTGCTTCCGTTGCCTACGTGTTTCTTTCTTAAGCCCCAAGAAGAAGAAGCAGAAAGAAGAGGCAGACACGCGCAGGGCCACCGCGCGGCCGCCGTCGACACATAAAACCCACCCGCCGGACCGACCAACCGCCCGCGGCGCACACACCAAGACGACAGTCGGCAGCGGCGCTCCCCCCCTTCAACAGTCTACTTCCTCGTTTCCGTCCAGGCAAGTAACCTCTCCTCTCTTCTCCGGCTTCGATCCCCGCATGCATCTCTGTTTAATTAGTCCCCGCGGTGCGGGCTCTGCAAAAAGCGGGCGTGAATCCGCGGTTGATTTAGGCCTTCGAGTAGCGGAGCAGGATTTCCGTGCTTATCTCTGCTCATTCGAGTAGCGGAGCAAGATTTGCTCCATGGTTTAGGCCTTCAGGCGGGCGGTTTCTGAAAAGAAATTCAGATAGCCGATTTCTCATACTGTAGGAGTAGTTATCATCAAGATCTGAAATTTAATCCGGAGGTTTGACCCTTGCACCTTGGTACATGAGATCAGGTTATTATCTCATATACCTGTTAGTACATCCATTTGCTGCACCAAAATGATCAGATAAAATTTGCGGGAAATATTATCAGTTTTTGTTCGTCAGTAAGTTCAGAGGAACACTGCAGTGTTTCAATATCCGCTTGTCCTGTTATCTACTGGATTGTAATCGAAGAACAACATAATTTTTGGTTATTACCGTTGTAATGTACAGATATAGTGTCGTGATCAACGGGGACTGAAGTGAGTTTTCTATTTTCTCCGCCCCCCGATTTGCAGGTCATACCTGAGTTGCTGCTGCCGAAATGAGCAGCACGGAAGCCCCAACGCCCGTGCAGGCACCTGTGTGCTCCATTGTGAACGACGGCCCAGCACCTCCAGCTGCTTGCTCCATTGTGAACGAAGCCCCAGCTCCTGCCACTGACCCGAAGCCGAAGAAGAAGATATGCTGCGCTTGCCCCGACACCAAGAGGCTCAGAGATGAGTGCATCATCGAGTATGGGGAGTCTGCGTGCACTAACTGGATCGAGGCTCACAAGCAGTGCCTCCGTGCCGAGGGGTTCAAGGTCTGATTCTTCTCTAGTCCCCTGAGGATGTTGCATTTGCTTTCATGGATGTTGCAGAACATGCTATTGGAGATTCAGTTAGAGGAGTTGTCTTGTTTTCCAATGCTGTGCCTGTATGGTTTAATGGTTAGCGAGCTCGATACCTGTTCCCATGGGACATAAATTACTGATGACTGATTTTATGGGTTATATGAGAAATTTTCTTGGTGTTCATATTTTTGCCCACCTCTGCTTTGTTTGGCACAGAAGATATGATATTCTTGATATGGAAATTTCATAGCGTAAACTGGTAAGACAATCATCAAGAATAGAGCCTTCAAGTTTATTTGCTCGTTGCTGCAAATGCCCATGGTTTCCATGGCATAATCACCCTTATTCTCTTCTCATCCTTTTCCCCAGCACCAAATCAATCACTCGTCGCCTATGAACTACTCCCTGTGTAAATTAATATAAGAGCGTTTAGATCACTACTTTAGTACTCTAAACGCTCTTATATTAGTTTATGGAGGGAGTACTAGTTATTTTCTGCTACTAGCAAGCACTCTACATCACCCTCTCCATCCATCTTACACAGTGTTCAGACCTTTAAATACTGGTAAGGTACCCATCAGTAACATGTATATCAAATATACCTTTGTTTAATTTGCCATCCTTCTTATCCGCCAAGTATTTGGGGCAGTTCCGTTTTTAGTGACCATTTCCTTTGCAGTAGAGGCACTCAGTTTCAGGCTTGGGTCTACCTTTGGGCTTCTTTCACGGGAGTGGCAACTTGCTTGCCATTTTTCTTGAAGTTCCCTTTCTTTCGCTTGCCCTTTTTCTTGAAACTAGTGGTCTTGTTAACCATCAACACTTGATGCTCTTTCTTGATTTCTACCTTCACCGATTTCAACATCGCGAAGAGCTCGGGAATCATTTTCGTCATCCCTTGCATATTATAGTTCATCACGAAGTTCTACTAGTTTGGTGATAGTGACTAGAGAACTTTGTCAATCAATATTTTATCTAGAAGACTAACTCCCCACTACTAGGGAAAAGCTTATAAGCAGGCGCTTACTAGTAGCGCGGGTTTATACCCCTCGCTACTGCTACTTACTAGTAGCGCGTGTTTTTACCCCTCGCTACTACTAAGTTGATAGTAGTAGCGCGGGTTTTTACCTCTCGCTACTACTAAGCAGTCTCTACCATGCCCCCCCCGACATGCCATAGTAGTCGCGAGGGGTATGAACCCGCGCTACTACTAAGTTGATAGTAGTAGCGCGGGTTTATACCCCTCGCTACTACTAAGTACAAGGTAGGTGAAGTCCCCATATTCTCGGCCGAATCCCTCCTCTCTCCCTCACTCTCCCTCCTCTCTCCATAGGCTTTCCCATGGTGCTCCTGCCCAAGCACACCTCCGTCTCCATGGCGCCCAACGATTCCCAAATCCAAACCCACACTCTCCTGATTCTGCTTCTCCCTCCCACCCGCGATTCCCTTCCTCACCCACCACCACGGCCGGCCTCGCACCTCATCGCCTCCCCCAAATCCGGCGACCTCCACTCCCACCGCAGCCCCCTCCCCCTCCTTCCTCCTACTTCTCTGCTGTTGGAAGGAGAGGGAGATCCAGCAGATCGCCATCCATGGCGGCCGCCAGATCCGCCATGGACACAACCACAGGTGAGTTGCTCTTCCTACTCCTCTCAATCTCTCTCTCTCTCTCTCTCTCCCTCTCTCTCTCGCTTCGTCTTCTAATCATTTTCTCTTCTTTTGTAGTAGCAGCACAGGAGAGGTGCGAGGATGAGTTGGGTGGGGAAGCACCATCACCATGGACAACTTCATCCCCTCCAAGACCAGCATCAGCCCTGGATGGAGAGGATGTTGACGCCCAGCAGCAACCTTGGATGAATTTATTTATTTTAATTCCTAATTAGTTAGTAGTAGCGCGGGACCCTTACCCGCGCTACAGCTAAGTAGTAGTAGCGCTGGTAGGATTCGCGCTACTGCTAAAAGTTAGCTGTGGCGCCGTAGCAGTAGCGTGGGCCCCCGCGCTACTAATAGGCCGTGCTACTACTAGGGTTTTCCCTAGTACTGCCCACTTGATTCAAGCGATTGTAGTACCCAGACATTCTGAGCACATGCTCACTGGTTGAGCTATTCTCCTCCATCTTGTAGGCAAAATACTTGTCAGAGGTCTCATACCTCTCGATATGGGCATGAGTCTGAAATACCAATTTCAGCTCTTAGAACATCTCATATGCCCTGTGGCGTTTAAAATGTTTTTGAAGTCCCGATTCTAAGCCGTTTTTTTTACCGTAAACAGTAGGGGAACCCCCTACTGTGAAAGAATTAAATTAATGATGGTGATAAAGTTACATGATTAATTACAACTCCATTTTCCCTTTGGGAAAAGGTCAAGAAGGCTACTTTATTGGAGTGAGGACAAGAGAAGGGGGATGAAGTTCTTGTGCTTCTCCTTGACCCTATAGGTTAGGAGTGAAAAATCGGATTTGAATCTACCAAGCTATGCAGAACGGGATGGAGCAATCCCCCTAAAATGTTTGTTGTTCCTTTCTTTCCATATACTCCATGCCGCCAGGAGAAAAACTTCCATGAAGAGCGGCCTTCCCCAAGTTTCTTTCGCCATTGAAATCATGGTCAGGCGTGTCTCTCCTTGCTGCCAGCCAATGCCAAGTGTGGACCAGCATTGAGTGCTGATAGTACATTCAAAGAACAAGTGTTCCAAGGTTTCTTCAATGTGGTGTCCACATAGGATGCAATCATGATTATTCCCGATGTTGTAGTGGCGTCGTTTGAGCATATTCCTTGTGTTTAAGCAGTCCGATAGCAGAAGCCAGCCAAAGACTTTAATCTTCATGGTTGCTTTGGATTTCCAGAGCCAATGAAAAGCACGATGTCCTTGGATTTCTCGAAAACAGAAGGTATAGTATTTATGAGTGGTGTATTCTTTGTCACCCCAAACATATGTCCAGATATCCTCTTGTTGCGGGGCATTCGTCAAAAGAACTTCCCTGGTATCCCTTTGAATTTGTCTTACCTCATCATATGCTTGTGGGGATAGGGGAAGATGGAACGCTTCATGCAGTGACGTGATGGCCAAGAAATCTTTCACAGAGACATCTTCCTCAGTAGCATACGAGAATGCACGTGGGTAAGTATCTGCTAGGATGCTATCACACCAGTCATCTTTCCAAAAGAGGACCGTGTTACCAGTCACTACTTGAACTTTTGTGATACCACGAAAAACTGGCATGAGTTTAGACACATCTCTCCACCAGAACGAGCCGCAAGAATCTGTTGCATGTGGGATCTGGCCTTCATAATATGTGTCTTTAACAAGCTGAACCCAGGGTACATCCCAGTTGTTGTAAAATTTATGAAGAAATTCGAGAAGAAGTGCGTCCCCTTGTATTCGAAGGTCAATGACTCCCAAGCCACCACTCGCTTTAGGCTTGCACACCATATCCCAAGAGGCCAAAGAGTTACATTTGTCACCCTGATCCGTTTTTTTGGGTCCAAAGGCATTTTCGGCGGATTTTGTCCAGCAGCTCAATGATTTTAGTAGGTAAGCGCAAGGTGCACAGGGCAAAGATGACCAAAGAGTAATCACGGAGTTTAGCAGGGAGAGCTTTCCACCATAGGAGATCATATTGAGGGTAGCAGAATCTTTCAACCATGCATACAAGGGGCATAAGATCATTAACCGTTGGTCGTGTTGTTCCCAGAGGCAGCCCTAGGTATGTGAACGACATTTTCCCAACAATACATCCAAAAATGTGTGCCAACTGATCGCAACGGTCCGTAGGACAGTTGATAGGAATAATGGTTGACTTATGGAAGTTGATTTTCAATCCAATGGACGTTGCAAAATCAGATAAGATGTTTTTCAGAATCAAAGCTTGTCGCGGGCAGGCTGGAAGGACAAGTATGGTGTCGTCGGCGTATTGTATGACTGGGTAATCTCGTTGGTTGTGTGCGGGGAAAGGCAGATGAATCTCGTTGCGTGCAAATGCATCATTAATGGCCGCTTGAAGAAGGTCAGCAGCAAGGACAAAAATAAGAGGGGACAGCGGATCGCCTTGTCTTACCCCACATTTACAATGAAATTGTCGTCCCGGAGTGCCATTAAGGAGAACAGAAGATTTGCCCGAAGAAAAAATGCATCTAATCCAATTCAACCATTTGTCATTGAAGCCCATACTTGCCATAATTTCAATCATTGCTTCATGTTCGATGGTGTCGAACGCCTTGGCAAAGTCTAGCTTCAGAAGAATTATTTCCTTTTTTGAAGATTGACATTGATAAATATATTCGTATGCCCATGCGAGGCAATCTTGAATGGATCTCCTCTTGAGAAAGCCATACTGGTTGCGATGTATTATCTTCAAGATGACCTTTTGTAAGCGGTTTGCCAAGAGTTTTGTGACAACTTTCAGACAGCAGTTAAGCAAAGTGATCGGTCTGAAATCATTGACTGAGGCTGGGGAGTTTATCTTAGGGATTAGAGTAATGAATCCATCATTAATACTCTCCAGGTTAAGCCCGCCCACATGGAATTGATTGCATAGCTGATAAAAGTCATCCTTGATAATGGGCCAACAGCATTTTAAGAAAATTCTAGTGAAACCATCCGGTCCAGGTGCTCGATCCGCTGGCATTTCCATAATGACCCGATCGATCTCCTCATGCGTGAACGGGAGTGTAAGTTGATCAAGACCCTCAACTTTCTTAATTATACGTGACAGATCAAATTTCATATTATGCTGTTTGGCCGTGCCCATTCTTTCCTTGAAAGTTTCGAAAATAACTGACTCCTTCGCTGCGTGATCATCCACCGTGTCCCCATTGGCAGTGGTGAGAGTTGCAATATTGTTTTGCCTGTATCGCTCAGAGGCTAGGGCTTGAAAGAATTTTGAATTCTCGTCTCCAAATTTGACCCATCTCACCGTGCAACGCTTTTTCGAGTAGAGCTGCTGATATTTGAGGAGCCTTAGAATGTGAGCTTTCAATATTTTCCTAAAGTTGCCTTCCGGAATTGTTAAAATTCTTTTGTTTTCCAGTTCATCAAGTTCATTTAGAGCTTTGTTGGAGTTTGCAATTGCCACAGAAAGTTTGGATATCCCTTTACTCCAATGCTTGAGGTCACGTCTTAGGTTCTTGAACTTTCGACATAAGACCGTGGCATAGTTTGTTGATTTGACCTGCTTAGCCCATGATTTTGCCACCGTCTCCATGAACCCAGGGTGATGAATCCAGTAAGATTCAAATCTGAATAGCTTAGATCGGGGGATAGATGTTTCAATAGTGACCACACAAGGCGTATGATCCGAGACTGGTTTTCCCAAGGGTTTTACCAAGGTTTTGGGATATGTGGTAGTCCAACTATTGCTGGTGAAGAACCAATCTAGTTGTTCTAGTAGTGGATCTACCTACATGTTGCTCCAGGTGAAAGAACGTCCCTTGATTGGCAATTCAATAAGACTCTGTGTTCTAATGAAATCATTGAATGTGACCATATCATTAACATTACCCCCAGGTTTATTACGATTATCAGGTGCACGGATGAAGTTAAAATCTCCCACAAATAACCAATCCTCATGAGAAGGTATATCAATTTCGAATAACCATTGAGTGAATTTTTGACGTTGCTCTCCTTGGCAGGGCCCATAAATGTTGACTAGTGTCCATTGTTGTGCAGACTGCGTGGAGGTAAACCTAGTGACAAGTGCAAAATCTTCAGAGAACAAGGTGACAGCTGAGAAGATCGAGCTGTTCCACAAAGTCGCAATACCACCAGAGGCCCCACGCGAAGTAACAAAAGCGAATTGATCAAAATTACGCGGGCAGCAAGATTTAACAAATGATAGATCAAAAGAAGTCTTTTTTGTTTCTTGCAAACAGACGACAGCACAACCACTAGACCTGATAGCATTTGAAAGCGCCAGCTGCTTATCGTCAGAATTTAATCCACGAACATTCCAACATAAAACATTCCAGTTCACTAAAGCAGACATTTAAATAAAAGAGGATAAAGTATTAAGCCGAGGCATCCTGCTCCTCCTCCAGAGGAGCCATGAGAGCATCATCAGAGAGCTCACCAGCTGGTATGGCACACAGGTTGGTGCCAATGTGCTGAATAACGTTGACAGGAGTTGGAGGGGGGACCTGTTCTTCAGCGTTATCAGTGATCCTCACAGCAGCTGGTACCACCCGGGGCTTAACCTTAGAGACCTTCACCTTGGTGTCAGAAACCGGGTGAATGCGAAACCCATCATACTTGTTAGAGCGGGCACTACGGCGCAGAGAGATAGAGCATTCAGGCACCACGGCTTTCCCCTTGCGCTTTGGTAGAAACTACAGCTTCTTCAGAGTGAACAGTATCTGCATTCCCTGTTGACCCTGCGGTAGAACCTCATCAGATGTATCAGTGAGAGCAAGCAGTTGGTTCTCTTGGCTGGATTCAAGAGCAGATGTGTTCTCTAGCAAAGGCACAGCACCACTGGTATCCAGGTCATCCAAAATGAGCTCATCAGACTGAGCATTGTTCAGACAAAAGTTCCAATTTGCTGCATCTGGATAAGCTTCAGTCAAGGCAGAAGAACTGTCATAGTGTGTGATCATCTGAGTGGCAGAAGTGACAGTTAAGGTACCATCATTCTCAGAGAGTGTGAAGTTAAGGGCCACGCATTTGTGCCTAAAACCATAATTGGATCTCCAGGGGTCGTAAGAGGCAATTATAGGCATAATAGCAGCTTTCAGATAGGTGTTAAACCTGAGCATTGGCACACATTCATTTAGAACCATGGTTGGGACAAAATTACCTTGAGCTGTCATGTTTAAGTGCATCCCAACATTTGTCACAGTGAGAGAGATTTCCAAAGCATTGGCTGCTTGAGGGGTAGCAGTAGGGCTAGACAGAGCCTGACTTGCAGAGCTGGAAGCTTCTTGAAGCCTGATTCTAAGCCGTAAAGCATGGTGCACTAAACTATTAGTAGGCATCATATCGAGCTTGCCAAACGTTCATAACGTCTGCATCTGCTCCTGCAATAGGTCATCAAGGACATAATTCTTCTGTGCAGCAATGAGGATAATCCTCAGATCATGGACCCAGTCCGCATCATTGCTACTATCATCTTTCAACTTATTTTTCTCTACGAACATATCAAAAAATAAGGGAGCTATATCGCGAGCTATTGATCTACAACATAGATTTGCAAATACTATCAGGACTAAGTTCATGATAAATTAAGTTCAACTAATCAAATTAATAATGAACTCCCACTTAAATCAACATCCCTCAAGTTGTCTAAGTGATACATGATCCATATCAACTAACCCATGTCCGATCATCACGTGAGATGGGGTAGTCATCAATGGTGAACATCTCTATGTTGATCACATCTACTATATGACTCATGTTCGACCTTTCGGTCTCTAGTGTTCCGAGGCCATGTCTGGCTTACATCAAGTTTAACCCAAGTATTCCGTGTGTGTACATCTGGCTTACACCAGTTGTATGTGAACGTAGAGTCTATCACACCCGATCATCACGTAGTGTCTCGAAACGACGAACTGTAGCAATGGTGCATAATCAAGGAGAACACTTTTACCTTGAAATTTAGTGAAAGGATCATCTTATAATGCTACTGTCGTTCTAAGCAAAATAAGATGCATAAAAGAGATAAACATCACATGCAATCAAAATATGTGACATGATATGGCCATCATCATCTCGTGCTTTTGACCTCCATCTCCAAAGCACCGTCATGATCTCCATCATCACCGGCTCGACACCCTGATCTCCATCGTTGCGTCGGGGTCGTCTCGCCAACTATTGCTTCTACAACTATTGCTAACGCATAGCGATAAAGTAAAGCAATTACATGGCGTTTGTACTTCATACAATAAAGAGACAACCCTAAGGCTCCTGCCGGTTGTCGATATTACAAAACATGATCATCTCATACATCAACATATATCACATCATGTCTTGACCATATCACATCACAACATACCCTGCAAAAACAAGTTAGACGTCCTCTACTTTGTTGTTGCAAGTTTTACGTGGCTGCTACGGGTTTCTAGCAAGAACCGTTCTTACCTACGGCAAAAACCACAACGGTGATTCGTCAAGTTTGCTGTTTTAACCTTCTTCAAGGACCAGCTGTAGTCAAATTCGATTCAACTAAAGTAGGAGAAACAGACACCTGGTAGCCACCTTTATGCAAAACTAGTTGCATGTCAGTCA
This sequence comes from Aegilops tauschii subsp. strangulata, assembly GCF_002575655.3. Lineage (NCBI taxonomy): Eukaryota > Viridiplantae > Streptophyta > Magnoliopsida > Poales > Poaceae > Aegilops > Aegilops tauschii. The sequence continues at coordinate 464,246,907 of NC_053040.3, forward strand.
GTGGAACCGGTCTCATGTGCATGGACATGTAAGGTTGGTCTGGGCCGCTTCATCCCACAATACCTCCGAATCAAAATAAGACGTTGGTGGTAAGCAGTATGACTATCACCGCCCACAACTCTTTGTGTTCTACTCGTGCATATCATCTACGCATAGACCTGGCTCATGATGCCACTGTTGGGAAACGTTGCATGGAAAACAAGAATTTTCTACGCACACGCAAGATCTATCCATGGAGATGCATAGCAACGAAGGGGGAGAGTGTGTCTACATACCCTCGTAGACCGTAAGCAGAAGCGTTTAACAACGCGGTTGATGTAGTCGAACTTCTTCGCGCTCCAACCGATCAAGTACCGAACGTACGGCACCTCCGCGTTCTGCACACGTTCAGCTCGGTGACGTCCCTCGTCTTCTTGATCCATCAAGACGTCGATATAGTAGATGAGTTCTGTCAGCACCACGGCGTGGTGACAGTGATGGTGAAGTGATCTCCGCAGGGCTTCGCCTAAGTACTACGAAAATATGACCGGGGGTGTAAACAGTGGAGGGGGCGCCGCACACGGCTAGGCAATTGTCTGGTGTGTGCTAGGCGCCCCCTCCCACATATATATAGGTGGGAGGGAGGGAGGATCAGCCATAGGAGGCGCCCAAGTAGGAGGAATCCTACTTGGAGTCCCCCCCCCAAGCCCCCCCCCCCCCCCCCGCCATATATAACCGAGGGGGAAGGAAAGAGGGGGGGGGGAGAGGGAAGGAAGTGGGAATCCTAATCCACACTTTCCTTTCCCCTCCTTAGGCCAGCCCATATGGGGGGCGCACCAGACCCTTGGCTGGTGTGTTTACCATTTTGGCCCATAAGGCCCATATCTTTTGCTAGGGGTGCGTGGAACCCCTTCCGATGACCCGATAAGTACCCGGTAACCCCCGAAACACTTCCAGTATTTGAATACCATCATCCTATATATCAATCTTTACCTCTCGACCATTTAGAGACTCCTCGTCATGTCCGTGATCTCATCTGGGACTCCGAACAACAATCGGTCACCAAATCACATAACTCATATAATATTATATCGTCATCGAACGTTAAGCGTGTGGACCCTACGGGTTCGAGAACTATGTAGACATGACTGAGACACCTCTCCGGCCAATAACCAATAGCGGAACCTAGATGACGATATTGGCTCCTACATATTCTATGAAGATCTTTATCGGTCGAACCTTTATGACAACATACATAATTCCCTTTGTCATCGGTATGTTACTTGCCCGAGATTCAATCGTCGGTATCTTCATACCTAGTTCAATCTTGTTATCGGCAAGTCTCTTTACTCGTTCCGTAATACATCACCTCGTGACTAAACTCCTTAGTCATTTGCTTGCAAGCTTATGATGTGTATTACCGAGAGGGCCCAGAGATACCTCTCCGATACTCGGAGTGACAAATCCTAATCTCGATCTATGTCAACTCAACAAACACCTTCGGAGATACCTGTAGAGCATCTTTACGATCACCCAGTTATGTTGTGACGTTTTATAGCACACAACGTATTCCTCCGGTATCCGGGAGTTGCATAATCTCATAGTCGAAGGAATATGTATTTGACATGAAGAAAGCAATAGCAATAAAACTGAACGATCATTATGCTAAGCTAACAGATGGGTCTTCTCAATCACATCATTCTCCTAATGATGTGACCCCGTTATCAAATGACAATACATGTCCATGGTTAGGAAACCTTAATCATCTTTGATCAACGAGCTAGTCTAGTAGAGGATCACTATGGACACGGTGTTTGTTTATGTATTCACACATGTATTTAAGTTTCCGATCAATCCAATTCTAGAATGAATAATAAACTTTTATCATGAATAAGGAAATATAAAATAACAACTTTATTATTGCCTCTAGGTCATATTTCCTTCAATCTCTGGCCGAGCGCCGGCGCGGGATGTCCTCCGATCCCTTCGCCGATGCCCTAGTGTGGGCGGATCCGGCCTCCCGCCGCCCACCTAGCCACACCCCGACGACCTTCACGTATATCTTTCTTTGAAACCGGCATAGCTCTACTTCCCCAGCTCGCTACATTGCTGCATGTGCATCATTTTCTACCTCTCAGCCCCCTCGTAGCTAGGCTCGATCGGATGGTCTAAAGCCACCTTTTTTTGCTATTGTTAGAGGTAAAGTTACTTCATGGAGTCGAATCTTGTACTTGGTTCAAATAGGAAATAAAGGGGGAAAATTTAGTATGTACGTACATAGGACTTGGTACAAATAGGAAAGAAAGGGGGTGAAAATAGCACAGACTGGCCATCCAACCGATCTCTTGGTCGAAAAGGGAAATATAGGGGAAACATTGTACACAGTGGTATGACCAGGACTAGATTTGTTATCCACACATACGAATAGGTGGCTAAAGTGAACAAAAATGGGACCAGCCCAGATATGTTGCTTGGATGTTTGTCTCTCGGGGCAACAAACTCTGAATCACCACTTTATGCCCCGGTTTAGGTACATGGTGCTGGACTACTGGTGCACCCACTGTCCCATGGCCTTATAGCAAATATTTAGTTGTTCTTAATCTAATACCCCTGGTAAAATAAAGCCATGACACTGTTATAAGTCATGACAAGTTTAACTAATTGTTTTTGCCAGTAACTGTTTGAGACTCTGACTGTTTCCTCTATAGCTTTTTGTGCAAACAGGGATATCCATTTCACCTCATTGCTATTTGTAACCTTTTGGTGCACTGCACAAAACACTTCTTAAAAGAAGTGATTTTTGTGCAGTTTAACTGGAATGTCACACCGGAACCGTTGGTTCATTTCGGTGGAACTGCACAAAGGGAGATCTGTGTTCCAATCTTCATCCTCCATATTGGCACCCCTAACCTGAGGTAAGAATGATATTTAATGCATGTGTTCAGCACTATTTTGCAACTGCCATGAGAAAATAATGCTATTGTTTACTAGTACACTTGTACTCTCTCACTGACAAAACCAAATCTGACATGGAAGGTGTCGGTGTCAAAACCGGCGGATCTCGGGTAGGGGGGTCCCGAACTATGCTTCTAAGGTCGATGGTAACAGGAGACAGGGGACACGATGTTTACCCAGGTCCGGGCCCTCTCTATGGAGGTAATACCCTACTTCCTACTTGATTGATCTTGATGAATATGAGTATTACAAGAGTTGATCTACCACGAGATCGTAATGGCTAAACCCTAGAAGTCTAGCCTGTATGACTATGGTAATGAGTCTCTTTGTTTCCGGACTAAGTCCTCCGGTTTATATAGACACCGGGAGGATCTAGGGTTACACAAGGTCGGTTACAAAGAAAGGAATCTACATATCTGGTCGCCAAGCTTGCCTTCCACGCCAAGGAGAGTCCCATCCGGACACGGGTGCAGTCTTCGGTCTTCATGTCTTCACAGCCCATCAGTCCGGCCCATGGCTAACAGGCCGGATGCCCGAGGACCCCTTAGTCCAGGACTCCCTCAGTAGCCCCCGAACCGGGCTTCAATGACGAGGTGTTCGGCGCGCAGATTGTCTTCAGCATTGCAAGGCGGGTTCCTCCTCTGACGACTTCCAATTAATGTATTCGGCTTATAATTCAATGCCACACCCCTCGGCTTCTGTGCATCTATGTCTTTAGTTTCCACGCGTCGGGCGAATGCGGACGGTCAGGGTATTTTTTGCAAATAACACACCGGCCCTGCAAGGAAGAGCGTCTATTTAAAGGGATTGGATCTCAGACCCATTCGGCACCACGCGGAGAAAATCCTCAGAGATTGCTAGGAAAGACCATTCCAACATGGCTAGCATCCCCCGCTCCTCCCCCCGTTCCAGCCTAGAGAAAAGCGAGTGGGAGAGATGTTCCGTGTCTCATGGCCAGCTGGAGAAGCTGCAAACGTAGGGGTTTCTCCCTCCTGCCGATCTGGTCCCTGTTCGGGCAAGGTTGGCTTCCTTCAACGGCAAGACCCAGGCGGAGGATTTTCCCAATCCATCCACGAGGGAATGAGTGTGCTTCGTCCCCTATCTGCTGAGGGGTGTGGGATTTCCCATTCACCCATTCCTCTGAGGGCTTCTGGAGTATTATGGCCTCCAGCTGCACAATTTTACCCTAGCCTCCATCCTGCATATTGCGGGTTATGTCGCTTTATGCGAACTATTCCTGGGTTGTGAGGCCCATTTTGATCTGTGGAGAAAGTTGTTTTGCCTTGTCCCGCGCAACCACGAGGGATCGATATTCGAAGTGGGCGGGGCCAAATATGGCGTATTGCGGAGACCGGATACCTATCCGGCACACCGGAGAAAGCTTCCGAAGAGTGGACCTTCGAGTGGTTCTATATAGATGATGTCGTACTTCCAGATCTAGTCTGGAGAAGTCTCCCCGAGTTTGCGAGTGTTCCTCTGAAGAAGCGCCACAGCTGGCGCCCTCGAAGCCCCGAGGAGGAAGATAGTGCGGAAGTTCGCCAACTCCTGAGCAAGATCAAGACGCTTGCCCACTCCGGGTATACGATAGTCGAAGTGATGGCGACCTCCATAGTACGGGGAGTTCAGCCACTCCAATACAGAGGACTTCCCATGTGGAATTACAATGGGGAAGATGATGCCTCCCGCTGCGGCAGGAAAGGTCCAGACACCCCCGCCGCCCTAGCCAAAATATTGGCCGAACTGTTCAAGGGTGAGGAAGAGGAGTTCCTACGCATTACGCACAGAGAAGGATATTCCATGTACAATCCTCCTAGCTGGGTGAGCCCCCAACTTTTTTGATCCACTCATTCCTCTCCCTGAGCTTTATTAACCCGTCCATTTATAACAGCACTGGCGAAAGACTTCCGAGGGGCTTTATAGCCCCACCCCGCAGCCCGAGGGCCACAATCGGGACCTTGACCCCGGATTCGAAGAGGATCCGGATATATTTGTGGTGCTGGAGAATGGCGTGTTTTACCAGGCGAGCTACGACGGCACCGAGGTGGCCATCATCGCCGATTACCCTGGTCTTCTCCCTGCTTCACACGTAAGTAGTCAGGAGACATCTTCCCCGAAAGGATTCCCTTGTTCCGCCTCCCCACCGCACTGTCTCGTGCTTCGAAGGGGAGGCGTTCAACATACCGTGCTACTCCAGGAGCGACTCCAAAGAGAGCGGCTGCTGCATCGGGCAAGTCTTCGAAGAGGAAGGCAGGCGAAGACACGGTCGGGCCCTCGTTAAAGAGGTATGGGTTTGCAAATATGTTTGTTTGATAGTCACATCCAACTATGACCTTCATGTTCGTCCTGCATCAGGAAAAGTGTTCGCCGGACTGTGTCCGGGGATCCGGCCGGTTATACTCCCAACAGCCGAGATCCAACCCCAGCCGAGGAGACGGGGGCCGATATGGGAGTGCCGCCGGACTGTCCTTCGGCCGAGGGCTCGGAAAATATGTCCGTCACCAACTCGGAAGTGGAGAGCGCCATGAATCATCAGCGCTGGAGGGCCATTTTACGAGACCCCCGTTGTTCGAAAGAGGCGTTTGATGCCTTCAGCTCGGCTGACGCATACACCCGAGCTGCTCGAGATGGGCTTTAGCAGAGCCACAAAGCAGCATTTAACGGATGTGCGGGTAAGATTTATTTTGTCCGAAAAGGATAAGCATGTGCTAGTAGCCCCCGAGACTGAAAGCAGTTGGCACAAGTGATTTAAGGATCGATGTATAACCAGGTTCTGACGGAGAGGAACGACCTGCTAGCTCAAGAGCTGGAGCAGTGTCAGACACAGCTAAATGCTTATACCGCCAAACTGAAAGAGTCCAAGAAGGCATCTATCGGAGTAAATGGCCACGGGTGGCCTAACCGGCTCCCCCTGCCTCTTTAAAAAATAGATCGGGCCGGTCAGGCCCTCAAGCATCCAAGACACATGGCCGCCTTCCTCTGGCCGGCTGGTCCATCAGCCGGCTTCCGGAAGGCGGCAAGGCTCTGACGGCTCTCGCAAAGGGGGCCGACTCCTAGCAGCCGGCCATGAGAAGGCCGGCCCCTAGCAGGCAGCCCAGCGAGCCCCCTCAAAGCCTGCGCCCCCGTAACGGTGATGAGGCAGGGCGTGGCTACAGTAAGGCCTGCCACCCCCGAATCCCGGAGCACGCGTGGCCACAGTACGCCGTACGGGGCGGCCATCCCCCGTCCGGCGTAGCACTGTTTCCATGCTGACCATGACGCCACTCACGACAGGCTGTCAGTACGGCCTGCAGGCGGCGGGCCCCTCCAGCCAGAGAGACATCAGAAGGCGGCCAGGCCTCCCCCAGTCGGCCTGGGAGGTAGCCGGCCCCCAATGGCCGGCTCGCTCCCTCCCTCGAAGTACAAGCGCCATTAAAGAGACAAGACGCGGTAAGGCTACAGTGAGAGCCCGCCAGGCGGTGGCACTGTAGCCATGCTTACCCCGACGAAGCCATCGTCATCGAGAGCGATGCCACAGTAACCAGCCGCCGACAAGACCCCCAAGCGGTGGGGCCGGCCTGTCGGCGAAGAAGCCGGCAGCCGGCGGGACCCACCGATCGGCGGAGAAGCCGGCGATTGTAGACACTGATGGCCTGGACGCGCGTCCAACCGGATTACCATTGTACCCCTAGGAGGTAGGCTTATATAAACCCCCCAGGGCACCCATGCAAAGGGTTGATCTCTGAGAGTTTCTCACACCACATAGAGAGAAGAGGAGAGCCAGCCTCGCCTTTCTTCTTCCTCTCGCCGAACAGCTCAAGGAGCCCCTTGTAGCCACTTGTGTTGATCTAGTAATCATGCGGAGACCCCGCAGAGCAGGACTAGGGGTGTTATCTCCACGAAGAGCCTCGAACCTGGGTAAGATTCGGGGGCGTGCATGTCTTCGCCTTATCCCGCTTCCAGGCACCGGCGATGTCGTACTGGCTCCCACAATGATAAGCCACCCGTTGGTATATGTCGCACCTACCACCCAACATTTGGCGCCCATCGTGGGGCCAGGTGCACCGTCGTCCGGAGACCTGCTCTGGATGGGAACCCCTTTTCTCCCCAGCGAGTGTAGCCAGCCCGGCACGCCCGATGGCGCTTGCCCCGACGCGCTGCACGGCGAGCTGCCTCGCCGATCTTCTTGGCGAAGCTCGCATCTCCGACGAGCCTGCGTCCGACGCGGGCACAGACTGCCCCGAGAACCGCCTCGTCAACCTCCTCGACCAGCTCCACGTCTCCGGCGAGCCTGCCGCGGATTTGGAGTCGGTCGGCTCCACCGATCCGATGCTTGTTGACTCTGACACGGCATCGTTTGACGCCTTCCCCACCTGCGTGGTGATCATCGACGACCCTCTCCCTCGAGCTGACAGCGGCGGTAGCACCGTCACCGAGGTGCTGGTCATAGGCCACGGCGCCGCCTCTGGCGAAAGCGCCCACGACGCCCTGCAAGCAGCGCTACACGACCTGTCTGCCCCCATCCCGTCCGACGCCGATGCCGAAACACTGGAGGGACGCCGCCTCGCCCTCATCACGGAGGGCCAAAAGATAGCCTCCATGAGATGCCTCACCGAGGCTCACCAGCGCGAAGTCGACCGCGCCGCCTTTGGCACGCCACCTCCTGGCGGACCAAGCCGAGTCGGCGCCATCAAGAAGAGCGGCGCGGCTATCGCCAGCATGCTGGGAGCAGACCGCCCAGTCTATGTCACGCCGCTCGAGAACCTGCGTGCCGCCCAGGCAGCCGTAGACGAGCTGAACGGACTGGGGGGCGACGAGCTCCACTACATGACTAGACGCATCCAGCAGCTTATCGACGCGGCCGTAGAGTGGCACGAAGCCAGTGCCCGCGCTGAGAGTCCTCCCCCACGCCAAGATCACGGCGCGACATCCCGGACGCCGACTGCGGAAGGCGCCCACACAAGAAAAGACAAGGAGCCGACTGTTAGCCGTGGTCGGACTCGCCTCACCATCGAGCGCGACGCAGAAGGCCGCCCCTGAGCCGTGGAACGACAAGGCAGCCAGCCTCCTCCTCCGCGTCGCGGGGAGAAATATCCCATCCCGCCGCCTGTCGCACACCCAACTCTCAGCGGCCGCCTTGGCCGCCGCGAAGGAGTCAGCGAGAATGATGCCCGCCATCGGATCGACCGCCTAGCGCGATCCCTGGCGCTAGAAGAAGAAGATGATGTCGGCCCGCCTTGCTTCGGGCCCCGCATCCGCGACGAGCCCTTTCCCAAAGGGTTCTCGCTCCCAAGAGACACGCCAAAATACAACGGCTCAGTGAAGCCGGAAGACTGGTTGATCGATTACTCCACTGCAGTCAGCATAGCAAACGGCAACAGGCGCGTTGCCGTGAAGTACGTTCCTCTCATGCTTCAAGGCACGGCACGCACCTGGCTAAACAGCCTCAAGCCCTACAGCGTCAACAGCTGGCTAGACTTCACGGAAGTCTTCGTCCGCAACTTCACCAGCACGTACAAGCGGCCTCCCAAGCCCCGCCAGCTCTCCTTGTGCGTCCAAGGCCCCAGCGAATCAACTCGCGACTACCTCGCGCGTTGGGCTGAGCTCCGCAACTCCTGCGAAGGGGTGCACGAGGTTCAAGCCATAGAGTACTTCACTGCCGGGTGCCGAGAGGGCACCCTTCTCAAGCACCGAATTCTCTGCGACGAGCCGACTACACTCGACGAACTGCTGATCATAGCAGACAAGTACGCCACGGCCGACTCTTTGATGAAGACCGAGCTCCAAGTGGACGCCTCTGGAAAGGTGCTTCCTCCGGCTCCCAAGACGCTGGCTGGCGGCTCCAATCGACGCCCGTACCAGAACGACAACAAGCGCAAGGCTCCCATGCCGCCTTCCACCAGTCGGCATGTGGCCTTAGTCGAAGACAAACAACCCGAGGGGCAGCCCCAGCCCAAAAGACCAAATGGCGGCAGGCCGGCTTGGCAGCCGGCTTTCTCCTACGAGCAGACCCTTGATGCCCCCTGCAAGTTTCACAGCGGCGCGAAGCCGTCCAACCACACAACTCGGAAGTGCCATTGGCTCACACGGGTCTCCAAGGGCGAGGGGCTGGTGCCTCCTGCGCCTGCTGGCCCGCCGCCTCCGGCTCCTCAGCAGCCAGCTGCTCGCCCAGCAGTCGGAGCCATTCAAGACGAGTTCCCTGATGAGCATGCCGCATACGTCGTCTTCACGAGCCAAGCCGAAGACAGGCGCAGCCAGCGCCGACAACATCAAGAAGTCAATGCGGTTGCCTCCAACCGCCCAGAGTTCATGCATTGGTCTGAGAGGCCTATCAGCTGGAGCCGGGCCGATCACCCAGAGGTGATGCCGTCTCCGGGCTCGTATGCATTGGTACTGGATGCCACCCTTGCGACAGAAAGGCGAGCCGCCCGTTTCTCTCGAGTCCTGATTGACGGTGGGAGCAGCATCAACATCCTATACCGTGACACCATGGAGAAGCTAAACATCAAGACGAAGCAACTTATGCCTAGTCGGACTGTGTTCCATGGTATTGTACCCAGCCTGTCCAGCTCGCCAATCGGCAAGATTAAGATAGATGTCCTCTTTGGAGACAAGGATCACTTCCGCCGAGAGGCGGTCTGGTTTGAAGTAGTGGATCTAGAGAGTCCTTACCATGCGTTCCTTGGCCGACCTGCCCTGGCCAAGTTCATGGCTGTACCCCACTATTGTTGGAAATATGCCCTAGAGGCAATAATAAAATGGTTATTATTGTATTTCCTTGTTCATGATAATTGTCTATTGTTCATGCTATAATTGTATTAACTGGAAACCGTAATACATGTGTGAATACATAGACCACAACATGTCCCTAGTAAGCCTCTAGTTGACTAGCTCGTTGATCAATAGATGGTTATGGTTTCCTGACCATGGACATTGGATGTCATTGATAACGGGATCACATCATTAGGAGAATGATGTGATGGACAAGACCCAATCCTAAGCATAGCACAAGATCGTGTAGTTCGTTTGCTAGAGCTTTTCTAATGTCAAGTATCGTTTCCTTAGACCATGAGATTGTGCAACTCCCGGATACCGTAGGAATGCTTTGGGTGTACCAAACGTCACAACGTAACTGGGTGGCTACAAAGATGCACTACAGGTATCTCCGAAAGTGTCTGTTGGGTTGGCACGAATCGAAACTGGGATTTGTCACTCCGTATGACGGAGAGGTATCTCTGGGCCCACTCGGTAATGCATCATCATAATGAGCTCAATCTAACTAAGGAGTTAGCCACGGGATCATGTGTTATGGAACGAGTAAAGAGACTTGCCGGTAACGAGATTGAACGAGGTATTGGGATACCGACGATCGAATCTCGGGCAAGTAACATACCGATAGACAAAGGGAATTGTATACGGGATTGATTGAATCCCCGACATCGTGGTTCATCCGATGAGATCATCGTGGAACATGTGGGAGCCAATATGGGTATCCAGATCCCGCTATTGGTTATTGGCCGGAGAGGTGTCTCGGTCATGTCTGCATGGTTCCCGAACCCGTAGGGTCTACACACTTAAGGTGCGGTGACGCTAGAGTTGTTATGGGAAATAGTATGTGGTTACCGAAGGTTGTTCGGAGTCCTGGATGAGATCCCGGACGTGACGAGGAACTCCGGAGTGGTCTGGAGGTGAAGATCGATATATTGGACGAAGGGTATTGGAGTCCGGAATTGTTCTGGGAGTACCGGGTGACGACTAGCGTGACCGAAAGGTGTTTCGGAGGCCCCGGCAAGCGTTGGGGGGCCTTATGGGCCATTGGCAGGGGCACACCAGCCCACTAAGGGGCTGTGCGCCCCTCCCAACCCCTCTCACGTAACGTGGAGAGGTGGGGGCGCCTCCCCTAGGGCAGCCACCCCTCCCGGCTTGGGGGGCAAGTTTCCCAGGGGTGGGGGCGCCCAAACCCATCTAGGGTTTCCCCTGTGGCCGCCGCCCCTCCCCTAGGGAACCCTAGGGTGCCTCCTCCACCCCCTTCCCCCTATATATAGTGAGGGAGAGAGAGGGCAGCCGCACCCCCTGGCCTGGCGCAGCCCTCTCCCCCTCCAACTCCTCCTCCTCCTCCGTAGTGCTTAGCGAAGCTCTGCCGGAGAACCACGAGCTCCATTGCCACCACGCCGTCGTGCTGCTGGAGTTCTCCCTCAACTTCTCCTCTCCCCTTGCTGGATCAAGAAGGAGGAGACATCCCCGGGCTGTACGTGTGTTGAACGCGGAGGCGCCGTCCGTTCGGCGCTAAATCGGATCTTCCGCGATTTGAATCGCCGCGAGTACGACTCCATCAACCACGTTCTTGTAACGCTTCCGCTTAGCGATCTTCAAGGGTATGAAGATGCACTCCCTCTCTCTCATTGCTAGCATCTCCTAGATTGATCTTGGTGACACGTAGGAAAATTTTGAATTATTACTACGTTCCCTAACAGTGGCATCATGAGCTAGGTCTATGCGTAGATTCTATGCGCGAGTAGAACACAAAGTAGTTGTGGGCGATGATTTGTTCAATTTTCTTGCCATTACTAGTCTTATCTTGATTCGGCGGCATTGTGGGATGAAGCGGCCCGCACCGACCTTACACGTACACTTACGTGAGACAGGTTCCACCGACTGACATGCACTTGATGCATAAGGTGGCTGGCGGGTGTCTGTCTCTCCCACTTTAGTCGGATCGGATTCGACGAAGAGGGTCCTTATGAAGGGTAAATAGCAATTGGCATATCACCGTTGTGGCTTTTGCGTAGGTAAGAAACGTTCTTGCTAGAAACCCGTAGCAGCCACGTAAAACATGCAACAACAATTAGAGGACGTCTAACTTGTTTTTGCAGGGTATGCTATGTGATGTGATATGGCCAAAAGGATGTGATGAATTATATATATGTGATGTATGAAATTGATCATGTTCTTGTAATAGGAATCACGACTTGCATGTCGATGAGTATGACAACCGGCAGGAGCCATAGGAGTTGTCTTAATTTATTGTATGACCTGCGTGTCAATGAAAAACGCCATGTAATTACTTTACTTTATTGCTAACCGTTAGCCATAGTAGTAGAAGTAATAGTTGGCGAGACAACTTCATGAAGACACGATGATGGAGATCATGGTGTCATGCCGTTGACGAAGGTGATCATGCCGCGCCTCGATGATGGAGATCAAAAGGCGCAAGATGATATTGGCCATATCATGTGACTTTATGATTTGCATGTGATGTTTGTCATGTTTACATCTTATTTGCTTAGAATGACGGTAGCATAAATAAGATGATCCCTCGCAATAATTTCAAGAAAGTGTTCCCCCTAACTGTGCACCGTTGCGAAGGTTCGTTGTTTCGAAGCACCACGTGATGATCGGGTGTGATAGATTCTAACGTTCGCATACAACGGGTGTAAGCCAGATTTACACATGCGAAACACTTAGGTTGACTTGATGAGCCTAGCATGTACAGACATGGCCTCAGAACACAAGAGACCGAAAGGTCGAACATGAGTCGTATGGTAGATGCGATCAACATGAAGATGTTCACCGATGATGACTAGTCCGTCTCACGTGATGATCGGACACGGCCTAGTTGACTCGGATCATGTATCACTTAGATGACTAGAGGGATGTCTATCTAAGTGGGAGTTCATTAAATAATTTGATTAGATGAACTTAATTATCATGAACATAGTCAAAAGGTCTTTGCAAATTATGTCGTAGCTTACGCTTTAATTCTATTGTTTAAGATATGTTCCTAGAGAAAATTTAGTTGACAGTTGACAGTAGCAATTATGCGGACTGGGTCCGTATACTGAGGATTGTCCTCAATGCTGCACAGAAGGATTATGTCCTTAATGCACCGCTCAGTGTGCTGAACCTCGAGCGTCGGTTGTGGATGTTGCGAACATCTGACATACACGTTTTGATGACTACATGATAGTTCAGTGTGTAATGCTAAATGGTTTAGAATTGAGGCACCAAAGACGTTTTTGAAACATCGCAGAACATAGGAGATGTTCCAAGGACTGAAATTGGGATTTTAGGCTAGTGCCCACGTCAAGAGGTATGAGACCTCTGACAAGTTTCTTAAGCCTGCAAACTAAGGAGAAAAGCTCAATCGTTGAGCATGTGCTCAGATTGTATGAGTACTGCAATCGCTTGAATCGAGTGGGAGTTAATCTTCTAGATGAGATAGTGATGGTTCTCCAAAGTCACTGCCACCAAGCTACTAGAGCTTTGTGATGAACTATAACATATCAGGGATATATATGATGATCCTTGAGGTATTTGCGATGTTTGACACTGCGAAAGTAGAAATCAAATAGGAGCATCAATTGTTGATGGTTAGTAAAACCACTAGTTTCAAGAAGGGCAAGGGCAAGAAGGGATACTTCATGAAACGGCAAATCAGTTGCTGCTCTAGTGAAGAAACCCATGGTAGAACCCAAACCCGAGACTAAGTGCATCTGTAATGAGGGGAACGGTCACTGAAGCAGGACTACCCTAGATACTTGGTAGATGGGAAGGCTGGTAAGGTCGACAGAAGTATATTGGATATACATTATATTAATGTGTACTTTACTAGTACTCCTAGTAGCACGAGGGTATTAGATACCGGTTCGGTTGCTAAGTGTTGGTAACTCGAAATAAAAGCTATGGAATAAACGGAGACTAGCTAAAGGTGAGATGACGATGTGTGTTGGAAGTATTTCCGAGGTTGATGTGATCAAACATCGCATGCTCCCTCTACCATCGGGATTGGTGTTAAACCTAAATAATTTTTATTTGGTGTTTGCGTTGAGCATATACATGATTGGATTATGTTTATCGCAATACGGTTATTCATTTAAGGAGAATAATGGTTGCTCTGTTTATTTGAATAATACCTTCAATGGTCTTGCACCTAAAATGAATGGTTTATTAAATCTCGATCGTAGTGATACACATGTTCATGCCAAAAGATATAAGATAGTAATGATAGTACCACATACTTGTGGCAAGTCATATTGGTATAAAACACATGAAGAAGCTCCATGTTGATGGATCTTTGGACTCACTCATTTTTGAAAAGATTGAGACATGCGAACCATGTCTATTGGTAGATATGCATGAAGAAACTCCATACAGATGGATCGTTTGGACTCACTTGATTTTGAATCACTTGAGACATGCAAATCATACCACATGGGCAAGATGACTGAAAGGCCTCGTTTTCAGTAAGATGGAACAAGAAAGCAACTTGTTGGAAGTAATACATTTTGATGTGTGCAGTCCAATGAGTGCTGAGGCACGCAGTGGATATCGTTATGTTCTTACTTCACAGATGATTTGAGTAGATGCTAAGAATATTTACTTGATGAAACACAAGTCTGGATTATTGAAAGGTTCAAGTAATTTCAGAGTGAAGTTGAAGATCGTCGTGACAAGAGGATAAAATGTCTATGATATGATCATAGAGATGAATATCTGAGTTACGAGTTTGGCACACAATGACATTGTGGAAATTGTTTCACAACTAATACCGCCTGGAACACCATAGTGTGATGGTGTGTCCGAACATCATAACTGCACCCTATTGGATATGGTGCATACCATGATGTCTCTTATCGAATTACCACTATCGTTTATGGGTTAGGCATTAGAGACAACCGCATTCACTTTAAATAGGGCACCACGCAATTCCGTTGAGACGACACCATATGAACTATGGTTTAGAGAAACCTAAGCTGTCATTTCTTAAAAGTTTGGGGCTGCGACGCTTATGTGAAAAAGTTTCAAGCTGATAAGCTCGAACCCAAAGCGGATAAATGGATCTTCATAGAATACCCAAAACAGTTGGGTATACCTCCTATTTCAGATCCGGAAGCAAAGTGATTGTTTCTAGAAATAGGTCCTTTCTCGAGGAAAAGTTTCTCTCGAAAGAATTGAGTGGGAGGATGGTGGAGACTTGATGAGGTTATTGAACCGTCACTTCAACTAGTGTGTAGCAGGGCACAGGAAGTTGTTCCTGTGGCACCTACACCAATTGAAGTGGAAGCTTATGATAGTGATCATGAAACTTCGGATCAAGTCACTACCAAACCTCGTAGGTCGACAAGGATGCGTACTACTTCAGAGTGGTACGTAATCCTGTCTTGGAAGTCATGTTGCTGGACAACAATGAACCTACGAGCTATGGAGAAGCGATGGTGGGCCCGGATTCCGACGAGTGGCTCGAGGCGATAAAATCCGAGAGAGGATCCATGTATAAAAACAAAGTATAGACTTTGGAAGAACTACTTGATGGTCGTAAGGCTGTTGGGTGCAGATGGATTTTTAAAGGAAGACGGACAATGATGGTAAGTTTCACCATTAAGAAAGCTCGACTTGTCGTTAAGATGTTTTCCGACAAGTTCAAGGAGTTGACTACGATGAGATTTTCTCACTCGTAGCGATGCTGAGAGTCTGTTGGAATTATATTAGCAGTTACTGCATTATTTATGAAATCTTGCAGATAGGATGTCAAAAAACATATTTTCCTCGACGATTTTCTTGAGGAAAGGTTTAATGTGATACAACCAGAAGGTTTTGTCAATCCTGAAAGATGCTAACAAGTATGCAAAGCTCCAGCAATCCTTCTAAGGACTGGAGTAAGCATCTCGGAGTTGGAATGTACGATTTGATGAGATGATCAAAGATTTTGGGTTTTTACCAAGTTTATGAGAAACTTGTATTTCCAAAGAAGTGAGTGGGAGCACTATAGAATTTTTGATGAGTATATGTTGTTAACATATTGTTGATCAGAAATGATGTAGAATTTCTGGAAAGCATACAGGGTTATTTGAAAAGTGTTTTTCAATGGAAAACCTGGATTAAGCTACTTGAACATTGAGCATCAAGATCTATAAGGATAGATCAAAAACGCTTAATAGTACTTTCAAATGAATACATACCGTGACAAGATTTTGAAGGAGTTCAAAATAGATCAGCAAAGAAGGAGTTCTTGGCTGTGTTACAAGGTGTGAGTATTGAGTAAGACTCAAGACCTGACCACGGCAGAAGAGAGAGAAAGGACGAAGGTCGTCCCCTATGCTTTAGACGTAGGCTCTACAGTATGCTATGCTGTGTACCGCACCTGAAGTGTGCCTTGCCATAAGTCAGTCAAGGGGTACAAGAGTGATCCAGGAATGGATCACGTGACAGCGGTCGAACTTATCCTTAGTAACTAGTGTACTAAGGAATTTTCTCGATTATGGAAGTGGTAAAAGAGTTCGTCGTAAAGGGTTACATCGATGCAAACTTTGACACTAATCCGGATGACTCTGAGTAGTAAACCGGATTCGTATAGTAGAGCAGTTATTTGGAATAGCTCCAAGTAGCGCGTGGTAGCTGCATCTACAAGATGACATAGAGATTTATAAAGCACACACGGATCTGAAAGGTTCAGACTCGTTGACTAATAACCTCTCTCACAAGAGAGATATGAACAAACCCCATGGGTGTTGGATTCATTACAATCACATAGTGATGTGAACTAGATTATTGACTCTAGTGCAAGTGGGAGACTGTTGGAAATATGCCCTAGAGGCAATAATAAAATGGTTATTATTGTATTTCCTGTGAATACATAGACCACAACATGTCCCTAGTAAGCCTCTAGTTGACTAGCTCGTTGATCAATAGATGGTTATGGTTTCCTGACCATGGACATTGGATGTCATTGATAACGGGATCACATCATTAGGAGAATGATGTGATGGACAAGCCCCAATCCTAAGCATAGCACAAGATCGTGTAGTTCGTTTGCTAGAGCTTTTCTAATGTCAAGTATCGTTTCCTTAGACCATGAGATTGTGCAACTCCCGGATACCGTAGGAATGCTTTGGGTGTACCAAACGTCACAACGTAACTGGGTGGCTATAAAGGTGCACTACAGGTATCTTCGAAAGTGTCTGTTGGGTTGGCACGAATCGAAACTGGGATTTGTCACTCCGTATGACGGAGAGGTATCTATGGGCCCACTCGGTAATGCATCGTCATAATGAGCTCAATCTGACTAAGGAGTTAGCCACAGGATCATGCGTTACGGAACGAGTAAAGAGACTTGCCGGTAACAAGATTGAACGAGGTATTGGGATACCGATGATCGAATCTCGGGCAAGTAACATACCGATAGACAAAGGGAATTGTATACGGGATTGATTGAATCCCCGACATCGTGGTTCATCCGATGAGATCATCGTGGAACATGTGGGAGCCAATATGGGTATCCAGATCCCGCTATTGGTTATTGGCCGGAGAGGTGTCTCGGTCATGTCTGCATGGTTCCCGAACCCGTAGGGTCTACACACTTAAGGTGCGGTGACGCTAGAGTTGTTATGGGAAATAGTATGTGGTTACCGAAGGTTGTTCGGAGTCCCGGATGAGATCCCGGACGTGACGAGGAACTCCGTAGTGGTCCGGAGGTTAAGATCGATATATTGGACGAAGGGTATTGGAGTCCGGAATTGTTCTGGGAGTACCGGGTGACGACCAGCATGACCGAAAGGTGTTTCGGAGGCCCCGTCAAGCGTTGGGGGGCCTTATGGGCCATTGGGAGGGGGCAAACCAGCGCACTAAGGGGCTGTGCGCCCCTCCCAACCCCTCTCACGTAACGTGGAGAGGTGGGGGCGCCTCCCCTAGGGCAGCCACCCCTCCCGGCTTGGGGGGTAAGTTTCCCAGGGGTGGGGGCGCCCAAACCCATCTAGGGTTTCCCCTGTGGCCGCCGCCCCTCCCCTAGGGAACCCTAGGGCACCTCCACCCCCTTCCCCCTATATATAGTGAGGGAGAGAGAGGGCAGCCGCACCCCCTGGCCTGGCGCAGCCCTCTCCCCCTCCAACTGCTCCTCCTCCTCCGTAGTGCTTAGCGAAGCTCTGCCGGAGAACCACGGGCTCCATTGCCACCACGCCGTCGTGCTGCTGGAGTTCTCCCTCAACTTCTCCTCTCCCCTTGTTGGATCAAGAAGGAGGAGACATCCCCGGGTTGTACGTGTGTTGAACGCGGAGGCGCCGTCCGTTCGGCGCTAAATCGGATCTTCCGCGATTTGAATCGCCGCGGGTACGACTCCATCAACCACGTTCTTGTAACGCTTCCGCTTAGCGATCTTCAAGGGTATGAAGATGCACTCCCTCTCTCTCGTTGCTAGCATCTCCTAGATTGATCTTGGTGACACGTAGGACAATTTTGAATTATTACTACGTTCCCCAACAACCATGCCTACCTCAAGATGAAGATGCCGAGCTCCAAGGGCATCATCACCATAGCCGGAGACTACAAGAAATCCTTCGAATGTGCCGCAGGTAGCAGCCGGCTGGCCGAGTCCCTCATGATTGCTGCAGAGAAGAAGATGCTGGACCGAGTCGTGGCCATGGCCGGCAAGCAGCCCGACCTGTCGCCCGACCCCAAAGAATCTGATACTCAAGGCTCCTTCCAGCCGGCCAAAGAAACAAAGAAGATACCTCTGGACCCAGAGCACCCGGAGAGGTTTGCCGTCATAGGTGCCAACATGGACAGCAAATAGGAAGGCGAGCTCGTCGATTTCCTCCGTGAGAATCGGGATATCTTTGCATGGTCCCCCAAGGACATGCCGGGTGTTCCGAAGGATTTCGCCGAGCATAAGCTACATGTCCGAGCAGATGCAAAACCAGTCAAACAGCCCCTCCGCCGACTGTCGGAGGAAAAGAGAAGAATTGTCGGTGAAGAGATAGCCCGGCTCCTGGCAGCCGGCTTCATTATGGAAGTGTTCTTTCCAGAGTGGCTTGCCAACCCAGTCCTTGTGCTAAAGAAAAACAAGAAATGGCGCATGTGTATAGACTATACCAGCCTCAACAAAGCCTGCCCCAAAGATCCGTTTCCCTTGCCTCGAATCGATCAAGTGATAGACTCCACAGCCGGATGCGAGCTGTTGAGCTTCTTGGATGCCTACTCAGGTTACCATCAGATCAAGTTGGATCCAGCCGACCGCCTGAAGACCGCCTTCATCACACCATTCGGAGCTTTCTGCTACCTGACTATGACATTCGGCTTGAGAAATGCCGGTGCCACTTTTCAGCGTCGCATGCAGAAATGCCTCCTCAAGCAACTCGGCAGAAATGCCCACGTCTATGTAGACGATATTGTGGTGAAGACAGAGAAGCGCGGCACCCTGCTGGAAGATCTCAAAGAAACATTCGACAACTTGCGCCGATTTCAGATCAAGCTCAACCCTGAGAAATGCGTGTTCAGAGTACCAGCTGGCCAGCTTCTAGGCTTCCTGGTCTCTGAACGCGGCATTGAGTGCAACCCAGTGAAGATTAAGGCCATAGAGAGGATGGAGATTCCCACCAAGCTGCGAGATGTCCAAAAGTTCACCGGGTGCCTGGCCTCTCTTAACCGTTTCATCAGTCGGCTAGGAGAGAAGGCTCTCCCCTTGTACCGACTCATGAAGAAATCCACTCACTTCGAGTGGAATGACCAGGCGAACCAAGCTTTTCGCGAGCTGAAGAAGATGTTGACCACACCGCCTGTCCTGGCGGCGCCGACTGAGAAAGAGCCCATGCTCCTTTACATTGCCTCAACTAGCCGGGTGGTCAGCACCGTTATCGTGGTTCAGCGCCCAGAGGAAGGCCGAGCTCAGCCAGTCCAGAGACCGGTGTATTATTTGAGCGAAGTACTGTCAACATCAAAGCAGAATTACCCCCACTACCAGAAGATGTGCTACGGCGTGTACTTTGCCGCCAAGAAACTCAAGCCCTACTTTCAAGAGCACCCCATCAGGTCGTTTCCACCGCCCCGCTGGCCAAGATCATAGGCAGCCGGGATGCATCAGGCCGGGTGGCCAAGTGGGCAATTGCGCTGGCTCCTTACACCATCTTCTACCAGCCTCGCACCGCCATCAAGTCCCAAGCATTAGCCGACTTCCTTGTCGACTGGGCCGAAACCCAGTACCTACCGCCGGCTCCCGACTCCACTCATTGACGGATGCACTTCAACGGATCCAAGATGCGCACCGGCTTGGGAGCCGGCATCGTCCTCACCTCTCCCAAGGGTGACAAGCTCAGATACACATTGCAAATTCATTTTGCCTCCTCCAACAACGTGGCCGAGTACGAAGCACTCATACATGGGCTCCGGCTAGCCAAAGAACTCGGCATCCGCGGGACCCTGTGCTATGGCGACTCGCTCTTGGTGGTCCAACAATCATCTAGCGATTGGGACGCCAAGGACGCAAACATGGTGAGCTACCGCTTCCTCGTTCAGCAACTCGGTGGATACTTTGAAGGATGCGAGTTTCTCCACGTGCCACGGGCCGACAACGAGCAAGCAGATGCCCTGGCACGAATCGGCTCCACCCGACAGGCCATACCAACCGGCGTCTCTCTCCAACGCCTCCTCAAGTCGTCCGTCAAGCCGTGTCAAGAATCAGATTCCATCTTCGTGCCGCTTGACCCTGATGCAGTCGGATCCGGTTCGAGGACTTCGCCAGGCGGCTCGGGGACTGCTGTAGTCGCACCCGGCTCGGGGACTTCAGGACCCGGCCCGGGGACTGCAGCAGGCGGCTCGGGGACTTCGACAGGCGGCTCGGGGACTGCTGTAGTCGCACCCGGCTCGGGGACTTCAGGACCCCGCCCGGGGACTGCAGCAGTTGGCGCGGAGACTTCGACAGGCGGCTCGGGGACTGCTGTAGTCGCACCCGGCTCGGGGACTTCAGGACCCGGCCCGGGGACTGCAGCAGTCGGCCCGGGGACTACAACGACACAACTGGCGGCGGCCGACTCCAACTCTTCACCATCCAGCCCACCCACCCTAGTCGCAGTAGCCGTGTTGGCAGTAGAAGAAGTCACACCTCCATCATGGGCCCAGCCCATCCTCAATTTTCTGGTAAACAGAGAGCCGCTGACTGACGAGATCTCGGCAAGGCAAGTTCAACGCCGAGCTGGAGCTTACACAATAGTGAACAGAGAACTCGTTAGGCGCAGTGTCACTGGAGTCTTCCAGCACCGCGTCGAGCCAGAGAAGGGCATTGCAATCCTCAAGGACATCCACCAAGGCGAGTGCGGCCACCACGCGGCCTCAAGATCACTTGTCGCCAAAGCTTTCCGCCATGGGTTCTTCTGGCCGACTGCTTTGGAAGACGCCAAGGAATTGGTCAAACGCTGCAAAGGGTGCCAAGTTTTCAGCTCCAAGCAACACCTGCCGGCTTCCGCACTCAAGACCATCCCCCTCACCTGGCCTTTTGCCGTCTGGGGGCTGGACGTGGTGGGCCCATTCAAGGCAGCACGCGGCGGCATGACACATTTGCTCATCGCCGTCGACAAGTTCACCAAGTGGATTGAAGCGAAGCCAATAAAAAAGCTGAATGGGCCGACTGCTGTGACATTCATCGCAGACATCACCACCCGGTATGGCATACCACACAGCATCATCACTAACAACGGCATAAATTTTGCCAAAGGAGCACTAGCATGTTTCTGCGCGACACAAGGCATCCGACTGGACTTAGCGTCCGTTGCCCATCCGCAGTCAAACGGTCAGGTCGAGCGAGCAAACGGCCTCATCCTCTCTGGCATCAAGCCCCAACTGGTCGTACCACTAGAGCGTTCGGCCGGTTGCTGGCTTGAAGAGCTGCCAGCCGTCCTCTGGAGTCTGCGTACCACCCCGAACAAGTCAACCGGCTTCACTCCTTTCTTCCTTGTATATGGTGCTGAGGCTGTCATCCCAACTGACATCGAGTTCGACTCACCTCACGTCACCATGTACACGGAGACGGAGGCCAAAGAAGCGTGAGAAGACGGTGTTGACCTGCTGGAAGAGAGCCGGTTGTTAGCACTCAGCCGGTCCGCCATCTACCAGCAGGGTTTGCGCCGCTACCACAAACGGAAGGTCAAGCCGAGAACCTTCCAAGAGGGCGATCCTGTGCTCCGGCTGATCCAACGAACAGCCGGCCAGCACAAGCTCTCGGCCCCTTGGGAAGGCCCCTTCGTCATCAGCAAGGCCTTAGGCAACGACTCCTACTACCTGATCGACGCACAGAAGCCCAAGGCACGCAAGAGGGACAATTCCGGCAAGGAGTCGGAACGACCATGGAATGCCAATCTCATCCGAAGATTTTACAGTTAAAAGCAGTATGTACCATGCTACCTTTTGTATTAAAGTACAAGGCATCGGGCCCCCCGAGGAGCACTCGGGGACTACCCTCTTTTATCTATATGATGAGTATCATGCCTACGAATGTGTTACTACATTTGTTCTTCTGTCCGGCACCAGGTTCGACCAGTCGGCCCGGGGACTTGCCGCCTTGAATTATGTTAAGTTCCACCTGCAGTCAGGCAAGTAGTGTGCCGCCTCCCAAGCCCTCTCTTGTCGAAAGTCGCAGCTCGCAGAGTCGACTGTCCGACTGGCAAGAGTCAAGGGCAGGAAGGGATGCCCACACGAAAAAAGGCTAAGGATCAACGAACTTACATAAGACAAGCCGGCTCCCCACCCTGCCAACCGACTGTTAAAACAGTCGGCTGGCCGGCTTCCCACTCAGCTTGCTACAATCTACGAAAGCTAAAGTACTTGTCCTCCCAAATGGCCAAGCCCTTCCCCAGCCACAGACTGCAGAGCAGCTGTCCGGCTAGGAAGGCGGCGACCAAGCGAGGGCGGCAAAGGAAACATCCGAAAAGATGAAAAGCAATTACAGTCGGAAGTCAAACACATGCAAGATTATATTTACACCAAAGGCCTTCGACGGGCCGGCATTCGAATTAGTCTGAATACACCCCCAGCGGGTGGAACTGCGCAAACTTAACAAACATTGTTCAATAAGTAACAAGCAGGAAAGGCAAAGATAAAGATGGCGGCTCAGACCAAAGGTGCAACGGGCGAGCTGGGCAGGTCCGAAGAGACGGCGGAGCTGGCTGGAGGAGTGGCCGGCTGGCGGGTCTCGGCTGGATCATCACCAGCGGCAGGCGGCGCGCTCGCGCGCGCCTCGTTGCTGGAGACACGGTCAAGCTAAGGCTGGCTGGCTGCCCCACCATCCGTCTCGGCGTCTTCACCGTCCTCTCCCTCCTCCCCTTCACCCTCGTCGCTGGATTCGATCTCCTCCATCGAGTCTTCACCATCCGCCGGGTTCAGCCGAACCACTCCTCCGGCTGTGCAACGCCATCGTCATTGAGCTCGGGGGCAAAAGCACTGGTATCGGTGTACTCGGCAATCTCCGAGGCGCGCTGGATGATAGCCGGCCGCACCTCCTCCAGCTCTTCGTTGGCCTCCTGCCGACATGTGGCCAGCTGCGCCAAGTCCAGCCCAGGATACCATGCCCGGATGAACTCCAGCGCCCGCCTGGCGCCTGCCCGAGCTGAAGAAGCCTTCCAAGCCTCGAAGCGTCCAACCGCCACCTCCAGCCAATCGGCAGTCCGACGAGGGGTGCGGGGAACCACTTCGCCTGGCCAGAGGGCGGACAGCATTTGGGCCCCAACGCGCTGAAGACGGCGGAGCATGCGGTGGGCCGGCTGGAGGCGGGCTTGGATGGCCAGAAGCTGCTCCTCGAGCGACCGGCGAGCGTCCGGCGCAATCTCGATGCCAGCCTGCCTCTGCGCGTCGCGACGGGCCTCGATGACTTCGCTGGTGGCAACAGAGTAGCCAGGGAAGTATTCTGCACGAAGAAGAAGAGAAAAATCAGCGACAGACGGCGAGCAAATGGACGAAAAGGAAGGCGGCTTACCGTCAACTAGATCTTCAATTTGGCCATAGCCGTCGCTCAGTGCCTGCTTCGACTCGGCCCAGTTCGCCGCTTCGGTCTCGTACTCGGCTTGGAGGGCGGCCTCGCTGTCCTTTACCGCCTTCAGGGCCGCCTTATGACTTTCCTCCTGGTCGGCCAGCCGCTTGACCAGGCGGTCGTGTTCCTGCGCCAGGGTGTTGTACTCAGCCTCCTTGGCGCGAAGGGCAGTCTGGGCTTCCCCCAGTTGCTGTCGCAAGTCGGCATTGGCCTCTGCAGAGACGGCAAAGAAGAAACAATAAGAAAGAAGTCGCCAGAAAGGATCCAGCCCGACTGCTCAGCAGTCGGCCAGAATCTCAGGGACTACACCCAATGGGTGCGCTGACGCGCCCCCACGAGAGATAGAAACCAAGAACACTTACTCCAGCTCTCAGACAAGTCGACGGTCTTCTGGCTCAGCTCCCGGGCTTGGGAGTTGAAGGCAGCCGCGCGGAGGTTGTGATAGTCCTGCAAATAGGACAAAGAAGCAAATAAGAACAAGATAGCAGTCGGAGTCTACTAAGAAGTTCCAAGCCGCCTGCTCGGCAGCCAACTCGGAACTCGGGGACTACACCCAGTGGGTGCGCTGACGCGCCCCCACGGAAGAAATCAAGAACAAGAAACAAAAAAGCAAGAAGGCTCACCCGAATGGCCGTCCGCGTCGCGAGAAACTCCTGAGTGTACTGCTTCAGCACGGTGGCCTGAGACTGAAGCCGGTTCCGAACATCTTGCGCCGCCGTGTTCAGCACAGCCGTCCCGCCACCCGGCGTCCACCCCGGCGTGCTGACGCTCGCCGTCTCCAGATCGCGGGCCGATGAGCTGGGGCCCGTGGCCTTCTGCGGATTCGGCGCCGAAGTCGCCTTCCCTGCGCGCTGGCGAGCCGGAGACCGCGCCCCGACGTCCGCCCTTGCGGCCGGCCCGCCTCCAGTCAGCGGCGTGGGCGGCGCGTTGGGCTGGCCGCCTTGATCCGCCTTAGCCGGCGATGGCGGAGCCGCCTCCCTCTCCAAGACGACGACGTCGCCCTCCTCCCTCTCCATCCCCGGCTGGTCGCCATCTGCTCCCTCCGGCGGGATCACCGGGATATCAGGCGCCACTGCGCGGAGGGGGATGATGAGCTGCGGAGGCTGGTTACGCAGGGCCTCCGCCGCCTGCTCCACGGCTGCGGCGTCCGCCTGGGCCTTGGTCGCTGCGCCGGCCTACGCCTTCGCCGACTCCTCTGTCGCCTCCTCCGCCGCCTTGGCGGCGGCCGCCCTCTGCTGCTCCGCCTCCCGCTCCTCGTCCGCCTCCTGCGCGTTTCGCTCCGTCGCCGCCTGAAGCTCGGCGCGGGGGTCCACGCGGCGGGCGCTCACGGACCCTCCCGCCGCTCTGACTACGGAGGCAGTAGCGGTCCACTCAAGAGAAAGCGGAGCCCTGTTTCCAAGTCAAGACAAAAATTCAGAAGAATATCAACGAGAAAGAAGAAAAGAACGCATAAGGGAATCGGCACTTACGCTGAAACCATCTGCGGCTGCTTCACCACGTTGCGGAAGCGGGCGGCCTTCGCGGCCGCCTAGTCTTGCTTGGTCACCGCCGTCGCGCTCTTCGGCTTCTTCGGCCGACTGCCGAATAGGATTGGCGTGGCCCAGCGCTTCTGCGCGCCGCCTCGGGCGGCCGACGCGGCAGATGAGCTCGCGCCCTGTTGATCGGACGCCGGCTGGCGGCGCGGGACGACTTCCGCCTCGTCATCGTCTGGCCAGTCCTCGAAGCCGGCTCCAAGACCAGAGCCGCCTGCTTCGCTGCCTCCCCCCATGGCGTCGTCGTCCAAAGCGGCCGCCGCCAAGTCGGGGTCGTCCACGTCACTCGTCGTCCGATCGGGGAGATATGGACGCTCCGGCCCCATGGAGCCGGCTACTGGGCGAAGAAGGGGGCTGTGTCGAAACAAGCCGACTAGTCAAAGTCGGCCAGGAAGAACTCGGCAACCAAGAAAGAAAGGAGAAAAAGAAACTTACTGAAGGTAGGGGTTGGCGCGAGAGTACGGCTCCTTGCCGAATTGCCACTCCTCGGTGAGCTTGCAGTTTGCGATGTAGTTCACCATGTGAGCTACCTCGGCATGAGGCATCTCCCTGGTGCACAACCGGCTCGGATCGAGGTGCCCGCCCATCTGACAGGTCATATGAGGGCGGCCCTGGAGCGGAAGCACCCGGCGCGCCACAAAGGCGGCCAGCAGGTCGGGTCCGGTCAGGCCCTCCGACTGGACCAACACCCAGAGCCGCGCGACGACGGCGGCCCCAGCCGCAGACAGCGTCTTGGCCCGATAGGACCATTGGGGCCGCCTCCCAGCCGGCGGGCCGGCTGCATAAGCCGGTAGGTTGCCCAGTCGCCCTGCGGGGCGATGCTCTTCACGTAGAAGTAGGACTTCTGCCACAGCTTCACCAACTGGATCAACGAGATAGAAGGAAACGGATTGTCGCTCGCTGGCCTCCGCACCGCAATGAAGGCGCCGCATTGAGCCAGCACGCCTTTAGCGATGGTGCCAAGCTTGGATTGGAAGAACTCCCCCCCCCCCCCAGAGCTCGATGGTGGGGAGGACGCCAAGGAAGCCTTCGCATAGGGTGGCGAAGGCGGACAGCAGCACCACCGTGTTCGGAGTAAGGTGGTGCGGCTGAAGCTGGTAGAACTCAAGGAACGAGCGGAAGAAACCGCTCGCCGGCATGCCGACGCCGCGCAGGCAGTGCGAGCGGAAGATGACCCGCTCGCCCTCCTCTGGTGCCGGCGAAATCTCCCTCTCCGGTGCAAGACGAACCCGCACATAATCTTCACCAGGCAACCGCCGCGTCCGGCGGAGGAAGTCGATGTGGTCCTCATGGACATTGGAGCCGTCCCAGGATCCGGCGCGCGCCATGGGGACGGAGGGTCGATGGAGAAAGCACGATGGCGGAGAGAGCGTGGCCCCGCAGCAGCAAAGCTATGGCTTGGCAAGAAGACTGGTGGAACGGCAGGCCGGCGCGCGGTAGCGGGGACGGAGAGGAGGAAGAAGAAGAAAATGGCGGAACAAGGGCGAGCGTGCGAGCCTCTGCCGCTCCCCCTCCTCCCCTTACTTATAACCTCGGCACAGCGAGGCCGAGGAGGCGGGACGTGGGGGGCGTGGGATTAACTGCGCCCACTCCCCCACGACCCGCGATTATTACGCCATTAACGGCGCGCGGAAACCGCCGCTGGAAGGCTAACCGCCCGTTTGGGCCACAGAGGATCCACGCGTGGGCAGAGGCATGGGAGTGGCGGGCCCCAGCCTGCGGCGACATCCCGTCGCGCGCGTGGGCTAGCAGGCTGTTCCAGCCGAGGGGTGCCATATGGCACGCAGGCGGCGGGCGGACGGCCCGCAGCTCGGTGCACGCGCCAGCTGGTTCCCGCCTTCGGGCTTCAAAACCCTCCCAAGACGGCGCGTCTGATCGGGGACGACTCCCAGCTGTTGGCTTTTCAAGATAGGAAGCTGCTCGAGCTTCTCGTCCTCCTTTCAGCCGCGAAGCCCAACCAGCTTCGGGGACTACTGTCGGAGTAAATGGCCACGGGTGGCCTAACCGGCTCCCCCTGGCTCTTTAAAAAATAGATCGGGCTGGTCAGGCCCTCAAGCATCCAAGACACATGGCCGCCTTCCTCTAGCCGGCTGGTCCATCAGCCGGCTTCCGGAAGGCGGCAAGGCTCTGACGGCTCTCGCAAAGGGGGCCGACTCCTAGCAGCCGGCCATGAGAAGGCCGGCCCCTAGCAGGCGGCCCAGCGAGCCCCCTCGAAGTCTGCGCCCCCGTAGCGGTGATGAGACAGGGCGTGGCTACAGTAAGGCCTGCCACCCCCGAATCCCGGAGCACGCGTGGCCACACTACGCCGTACGGGGCGGCCATCCCCCGTCCGGCGCAGCACTGTTTCCATGCTGACCATGACGCCACTCACGACAGGCTATCAGTACGGCCCGCAGGCGGCAGGCCCCTCCAGCCAGAGAGACATCAGAAGGCGGCCAGGCCTCCCCAGTCGGCCTGGGAGGTAGCCGGCCCCCAATGGCCGGCTCGCTCCCTCCCTCGAAGTACAAGCGCCATTAAAGAGACAAGACGCGGTAAGGCTACAGTGAGAGCCCGCCAGGCGGTGGCACTGTAGCCATGCTTACCCCGACGAAGCCATCGTCATCGAGAGCGATGCCACAGTAACTAGCCGCCGACAAGACCCCCAAGCGGTGGGGCCGGCCTATCGGCGAAGAAGCCGGCAGCCGGCGGGACCCACCGGTCAGCGGGCCCTAGCGGCCAGCGGAGAAGCCGGCGATTGCAGACACTGACGGCCTGGACCCGCGTCCAGTCGGATTACCATTGTACCCCTGGGGGGTAGGCTTATATAAACCCCCCAGGGCACCCATGCAAAGGGTTGATCTCTGAGAGTTTCTCACACCACATCGAGAGAAGAGGAGAGCCAGCCTCGCCCTTCTTCTTCCTCTCGCCGAACAGCTCAAGGAGCCTCTTGTAGCCACTTGTGTTGATCTAGTGATCGTGCGGAGACCCCGCAGAGCAGGACTAGGGGTGTTATCTCCACGGAGAGCCCCGAACCTGGGAAAGATTCGCCGGCGTGCATGTCTTCGCCTTATCCCGCTTCCAGACACCGGCGATGTCTTACTGGCTCCCACAATGATAAGCCACCCGTTGGCATATGTCGCACCTACCACCCGACAGAATCTTCTGGTAATATTTCCCTCCATCGAGAAACAGTAATTGTATAGCGACTGTGTTAACGCTGCAGCTTTTCTCATAACAGGATTGTCAGATCAACTGGAGGAAAAGTTGAAAACCGCTCAAGTGGGAGAGAAAGAGGCAAAAAGACTACACGCCGCAGGTGAGCGTATCCTGGACCGGGTCAGAGAGGAGAAAAACAAACTCCAAGATTCAAACACCAAACTGGGCAAAGAACTGAAAGATGTACGAGCCCAGCTAGCCGACTCCGTGAAGGAGAACAAAAGGCTGCGAGGCGGCATATTCAGTACGCGGCCAAATCGACCTTATAACGGTTTGGAGGTAAAAGTAGTTGATATAGCTGTGATTGCAGGTATGTTGATGGGCCGTCCGAAGAGGAGGTATCCGGATCATCAAGTGATCTCCTTCAAGGGCTGTCGCAGTTGCACGAGCAAGCTGGGCAGGCAATGAGGAGTGTAGCCAAGGCCTTATGGCCATCCGACTCCCCTCCAGGGAGTATGGAGAAGCTTGTAGAGCTGTTCAAGGGAGCGCGGCGGCGTATCCGACTATGGAAGATATCGGCTTGCCGAGAGGGTGCGCGAGAGGCCTGGGCCATGGTAAAAACACGATATACCAAGATGGATCCGAATCACATGGCCCGGGTTGGACCGCTAGGGTCTAATGGGGAAGAAATTCCCGTTAGTTTAGTATATAACCAAGTAGAAGTAGCCGCCAAGTATTCCCAGCAGGATTGTAAGTTAGACAGCCTGCTGGACGGCATAGAGGAGGAAGTTTTTGAGTCCAAGTGACTATGTACTTTCCTTTGCATATGTAGCTCTAGCTGAAAACGATTGTCATGGCGGACCTTTTCGCTTCAACCTCTCGACCCGAAGGTGCGGAGTGTTTCTGAATACCAGAACGGCCGAGTAGACCGGGTATGGATGGAAACCAGGCATAGGGGTCATAGTTGCTTGAACAGAAAATTATCCGGCTAGTTATGTTATATTACATTAAGATTGTAAGAAACATCTTCCAAAGAGAATAGTTCCGTTAAGGGTTCCTTTCCCTGGGTGTGCATGCATCTATGAGCATGTCCGGACTGTGATGAAAAAATCGCAGTGTGTATAACTTCTGGGGGTTCATAATGGAGCAAGTGCAAAAACATCTTTAGTTCGCCGACCGAATATTCCCTTAAGAACGCTAGCTTTCGGCTTCACCCAGTCTGAGGTACACATCCGGATGACCCGGTAGTAACAATCGCAGAGGTGCTCCCTTTATGCCCTAGCCGAACTAACGGGAACGTAGGGCATAAGCACAGGAGCCAAGCAACCCAGCTTGGCCAAAACTTAAGTCATATCGATGCATATAATGGCAAAGAAAAGGTACATATGGGAGAAAACGCATATGTGATGAGCCTTTATGCTCAGAAAATAGAAATAGCAAGCTTCTTTCCAAGAAGCCCCCAGGTATGATAGACGTACATACTTGAAGATGTATGCGTTGGGGGTGCACGGTCTAACCGCATGGAAGCCTTTAAGGCTAAAAAGAAAAAACGAAAAGAGAGAAAAAATGATGAAAACAATAATAGGAAGGAGATGAACAAAGAGTTCGGCGCTAGGCATAGAACCTTCGGAGTCTGGCCGCGTTCCAGGGATTCGGCTCTAGTTGATTGTCTGACGCATCACGCAAGCGGTACGCCCCTCCGGTGAGAACTTCGTCAATGATGAAGGGACCCTCCCACTTGGGCTTGAGTTTGTCCTTTTTCTTCTCCGGCAGGCGTAGAACGAGTTCGCCGACGTTGTAAGCTTTGGCCTGCACTTCTCTGCTTTGATACCTGCGAGCCTGCTGTTGATAAAATGCGGAACGGGCTTTTGCGACATCGCGCTCCTCCTCCAGGGCATCTAAGCTGTCCTGCCGATCAAGCTTGGCCTCTCTCTCTTCGTACATGCGCACTCGAGGTGAGTCATGAATAATGTTGCAGGGTAGTACTGCCTCTGTGCTGTACACCATGAAAAAGGGTGTGTATCCGGTAGTGCGATTGGGCGTGGTCCGCAGCCCCCAGAGTACGGAGTCGAGCTCCTCAACCCAGTGCTTGTCTGATTCCTTCAAAGACCGCACTAGTCTAGGCTTGATGTCGCTCATAATGAGACCATTGGCTCTTTCGACTTGACCATTTTTTTGTGGATGATATACAGAGGCGTAATCGAGCTTGATGCCCAGATTAGCGCACCAGGTTTTCACTTCGTCGGCTGTGAAATTGGAGCCGTTATGATGCTGTGCGGAACACTGTAACGGTGTACAACGCCAGATATAAAGTCTATTACTGGCCCGGACTCGGCCGTTTTAATTGCTTTAGCCTCTATCTACTTAGTGAATTTGTCCACCATGACTAGCAAATATTTTTTTCTTATGGCTTCCTCCTTTAAGGGGTCCAACCATATCCAGTCCCCAGACCGCAAAAGGCCAAGTGATGGGGATTGTTTGTAGGGCGGTGGGGGCATATGGCTTTGGTTGGCGAAGAGTTGGCATCCAACGCAACGTTGGACAAGGTCCTGTGCATCTACTCGGGCCGTCGGCCAATAGAATCCCGTACGGAAGGCCTTGCTAACAAGGGCCGGAGCTGCGGCGTGGTGCCCGCCGAGACCGGCATGAATCTCAGCCAGTAGCTGCCGCCCCTCCTCCTCGGAGATACATCTTTGAAGGACTCCGGTAGCGCTTTTCTTATAGAGCTCTCCGTCGTGAACCTTGTAGGCCTTCGAACGCCGGACAATGCGGCGGGCCTCATTCTGGTCCTCAGGAAGCTCCTTCCTGTTAAGGTAGGCCAGGAAGGGTTCGGTCCATGGGGCAATGACTGCCATGATGAGATGCGCCGACGGTGTTATTTCGGTGGCTGAGCCTCCGATGATGTCGGTGTTTTCGGAATCTGGGGTTATGTTCGGATCCGGACTAGTGTTGCGGTTTCCCCCCTGCCACACCACGGATGGCTTAAAAAGCCTTTCCAAAAATATATTAGGCGGGTCGGGGTCGCGCTTAGTGCCGATACGAGCAAGAATGTCCGCCGCTTGATTACTCTCTCGAGCCACATGATGGAACTCGAGCCCCTCGAACCGAGCCGACATTTTTATGACGGCATTACGATAAGCTGCCATCTTCGGATCTTTGGCATCGAAGTCTCCATTTATTTGAGATATTGCAAGGTTTGAGTCCCCGCGCACTTCCAGGCGTTGTATGCCCATGGAGACAGCCATCCGGAGACCGTGCAATAAGGCCTCGTATTCGGCTGCATTGTTGGAGTCTGTGTATAGTATTTGGAGTATGTACTAAACGACGTCTCCAGTAGGGGACGTTAAAACGATGCCCGCTCCTAGCCCTGCCAGCATTTTGGAGCCATCGAAGTACATAACCCAATTGGAATATGTGTCGTACTCTTTAGGGAGTTCGGCCTCTGTCCATTCGGCGACGAAGTCAGCCAGTACTTGGGATTTGATAGCTTGACGTGGTTTGTATGTAATATCAAATGGAAGGAGCTCAATGGCCCATTTGGCAATCCGGCCCGTGGCATCGCGGTTGTTTATTATGTCGTTGAGTGGTACTTCGGAAGCCACTGTGATCGAACACTCCTGGAAGTAGTGTCGTAGCTTTCATGATGACATAAAGACCGCATATGCTATCTTTTGATAATGGGGGTACCGGGATTTGCATGGTGTAAGAACAGTGGATACGTAGTATACTGGCTTCTGAAGCGGGAATTTGTGTCCGTCCTGTTCTCGTTCAACGACGAGCACGACGCTCACCACCTGATGTGTTGCTGATATGTATAATATTATGGGTTCGCCGACGTTGGGCGCGGCCAGGATTGGGTTGCTTGCTAGAAGTGTTTTTATTTCCTCCAGTCCGGCTGTTGCCGCGTCCGTCCACTCGAAGTGATCGGTTCGCCGTAGAAGGCGATAGAGTGGCAGTGCCTTTTCTCCTAATCTGGAGATAAAGCGGCTTAGAGCTGCCAAGCAACCCGCGAGTATTTGGACTTGTTTGAGGTCCGTTGGCATAGCCAATTGAGACAGAGCTCGAATTTTGGCTGGATTTGCTTCAATTCCTCTATTAGAAATGATGAAGCCCAGCAGTTTTCCCGCGGGGACGCCGAAAACACACTTTTCCGGATTGAGCTTGATGTCATACGCGCAGAGGTTGTCGAATGTGAGACATAAATCGTCTATTAGTGTTTCGACGTGCCTAGTTTTGATGACGACGTCGTCCACATTAGCTTCAACTGTCTTGCCGATCTGTTTCTCCAGGAATTTTGAATCATGCGTTGGTATGTGGCGCCGGCGTTCTTGAGCCCGAAGGGCATGGTGTTGAAGCAGAATGGCCCATATGGGGTAGTGAATGCTGTTGCAGCTTGATCGGACTCCTTCATTTTGATTTGATGGTACCCGGAATATGCATCAAGGAAGCACAGTGAGTCGTGTCTTGCGGTAGCATCAATGATTTGATCAATGCGGGGGGAGGGGGAAGGGATCCTTAGGGCAAGCCTTATTGAGGTCTTTAAAATCGACGCACAACCGCCAGGATTTGTCCTTCTTTGGTACCATCACTAGGTTTGCCAGCCAGTCTGGATGTTTTATTTCTCTGATGAATCCGGCCTCGATTAACTTGGCCAGCTCCTCCCCCATAGCTTGGCGTTTGGGCTCGGAAAAGCGCCGCAGTGCTTGTTTGATTGGTTTGTATCCCTTTAAGATATTAAGGCTATGTTCGGCCAGCTCACGTGGGATTCCAGGCATATTAGAGGGGTGTCAGGCGAATATATCCCAGTTTTCGCGAAGGAAATCCCTTAGTGCGGCGTCGACCGTTGGGTCTAGTTGTGCTCCAATAGATGTTGTCTTCTTGGGGCCCGTTGGGTGGACCTAGAATTTGACTATTTCTTCTGCTGGCTTGAAGGAGGTGGATTTGGGTCGTTTGTCTAAGATCACATCATCCTTATCCAGCGTAGAGCGCAGCGCGGTTAATTCTTCGGCCGCGAGGGCTTCAGATAATGCCTCAAGGGCCAGGGATGCGGTTTTTTTTCGGCGCAGAGTGCTATGTCCGGATCACTAACAAGAGTGATTATGCCGTTTGCTCCGGGCATTTTGAGCTTCATATACCCGTAATGAGGTATAGCTTGGAAGCGTGTAAAAGCGTCCTACCCCAGCAGGGCGTGGTATCCGCTGCGTAAAGGAGCCACTTGGAAGGTGATCTCTTCAGACCGATAATTCTCCGGCGTGCCGAATACCACGTCAAGTGTGATTTTTCCCGCACATCGCGCCTCCCGACTAGGAATGATTCCTCGGAAAGTCGTGCTGCTTTGCTTGATGCGGCTCCTGTCTATTTCCATTTTGTGGAGTGTATCCTCATAGATGAGGTTTAGTCCGCTGCCGTCGTCCATGAGGACCTTGGTGAGTCTAAAGCTGTCCACGATGGGACTAAGGACTAATGTGGCTGGCGCTCGGACTGTCTTGTATTTCGGTTCATCACCGGCATTAAAGGTTATAGCCGTATCGTTCCAAGGGTTTGTCGCGGTGATTTGGCAGACTTCGGCGAGGTTGCGGAGTGCCCTTTTGCGCTTACTGTTTGAAGTGAATGTCTCGAAGACCGTCAATACTCTGGGGTCGTCGTCTTCTGGAGGGTGTTGCTCTGGGGCGTTTTCGGTAAGGATGTCCTCGCCACTCTTGGCTACCTGCCAAAGTATCCAACATGCTCTAAGGCTGTGGGTTGGTATGGTGTCCGGTGTTGTGTGTATTTTGCATGGGCCATCGAGCCATCCCTCCGGAATGGTTCCATGCCGCGTAATGGGTTTATGTTTCTTGACTATTTGACTGGGCGTGTCACGATGATGTGCCCTTTTTGCCTAGACCAGCGGTTGAGTTGGGACCGATGGCTCCCAACAAGCTGCCTGATCTTTCCAGGCGCTTTCCATTGTGCTGTACTTCTGTATGATAGTTTCCAAGTCAGCGAAGTGTAGTATACGGCGGTGATTAATGGCGTTGAGGATTCCTTCGTTCGTGCAATTGTTGCAGAACGCAAATATCGTGTCCGCGTCGCGGCAATCTTTAACCTTGTCCTTGACAAGGAGGAATCTGGCCCAGAAGTGGTGGACCGTTTCCTGAGACTGTTGTTGTATGCTCATTAGAGCGCTTATGTCTAGGTGGGTGGGTGGAATTGGATTCGGTCCCTGACCCGGTCGATGATCCGGAGTCTGAAGGTTTTCCAGACTCAACAGTCCGGGCTCCGAAGTATTTTCTGGTTGCCTGTGCCCGCCGCCCGATTCTATGTTCGGAAGGCCGGTCACCTCCTTTTGCTGGCGGGTGTCCGGCTCTGCAGGATCGGCGACCCGGACATAGTCCGTCTTCAGTATAAGGGAAGAGTCGCCGTCTTGCTCCTCGACTACCGCTATCTGGTGGGTGACCGGTGGAGATTTGATTTCTCTTTGGTCGGGTTTAAGCCCGATCTGATCGTAATCTGTGGCAATTCCGAGGGCGGCAATGCGATCAAGGAGCTCGTTTAAAGACGAAAACCCTGCCGGATCCATCTGCTTGGAGTGTTTGGGGTCGATACGAAGGGGATTTTTGATGGCCCGAGAGGTCATCGTCGGCCGCCCGAACGGGCGGTCATGGTAAAGCCGCCCAGCCGGAGGGTTTGGCCTGGGGCCAGTTCTCCTCCGGCGGTGATATTGTCTTTAAGGACGAGGCGAGTCATCGATCCTGTCATCGACAGCACAGTGGAACTCTCAATGAAAGCACCAATGTCGGTGTCGAAACCAGCAGATCTCGGGTAGGGGGTCCCGAACTGTGCGTCTAAGGTCGATCGTAACAGGAGACAGGGGACATGATGTTTACCCAGGTTTGGGCCCTCTCTATGGAGGTAGTACCCTACTTTCTGCTTGATTGATCTTGATGAATATGAGTATTACAAGAGTTGATCTACCACGAGATCGTAATGGCTAAACCCTAGAAGTCTAGCCTGTATGACTATGGTAATGAGTCTCTCTGTTTCCGGACTAAGTCCTCCGGTTTATATAGACACCGGGAGGATCTAGGGTTACACAAGGTCGGTTACAAAGAAAGGAATCTACATATCCAGTCGCCAAGCTTGCCTTCCATGCCAAGGAGAGTCCCATCCGGACACGGGTGTACTCTTCGGTCTTCATGTCTTCACAGCCCATCAGTCCGGCCCATGGCTAACAGGCCGGATGCCCGAGGACCCCTTAGTCCAGGACTCCCTCAGAAGGCCAATCATGTACTTGGTTTCACCAATTGGTGAGGAGAAAGAGGGAACATCCTATGTTATCCTGAAATCTTGCTAGTGGTATTTTATTGTTGTGTTGCTTCTAGTATTAATTTACTTGAAGAAATGCACTTGTAGTACGTTGCAGAGTAATACTTGGCTTGACGACACATCATACTAATTAACCAGATTCTGGATGCATGTGTGACCTATCTCGACACGATCAACAATGCCAAGGTGATCTTCCTGAAGCCGAGGCCTTAGTCGGGACCATTCAAGGAATCCGGTAACATCTACCTTACATGTGAGACAATCCTGCAGGAACCCTTCCACTTCTGCTGTCTCTCCTGCAAGGTCACTTAATCAATTAGGAGTACTTAAGCAACACTAATTAATCGCTGCCTAATTGTCCTGTCGGAGTTAAACAAATCTTTAGTAGCACCCCATGTTGAATCATGTACGTGTGTATGTCTGTCTGTGGAGGTGGACCATGTGGTGGAGCAGGGAGGGGATCTTTGTAGTGTCATGAGATAATAATGTTGTTGTTTTGCATGTCAATTTATTGCAACTGGTTCAGTGAGGCAATGTTTTGCTACTGAATTGTCATCATGAATTTGATGCT
Source organism: Aegilops tauschii subsp. strangulata (assembly GCF_002575655.3). Lineage (NCBI taxonomy): Eukaryota > Viridiplantae > Streptophyta > Magnoliopsida > Poales > Poaceae > Aegilops > Aegilops tauschii. The sequence goes on from NC_053040.3 coordinate 464,283,145, forward strand.
ACTGTTAAGGTAATATGGTATTGTCTTTCTATCCTTCCTCACTAAGCGAATGAAGGTTTCACCTTGTTCGTACTTGTGCAAACAGGGATCATGTTGTGCCAATCGTACATTTTAGTGGAACTGCACAAGAGGATACAATCAACAATATCCCGACCAGTGCTTTAACTCTGCTGGAAGTTCTTGATAGTCTTTCTATATAATCTCACCACTTGTAAACAATAGTGGTGTCAACCATACATTAGAAGTGCACAAAAATATATACTATTGAATGATTCCAGTCAGTGCTTTATCATCTCTTCTGTGACTACTTAAATATGCTTCCTTGCTCAAGTTGGTACCAGCCTAAGGCCTTCATCCAGATTAGTGTGTTGCCATCTCTATTTGTATCGTGCTACTGTTTTGCTACTGTCATGAGAAACTCCTTTATCTTTGCACGTTAAATCCTTGCAACCTATGATACATGGCAATGCTTTGAGTGTTGAGCTAATTGGCACTGATTAAATAAACTAATACCTCTCTTTAAGCAAGACTACTATGTTGCTATCTTTGCCCATTAAGATAATGAGGATGCTTCTATTTGTTAGTGTATGTTTCATCAACTAGTGACACTATTACAGTAATCTCACTTTCTTAGTATATGTGCCAACAGGGATGCTCAATTTTGGTGGAACTGCACAAAAATTTTGGGTGCTTCATTGGCTCGACTGCATCCTTCCTTTCCCGTCTGTCACTTATCTCGGCTTCCAATCAAAGGAAATACTAATTGATATGCTTCCTCACACAGGTTGGTACCGGTCTTTATCCTGATTATTGTGCTTGTCATATGTATTGGTAATTTGGTATTGTGATATTGTTGGCCTATTTCATAAAGGAGTAACTTGGAGACTGAACTCGCAGGCAAATCATTACATTGGGTGATTTCAGTAGAACTGCACAAAAAGATCAGATGGACAGATACTTATGTTGCTGCTATGTAGTCCAAAGTTTACTCAGAAAAACATCGATGTTGACAAGAAGAAGTGCTAGAGTGAACACTAACAATATTGCTTGGGGCATAGCCTAGAAAAATGCAGTCCAGTCTTTGGTCCCAACTTGTGCTTTTTGGTTATCGCCACGTATGCTAGTAGCGAACTGTATGGCATGGAGTCTAAAGATTCCAGACAAGTTGGTTGACGCATATATTCATCTGGCACTTAATCAGTCTGCACGCCAGGGATGCTCCATTTCAGTTGAACTGCACAAAAAATTAGGGTGGTTCATTTTCTCGACCGCCTCCTTTCTTGTCTGCAATGTAGAATTTTAGCAAGCTACAGGACCAAGATGAGCCAGTAAACTAGTTGGATGAAAGTGGTGGTCAAGTTGCTCAAACCTCTCGCAGCATGGAGGCCACTATCTCGAGGATAAACCTACAAGCAAAGTTCAGATGGTCTGCGCCTCTTATGTACTCAAAAGTTTGCTCGTACAAGCATTAATTTTAGCAAGAAGTACCACCGAGTGAACACCATTTACCAGACTGTACCCTAGGTAATTAAATTTGTCCATGCATGATATTGGCTATGATCTGTTAATCATTTGGATGCATAAACATGTTGAACTTGTGTATATCTGAATCTTTTTGTGAATGTTAGCTATGAATATTGTCTTGTGATCTATCAATCATTTGGATGTATAGACATGCTGAACTTGTGTATATATGAATCTTTTGAGTTGTTGATTATGAATGTTGGCTATGAATATGAACATGTCCTGTGAACCTGAGTTTGATACGAATGTTTACCTTTTCTGTTGTACTTGTGTGTGAACTTGTGAGTGTCAACGGCACACCTTCGTTCCGAGAAGAATATCACCTGCTTGTTAGGGTAGCAATGACGCATCAGCCCTTTTTTTAATCTTTTTGCACTGTCTTCCCCCCTCCCCGCTCAACCCCTGTCGTAATGTTTTCAGCCTAAAAAACATAGTACCATGTTATTTTTGGGCCTTGATGAAAAATCAAGTGCTGCTTGATGTCTGCTAGAACTACGTCGGTATTTCCACAAAGAGGAAGGGATGATGCAGCACATCAACGGTAGGTATTTCCCTCAGTGATGAGACCAAGGTTATCGAACCAGTAGGAGAACCACGCAACACTACGTGAACAACACCTTCACACAAATAACAAATACTCGCAACCTGACGTGTTAAAGGGGTTGTCAATCCCTTTCGGGTAACGGCCCCAGAAATTGGCAAGAGGACATGAGAAAGTTGTAATAAGTTGATAGATAGATCGCCAAATAAAATAAAGTGCAGCAAGGTATTTTTGCATTTTTGGTCTAATAGATCTGAAAATAAAAGCAAATAAAAATATATCGCAAAAGCAAATATAATAAAGAAGGGACCCATGGGCCGTAGATTTCACTAGTGGCTTCTCTCGAGAAAAAATAGCAAACGATGGGTAATCGAATTACTGTTGGGCAATTGATAGAACTTCAAATAATCATGACGATATCCAGGCAATGATCATTATATAGGCATCACGTCCAAGATTAGTAGACCGACTCCTGCCTGCATCTACTACTAATACTCCACACATCGACCGCTATCCAGCATGCATCTAATGTATTAAGTTCATGGAAAAACGGAGTAATGCAATAAGAACGATGACATGATGTAGAGAAGATCTATTTATGTAGAAATAGACCCCATCTTGTTATCCTTAATAGCAATGATACATACGTCTCGTTCCCCTTCTGTCACTGGGATCAAGCACCGTAAGATCGAACCCATCACAAAGCACCTCTTCCCATTGCAAGATAAATAGATCAATTTGGCAAAACAAAACCCAAATATCGGAGAAGAAATACGAGGCTATAAGCAATCATGCATATAAGAGATTCAAAGAAGACTCAAATAACTTTCATGGATAAACAAATATATCTGATCATAAACTCAAAGTTCATCGGATCCCAACAACACACCGCAAAAAGAGTTACGTCAAATAGATCTCCAAGAGACCATTGTATTGAGAATCAAAAGAGAGAGACGAAGCCATCTAGCTACTAACTACGGACCCGTAGGTCTACAATGAACTATTCACGCATCATCGGAGAGGCACCAATGGGCATGATGAACCCCTCCGTGATGGTGTATAGATTGGATCTGGTGTTTCTGGAACTTGCGGTGGCTGGAATTGATTTTCGTCGACTTCCTAGGGTTTCTGGAATATTGGGGTATTTATAGAGCAAAGAGGCGGTGTGGGAGGCCACCAAGGTGGGCAAAACCCACCTAGACGCGCCTGGGGCCCCAGGCGCGCCCTGGTGGGTTTTGCTCCCCTCGAAGCACCCCTCAGGTACTTTCTTGGCCCACTGGATATCTTCTAGTCCAAAAAATCCACAAAAAGTTTCGCTGCGTTTGGACTCCGTTTGATATTGATTTCCTGCGATGTAAAAAACATGCGGAAAACAACAACTGGCACTGGGCACTATGCCAATAGGTTAGTACCAAAAAATGATATAAAATGACTATAAAATGATTATAAAACATCCAAGAATGATAATATAATAGCATGGAACAATCAGAAATTATAGATACGTTGGAGACGTATTAGCATCCCCAAGCTTAATTCCTGCTCGTCCTTGAGTAGGTAAATGATAAAAACAGAACTTTTGATGTGGAATGCTGCCTAACATGTTCATCACATATTATTTTCTTTATAACATGGACTTTTGGACTTTTATATGGTTCAAAGCAATAGTATAGTTTTGACATGAGACTTAAATACTCAAGCATATCAACAGGCAACCATGTCTTTCAAAATATCAACGCTAAAATAAGTTATCCCTAGCCCATTATGCTCAATCATTGATTCATTCATGAAAGACACTCGAATATTAGCTACACCCAATGCTCAAGTACGATCATAGTGCCCCTTAGTTGGTGCTTTATAAGAGAAGATGGAGACTCAAATTAAAATTAAAAATTGCATAAAGTAAAATAAAATCCCTTCGCGTAGGGAAGTAGGGATTTGTAGAGGTGCCAGAGCTCAAAGCGAAAATTATAGAGATAAGAACATTTGGGACGCATGCTTTTCCTATCAACGAGAACGATCGAGAAGTTTCCAATACTTTCCATGCTAGATATATCATAGGCGGTTCCCAAAAAAATTTAAAGTTTATTCCTTTTTCCACCATACTTTCACTTTCCATGGCTAACCGTATCCACGGGTGCCTTCCATACCAACACTTCCCAAGGAATTTATTATTTGACAACATAAAGTAAATTCATTTTTCATTTTGGGACTGGGCATCCCTAATACCTTTGCCTTACTCTCATGCAATGACAAGTGAATAAACACTCATCGTGAGAATAACATATCTAGCATGGAAATATATTAGCCACCCCCTACCGTTTCATGAGCGGTACGAGCACACAAAAGAGAGGTTTATTTTGAAAATTAGAGATGGCACATGCAAATTTGCTTAGAACGGCACGGAAATACCGCATATAGGTAGGTATAGTGGAATCATGTGGCAAAACTGGTTTAAAGGATTTTGGATGCACAAGTAGTGATCATACTTAGTGCAAAATGAAGGCTAGCAAAAGATTGAGCAGCAACCAACCAAGAAACAAAAAAATCTCATAAGCGAGCATTAAGCATAATTAACACCGAATAATGCACCAGAAGTAGGATGTAATTTCATTGCATAACTATTGACTTTCGTGCTTGCATAGGGAATCGCAAACCTTAACACCAATATTCTTACTAAAGCACAACTACTCATCAACATGACTCACATAACATCTTCATATCTCAAAACTATTACAAGGAATCAAGTTTATTTTGTCCAATGATCTTCATGAAAGTTTTTATTATATCCTTCTTGGTTATCTATCACTTTGGGACTAATTTTCATATGTTGCTTTTGATAAGCTCAAACAAATATATGTGAAGATCATGGGCATAATATTTCTTTCTCTCAAATTAATTTAAGTGAAGCAAGAGAGAATTTCTTAAAAAAATTACTAACTCTCAAATAAATTTAAGTAAAGCATGAGAGCATTTCTTCAAAAATAACAAAGCACACCGTGCTCAAAAAGATATAAGTGAAGAACTAGAGAAATTCCATAGCTCATAAAGATTTAAGTGAAGCATAGAGAGCAATTCTAACAAATCATGGCATAAGTTTGGTTCTCTCAAATAGGTGTGTCCAGCAAGGATTCATGACTTAAAACAAAAAGCAAAACAAGCAAAGACTCATATCATACAAGACGCTCCTAGCAAAACTCATAGTATGTGACGAATAAAAATATAGTTCCGAGTGAAATACCGATGGTCGTTAGAAGAAAGAGGGGATGCCACTCGGGCATCCCCAAGCTTAGTTGCTTGCTTCTCTTTGGATAATAGCTTGGGATGCCATGGGCATCCCCAAGCTTAGGCTCTTCTCACTCCTTATTCCTCCATCCATAGTAACATCACCCAAAACTTGAAAACTTCTCGAAATAGGCTTTCGCCCCGCTTTATAGATAAAGCATACGACCCTACAACCAAGTCTCAACCATAATCATAAAAGGAAACTGCTGGGACCATAGCACAAACACGCCCAAACGAAAGAAGAAGAAATATAAAAAGGCCGCCAGCGCAAGCTACGAAGCAGACGAATGGTCAGAGAGCTGACGCGCGGAAGATAGCAGAGCGTCCAGATAGATCTAAAGCCGATCACGATCTCTCGGCCTAGCGAGCGGATGCTAGTGCTGCAAGAAGGAAATAAATTTGAAGAACGAGTCAGAAGCATGCCGTGGGAACACCCGCTCAATCACCATCTTATTGCGAGTAGTCGAAAGAGTCCACATCATAGCCACGAAGACAAGCGAGAACAGTCGGCGCTTATGGCTAACCTGAGTGGCCCTTACTTGCAGAAACTCTGCAAGGTCATGGGCCTCCCACTCCGGTCCCAGAGCCTCACGAACAAAGCACCAAAGTGCATGTGCCGCTACACACGAGAACAAAATGTGCATTCCCGTTTCCGGGACGAGGCAAAGGGGGCAAAGGCCATTGCCCAGACCATGGCATTTCAGCACCTCGGTCCCCGAAGGTAAACGATCTCTGAGAAGCTGCCACATGAAAATCTTGATCTTCAAGGGTATCTGCGCCTTCCACAATGGGGATAACCATAGGAGAACCGGCAGCCGGCATACCGCCTGATAAGCGGAACTTACGGAGGATCCTCCCGAAGGAGAAAGACTCCAAGAAACAGTGTCAGGATCCAGGGACAGAGGAAGAGGGACTACTTCCCTCAAGTCTTCCCATTCCTGCACCTCAGCTGGTCCGAATGAGCGGCGGAACGCAATGTTCAATCCCTCATCCAAAGCAGCCACAGAAACAAGAACAGCCGGGTCGTCACAAATCACAAAGAGCCTCGGAAACCGCATGTGGCGAGGCTCCCCATCATGCCAGGGGTCCAACCAAAACTGGGTCCCAGACCCATTACCAACCGAGAACCCCAAACCCAGCCTAATCTCATCCTTGATGGCCTGGACAGATTTCCAAAACTGGGACCCAGCCGAGTGCGAGCAAGCCAAGAGGGGCTGGCCCTGCAGGTACTTGGAATCAATCAGCTGCAGCCACAAACCTCCATCTCCCCACAAGATCCGCCAAACCCGACGAAGCATGAGCGCCACGTTCATATGGCGAGACGTAGGGATAAAACTTCAATCACACAAAACTCAACAAAACCTTCATGAGATCCGTTAGTATATGAAAGCAAAGCACTACTATAAGTACTGTAGCAAACCAATTCATATTTTATTCTTTCATTATATCTACTGTATTCCAACTTTTCTATGGCAAAAACTCTTCAAAGAAAACCATAAAATCATCAAAACAAGCACACAACGCAAAGAAAATAGAATCTTTCAAAAATAGAACAGTCTGTAGCAATCTGAGAACTTCGAATACTATTGTAACTCCAAAAATTCTAAAAATTAGCACAACATGGGAAATTTGTATATCAATCTTTTGTAAAAAAATTTAGAGCAAAATCACATTTCTGTGATTTACTAAAATTATTTTTCTGGGCGCAAAAGTTTCTGTTTTTCAGCAAGATCAAATCAACTATCACCCAACAAGATCCTAAAGGCTTTGCTTGGCACAAACACTAATTTAAACCACAAAAACACTTCTAACCAGATAATTGAGTATTTTATTGAAAACAGCAAGAAAACCAAAAAGCAATAAGATACAAGTTGGGTTGCCTCCCAACAAGCGTTATCGTTTTACGCCCCTAGCTAGGCATAAAGCAAGGATCTACGTATTATCATCTTTGGTTCTAGATCCATAAGATTCCCTCATGATTGATTCATATGGTGGCCTAATTCTTATTCTAGGGAAGTGTTCCATACCATTCCTTAGTAGAAATTGAAATTTAATATTGTCTTCTTTCATATCAATCACGGCACCAATAGTACGTAAAAACAGTTTACCAAGAATAATTCGACAAGACGGATTGCAATCAATATCAAGAACAATAAAATCTATGGGCACATAATTCCTATTTGCAAGAATAAGAACATCATTAATTCTTCCCATAGGTTTTTTAATAGTAGAATCCACCAAATGTAAATTCAAAGAACATTCTTCAATATCGGTAAGACCAAGCACATCACATAAAGATTTCGGAATTGTAGAAACACTAGCACCCAAGTCACATAAAGCAAAACACTCATAATTTTTAATCTTGACTTTTATAGTAGGTTCCCATTCATCATGTAATTTTCTAGGAATTGAAACTTCTAATTCCAACTTTTCTTCCAAAGCTTTCATCAAAGCATCAACAATATGTTTAGTAAAAGCTTTATTTTGTTCATAAGCATGGGGTGAATTCATCATGGATTGCAACAAAGAGCTGCAACCAATCAAAGAGCAACTATCATAATTAAAGTCTTTGTAATCCAAAAGAGTGGGCACATCACTAGTTAAAGTCTTGACCTCTTCAAACCCACTTTTATCAATTTTCTCAACAAGATTTTCACCCTCCGAATTATCGAGACGCCTTCTAGCTAAAGTTGACTCTTCTCCAGTCCCTTTATCATCAATTTTAATTTTACTAAACAAGGAATCAATAGAAGAAACACCAATCATTTTAAGATATTCATCACTTTTATGAAAGCAATCACTAGAAAACGCTTTTTCTAAAAATTCTCTTCTAGCTCTAAGCATAGCGGTTCTTTTCTTACTTTCATCCATAGAAACATAAAGAGCTTTAATTGATTCCTCTACCTTAGGCACAAAAAATTTCATCTTGAGATTCTCCACATCATGAGAAATTCTATCAACACTTCTAGGCAAATCATCAACCTTATTCAACTTTTCTTCCATTGTAGCATTGAAAACTTTTTGAGTATTGATACATTCTTTAATATTATTCTCAAGATCAGAGGTGTTCCTATTATTATTATAAGAGGGATTACCATAGGAATTACCATAATTATTAGAGGAATTACTAGGAAAAGGCCTAGGATTAAAATTACCCTTATAAGCATTATTATTGAAATTATTTTGAGAGATAAAATTCACATATATGGCATCACTATTTTGCTCAATCAAAGTAGACAAAGGCACATCATTAAAATCAATAGAAGCACTTTTATTAGCAACCAATTTCATAAGAGCATCAACTTTTTCACTCAAAGAATAAATTTCTTCAACCGAGTTAACCTTTTTACTAGTAGGAGCTCTTCGGTATGCCATTGTGAATAATTTTCCTTGATATTATCAAGCAATTTGATGGCTTCACCCAAAGTAATTTCCATAAAAGTACCACCCGCGGCGGAATCTAAAAGATTACGAGAAACAAAATTCAACCCCGCATAATTTTTTTGTATGATTATCCAAAGATTTAACCCATGAGTTGGGCAGTTCCTTAGCATCAATTTCATTCTTTCCCAAGATTGTGCAACATGCTCATGTTCAAGTAGCTTGAAATTCATGATCTGGGTTCTAAGGGAAATAATTTTCACTGGAAGAAAATACTTAGTAAAACAAGCATCTTTGCACTTATTCCAAGAATCGATACTATTGCGAGGCAAAGAAGAAAACCAAAATTTTGCACAATCTCGCAAAGAAAACGGAAATAATTTCAACTTGACAACATCATTGTCCACATCTTTTTTCTTTTGCATATCGCATAATTCCACGAATGTGTTAAGATGGGACGCGGCATCCTCATTAGGAGTACCGGAAAATTGATCTTTCATAACGAGATTCAGCAAAGCAGTATTAATATCACAAGTCTACGCACTAGTGGCGGGAGGAGCAATCGGAGTGCTAAGAAAATCATTGTTGTTGGTATTTGAGAAATCACACAACTTGGTGTTCTCTTGAGTCATTGTGACTAGGCAACAAGATTGCACTCAAAAACAGATCTGACGAAAAAATGGCGAACGAAAAAGAGGGCGAATAAAACGGCAAATTTTTGTGAAGTGGGGGAGAGGAAAACGAGAGGCAAATGGCAAATAATGTAAATTGCAAGGAGATGAGATTTGTGATTAGGATCCTGGTAGATGTTGATGATATCTCCCCGGAAACGGCGCCAGAAATTCCTTTTGATGTCTGCTAGAACTACGTCGGTATTTCCCCAAAGAGGAAGGGATGATGCAGCACAACAACGGTAGCTATTTCCCTCAGTGATGAGACCAAGGTTATCGAACCAGTAGGAGAACCACGCAACACTACATGAACAGCACCTGCACACAAATAACAAATACTCGCAACCCGACGTGTTAAAGGGGTTGTCAATCCGTTTCGGGTAACGGCGCCAGAAATTGGCAAGAGGACGTGAGAAAGCTGTAATAAGTTGATAGATAGATCGCCAAATAAAATAAAGTGCAGCAAGGTACTTTTGTATTTTTGGTTTAACAGATCTGAAAATAAAAGCAAATAAAAATAGATCGCAAAAGCAAATATAATAAAGAAGAGACTCGGGGGCCGTAGATTTCACTAGTGGCTTCTCTCGAGAAAAAATAGCAAACGGTGGGTAAACGAATTACTGTTGGGAAATTGATAGAACTTCAAATAATCATGACGATATCCAGGCAATGATCATTATATAGGCATCACGTCCAAGATTTGTAGACCGACTCCTGCCTGCATCTACTACTATTACTCCACACATCGACCGCTATCCAGCATGCATCTAGTGTATTAAGTTCATGGAAAAATGGAGTAATGCAATAAGAACGATGACATGATGTAGAGAAGATCTATTTATGTAAAAATAGACCCCATCTTGTTATCCTTAATAGCAATGATACATACGTGTCGGTTCCCCTTCTGTCATTGGGATCAAGCACCGTAAGATCGAACCCATCACAAAGCACCTCTTCCCATTGCAAGATAAATAGATCAAGTTGGCCAAACAAAACCCAAATATCAGAGAAGAAATACGAGGCTATAAGCAATCATGCATATAAGAGATTCAAAGAAGACTCAAATGACTTTCATGGATAAAAAGATAGATCTGATCATAAACTAAAAGTTCATCGGATCCCAACAAACACACCACAAAAAGAGTTACATCAAATAGATCTCCAAGAGACCATTGTATTGCGAATCAAAAGAGAGAGAGGAAGCCATCTAGCTACTAACTACGGACCCGTAGGTCTACAATGAACTACTCACGTATCATCGGAGAGGCACCAATGGGTATGCTGAACCCCTCCGTGATGGTGTCTAGATTGGATCTGGTGTTTCTGGAACTTGCGGCGGCTAGAATTGATTTTCGTCGACTCCCCTAGGGTTTCTGCAATATTGGGGTATTTATAGAGCAAAGAGGTGGTGCGGGAGGCCACCGAGGTGGGCACAAGCCACCTGGGCGCGCTTGGGCCCCCAGGCGCACCCTGGTGGGTTGTGCTCCCCTCGGAGCACCCCTCAGGTACTTTCTTGGCCCACTGGATGTCTTCTGGTCCAAAAAATCCACAAAAAGTTTCGCTGTGTTTGGACTCCGTTTGATATTGATTTTTCGCCATGTAAAAAACATGCAGAAAACAGCAACTGGCACTGGGCACTATGTCAATAGGTTAGTACCAAAAAATTATATAAAATGACTGCAAAATGATTGTAAAACATTCAAGAATGATAATATAACAGCATGGAACAATAAAAAATTATAGATACGTTGAAGACGTATCACTGCTTTCTGTAGGTTGGCCCGCCCATCAAATGGGCTGCTCGTCCACCGTAGATGGGAGGCTAAAACTACATGTTGTATCATACAAAGGCAAGAAAAAAATCCCATTGAGAGCCATCCAGTGGAAAAAAAATTGCGTCTGATGTGCTTCTTCAGTCTCGCTGTTGGCCCCCTCTTTAATCCAGTTCGCTCCATTCCCCTACAGCCAGCACGGGGCGGAATTTTATCTTCTCCCCCCTCATGCTGTCGGGGAATTGAAGAAGTGCGGCATCGTATCCAACACCGGCGATGGCTGCCTGTCCAAGTGATTTTCAGATAAGAAACTGCATGTTTCAAAGGCAGAGCATTTAAATCAACATGCACTTTTCAAACATGGATAACAGAATGTTGGAAATTTTATTCATGGTCAAAAATGGAACTAACAACGAGTTAACATCATGCTGATCAACATTCATGTATAGCACATCTTTATATGATGCACAGTCAAAAAGATATGCTATTTTTAAAATGCCAATACAATGTTGAGTGTGCGAAAAACTGGGTAAACTAGGGACGAAATTTTGTCAAGTGTTAGATATTTTTCAACTGCACCAGTTGGAATAGAATCCGGGCATTACAGCTTTTGGGTGAGAGGGTTGCAGCCACTGGGCTACTGCGGTATGTTCGAAAGAATGAAGGCGTCTTCCCCGGCTCCGGTTCGTTCCCATCCGTGTCTGGGTGCGCTCGCCGTGGCGCCACCGTCTGTCGTTGTCAACACGCTCAACAAATGAGAGGAATCCGGAGAGGACTGTACGTCGAGAGGCTGACAATGGGGACCCACCAGGTCCAAGGCCGTAGGCAAGCAAGTGCCTCATTGGAAAAAATGCTTCTTCTACTGACGTTGGGGCCCACGGGTTTGTCAACCTAGTCAATAAACGAAATAAATTTACAATGAAGACTGTCATCGGGGAGCATTTTTTAGGGGTATCAAGGATCTAGCAGGTATCATTTTTGTCAGAGGGCGAACAAGTATCTGCTAGGCCTAGGTTTTGTGTTTTGACATGCGTAGCCCACGACATACCGACACAGTGGTTTCAACTTATTTTTTTAGGTCCATCGTGTATGTACCAGCCTATGGGCCTCCGAGCCTAGGTTTTATTTTTTCCTTAACATCGGCAGCCTAATTTATTTTTTAATAAAGCGCATATCTCTGTTCTATTTATCTATATATAAGAATAATAATGCCGTGTCCAATTTAAGTTTTCCCTTCTAACCACATTATATATTTATTTATTTATATTATTACTATTATCATATATTTCATAGAAACTTATATGTACATTATAAAAACATCACACGTCTTATTAACTTATAAAAATAAATATTTAACAGAAGTTGGCAAGGAAAATCCTGATTGTTTTTGACTCTCAGGCAACGAAAACCCTCGTGATTGCGTACAAAAGCTTGCGAAGATTTTAAGGATGAATGTAATAATAACGCGCTCATTTTTCTTTTGAGCAATAACGCGCTAATTTGTTAATTTTCTATATAATAAAATGTGTACCTCCGGTTTATTTTTCTGATATTAATTTCTCCTTCTAACCTAACATTATATATATAACAAGCGTGCTAATTCATGTATTTGAAGAAAGTGCAAATGGGCTGTGATTTCTTAGATAAAATTAAATGGCCCACATTGACGCTAAATTATTTATTCACCCAGCCCAGCAAATGGAGTGTAAATTCTAGAAAACATGGGTTAAATATATGCCACATTTTTGCAGGCTGACATGTGGGCCAATATGTCGAAGCCTACGCAAGGCGTTGTCAACTTAGTCAACAAATGACTCTGACATCCACAACCATTGGATTTATATCCAACGGCTGGCATGCACTTTCAATCTCCCATCTTCTTCCTCCAGCGCCGCCGGGACCTCCTGCTCCGGCCTCTGGCGGCTAGTGGCTCTGCTTAGCACGCATCCATGCAAAGCGCTACCCCACCGCCGGCCAGGATATCCCTCCGCCCCTCCACACCTCCTGTTATTCTTCACCGACTGCAGCCCCACGACGCACCAGAACTAGTTATAACCCTCGTACTCCTCTCCGTCTATGACTCCACTGCCGCGTCTTCCCATCTTCGGGTCGTTCTCGTACGGGGCCTCGCCGTCGTCCACCACCTTGCTGCGCTCGGCGCGGCGTGCTTAACAAATGAGAGTCATCAGAAGATGATTGTACGTGGAGAGGCTGACAGCTAGGACCCATGAGTTCCGTGGTCGCACGCAAGGAAAGTTCCTCCTTATTAGGTTGAAAAAATGTTTCCTCCCGCTGACAGCTGGGACCCACCAGCTACATCTTCGTACGTAAGGAAGTTCCTTCTTATTACGCGGGAAAAATGATTCCTCCCCTGACAGCTAGGACCCAGCAGCTATATCTTCGCACGGAAGGAAGTGCATCCTTATCCTCCCTGACAGCTGGGGCCCATCCGATCGAAGCATACGTAGCGTTGTCTGTCTCGTCGCGCACGTGTACGTACGTACTGGTCAATCGGTCTCTCTGCAAGTATGAACCGTGGCCGAGTAAGTAGCGGCACATGTAGTTGTAGAGCACCTGACGTAGGAGTTCGCGCAGTCTCGTATAAATCCTGTACACGTACGTACAGCCACAGGGCAAAAAATACAGCCACGTACGTACATACGGGCGGGATCTCGAGCGCGTACTCGCGCATACGGATGGCCAGGCCTCGTGTACATGGAGAGGCAACATACGGCAACAACGGCGTCCTGTTCATCGGGCAGCCAACTGGCTGGGTAGGAACGGAGAAATAGCGTCCTACTCATCGGGAGGCAACAGACTAGGTCGGAATGCGTCCTATTCAACGGGAGTCAACAGGCTTGGACGAAACAGCCGAAACGTGGTCTGGCGTAACGCAGAACGAAGGAAACGACCTTCTGTTCGACCGGCCACGGTCGAAACGGGATCCTGTTCATCAGGAGGGGTCTGGCGTACCGCAAAACGAAGGAAACAGACTTCTGTTCAACCACCTACGGTTGAAACGGGGTCCTTTGGGGTTTGGCGTACGGCAAAACGGAGGAAACGGACTTCTGTTGGAGCGCCTAGGGTCAAAACGGGATCTTGTTCATCGGGAGGGGTGTGGCGTACCGCAAAACGGGACTCCACGGGCTACTGTTCATCCACCGTCGTCTTCCAGACTCCACCGGCTACTGTTCATAGAGCCTCCACGGGGTCCTGTTCATCCACCCCCAACCGGCTGGGGTGTGGTGGCCTCCCCGGGGTCCTGTTCATCCAGCGGCAACCGCCTACACACGGCCGGGGTCCTATTCATATCCAACCCTCACCGGGAACTGTTCATCCATAACCAACCAACCGGCTAGGTTGACTCACCATGTCTCGACTCGCTCTACGTATCGCGCGCGCGGCAACAACGGGCACTATTCATTCAGAGGCAACCCAACACACCGAGTGGCTACGTCTCGCATGAGGGCTCGATGGGCTTCAGTAACTGCTTGGGTTCAGTTAGCAGCACCATGCCGCCAAGGAATCGCTCGGGTTTAGTTAGCAGCGAAGGGATCGATTGGCTTCAGTACATAGCTATATAACTAGTGGGATCGATCGATCGCTCGGCTTCAGTAAGCGAACGCCTCGCTCGGGTTCAGTTATAGCGAACACGGCTCGCACACCACGCACGCGTACGAGAGAGAAACATGCAAACAACACTGCATCGCTCGGCCCGACCACCCATCGTAACCGGGAACTCCGCGAAATTTCCTCGCCCTCACTTCTACCACGATTTTTTATGTCATGACGGCCCAAGGAATGTCATGCAGGTGTGTCCCCGGCCCGACCAGGACGAAAAGCCCATTTTCTATCATGATTTTTTTTCATAGAAGTAGGAGCCCACCACATCTATGATGATACGTGGTTTTGTCACAATTATCGTCATAGAAGTGTCATAACCATGACAGAATTTTTTTCGTTCGGGCCAATATGTCACGGATGTGTCTTTTTTTTGTAGTGTTCAGTGCACCCGACTTGCAACATTCCACCCTGGCCTTATAGCAAAAACGCAACAAGACTGAGGAGTGTGGGTGTTGGGCCTTGTAGTAACAAAAACCAACGGTGACTGGTTGCAGTGTTGGGCAACGCGACATGCAACTATGACATATTAAAATAATTATCCTACTGCACAGATCACCCTAGAGCATGCTTAGTAGATAGGTCATGAGATTACCTCTATACATGTAGTCCTCAAACCAAAAAAAGAGTTAGAGTAGCGTGTCACCAGAGTCGTCTCCACCTTGTCATCGAACCCCCTCAACCAGCTTGGTCACTGGATCCCTAAAACAAGTTCATCGGAACAACGCAAGTGCACTACCACTAACGGTATCTGCACGTACGGGAGGAATGTCAGGTGGACTGCCAGGTTAGGTCGCACAACTGAGCTATGTAGATATGACTAGATGCAACCATGGAAAACCCTAACCGGTGCAACCATCCGAGATCGTCTGTCTACCGAATCGATAGCAGCCCCCCCCCCACACACACACAGAGAGAGAAACTCATATAGATTCATCGTGGTCTCAACATATACCACTATGACTCTTAGTACCATACTCTACTTGGACCAGATCCAAGTCCAGGTCGGATGACATCCGACATGCAAAGTCGGACCCGTCCTCGTAGGTTCCTTCCATTAAGCGTGTGACCCCTTAGGTTCAAGTCAACATGGTCGCAGGCTGGATCACATCTAACTTGCTCTGTTGGTAGTGGCTTCTAGCAAAATGTGCCAACCTCCAAGTGAAATATGAAGCTAGATTGGCGAACTTTTACAACATATCACACTTCTATTCCTTTTGCCTCATGACATATGTTGACAGGCTCAAGGGGAATCGTTCAACCTTGTTACGACCTGACCTCTTTCCCGTCTTGTGATGCCGATCTCAAAATCGGATTAACTCATAATCCTTGTCGCATGGTCATGCTTATTCATGTCAGATCACACGACGGGCCCAGAGTATATCTGTGCAGATTGAAGGGGCAAATCCCTTCTTGCTCGACCATGTCTCGTGGCATGGATACAGGCAAGTCTGAAATCAACCTTTATAACTAACTTGTTACGAAGTAGCATTTGATTGGCCCAAAGCAGGCCAGTCACCATCCTGAGTCCATGCGTCGACCACGGGTCTAGGACAGAAAACGCATCTCGTACTAAAAACTAACAAATGGCATGTCACTACGTCTCATGGTTGGGTCTGTCCAGATTGATACTCATCTGAGGCCCCTCCTAGTCTCTCGTAGCCAACCTTAGATCTGATCAGGTTCATGCAATCCGGCTAGCATCAAGTGCTATATGGCTAGTGAGACTAAGCCATCCACCATGTTGCATGTCAGTCTACTTTGATGTGAGTCCACACATCTCTCTCCGACCAGGGACTATTTAGAACGTATCATAGAAGTCATATACTTGCCGACATGCATCATTGATATCGTCCAAGGACTTTATTGATTCATGAACACATTAGGAAATACCATCATACATGATTGCATCTAGGGCATATCTCTAACATGCGGCACCACAGGTGGCTTTTGTTGCACCCTTGCAGCACTGCTCAACCACCCTTGCAGCAACAGTTGTCCACCCTTCTAGCAACACATGTCTCTCTCTTGGAGTGTGGGTGACCCCACCCAGTAGTAGCGGTGCTCATGCTCTGCAAAACTGCTTCCTGTCGGCAAAAATGGCTCATGACAATTTTCGACCGTCACCCGGTCCATCACTAAAGCGTCGTAAAATGCTGACGGCACCACTTTTTTCATCACCTAAGATTGCATCTTTTCAGTGACGGTTCTGGTTTTGTCATTGAGGTATGTTGACATTAATTATCAAAATCCATCTAGGGGGTTAAGACGCACTCTTAATACTCACTCTCTAATCCCACATAACATCGCAAATGCGTAAAAACATATAAATTATTACCTGATAAATGAAAGTCTAGAACTGTTATCGTGCTTGTTGTTCGCTTGCAACATGAAAATTACGCTGACATAACGTTGCAATTGGTGGCGATGGTCAAAAAACGCTGAAACAAAACAATATTATATCTTGGGGGATTTAAAAAATTTGACGTGAGATTTTTAAGCATGACAAAACAAATGTTTTGTATGGCAATTTATGTTGTTGTGTGGATGATAATTTTCTTTAGCAAGCACCACAAATCCTGGCAATTTTTTTGAGACAAATCAGTTGTTTAAATTTAATTTAATAATTAAAGTCAATGATGTCAGCATCAGGTGGAAGATTATGCATGCATATACGGGCATCTCCAAGGCGGTGCATCAAAACGTCCCTAAATGTCTGCACCATGTGGTCAAGGCACTTTTTGAATTCCAAACTCATGCATCAAATGACCACGGAACATTTTGGATGTCTGAATTTCCACAAACGCGAATCAAACCTTGTGGAGCTTTGGGTGTCTGGACAGTCCACTTGGTCCATTGTCAGTTGGACCATATGTCCTCACAACCCATATGTTTTTTCTCTAGGTCCGTCTGGCCCACCGTACTGTCCTGATTTCATGCATTTTTTATGCACTAGTCAATGTGTACGTGCAATGCACGTTAATTTAGAAGTATATTAAGTGTATGCGAATATTAAGTAGTATATTATTTGCGTGTTATTATGTGATTAGAACTATATTTGGCATGAAATTAACTGCACGCTAAACGTGTTGAGCACTCGACATTGAAGCAGTCTAGATCGTTGGATTGACATGATTTGATGGCCGAGATTAATTGGATCTGCCCCTTTGGGTCTTTTTATATTGGTATAGATACACTGTGCGATGACCAGCCCCTCTACTGTTGTTTTCTGCTACACATCCAGACGTGTCTGTGGACATTTTGTGTGTTCGTTTTTGCTACAACATTAGAAATGCCCTAACTCCTCTCTCTATAGAGCAAAATCCCATTAAACAGTCGTAGCACCTTAAGACTAATTGGCCGAAATATGCTAGTTAGAGTTTTTGAATACTCTTTATCTTATTGGTAAACTTTGGATTCCCTTAGAGCATGGCTAATAGTATAGCCAGCCAATGGCTATATGAAACTGTCATGTCATCTATATCCACCATATATAGTCACTCGTAGAGTAATACTCCCTCCGTTCCTTTATATAAGGTGTATATGTTTTTTGATAAAATTTCACAATGTAACATGCATTTCTTCTATTTTCTCATAATCCCTTCTTTAGCCCTCTAGAATAAAGGAAAGAATCTCTCTTCTCATTGCATGTACTTTTTTTCTAGAAAAAGAAGGAAAGTATCTCTCCCCTCACTAGTAGGAAAAGGGGCTTTTACCCCGGTTTGTAAGGGCCTTTTGTCCCGGTTTTCGAACCGGGACTAAAGGGTCGTTACTAAAGCCCTAACCCTTTAGTCCCAGTTCTTACACGAACCGGGACAGAAGGTCCTCCATGTGGCCGCTGCTGCCAGCCCAGGCAAGGGGGCCTTTGGTCCCGGTTGGTGCCACCCACCGGGACCAATAGGCAGGGCCTTTTGTCCCGGTTGGTGTCACCAACCGGGACCAATAGGCATCCACGCATCAGCAGCTGGCAGGAGCTGAGGTTTTTGTTTTTTTAGAAAGGGGTGGTTTAGGGGTTTTGGGGGGGTTAATTTAGGTGTTTCATATATTGTGTTAGCTAGCTAATTAATAGAGAGAAGTGTCATCTCTTATCTCCGTGCTTGGTCGACGCTACGTACTATATACGTATGGAGAGGAGTAGACACGCTAGCTAGTAATCAAATGAAGGAAACAGAAGATCGTCATGAACATATGCATACAGAGAGAAGTGATATCGACCACCTCTCCTTCTCCGAGATATTGGTCGAACAACAAGTTCTCGTATATCTATCCGACACTACCGGCTACATATATACAATAATTATCTCTTACAATACAATCTCCTAATTAAATTGTAGGAACATAGGGTCCACATAGTATTCTCCGTTTTCAGCGATCACGTGGTCAAGGAAGAATGCCGCCAATTCCTCTTGAATTCCTCGCATACGATCTGGTGCTAGGAGTTCATCCCGCTTCCGAAACATCTAATTTGAAGAAGGGGGTCAATACATATATATATATATGAATAAATGAAACTCAACACAAATGATGGTAATAAAATAAAATTGTGAATATTATTGCTTACGCACTTCATATTGTTCTTCAAGTTGGGGAACGTAGCAGAAATTCAAAATTTTCTACGCATCACCAAGATCGATCTATGGAGTAATCTAGCAACGAGGGGAAGGGGAGTGCATCTACATAACATTGTAGATCGCGATGCGGAAGCGTTGCAAGAACGCGGATGAGGGAGTCGTACTCGTAGCGATTCAGATCGCGGTTGATTCCGATCTAAGCACCGAAGAACGGTGCCTCCGCGTTCAACACATGTGCAGCCCGGTGACGTCTCCCATGCCTTGATACAGCAAGGAGAGAGGGAGAGGTTGGGGAAGACTCCGTCCAGCAGCAGCACGACGGCGTGGTGGTGATGGAGGAGCGTGGCAATCCCGCAGGGCTTCGCCAAGCACCGCGGGAGAGGAGGAGGACATGGAAGAGGGGAAGGGCTGCGCCAAGAGAAGAAGAACTTCGTGTGTTGGGCTGCCCCTTTGCCTCTACTATATATAGGGGGAGAGGGAGGGCTGCGCCCCCACCTAGGGTTCCCTCCCTAGGGGTGGCGGCCAAGTGGGGGGGGAGAGGGAGGCGCACCAGGCATGGGCCTTAAGGGCCCATCTGCCCTAGGGTTTGCCCCCTCTTCTCTCTAGGCGCATGGGCCTTGGTGGGGAGGCGCCCCAGCCCACCTAGGGGCTGGTCCCTTCTCACACTTGGCCCATGTATGCCTCCGGGGCCCGTGGCCCCTCCCAGTGGACCCCTGGACCCCTCCGGTGGTCCCGGTACACTACCGGTGATGCCCGGAACACTTCCGGTGGCCAAAACCATACTTCCTATATATAAATCTTTACCTCCGGACCATCCCGGAACTCCTCGTGACGTCCGGGATCTCATCCGGGACTCCGAACAACATTCGGTAACCACGTATATCTATTCCCTATAACCCTAGCGTCATCGAACCTTAAGTGTGTAGACCCTACGGGTTCAGGAACCATGCAGACATGACCGAGACGTTCTTCGGTCAATAACCAACAGCGGGATCTGGATACCCATGTTGGCTCCCACATGTTCCACGATGATCTCATCGGATGAACCACGATGTCGGGGATTCAATCAATCCCGTATTCAATTCCCTTTGTCTAACGGTATGTTACTTGCCCGAGATTCGATCGTCGGTATCCCGATACCTTGTTCAATCTCGTTACCGGCAAGTCTCTTTACTCGTTCCGTAACTCACATCATCCCGTGATCAACTCCTTGGTCACATTGTGCACATTATGATGATGTCCTACCGAGTGGGCCCAGAGATACCTCTCCGTTTACACGGAGTGACAAATCCCAGTCTCGATTCGTGCCAACCCAACAGACACTTTCGGAGATACCTGTAGTGCACCTTTATAGCCACCCAGTTACGTTGTGACGTTTGGTACACCCAAAGCATTCCTACGGTATCCGGGAGTTGCACAATCTCATGGTCTAAGGAAATGATACTTGACATTAGAAAAGCTTTAGCAGACGAACTACACGATCTTGTGCTAGGCTTAGGATTGGGTCTTGTCCATCACATCATTCTCCTAAGGATGTGATCCCGTTATCAACGACATCCAATGTCCATGGTCAGGAAACCGTAACCATCTATTGATCAACGAGCTAGTCAACTAGAGGCTTACTAGGGACATGGTGTTGTCTATGTATCCACACATGTATCTGAGTTTCCTATCAATACAATTTTAGCATGGATAATAAACGATTATCATGAACAAGGAAATATAATAATAACCAATTTATTATTGCCTCTAGGGCATATTTCCAACAGCCTCCCACTTGCACTAGAGTCAATAATCTAGTTCACATCACCATGTGATTAACACTCACAGGTCACATCACCATGTGACCAACATCCAAAGAGTTTACTAGAGTCAACAATCTAGTTCACATCACTATGTGATTAACACTCAATGAGTTCTGGTTTGATCATGTTATGCTTGTGAGAGAGGTTATTAGTCAACGGGTCTGAACCTTTCAGATCCGTGTGTGCTTTACGAATATCTATGTCATCTTGTGGATGCTACCACGCTCTACTTGGAGCCATTTCAAATAACTGCTCTACTATACGAATCCGGTTTACTACTCAGAGTCATCCGGATTAGTGTCAAAGTTCGCATCGACGTAACCCTTTACAACGAACCCCTTTTCACCTCCATAATCGAGAAAATTCCTTAGTCCACTAGATACTAAGGATAAGTTCGACCGCTGTCATGTGATCCATTCCCGGATCACTATTGTACCCCTTGACCAACTCATGGCAAGGCACACTTCATGTGCGGTACACAGCATAGCATACTGTAGAGCCTACGTCTAAAGCATAGGGGACGACCTTCGTCCTTTCTCTCTCTTTTGCTGTGGTCAGGTCTTGAGTCTTACTCAATACTCACACCTTGTAACACAGCCAAGAACTCCTTCTTTGCTGATCCATTTGAACTCCTTCAAAAACTTGTCACGGTATGTATTCATTTGAAAGTGCTATTAAGCGTTTTTGATATATCCTTATAGATCTTGATGCTCAATGTTCAAGTAGCTTAATCCAGGTTTTCCATTGAAAAACACCTTTCAAATAACCCTGTATGCTTTCCAGAAATTCTACATCATTTCTGATCAACAATATGTCAACAACATATACTCATCAGAAATTCTATAGTGCTCCCACTCACTTCTTTGGAAATACAAGTTTCTCATAAACTTTGTATAAACCCAAAATCTTTGATCATCTCATCAAAGCGTACATTCCAAGTCCGAGATGCTTACTCCATTCCTTAGAAGGATTGCTGGAGCTTTGCACACTTGTTAGCATCTTTCAGGATTGACAAAAACCTTCTGGTTGTATCCCATGCAACCTTTCCTCAAGAAAATCTTCGAGGAAACAATGTTTTGACATCCTATCTGCAAGACTGCTAATACAATTCCAACAGACTCTTAGCATTGCTACGAGTGAGAAAGTCTCATCATAGTCAACTCCTTGAACTTGTCGGAAAACATTTAACGACAAGCCAAGCTTTCTTAATGGTGACACTTACCATTATTGTCTGTCTTTCTTTTAAAATCCATCTGCACCCAACAGCCTTACGACCATCAAGTACATGGATCCTCTCTCGGATTTTATGGCCTCGAGCCATTCGTCGGAATATGGGCCCACCATCGCTTCTCCACAGCTCGTAGGTTCATTGTTGTCTAGCAACATGACTTCCAAGACAGGATCACGTACCACTCTGAAGTAGTACGCATCCTCGTCGTCCTACAAGGTTTGGTAGTGACTTGATCCAAAGTTTCATGATCACTATCATGAGCTTCCACTTCAATTGGTGTAGGTGCCACAGGAACAACTTCATGTGCCCTGCTACACACTAGTTGAAGTGACGGTTCAATAACCTTATCAAGTCTCCACCATCCTCCCACTCAATTCTTTCGAGAGAAACTTTTCCTCGAGAAAGGAACCGTTTCTAGAAGCAATTACTTTTGCTTCCAGATCTGAAATAGGAGGTATACCCAACTGTTTTGGGTATTCTATGAAGATGCATTTATCCGCTTTGGGTTCGAGCTTATCAGCCTGAAACTTTTTCACATAAGCATCGCAGCCCCAAACTTTCAAGAAACGACAACTTAGGTTTCTCTAAATGGTGTCGTCTCAACGGAATTGCGTGGTGCCCTATTTAAAGTGAATGCGGTTGTCTATAATGCCTAACCCATAAACGATAGTGGTAATTCGATAAGAGACATCATGGTATGCACCATATCCAATAGGGTGCAGTTATGATGTTCGGACACACCATCACACAGTGGTGTTCCAGGCGGTATTTATTGTGAAACACTTTCCACAGTGTCTTAATTGTGTGCCAAACTCGTAACTCAGATATCTCTATGATCATATCATAGACATTTTATCCTCTTGTTACGACGATCTTCAACTTCACTCTGAAATTACTTGAACCTTTCAATAATTCAGACTTGTGTTTCATCAAGTAAATACACTCAGCATCAACTCAAATCATCTGTGAAGTAAGAACATAACGATATCCACTGCGTGCCTCAGCACTCATTGGACTGCACACATCAAATGTATTACTTCCAACAAGTTGCTCTCTTGTTCCATCTTACTGAAAACGAGGCCTTTCAGTCATCTTGCCCATGTGGTATGATTTGCATGTCTCAAGTGATTCAAAATCAAGTGAGTCCAAACGATCCATCTGCATGGAGTTTCTTCATGCATATATACCAATAGACATGGTTCGCATGTCTCAATCTTTTCAAAAACGAGTGAGTCCAAAGATCCATCTACATGGAGCTTCTTCATGCGTTCTATACCAATATGACTCAAATGGCAGTGCCACAAGTATGTGGTACTATCATTACTTTTGGCATGAACATGTGTATCACTATGATCGAGATTCAATAAACCATTTATTTTAGGTGCAAGACCATTGAAGGTATTATTCAAATAAAAAGAGTAACCATTATTCTTCTTAAATGAACAACATAATCCAATCATGTCTATGCTCAACGTAAACACCAAATAAAAATTATTTAGGTTTAACACCAATCTCGATGGTAGAGGGAGCATGCGATGCTTGATCACATCAACCTTGGAAACACTTCCAACATATCGTCATCTCACCTTTAGCTAGTCTCCATTTATTCCGCAGCTTTTATTTCGAGTTACTAACACTTAGCAACCGAACCGGTATCTAATACCCTGGTGCTGCTAGGAGTACTAGTAAAGTACACATTCATATAATGTATATCCAATATACTTCTGTCGACCTTGCCTGCCTTCTCATCTACCAAGAATCTAGGGTAGTTCTGCTTCAGTGACCGTTCCCCTCATTACAGAAGCACTTAGTCTCGGGTTTGAGTTCAACCTTGGGATTCTTCACTAGAGCAGCAAATGATTTGCTGTTTCATGAAGTATCCCTTTTGCCCTTGCCCTTCTAGAAACTAGTGGTTTTACTAACCATCAACAATTGATGCTCCTTCTTGATTTCTACTTTCGCGGTGTCAAACATCGCGAGTTGCTCAAGGATCATCATGTCTATCCCTGATATGTTATAGTTCATCACGAAGCTCTAATAGCTTGGTGGTAGTGACTATGGAGAACCATCACTATCTCATCTGGAAGATTAACTCCCACTCGATTCAAGCGATTGTAGTACTCAGACAATCTGAGCACATGCTCAATGATTGAGCTTTTCTCCCTTAGTTTGCAGGCTTAAGAAACTTGTCAGAGGTCTCATACCTCTTGACGTGGGCACTAGACTGAAATCCCAG